>NC_071401.1:203968971-204582798 GCF_017976375.1 Cuculus canorus
GCTTGCATAGTCTTCATGGTCAGCGTGCACAGTGCATGGGGAAGGGGTTGGGTTTGAATCATAGAATTATAGCACTGTGGAATGGTTTGGGGTTGGAAGGGGCCTTAAAGACCATCCAGTTCCAACCACCTTTCCGTGGGAGCCGTGGGCAGGGACACCTTCCACTAGACCAGGTTGCTCAGCTGAAAACTTGGAGCACAGTGAGTGGTGCTAATGGTGCTTTGCATATCAACCAGGGGTTGCAGGAGCTCCTGGTCCTCAGCTACTGCCGTGGTGCCCAAGTTTGGAATTGTCAGGCCGAGCCACAACTCGGAGTTGTTTGCTTGGGAAAATGAGATGAATGAGTAAAAGTGACAAAATGGTGGGGAGTTGAAAGGGGAGAGAGGAATGGGAGTCAAAAGAAGTTTGGGGCAGGGTTAATCGAGTAGAGAAAGAAGTGGAAAGAATTATTATTATTTGAGGAATGTTGGTTGCAATCCATTTTTTGATGGAGCTTGGTTTTATAACCTGTATCATGACTTCTGTGGAAGTAAATAGGATCTTAATGTGGATGAGTCCTTTTCATTTGTGCTTTAAGAATCTGCTCTAGTATCTGCCAAACTAGAAGCTGCTCTCTGAAGTGAATATTTTTTATTGAAAGAGGTAGGAGGGCTTTATATTTTCCTCCAGAAGACACAAAAGTAGTGTACTGCAAAGACTGCAGTGGAGCAGGGATTCTTGGTTTTTCCTTTTGCAGGTGTGGATAATTCTTCCAAGCTTGATTAGGAAGAGGCAAAGCCTTGGCTTAGCCTCAACCTGCCCAGCCCAAAGCCAAGTCTGGGAGTTGGTACACCGCTACAACTGCCTCTCAGAACCGTGGAGAGAAATGTAGGACCTTTCTCAGGTCTTTTTATGGTGATCTAGATCCAGGTGGATTTTCCTCTCAGTTCTTTTAGTCCTGAGTGAATGCAGTCTGAAGCAAAGCTGTTGGCTCTGCTGTGGATACACCTTGGCCCAGCAGCATGCAGATTTGGCTTCTGTTTTGGGCTGCTTTGCTTTATGGCAGGTGGTTCAGTGGCATTTTTATGCCAAGAAGATGCTTTAAAGCCTTTGGCCTTGGAGCTGCAGAGGTGCAAAACCAACCATCCACACCAGCTCTGAGATGAACTGATCCAAAGGGAACAGGTACATTTGCATACACAAGCAGCAGCTCCAAATGGGGCTGTGCTGTTGCCTGCTAAACCTGGAAAGAAAAGCAGTTATGAGAGCATTGGTGTTTTGGGAGCATTGCTTCGTATGATGCCTGCCTTGTCTTTGGGCTGTACTGTGTCTAATTTGGTGCAAGCTCCGACTGATGCTTTTAACATTTTGCCTGGTCCTCAAGAATACTTTTGCTGATATTGTGGTGATTAAGATTCACTTCATTACTACTAAAAATCAATATTTGCATTGCAGTGCCTTGAAGTGTAGTACTGAGAAGCTCGATTGTGCTCAACAGGCACAGAAAAAAGTGCAAATCCCTGTTCCTAAAACTTTCAGTGCAATCTGTTCTCTCCCATAGGTTTACACAGTCCCTTTATCGACACTACAAAAGAAAAATAAAATAAAGCAAACTCTCATGTATTAAGTTTGTTTTGGGGAGGATAGCTCTGAAACCATTTAGAAACTGACTGGAAGTAGGTTGTTTTTTCAGCTGTGTCTGCTTAGGCTGAAAACAAAAGTCACCTTGGCACTTTGCAAGCCCGTAATCGGAATTTGAATGTGGAGAGGAGTTCTGTCTTACTTAATTGTCAAAAAGCTGTGAGATGACAAGAAATTTTGGTTTTGAGAGGCATTAGAAGGGGAACTGAGTGACAGACAGCAGGACCTGTGAATCAGGCACCATTAAGGCATCTCAGATTGGGCATCTGGAAATGGAGGCTCCTGAAATCTGTTGTCAACTTGGAAAATCCTACTTTTTTTCCCTCTGTCCTGCCAGATTTGAAAGTTCGAGTTGTGTTCTTTTTATCACATTTGTCATTCCTTAGTAATGAAGCTCTGGCATTCAGAATTTCGCTGACAACTTTGTGGGTATGAGCCAAAATGAAGTTCAACTTGCACCTTTCTCTGATGCACCCAGTGCCGTTCTCAGCAGGAGGCAGAAGTCTGAATGAGAAGGAACCCAGTCTCATTCATTGTGGCAGTTACTATCTTCTCGCTGATGCAAAAATTAAGCTTGTTTTCTTTATCTTAATGTAGGTGGGGAGGAACTGGGAAGGTGTATGCAACAGGAATATTCAAAGTACCATGTATGCACCATTTCTTCTCAGGCTGTTCCTTCATCTTAAATAATGTCAAGATCATAAATCTCTGGGAAATCAGGTAAAATCAGTACTGCAAAAGACTTAGAGCAGTTCTAGGCTATCTTAGGTTTTAGTTTATAGAGGCTCAAGGCCAGCGTTTTAAAATTCATTAATTTTAACTATATCTAAATACACTTTCAGCGTAATTTAGATCCAGAAATTTAAAGTATAGTTCAAGGCACGTTGGGGGAATTGGCTTTTGGGAAAGGAGCATAACGTAGAAACATGGTACAGTTCTCTGGGCATGGCTTCTTTCTCTGTGGCCAGCTGTATGGATTGCATAAAGTATTTAGGTTATAAGCTGAGTATGGACTGGAGTCCAAGTTTGCCAAGCACTCGTGCTGGAAGCAAGCCCAGCCATGAGCATGTTTTGTGGCAATGTCATATAACTGTACTTGGGCAAACCTAGTGGTCTGTCTTTGCATTTCTTTGTTCACTTTTTTTGGCAGCAGATGGTGCGTTTTGAGAAGGCTCAGGTTTAATCTCCTGCCTGGAGGTAGCAATAGCAGTATTTCGCTTCCAGTACCTAAAGGGGGTCTTTAGGAAAGCTGGGGAGGGGCTCTTGATCAGGCAGTGCAGGGATTGAATGACAGATAATAGTTTTAAGCTGAAAGATGGGAGATTTAAAATGAAATATCAGAAAGAAATGTTTTACTGTTAGGGTGGTGAGGCGCTGGAACAGGTTGCCCAGAGAAACTGTGGATGCCCCATCCCTGGAGATATTCAAGACCAGGTTGGACCGGGCTTTGAGTAACCTGATCCAGTGGAAAATGTCCCTGCCCATGGCTGGGGGGTTGGAACTGGACGGTCTGTAATGTCCCTTCCAACCTAAACCATTCTGTTTGTGCTCACATTGCTGTTTGCACTTGCTTTCTGAAGCCCTCCTGCTGTAACCCCTGCGACTGTACCTTCTCGGAGGTCCCACAGCTGAGGCTCTGCATTGTCAAGGTATTATGGTAGCTGAAACCCATCTCTGGGAAAGGCTTAGAAGTCACAGGCACAGAGCTTGTAAAACATTTAGAAATCCCACCCTCATCTGTGTGAAAGCACGAAGTGCTTCAGATTGGGTTTCTCTTGGTTGACTAACGTAGTATTTCCCTAATGTATGGAGCAAAAGACTTAGCTTCCTTTGAGCAAAACGTGGGGGCTAGTATTGTTTAATTATTTTGGATCTACGGGGTTAATTACATCCGTTTCTGAGCTCCCCTGGGGGACAGTGGTCTTTAAACTGACATGGATCCTTTTGTTCAGATTAAATGTTTTCATTTTCAAATGCTTGTGATTTTTTCCTTCTATAGGTGTTGCTGTGCTAGCAGCAACACAACTATATCACTGTTGGTTATCTCATGCATAAGTAAGATTTTTTTGGGACAGAAAACTGTTTCTGATGTAATTTTAATTCCCACTTACAGGCAGGTGGAATGAAAATCTGGTTTCTCGGTTTCTGAATGCAAATGCACAATGCATTTGAAGAGGCAACTGAATCCCTTAAGCTGAGTTTTGTTGAATTGCCTTTTGAGGCCCAGTTTTACTGATTTCAACAAGAATTGAACCATAATTTGAGTCCCAGAGGCAACATTTATATATTTCAGTTGAGATCTTATGAAACTGTGTGGATACAGATCCCTAAAGTAACACATGCTTACAGTATTTAGCACAGAATTTATTCAAACATCTTTTTGAAATTAAATAGATGTTCCTGATAAATCCTTTTAAGTCTTTCTTCTTACAGGTGTATTGACTTGGTATCTGACATATGATGTTCTCAGGGTTGATTTTTTTTGTGCTTTGTAGGGGACAAACAGCTGGAGTTTCTGTTGTCCTGTCAAGGAACTGAAAGTTTGCACAGCTTTTTTTTTCCCCCTGAGATCATTAGTGAACATACAAAGGGAGGTTATAAATTATATCTGAGCCTTTATGGTAAGCAGGAAATGAGTAGTTACACAAGCAGTGACCAGTTTTGAATGGGAGAGATGGAGGTGATAAGCCAGGATGGTGTAAATCGCTGTCAATGGCTATAGCGGAGCAGCACCTTCCCTTATTTTTGGATATAACTATGTGCATGGGTTACCCAAGGAACTGGACAACAAACCAGCTTTTCTCCTGGTCTGAGTTGAAATTGTATCCAAAACTTTAGAGCTGGTAAACCCGGAGGAGATGTCTCTAAAATACGTATTGCAAGTCCATTGCAGTCTGCTGTGCTAAGCGTGTCTTTTCTTTCCTCGCCCTCCCCAGCAATCAAAGAGAAATACACGGACTGGACGGAGTTTCTCATACATGATTTGACTGGCGCCCGGACTGCACCTGCAAATTTACTGGAAGGCGTATGTATTAGATTGCAGTTTCTATCTGATATGATGTCACACTGTACGTGTTGCAGCAGTGTTTGTGCTCCTGATGTTTAGGACTGTGTGCTTGCAGGGTCTGTGTGCAGGCGGCAGGGTCTGATCTAGTGCTGGCCAAAAGTCAGTGGCAACATTGCCTGGATTCTGCTGGCTCTTCTTCTCCCCCTGTGATGGATAGTTTGTTTAGTCTTCAAGCTGGAGGGTGGTGCTTAGAATGTTGGGTGCTCAAAAAAGGCTCGGTGGTGGAGGAGAGCACAGACAAAGTCCATAGGGAAGAGGGCACAGCCCTTCAGTGCCCTGTTGGGTCCACCAAACTGGTGACCTGAGATTTCAAGTCAGGACACAGGTTGGAGAAGCTTTAGTAGGTCATTGTGAACACTGCCAAGTTTATTTGTATATGGAAGTAGCTCCCCCAAGGACATTCCGTCCACCTAAACACAGATTTAGCAGGAAAGTTGGGTGAGGTGGCTACAGCCATTGGTAGGCAAGAGAGAAGACAGGTCTATTTGGTTAAATGTACCCATATGACCAAGAGCCCTGTTTGTGCGGTATATTTACTTGGTGACTTGCACCTGAGGCAACCTCAACTTACCTTGTGATCCTGGGCAAAAATCCTGTAGGTTCACCTTGAAACTATGGGAGCAGGGCACCTTCTCCATTGGGACCTGCCCTGCTCTTGTGTGGATATTGTGTGAGCATTTGGAGAGGTCACAGCCCATCTGCAGGAGATGATTTTATCTGCCTGTCTGTATTTAGTCTGAGTGTGAAGGCAAGCAGGTTGTTTACCTTTGTGTAAGTGCTCATAGAATTATAGAATGCTTTGGTTTGGAAGGGCCATTTACAGGTCATCTAGTCTAATCCCCCTGCGTGAGCAGGGACATCTTCTAGATCAGGTTGCTTAGAGCCCCATCCAACCTAGCCTTGAATGTCTCCAGGGATGGAACATTTACCACCTCTCTGGGAAACTTGTTCCAGTGATTCACCACTGTCTCATGTTGGCTTTTTGGAAGCAAGTATGCATCCAGGCACCATTTTTGATCATTTTGTCCCTGGTCACTCCCACCTGCATCCTATTTCCACATGCCTGTGCAGTATGAGTTGCCTGGCAGGGAGGATTAGTAGTGTGTACCATCAAGGATTCCTCCCCTCGCCCCAATCTATTAGGTGAACAGCCCTTGCATGGCCAAAATAATGTACATCTTCATGTCTCCTGCATCTCTGTTCCTGGACCGCTCCCCGGTGGCATGCGTTAACAGCACTTGTGTGTCCAACACCCATCTCTGGTGTGTGCCAATGCCACTGTGGACCTCTCCTTCCCATTCCAAAGGCAAAGAGAGGCAGCCCCAGGCAGAATTGCAGAGAGACAAAACATTGCATTGACTTGAAACAGTTTCTGACCCCTTTTGTGGTGTTTTTTGTAATATATGTGCTTATAGTGCTGTCTGTGTCATGCAACGTATGTAACGCCCTGTCGACAGATTTGCTTTTTGTGAGTGCTGCAGATTGTTGTTGTACTGTTAAATCAATATGTAGTGATATGTTTTTTTAACCTGCTAGCTATGCATATAAAGAGTTCTTGCGTTATTGTTATTGTAAATGTTAATATTTCATGCAAGCCTGTTATTAATCTTAGCCATTCAGTTCTCAGGGGCAAGTGACAACCCATTGGCTTAAAATTTAGCACACAAATCAGAGAAGCAATATTCGCTTCTTTTTTTACAGCCAGGGATTTATTATAATAAGTTAAATCACTACACCATCGTTTCATATTAAAGAATGTTTTGTTGCAATGAAGCAATTGTATGAAAGGAAAAACCCATTAAAGTAGATTTCTATTATAATATTAAATTCTGACACTGCATTTTGCCATGAAATAATATTTGAAGAGATTATTCAGGTGCTTGTAGCTTACGCTGTAGAGGAGGTGGCAAATACATTGTTCTAAGAAGTATCTGTTAATCATAGAGCTGAGTAACACTGTACATATAAGGTTATAGTTAATTTTAATTACATTTTTGACCAAATTCTCATTCTGTTGGCAGCATTTTTGGCTTGAGAGAGATGTACTCAAAATCGGTTTTATTTTCAAAATTCAGTATGTAAGAGAACTTTTTTGAAAAATAAGGCTTTTCTTCTCTCTCTTTTTTATTTTTTCCTAGCCACTTGTAGAAAGAACCATCCCGGACTTTCTCTGATTTACAGAATTAATATTTTAAAAAAAACAGTGAAAGGTTTATATTGTTTAATTAAGTAGGAGGGGGACAAAAACATAGGACAAAATAAGTCCTTGTTTTTAATATGTTTTGGTGGTGCTTAGCATATTCTTCGGGGACCAATGCTCCCAACTCTTGGGGTATGTTTTAGTGCTACTCTTAAAGCCCTGGAATTGGGAAATCGTGAAAGAATTGGAACTTGCATTTAAAAGAAAAAACAAATCTCACTGTTACACTAGTGGAGAAAAGCTCAACAACACAGAGGTGCTTACAATCACAAAACACAACACTAAGCCTCAAAGGTATCGTTCTGCAAAGCATCTCATGGTTTTTTAATGCCTGCGGTTGGCAGCTTTGCAGGTGTAAAATTAAGCACATGTCTAAATGGGTGCAAAACTGCCATTGCAGAAAATGCTGTGAGTAAGCAAACAATATCCTTTAAACATAGAATTTGTTGGGCATGGTGGCTTTGGACCCAAGGACACTTAAGCTGATGGGAAGGGACCATTGGCTTTGGAGTAACCACCATGGACTCTTACAGCTGTGGGAGTGAAGAGTAATTTTCTCTGCATGCCATTAGGAACAAAATAAAGCCTTTGGTGGTGCTTAAAGCAGTCTTTTAGGTAAACACTGGTGTCCAGTCCTGTGATTGGTTCTTTTGAGCTGCAATCAATGAGAATTTGGTTTGAAATACTCCAGTATAACTGCACTCCGAGTTGTTCAGAAGCATCTTAAGTTGGATGTGCCATATGAGCTGTTCCACCTTTTATTATTCTTTTTTGTTGTTGTTGATGATGTCAGTTGAGAAATTAGCACAACTGTTGTTTTCTGTTTTACTTCTGAATTTGCACTTGGAAGACATTGGGTAAAATAGAAGAAGAACAGACTGTTTGCTGATCGCTTGGATGATGGTGTGAAAAACAAAAATAATCTTCTGCTGTCATCTGTTTCCTTGAGAAGTCTTCAAATAAAGTTTAAAATAAGGAGTTTTGCTTCTATTCAAACAGCCTCTGCGAGGAAAAAACCCTGTAGACCTCATTACAGTTGATTCCTTAATAGAGCTGCAGGATTCCCAGAATCCCTTTCAGTACTGGATAGTTAGTGTGGTTGAAAATGTTGGAGGAAGATTACGCCTTCGCTATGTGGGATTGGAGGAGACTGAATCCTATGACCAGTGGTTGTTTTACTTGGATTGCAGACTTCGACCAGTCGGTTGGTGTCAAGAGAATAAATACAGAATGGACCCACCTGCAGGTAAAGAGCCTCCTTAAAAATGCTATTTCCCTTTGTGACTTTTACTGGTGTTTTGAGATACTTGTGCAGCCCTTTTCTTCTTCTCTAGCATTCACATTGCTTTGACAGTAGTTTCTTGCTGTAACACAGATGGCATGTGAGAGCCATCTAATTTAGGTTCAAAATGGGTCAAGTAAACTGTACTGCATTTATTTAATAAATTTGGTTTAGCATAGCTCACTCCTGGAAGGAAGCAGTGTCCAATAAAAGCAGCTTTGTGCCACGTTCCCTCAAAAGGCAGAGCTGATGGAGTGGTCCAAGCATGTGCCTGCTAGCCTAGCCCTTTTCACTGGTGTTTTAATGGCCAAGTCTTCCTGGCCATACTGTAGGTATCTTGGTGGAGGCTTCATTGGGAGCCAGTCTGCCACTGTCCAGATCAACTTGTAAGTGATGCCTCTCAGCATATACCAGACTCCATGTGCTTTCCCCTCCCAAAACCAAATACCTCTTGTCTGTTTGTCTTACCATGGCCGCACAGATTTCTCTTTGGTAGTGGTAGAGCTCCATGAAATTTCCCGGGTCTGGAGAAAGTATTTTGGGACTGTCATGGTCCCTCTAACACAGGTCTTTTGTATTCTGCTGTAATGTTGCTGTATATCTGCCTGGGTCTTGGGTCTAAATTGTGATCTCAAATGCTTTTTGGAAGCATGTGGTTTTCTTCACTGATAGGTAGGAATCAATGTTTCCTGTCACTTCTTAATTAGATGGGAGTGATGGAGCGCATGAATACCACTCACTCTGCTGTTTTAAAGAGTATTTGTGTTGCAGAGAAACACTTTCATTGACTGTCTTTGAACCCTCTTGGCCTGTAAAGGTTTGGTGAATCGATACAGAAGTGGCCCAAATGAGATTTGCGCTTTCTCTTTGTTTATTCCATTCTCTTTATACTCTTTCCTCTTTCTATCAAGCTATGCTTCCTTCTCTATAAATTCCACACAACCTCTGCCTTTTTTTTTTATTTATTAATTCAGTTGCCTCTAAGCTTGTTATTGGACTGTTTATTTGCTGAAGTTGTTTATTTCTCTTCTTCCCTGTCCTTGATTTGACTGCTTTTTAAATTTTCCTTCTTTCTTTCTCTTGTTCTCATCTGTCTCCTCTCCTTAGCTTTTCTTTGGTTATTCACTTTTTAATGATCATTGTTCTTAATTAATTCAATGCCACAGATCGTCTTCTTGACTTTCATATGACTTATGTAGGGTGGTCGTTACTTTACATCTCCTAAAATTGTGTCTTAATGGGAGTTTGCTCAGAAAAGACCCTTTGGGTCTGAACTCTTCAGTTTTCCTACCATTCCTCTCCTGAACACTGCTCCGGAGTATGTTTCTTTGACACTTCCCTTTCTACACCTCTTCTTGTCTACCCAATTGTCAGGCTCTGCACACCACGGAGTAGCCTGTCCAAAGGAATCTGATGACTGCTTGAAGGCAGGAAGGCTGGTGGTTCCACCTCAGATGTGGTGGACTGTATCAGCCATTTAATGCACACCTAACATCGACACATTCATAAAGCACAGTGGATGAACAAAGCTTATGAGACAATTGTGATGTCATGTTAACCCAGAGGAAGAAGAGGGAAAAAGCCGAGTGGCTCATTGTAGGGGATCTATTTCAAATTAATGAGTCTACAAAAGAAATCTTGGAGCAGGCAGGCAGACAAGCAGTAGTGAGTTGTCAGGATAAGACGGTGGCAGCAGAGAGCTTGCAAGAAACCCGGGGATGAAGATGCTACGCTGCCAACTGTCAAAGATAATTTCTGAAGGACCCCAGGCCAAGAGAGCATGCCAGGGGGACAGCCCTGCCTGCTTCCTGTGGACCTGTAGGAAACAGGGTTTAGACTGGAAAAACCTTTGTTGTGTGAAAGACCTAGTATGGATCTTCTTAGGAAAGACAGACTATCTGTGGGCAGTATGTTGTTCTTTTACACGTCAAGGGTAAGACTCACCTGCCATAGTATAGGCATCAAAAAGACATTTCACTATGAGCTATTGCTCTCTCTTCATGATCAATGGAGAATTATGATTGGTGGGTCACTCAGTATTGGGGCCAGTTCTGTTCAATACCTTTATCAATGATCTGGATGAGGGGATCGAGTGCACCCTCAGCAAGTTTGCAGATGACACCAAGTTGGGTGGGAGTGTTGATCTGCTTGAGGGAACAAGGGCTCAACAGATGGATCTGGACAGGCTGGATTGATGGACTGAGGCAAATTGTGTGGGGTTCAATGAGGCTGTGCTGGGTCCTGCAGTTGGGTTGCAACAGTGCCGTACAACACTGCAGGCTTGGGGAAGAGTGGCTGGAAAGCGGCCCGGTGGAGAAGGACCTAGGGGTGTTGATTCACCACCAGCTGAATATGAGCCTGCCGTGTGTCCAGGTGGTCAAGAAGGCCAACAGCCTTGTATCAAAAATGGTGTGGCTAGCAGGAGTAGAGAAGAGATCATCCCCTTGTACTCAGTGCTGGTGAGGCCACACCTCAAATCCTGTGTTCAGTTTTGTGTCCCTCAGTACAAGAAAGATATCGAGCTGCTGCCCTTGGCAGGGGGCTGGAATTAGATGATCTTTAAGGTCTCTTCTAACTCAAACCACTCTATGATTCTACGATTCCTATGCCTCAGTGGTATCGTGGTAGAAAACGCAGGTCTGTTTTCAGCTTGCTCTGTCCGGGAAGCAAAGGAACATCCAGTGAAAACTTAGATTTTTGTTAGTTGGAACAAAAAGCTGGCTGTAGCTTGGGGAAAAATCATGCTGGATTATTTCCCTGTTTGGCGTTATTTAAGCCAAAAAGGAAGAAACAAGGCGAGTCATTTCTCTGCCTGTTCTTCAAGCCGATCAGAGCTCTGGCAAGTAAGGGAGAACTGGAGCAACAAGGCTGTAAAATAATGAACAATTAGATAAAGAGTGCACTACTTAACACTTGTGACCACTGCACATGCTGTAAACAAAGACTTGAAATGTATATTCCCATTAATAACTGAGCAGTTGAGGAATTTTAAATACCCTGAAAGGTTAGCATTTCCTTTTAAGTGTGTTTAAATTCATATGCATATTCCTTGATGTCTGTTCCGAAGTAGTGAGGTTTGATATAGTAGAAGTATAAATATATCCACTTCCAGTGAGTGATTCTACACAACCTATTTTGATAAGGTCTTAAATCTGTTGAGATCAGAGCATAAAATTCTCTTGTACTGTCAGTGCTAGGTGGAAACGGTGCTTGCCAATTCCTTTTTTTATATATATTTTTATTTCCACCTGCGGAACTGTAAGATACAGCAGTAAATCTTTGCTAGCTAATAAATATATATGGTTATTAGATGTACAGAATTTAAATGCAAATTGGGCCAAAATTGAACTGTGATGTGTGTGAAGCCAAACTGACAGAAGAAAAGCTTCACAGTGCTCATTCTGTATCAAAGTTGGAGTTTATTATTGAGCAAATGTTCATTTCCATTTTAATAATTATTGCAATCTATCTACCTATCTTGTATGTTTAAGGCCTTGATGTGAATGTTCAGCAGTAGCTTGTTATGCGTAGGATAACTGTTTTCTAGGTCAAAAGTGAATCCAGTATAATGTTCTTCTTCATAGCATTGTTTCCTACATTGTTTCCTTTGATGATTCATAGGCGTTTCACTGCACTGAACCATGAAGGGCTTGGTGATGTAATGATTTAATGATATTAAACCTATTTAAAGAAACTCACTGAAAGCAATGTGAATCTGCACAGAGATGTTGCTTAAAAGTATAATGATAAAAATTCATCGGTGTAAGTCTTTGATTTGGTGTGATGCTCTGGTTTGAGTGTGTTACCAACAAATGGGTCGGGGTAGAAATCTACCTTAAATCTCCCTTCTGTCACCTACCCCCACCCACCACAAAAAATCAACCTGCAATAAAAAAAAAAAAGGCTTTTAAATTAACAGAAGCCTTGGTAAAGGTATTTCTGCCTTTGTTCAAATATAACTAATATTGGCTGAAGACCTGAGGCTCCTCAAACTGGAGACATCAGATATTTTGAGAGCTGAAAAATCAAAGGAGAGTTTTTTGTTATTTTCAAGTAATGAGATAACACAGTTCTCGTTTCTTCAACAGAAGATGAAAGATGTGTATTTTTCTGGGTTTTACTTCAGGATATGAAACACAATCTTCCTCAAATGTGCCCCTGCTAGTTGCTTTTGTGTTAAATTTATCCACGCTGTACAGCTTGGAATATATACACTGTTCATTTTGCTTGTACTATCCATTTTTATGACACAGGAACTTAAGTCTTTCAAAAATGTTTGATCCCCAAACAGTCACCTCTCGGGGTTTTTTTGTTTATTTTTTTTCTTTGTTGTCATTGCTTTAGATATCTATTCTCTGAAGACTATATCTGAGTGGAAAAGCGCTCTGGAAAAATCCCTTAATGATGCAGCAAATTTTCCTCTTCCAATGGAAGTATTCAAGGTAAAAGATACGCGTTTTTCTTTCACTTATAGAACCCATCATGGATAAATATAATGCAGTGTTTAGCGGCTTATGTTAAACTTCTGCAGAAAAGACTGTTGCTCTAATACATCATAAGTGAGGTTTTCATATAAAAAGCATTTTTACATGTGGACTTCCCTTTATGAGAAGTGATTTCTTGCAGTCAGTGTTTTCTAGGGACTGGAGATGATCAGCGCTGATTTCACCAATGTTATTTTTAATGTGACTTATTCTGTTAGACCTGTGCAAAGGCATTGTATACAACTGTGAAATTGTAAGGTTATGGTTATAAATGTTGACATAAGCTGGACATATTTCTGTAAGCCTTGCACCAAAGTTTTCATCTGGTCACAAGGCACAGAAACCTCCTTCAGGGACCAGTAGTGGTAGTGGGAAATAATTTTGCTCCGACTTCTATGTTTTTTTCCTTCCTTTTCTCACTCTGATTTTTAATAGTTAGAGATGTGCTTCAGCCCTGAGGCACCAGCTTTAATTTCCCATCCAAATCTGCACTGCTGCTAATTATGACGGCTCCAGATAATCCTGATTTCTAGCTGTGCCTGTCTGGTTTCTAACGGTTACATCCTCACTGCAGTGTGATGGGCAGTGCAGCTGTGGGTGCCAAAGGATGCTCAGGGAGATGTGTTGAAGCGTAGCGGTGTCCCAGTGTCTCCAATGTCACCTCCTGCTTGGAGACCTGGTGGACCATAGTGGTCTCCCCACCACTGTTCCTGGCTCAACCCTCTGAGTCCCTCCCCTGCCCTTAAGCAACATTGCACTGGGAAACTCCAAAACACCCATGCGGTTGATGCAATTCACGTGTAGATGTGGCGTTTAGCGACATGGTTTACTGGTGGACTTGGCAGTGTAGGTTTATGGTTTAACAGTCTTAAAGGTCTATTCCAACCTTAATGACTCTATGATTGGAAGAAAACACGTCCCGTGCTGGCTGATATGCCACAAAACCCTAGTGCCAACTTCACCCTTTTTTCAGGTACAGACTGACAGTTTTACTGTGAGGAATCCAGGCTCCTCAGCCTGTTGAGATGCACTTGAATTAACAATATTAATTTCAGAATGCTTTGCTGGTGGCCCAGGCAGTGGCTCATTTGCTTGCAGTGTGAAAGCTCTGCTAGGCTAAAAGTGGGAAGATTTGTGAGTTGACTTTCGGCATGAATGTGGGTTTGAGAAGCCCCATGTTGTGGTGGGGGTGGCATGTGGAGAGTTTGATTCTTTGCCATTTATGTCATACAACACTTCAATCTGCCAACTCCGTTGAAGTTTGCATATGCACTTTCCAGATCAAAAAAGCATTCTGTGAGGCAGAGATTAAATCACAATAGGGAATGCCTAATGTGTAAATTTTGTTCCTGTCTATGTGAAAGAGTGAAGAATGTTTCTGATGAGGCTCATAGAACATACTTTTTTTTAAAAGTTTGTAACTATCAGCTGTTTTACTGTCTCTTCTTAGCACGCCAGACTTATACCCACTTATTTTAATTCTTGCACGAGGTTCATAAATTTTAATTCAGCAAGTCCCAGTTGCTGTGCCGTGTGCTTTGGGGGTTGCAGATATTTCCCTTAGAAGACAATGCAAAACATTGGAAGGCTTGTATGGCCCAAGAGGACAGTTACTTTGCGGCCCAGTGTGACAAAAAGGCAGGACAGAGAGTTGGAGTTGTTCAGCCTGTAGAAGAGAAGGCTCTGAGGAGACCTTATAGCAACCTTCCAGTACCTGAAAGGACTACAAGAAAGCTGGAGAGGGACTTTTTACAAAGGCTTGTGATGATAGGATGAGGGGCAATGGGTATAAACTGGAGAAGGGCAGATTTAGACCAGACATAAGGAGGAATTTCTTCACCATGGGAGTGGTTGCCAGGGGAAGTTGTGGCTGCCCCATCCCTGGAGGTGTTCAAGGCCAGGTTGGATGGGGCCTTGGGCAGCCTGATCTAATGGGACATGTCCCTGCCCATGGTAGGGGAGTGGCAACTAGATGATTTTTAAGGTCCCTTTCAACCCATACTTTCCTGTGATTCTGTGATTAGGTCAATAGGGCTTCTTATTTTTTAATGTAGAAGCTGAGCATAAAGTGTCTGGTGTTATCTAAGCCCCTGATTCTGATGCTGGGAAGGCAGGAGGATGAATAAGTTATTTTGTGCAGGCATCATTTTATTCTGCCCATTGGGTGAATTAGCCTCAGCTTGTGCCTCGTAATTAAGGAAAAAAGTAAGAGACCCTGTCCATGCCTGTGACCATGTCTTCCTCTAGTAAGGATTTAAACATAGAATCATAGAATGGTTTGGGTTGGAAGGATCCTTAAAAATCATTCAGTTCCAATCTGTTTGGTGTGAGCAGGAACACCTTCTACTTGTTCAAGTTGCTCAAAGCCTGATTGAGGCTGGCCTTGAACATCTCCAGGGATGAGGCATCCAGGACTTCTCTGGGCCACTGCCTCAGCATTCTCACAGGAAAAAAATTCTTCCTAATATCTAATCTAAATCCCCCTTCTTTCGGCTTAAAACCCTTACCCCTCATCCTATCCCTGCACTCCCTGATAAAGAGCCCTCAACATGAATTAAGGAAAGGCTTTAGGACACTATAAGAGAGGACTCCTGTCTGATCTTACAAGATAAGCTGGTATTTATGTGTGGGACCTTCATGGAGAATCTCAGATACTAGCAAAAAGTGTCATATCCAAAGGTGTCCTTTTTTTTTTTTTTTTAAAACATTTTTTAAGATTTTTTTGTATGAACACAGTGCAGAAGTAGTGTCTCTACATGATGCCTGGGGCTCTGTGCTACTGTAACTGTCATGTGTTAGATGAGATATAAAACATAGGGTTTGACAGCTGGCAACTGTTAAAGATCTTCTGGAAAGCTGGAAATGTTTACTTTGGCGGATATCGTAAACTGCACACCGAGCAATTATATTCTGCATTTTCTACATTTCCCTACAGAAATACATCACTGAGGGGAGCGTAGGTGCATGCTTCCTCTACAGGCATCAGTGGTCCCTAGGGTAAAGCACATGCACATTTGGCTGGATTATGACTTAAATTAGTGTTGTCCTTTGAGCTGTGCATGACTTTGGGCAATGTCACTTATGGGCCATCAAATTGGTCCTGGCTGGTGCCGCTGAGAAAGCAGATCCACATTTTTAGTGTGACAAGTGGGTCCTTTTATGGATCTGTCAGCCCGTTGTTGCTGTCAGCGGTGTTGCTCTTTGTGTAATAGGGCTGTATTCTGCCTGACCCCATAAATTGTGGATTTGAGACTGAATTAACAATGTTTAGAAGTGTGGCAGAGCTGAACATGCATGTGGTCGTCTTTGGCAGTAGATCCAAAAATCCATTGCGAAAGCGCAACCCTGATCCCTTCTTGGCACCCAAGGAGGGGGTATCAGCTACTAGACCACATGAACTGGTTGCAAAAATCAGGGAGAAGACTGCAAAGACGAACTTCTTTTTTTTTTTTTCTGGAGCTATTTCACACTTGGCCATATGTTGAAAGTGTTTGTAAAATGCTTTAGGATCCTCTGAGAAGGAACGTGATGTTCAACTGCCAGAAAATGCTGCTATTATATAGCTACTAAACATAGTGTTTTGCAAACTGCACCTCCTGGAATAAGTTTCTTCTTCACAAAAGCTTCTTGCAACATACCCGCTATTTTGTTGTTCTGTTCTTTTCAGAAAATATGTAGATTCTTAAAGAAAACTATATACAGACAGGATTTTCAAGGGTATTTGAATGGTTTAGGAGTACAAATCCTACTGAAAGGCTTACAATGCAAGGAGATGTTTCCTTTGCTGTTTCTGCTCTAATTCCAGGGTGCTGTGGGGATCCCCCATGCTTGGCTGGGTTCGGGTCATAGATGATGGCTTAGGCTTCAGAGGGCATCTGAAAAAATGGCCAGGGCTTTGGGTATGGATAAGTGTGGTCAAACTGTTAACTGGGACCTGGTTTCAAGTTAAATGTGATAACTTCGGCGGTGTATTTCATTGATGGCATTACTGGTGCTCTCTAAGAGAGAGCCTAGCTTCAGGAAGCTGGACTCTAAACACAGTACCTTCTGGACCTAATATTTGTGAATCAGTATGTTTTTTAGAGTTAGAGCCCTGTAGCTTGATAAGGTCAATGCTGCACACAGATCATGGGATTAAGTTACCTGGAGAGAGGCAGATAGCATCCTGGGATCTTCCCTGACATCCCGTTATACTTCCCCTGATCTCCTGTGCCATATATGTAGGTCCCATGCAGATGTTGTGGATTCTCGGGTGTCTTCCGGCTCACCCCAAACACCCCTTTTCGGGCAACTAAATCTCATCTAGGATTTAGGATGCTCATCATCTCTCCCTAGATGTTGCATATAGACATCCTGTTCCCAATTTCCTCCAACTGATATAAAGTGGGTCCTCATAACTAGCTTGGGTGGAATTATCACCAGCAACATCCCTAATCCAAACTCTGTTAAACTGCTTGAAGAACATAGATGCTTAGGAAGGACAGGTGTTGTCTAAGACAGGTGGCAATTCCAAATTTACAGTGTTTGGTCCCATTCCTTTTGTCTCTACCCTCTGGTACTCCTTAAGTTGTTGTTGTTCCTTTCTGGCTCAAAACTGTTCTCTCAGGCAAAAAAAGCTCTACGCTATGCCTAGCCCGCTGTGCCCCTTTTTCTAACTGGAGCTTTTGGATGCTTCCTGTAAGCAGTAATAGTGTTAATTAATGGTAAAACTAGTGACATAGAAGGAATCAGTTGGGAAAAATCTCTCCTAAGGTAAGGAGAGTGATGGAGGAGCCACCCAGCACCCAGGCAAGAGCTACCCCTGAAAATTCAGGATAGAGTAGTGGTTCTAGTTCTGCACTCAAAAGTATGAAGACAAATGTTAAACAGGACTCCTTCACTCCCTCTAAAATATAGTTTTTCCATCAGGTGAATTGTGCATTTTAATTTCAAGAGTAAGATGGACTATTTCTCCAAGACTTTCATCTCTTTTTGTAAAGGAGGACAACATCTCTCAGAAGTTAATAAAAGTTTCGGATGTTTTAGAGTGATTTCCTCCAGTATTTGGTATTCTAGAGAAGTTTAAGTGTAAGATAGAAAAAAACAAGGGTTACTTTCCACTCAGAGACAATCCTGACTTGCCTGTATGAATGGACTTGAGGTCCAACAGTTTTTCTGCCTTCAGCCTTCCTAATAGATGGGCATGTGCTGATGCAGTAGCTTAAAACAAACGTACTTTTGGTTTTACTTGGAAGCCAAATCCCAACATAAGCCATTCCCAGCCCCTTCATGCACTGATGGTTTGGCTGGCCCTCACTGCGCACGCTGTGCTTTAATAACCTGTGAGTCTCCATGTTGTTTGCAGGCTGCCAGATTATTTATATTCCATCTGTTCTTCCCCATCCGTAGCACTCACCAGCCCTTCTCCCTGACTGCTATTTGCCTGGCTGGGACACAGCCATGGCATCCCGATCCCTCTGCTGTTCAGCTGCCTTTTGACCCACTCCTGTCTCAGCTCATTAAAACCATTTATCTTTGTAAGACCTAATAACCATCATTAGAAATATACTGCTAAGGTCCTTATAAATGTAGTTGCCTTCACGGCTCTTGGGGGTAAGGATGGCTCCAGTATTAAAGGTAACACTTAGGTGAGATGGACTCTGGTAGTACCTTTGTGGACCAAGGAGAAGTTTTAACCTTGCTACAGCTCCCTCCTGAGCATGTGCTTTGACAGGAAGAGGGCAAGGAGGGCAATCCAAGGAGGTGAATGAAGCCAAGCCCCAACTGAAATACCCCAAAGGTCTCTTTGGCAGCACTGTATGTAAGTCAAGAGTTGGAAGAGAAATGCCAGAAAGAGTTCAAGCAGAGCAGATGGGCTGAGTGGGAGCCAGGTCCTTTACCCTTCCTTGTCCCTCTGGTGTACATTTAGCACATGTGATGTCCTTTCTCCGTTGCATGCCAGGAGTGTCTCGGAATGGTGAGACATTAGCAAAAGGGCCTGTTCCAGTTTACTTACTGCATTCTGGCTCAGTATGGGGGATTTTGTGAATGATGAACTGAGCTCTTGCCTCCTGCATCCTTGGTCATGTCATTGTTTTCCACTGAGAGGGGCTGATGTGCACGTACAACCAGAGTCTGCTCCTGTGTTGGGGGTAGGTGATACATCTTTAGATGGACAGATTTTAGGTATGATTTTTCTCAGAGAAAGCAAAAGCCAGCACTGGTCCTTAGATGTTTTGCAGGGCGGTTGCAGCCCACAGCGTACACTGAGTTTGTGCTGATCTTGCAACAAATATCACTGGAGAAGAGGAGGCTGAGGGGAGACCTTATTACTTTCGCAACTACCTAAAAGGAGGTTGTGGAGAGGAGGGAGCTGGCCTCTTCTCCCAAGTGACAGGACAAGAGGGAATGGCCTGAAGCTCCGCCAGGGGAGGTTCAGGTTGGATATCAGAAAAAAAATTCTTCACAGAAAGAGTCATTGGGCACTGGCAGAGGCTGCCCAGGGAGGTGGTCGAGTCGCCTTCCCTGGAGGTGTTTAGGGAAAGGGTGGATGAAGTGCTGAGGGACATGGTTTAGGGAGTGTTAGGAATGGTTGGACTCGATGATCCAGTGGGTCCTTTCCAACCTGGTGATTCTGTGATTCTGTGATCACTTGATCTCTCCATAGCGAACACTGCCGTAACATTGTTGAGGACAGACTCAATCCAAACAAGTGCCTGTGAGGAGTTGGTTATGATTGAGGAACTTATTTAGGGGTTTGAAAAGAGGCGCTGATGGTTTCATTTTGAGCACTCAGGTTCATGTTCTTGCCTCTGTTTTCCTTTCTGCTTGATTTTCCCACCTGTGGAATGGGACCAATGCATGTGGCACAGCAGGGATTCATTAGTGAACAATTGTGGAGTGGTGTGGCTGTAATTCTGCTGCAAGATCACAGAATCACTAGGTTGGAAAAAACCTCCTGGATCATCAAGTCCAACCATTCCTATCAAACACTAAACCATGCCCCTGAGTATCTCATCCACCCATCCTTTAAATACCTTCAGGGAAGGTGACTCAACTGCCTCCCTGGGCAGTCTGTTCCAGTGCCCCGTGACCCTTTCCATGAAAAATTTTTTCGAGATACTCAGCCTGAACCTCCCCTGATGGAGCTTGAGACCATTCCCCCTTGTCCTGTCCCCTGTCACTTGGGAGAAAAGGCCAGCTCCCTCCTCTCCACAACCTCCTTTCAGGTAGCTGTAGAGAACATTGAGGTCTCCCCTCAGCCTCCTCTTCTCCAGGCTAAACAACCCCAGTTCCCTCAGCCCCTCCTTGTAAGACTTGATCTCCAGCCCCTTCCCCAGATTTGTTGCTCTTCTCTGGACACGCTCCAGAGCCTCAACACCCTTCTTGGAGCAAGGGGCCCAGAACTGAACACAATATTCGAGGTGCAGATGTTAAAAAAAACCCCTCAGATGTTAAAAAACGATGTTAAAAAAGCCCTCAAACACACACACACACAAACCCCAAATGGATGTATATCTGTCTCTTACCTCTGCCGCCCGTATTTCTATCATCCAGGCAAATCAAAGCAGGCGCTGCGTAGGAAGGGATCTTTGCCCTAATGCCATCTGTGGCGGGCCGAGCCATACGGAGAAGGTGTATTTAGATTTAGACCGGCTACTCTGCAATGTTGCTGTTTCTATGGTAACTATTTTTTATTCAACAAGAGGAGCTTAAAATCTGTACGGCTAAATTTGATCCTAGGCAGAAGCATCTGCAGTTTTTGAGGGACTTTTCAGGAGGTGCGTTTCATAGCCGGTTCCCATGCTTGTTACTTCAGGATCATGGTATTTCCAAAGCCTCACTCCCAGCACCTTTTCCTCTTCATCGCACCCCGCATCTCTACATTTTGGTCGTCCTGTGTCTGCACTTGTCAAACCAAGGGACAATTTGCTCGCTTGTGTCTTGCCGGAGAATTTCTGTCTCCCGGCAGGGAGTATGCCTTTAGGGAAGATTGCTCCATGTTTAGCAAAGGAAGCTGATGAATCACAAACAAGACTGATTCATCTGCAAATAATGCAGAGGATTGCATTTTGGATTGTTTCTTTATTTATTTTTTCTTCTCAATTAAAAAACAAATGCCAGATTCCCGTAGAGGCAGTCTAACCACTGCTATTACTTTGTTTGTGACTAGTTACCACACATGAGCTTTGTGATTAAAATTAGGCTATTAGAAGCAGTCAGTTGCTTGGAGAATTAGAGGAAACACCGGGGGAAGCGATTTCTTTGAAAACAAAACTTAAATCAAATAATATGTTTCCAGTCATACCAGATGGAGCCCACTTCTGTGTCTTTTAGTAGTAAACCAGGAGAAATGTCATTGAAGGCAATAGCATTTCACACTGTTACAGTTGGTGAGGATTAAAGGAGGCTCAGGTCGATCATTAATATTAAGTGTTTGGTGTTTCTAATCAACCTCTCTACTTTGAAACTACTCAGCATTCAGACTTAGCTCTGAATTTTGCACAAAGTTGCAGTGTTATAAACGTTGTGATCTAACTTCCCTGGACAAAAAAATCTCTGAGTTTTAGGGTATTTGAAAATCGGAGCCTTTTCCTCTTACATATAGAATGTGTAAGCTGCTGGGCTTAAAATTAGATGAATCTGGTGTTGTAGCTTGAGCAGAATGGGCCAAAAATGAGCGTTTCACAATGTGAAAGTGATACCCTTCCTTGGGTTTGTGGACGCAGCTAGAAGCAACCAGTCCATAGTAGGACTTCCCTGAATGTCACAAAAGCGGCTTAGCCAGCTGCTCTATCTGCAGTACCCAGTACACTGTAAAATTACCTGGACACCCTTCGGTGGCAAGAATGCTGCTGTGACATGAGAAATTTAGGTTTATTTACATTTAAATGATGTTTTTTGAGTAGAAATACTCAGAAGCCAGATTTAGGGAGATGTTTTAAGTATTGGAAAGGACGGCTGACTTTGATGATTTTGAAGTATATCTGTTTCAGTTCGAGACCAAAAGCCAGTGCTTAGTGACTTTATTATTAGGACTTCAGTGTATCACCCACACAAGTACTTAATAGCAGCCTTCCAGTACTTAAAGGGGGTCTGTAGGAAAGCAGAGGAGGGACTGTATCAGGGAGTATAGCAATAGGATGAGTGGCAAGAGTTTTAAGCCGAAAGAGGGGGGATTTAGATTAGATATTAGAAAGAAATTTTGTAGTGTGAGGGTGGTGAGGCACTGGCCCAGGTTGCCCAGACAAGTTGTGTGTGCCTCATCCCTGGAGGTGTTCAAGGCCAGGTTAGATGGGGGTTTGAGCAACCTGATCCAGTGGAAGGTGTCCATGCCCATGGCAGGAAGTTTGGAACTGGTGATTTTTAAGGTCCCTTCCAACCCAAACCATTTTATGGTATTTCCCTAAAGCCTGTCTGCATTCTTACAAGTCTGAATACTCTTGCAAATCTGTTTGTGGATCTCTTTTGGAATGACATTTAGGCTCCCAAGTCACCTGACATTTTTGAAACCTGTAATGCTAGTGGCTCGTTAGTTATGAAGAAGGAAATTATGCATCTATCTCGATAACTAAAGAAGAGGGTTGGGAATTGGGAGCCTATTCTCCTTTGAGCACATTTGCTGCCTTGTTATTTGACCTTCAGATGTTCCATCTTTCTACCGTGCAGGTAATGCTGGTTGCAATGAGCTGTTGCAAAGCCCATCAGTGTTTTTGCAGAAGGGTTGCAGAAACTCGTGCTATATGAAGATAGAGATAATGATGCAGATGCGTATCAAAGTGGGGTTGTCTTTCAGGTGGCCTGGAGGGTTGCAGCCTGTGCATGCTGGCAAATTTGCAAACACGTACTGCTCTAAAACTAAGAAGCGTGGGGCTAAGCTGAATTGCTTCATGGGGTTTGTAGTGTGAACTGTGACAGACAAGGCTTTTGCCAGTGGGTTTGGGCTGTAAATGACGGACAGGAGGGTTATGCACTTTTCCATTCATTACCTGTGAGCACCATCAGAGGCTGTAATCCATCATGTTAGAGATTGTGACCCTTGGAATGAGCAGCTGTGGTGCTTGTATCATGTTATTTCATTGTACTTTCCTTGATATGATTTTTCATTTTGTTGTAAGGGACTTGTCTGTATTTGTGTCGACTGTTGCTCCAGCCTACTTAACTGCTCTCCAGCAGTTAGAGGGTATTTCCATCACTTACTCAGAGCTTCCGAACTCCGGGAAAGACAATCTGCTGGTGTAAATCTACATGGTAGTGGGGCTGCTCTTGGGAAGCACTGACTGCCAGTAGGAGTAAAGATTCACTGTAAAAGACTCCAACTCATTGAGAATATTCTGTCTATTCATCTCCATTTCGAACAAAATTGAAACTCACTTAGAGAAGTTGCGAGAAAATAATGGCTAGCGACATCCTTGTAGGTTGCTTTGAAGGCTGTGAAATAGCTGTAAAGGGTTGGATTCTGCCACCCATAATGATTTCAGGCATTTCTTTTGCTTGGCTGCAGAGCCTGGTGGGGACCAGGGGAAAGTCTCACCCCTCCAGTTCTCTTCTTGTGTCTGCTTTTATTAAACAGGCATCTTTCCTGTCAATATGAATAAAGGGAAGAGAGAGCAGTTCATTATCCAGTGTATCACTTTGAGTCTAATACTAATTAAAAGCTTTGCCTTCACTTCTGTGCAACCTATTCTTAGAAATTATGTAAATTAATTGGAGTTTTGAAGAGGAGCATATGCCAAATCCTAAGTAATTCCCTGCTGGCTGAGGCAACTCCAGCACTGGAACCGGAGAACAGCATCAGGATGTGTTTATTTTTCCTTTTGTGGCTGCAGAAATTGAAGGCTGCATTGGTAAATTTTGATGCCTCTCTTTAGCAAATATAAGAAAAGAGATGAAATAACCAGACGCTGACCACTTGCCAGAGAGATACAATACAAAGGTATTTTTTCCATGAAAGCTTTTCCGTCTCGAAAATGGCATTTAAAACAACCTTTTTACTTCTGCAGCCCTTCTCCAAACAAATGTATGTTCCTGCTTCAAAGAGGATTTTGACCCTCGAAAGGGAGATCCTATGAATTCCCCTTGAGAATTCACTCTTGCTGTTAATTTAATGGGGAAGATGTTTGCATGCTACACTGAATGAGAAGAGAAATTTGTTCCTGAGGTATAGTGCATGGAGAAAAGGAGATAAGCCTTTGAAGTAAAATAGTTTTAAATGTTATTAGCTTTTATTTTTTTTCCTACCTGACTATTTTCCCCCTTTGATAAAGGCCAAAACCAAATAGAAGGAGAAGAACTAAAGAGACTGATTCAAATGAAAGTAAGAAGCAATATGTTTTGGGGTCAGATTATTTTGGTCTCAATCAAAAAAATCATTTAAAGTTTATGAAACTACTTGCATGTTTAAAGATAAACATGATTAAGTACTTTGGTGGATCTTGGCTTATTGTGTATTGAAGCTGGATGCGAGCGTGAATTGAATCCTGGAATTTTAGATGGGAAGAGGCTGCAGTGTAAACTTGCTTCCAGGTATACATTTTGCAAAATTGCCCTTTCTTTACAACCTCAGCCTAAGGATTAAGAGGTGCCAGGTGTGGATCCTCACGCGGGAGGCAGCAGTCCGCTGTTGCAGATTCTTTTGGCTTTTGGAGATGTAAAGTTCAGTGCTGGCAAGGTCTGATTTTTACAGCCATCATGTTACCTCAGCGGAAGCCTTTTCAGTAGTAAAGATGGCAAGTTTGATAACCTGTCTGTCCAAAGCATCCCTAGTATAATACAACCTCTATGTACAAGGAGCCAGATTCAGACTGGTTCAGACTTCTATTTGATGAAACATCCTCTTTGTAAAGCTTTGTTGCAGATGGAGTGCTGCATTTCACTCATAAGAGAGAAGCAGCAATGTGTTTATCAGTCTAAAACAGCAATTTAACAGAGTTTGATTTAAAATGTGATTTAAAAGCAGTTTTACAAGGTTGTCTGGCAAGGTATACTTGATTATTTACTGTATAGAGAATAGGGTCACACAAAACTGCCAAGGAGACCCTACTTTTGAGTCACAAGGTTCAGAAAGGAGCCCCCTGCTTTCTAAACTCTTTCTCAGAGAGGGGTATAAGTGTGGCTGGATCCAGACTTAGCCCCAGACTTAGTCAGGATTTTGTCTAAAGGGTTATATATGCACAATTGGTCCTTTCTATCACTTAGCTAAGATTTCAGAATTTCAGTGCACTTATTCCCAATTTGCTTATTGAGTATCTGGCATGGTAAGGATTCTCTCAGCCTCAAGGAATAATCTTGAGAGGTGTCCCTGCTCAAGGGGAGATCCTGGTGAGCAGCCTGCTGTCATTTCAGGAGAGGTCCAAGGGCTCTTGGTCTGCGCTTGATTTATACAGTAAGATGATTGACTCGTATTTGTATGCCAACTGCAAATGCCATTTTCTTCCAAATTTAGCTTGAGTCAGACACTGACCAGCACTGTGGCCAGGTGGGCACATTACTATAGATTAGCCCTTGGCTGTTGTATTGCTACCTGTCTCCCCGGAATCCACCTTGAGCTGGTTGCAGCTATCGGACCAGATGCATCTGTCATGAGTGTCACTTGTGGTGATCACTTCATCAAAGTTATGGGAAAAGGCCAGGATCCGGGTGGGGGGAAGCACACTGTCATAATCTTCTGGAAATGGATCTCCTACAGGAAAAATTGAGAAGGGATCTTTATCGAGGAGTGCAGTGCTAGAATGAGGAGTAATGGTTTTAAGCTAAAGAGGGGACATTTACATTAGATATTAGGAAGAAGTTCCTTACTGTGAGGATGGTGAGGCGCTGGCCCAGGTTGCCCAGAAAAGTCGTGGATACCCCATCAGTCAAGGCGTTTAAAGGCCAGATTGGATGCGATTTGAGCAACCTGATCCAGTGGAAGATGTCCCTGTCCATGGCAGAGGGTTTGGAACTGAATGATCTTTAAGGTCCCTTCCAAACCAACCGATTCTATAACTACGATTCTATCTCTCTGGGACTTTAGTGTTATGGAACCTGCTATGGAACCTGTTATGGAACAAGCAAAAGTATGGCTGATGGTTGTGCTACACTGCAGGACACCCAGACTTTTGAATGTTTGCTCCTTCTTAAGCCGTTAGTTTACTGGACTCTGGGCCATTATTGCTAAATCTTCCTCAGTTTCCCCATCGGTGTATACTTCTGCTGTGAAGCTAAATCCATTATGATTTTTTTGGCTGCATTTTGGTTCTCACATAAAAGGCTCCATAACACTGTAGATTTATAAGAGGAAAATAACAATTCATTTAGCCATGGTTGGAGCTTGTAAAAATCCTTCTCTCTAATGGCAGCAGGAATGTAAGATCCCAAAATAGCAGTTGTTAAGTCTAGAAGTGAAGACACTTCTTGGGAGAGGAAAGCATAATGACATAGGACTTTGGATCAATAGAATATTATTTTAGAACAAGAATACAGCGTGTAGCAATGAATATAGATGGGAATGACATAGCTAACCACTTATTAGATAACAAAATTTCTACATGTATTTTGGAGTCATCTCTGTGTGTGTGTGTTAAATATAACATCATCTCTTTTTATGCTTGTATTGGCTAATGCACAGAGGTTTAGAAACACTGTAGGGCATTTTTATGGAATGAACACAATATATGATCATTACTCGGGAATTAGGATGCCGCCGTGTACACCTGTTAGGGGTTATGAGGAATGGAGTAATTTGATAGATTTTAAACACTAACCTGGTGACAAATCGGGGAGTTGAACCTGAAGTGCTTCTGAAGTTTGGGACTGCGTCCTGCTGCCATCTCCAAAGCTTCTGTGTGCAGTCTTCTGGGTGCAGCCAGGTTTGATCCTGGGTAAAAGTGTTGCAGAGGGCATGTACTTGAGCACAACTGCATGTCTCCCCACCAACAGGTTCTCTTGTCCACATTTGGAGTCTGAGTTCATGGTCTGGGCCATAGTCCACCTGTAGTCTCCTGGCTGGAGAAAAGACATTTCCATCTTTGCAGTACATGGAAACCAACTTAAGTCCTTATTTTGGTGCCTTGGAGGAGCCAGACGCCCATCAGGGCAAACCAGGGCCATCCAGAGCTGTTTGCATCTGTGTTGTGTATTATCCAAAACGTGATAAAATCCTCATGGACACATTTCAAATAGCTTTTCAGATATATCAGTGTCTTCTTAGTGGATGGTACTGACGCATTGTGTGTTATTTTTCCCCATCTCTTCCTACAGGACCATGCTGATTTGCGAAACCACTTCTTCACTGTGGGCATGAAGCTGGAGGCAGTGAATACGAGGGAACCATTTCATATCTGTCCTGCATCAGTGACGAAGGTGAGCTTCCAGAAAGTAAGGCTAAAAAGAGCCTTGTTGGGATTCTGTTACTGATTTCATCCGTGTTTAAGAAAACTCAAGAGTGGTACTCAGTTGTCTGGAGAACACATTAAAAGAGATATTTTAAATCCGTGGATGTTCCTAACTTATGAATTGCTTCTGTCCTGTAAGCATCTCCTGGTGACTATATATGTACTTAGATACAATGGGGATGAGTGTATCTGTCTACCGCTTCCATGCTGAAAAAGACCCCTTTTTTTACCTCTGTCTCCTCTCCATCCATATACATTTCCCTGCACATCTGGGAAACCTTTTGGAAAAAAAACCCAAACAGCTGGATGGAGGGTGTACCTGGATATTTAAGCCACACTCTAAAAGGCAAGAGAGAAGGAAAGCTGTGGGGTCTCCAGGGTTGCCTTCTCTATTTATCTGTGGGCACACCAAGTGACCATGAACTCCATCACTTTCCCTTGTCTCTGTTTACCCATCTCTAAATCTCAAGCTCTGATCTCTTTGGCAGAAACATTTTGATGCGAAGTGTTAGGTGAGAGTGGATTATTATCAGGAGTCAGTTGATTCTGGGGCCTGGATGTTTGGCTGTCCACTTTTCTTGATGTTGCAGTAAATTTAACTTCTGATTTTGTTTTCTTCTATTTTATCCCTTAGGTTTTTAACAATCATTATTTACAAGTGACCATTGATGACTTGAGACATGAACCCAGCAAAATCTCAATGCTTTGCCATGCGGATTCCTTAGGGATCTTGCCAATACAGTGGTGCCTTAAAAACGGAGTCAATCTCACACCTCCCAAGGGTTCGTATTCATTCCTGGTGATCTGCAGGTTTCCTCTGAAGGAAATTTGCCTCTTCTTTGTGGTGATTATGGACACAGTGGTGGAGTTGACAGTGGTAGATTAAGGGTTGGACTTGATGATTTCAAAGGCCTTTTCCAACCTAAATGATGCTGATTCTTACTACCTTTAAAACTGTGATGCTGTTCGCTCTTGAACCAGCTTATGCATCTCTGTAAGTACCTCAAGCCAGTGTAGCTCTCTTGAGTTACTGGGTCTGTTCTGGCTCATACCAGCTTGTGAACGTCTCTGCAAACACATCTCACTGACAGATTGATGTCAGTGTGCTTTGTAGTCTGAAGCAGCCTGCACCAAAGCCTAGCGAATTCCTGTAAAATGCATCTTAGTGATGGTTTGTGTGTGTAGAGAGCAAAAGTAGCATTAGAAGTCATGTTATACTAGAGGCATCTCCCTACTTGGTACAACACTGAGGCCACGCAGAGCTCCTAAATCTAAATCTCTTAACTAAACTCACAGCTGCCTGCTCAGAAGCATATAGGCATTTTCTTAGCTGTCTCAGAAAATCCTAGGTGAGGGCAAATTGTGAGTAGTGTTCAGGTCAGAGCCAGGAGAAACAGCTTCCAGCCATGCTATTTCCCAACTTTGTAGCAGCATAGTTAATTACTTGCAATTTCAGACAACCACCTGTGGTGCCTTAATAATATTTCTTCACTTATGAAATGTGTTGGTTCTCTAGAATTTTAGAGTTTCAAAGCTGGCAGGCTGTTGACCCTTTGCCAAAAATTGATGTTGCTTGGGAGAAAAAGAAATGCCTCAAAGAAAAATCCCACTAAATTTTGTGCACACAGATTTATCTTAATTTTGGAAAAATTATGATGCTGCCAAACCTGGGGAAGTGAAGGGTTATTCCCTGCCAGATTCAGAGTCCTCTTTTATATATCCAGAGTGTCTCTTCAGCACATGTAATTTGAAATTCCTACTAAAGTCCTGGAGTCCTGTGCGTGCAGCTGCATACAGTGCATCCATGATTACTCTGCTGCTCTTACTGAAATAAATGTGCTGCCTGGATGCTTTAGCTCCCTTCTACTTAAATCCATGCTATAGTAATGCATGTGTAAGTGCTTGCTGATATTGGCTGGAAATATTGCTAAAAATGGAAGTAAATGGAACGTTTTATTTTTCTTCCCACCCCTAATTCACATGCAGCTTCCCCCAGGCCAGCTAATTGAAGTAGACCATAGGCGAGACATTTCTCTTTACAGGGTCATGGCCTAATAATTTCCAGTCCATGCTAGTACAAAGCCTGTCTGAGATAGTGTTTTATGGGTCAAGTGCATGTGAACTCTCATTTAGATGCGAACGTTTTTAGAAGTGCTTTAGAAAGCGTCTATCATATGGGTATTTCTCAACTTGGACAATAAAGTCCAAGGGGCAGGTGGGTTTCTGGTGGGATGCCTGGTGACTGGAGTAGGAAGTATCCCCTCATTCCATTAATGAAAATAGTTTGCTTCCTGCTGTCAGATGAGAAATTCTGGAGGGAAGCTATTAAAAAAGCCATCAAGCAAGTGGCAGATAGATGCACGCTATAAACTTCCGTATTTCTTGTACTGCGTACAAGGGCTGCATGCTAAATCTGCATCTTAGCACCTCAAACAAACTCTTCCATCAGCAGACATGCTCTTTGAGTTGCTAAAATATAATCGGATATTGGAACAGTTTCTTTAAAAGAGAAAACAACCACAAAAATGCCAAACCACTAAAAACGAAGGCAAAGGGAAAGTGAGAAGCGTTCAGTACCTCATTGAGGGAGCTGGTCTCCTTTGAGCAGAATAGTAACAGCTTTGGATAAAGAAATAATCAGGACTGATACAAGAGGACTACTGAAGTGAGGAAGGCTGTGGTTTGAGCTGGCTGCTCCTGAGTGGGTCTGCACAAGGAGAAGGGAATTTCACCATATCCCTCCAAATCACTAAACAGCTCTACCTGTCCTTCTGTCCTTCTTTGCACCAGATTAAGCCTCCTGCTTCCCCAGTGCTCACACATTCCCAAACAACATCACCCTTAATAGAGCATGTATCAATAACATTTAATGTTGCTCAAATGGCTCTGCCTGTTGAAAGGCAAGAAATTCCCATGGAGCAAGCAATGACAATGGAAAAAGCCCTTTTTTATGAAGAAGATTTCTTTACTGTATTCTGTACTTGGGTTTTCTGGTTAATTTATGGTTGGCAAAGAGGTTTTCTGGTTTTAAAACTAGCTGGTTTTATTTCATCAGAACAGTGTGCCAGGTTGGGGTATTTGTGCTCAAAGTACTTTATTTGTCTGACATTTATTCTCTTGCCTTTTTGCCTATCAGGGCTTCATTGAAGCCAAACATACAGTAGATGAGTCATGAACAGGAGGTGCAAACATTTCCTACTAGAAATAGAGAGCAGTGTTTTCCTGTACAGTGCCAAAAATGAATAGCCATTTACTGCTGCTGTATAAACATTGAACAAGCGCTGTTTATATTTATTAGAGCTGGATTTATAGGCCACTTACCTTTAGAGTAACAGCCATTGTTCCTTTTTATGAACTATTAAGAAGGGGAAAAACATTTCAGAAATGGTCTTAGTTGTAAGGCTTACTAAGGAAATGCCTTTGCCAAAAACCTCTAGTACATTCATTTTGTTGTATTTGCTTCTGATTAGACTGCTGAGCTCTTCCATGCCGAGAGTTGGGAGGGCAAACACCATGAGGTTTTACATGTTTGAGGAGCAGCAGTTGAATCATGCAAGCAAAGCTTTGAATGTTGTTACTTGGGCTGAGCTTAAAGGTTAACAGTATGTGAATGTGTGTGGGTACATGGTACGTCCCCGTGGGCTAAGAGAGGTGACTTATTTCATGATGCTCCATGAAAACACCATATACAGGTCCAGACTTGTTTTAAGCCGATTCCCGAGTGTGGTCCTCTTGGAGTTAACGTTGTTAGATTCCTGAAATGGGTTATGTCAAACTCTGCAACTGCCCTTCCAGGTTTCATTCCTGCTGAACTCTACAGCAAGAGGTCTTCCAGTGATTTCAGTGGGGTAGTGACAACACAATCAAGTTTTTATGCCTCACTGAAACCTTGTCAATGTGCCTCTTCCATCCACTCTGCCGAGATCTTGTGTAGCTTGTAATTAAGATTCAAAACCTGTCCATGAAGGGTTTAAATCAGAGATGAGAGAATGTGCAAGATGGGGACAGGTTTTTCGGTCCCTGAAGGCAACGTGCTCTGGCAGCTGGAGTGGACCCCAGGTGATTTAATGCAGGCAGCTATGCTGTGGCTGTCCCCACCTGAGCCCATCATCCTGGATTCTTCTGGAGTCATTCTGGAGACTTTCATGGGGAAATTCTGCTCTTGCTGCAGGAGAGACAGATGATTTTTAGATCTGCCTGTTTCTCCATTGACTCTTTAGGAAACCCAGGTGACAGGCATGGCTTCAGGCATCTCCGTTGCAAACATCTGTATGCCAATGCATCCCCTTCTAATGCGAAGTGAGGTGCATTTCTCTTCCTGTTTTCCATTTTATTTTATGAAGCTATGAAGCTGAAAAGTATCTGGCGGACAAATAAAAAGGAAATGGAGAAGAAGCAGGAAGAAAATATGGTTGCAGAAATTGGTTGTTAAAAAAATAGTGCAACGATTTTTTTTTGTGTGTGTGTGAGAGATGTACATTCTCTATTAGCAGTTGCCCTTTTTTGCTTCCCTGCTCATGTTTATTTCTGGCTTTCCAATTACTATGCACTTTCATGCCCCATAGAGACAGGCATCTTAGCTCAAGGCTTTATCTCATTAATTTGTTTGTCATGCGTGCAATCATTAGGATTAGAAGTTCATCTTATCCCAGATACTTGGATCTTTGCAGGACGCTTTGGACTTCATTTTCAAAATTTGCACCTCTTTTTTTTGGATCTAGGTGACTGATAGGTGATTCCACTCAGTATTCTACTCCTTTTGTGCCTGCAAAATTGTCACAATTTTCATTGTCATAAATGATTCATTCCTATCTGATCTTGAGTGTTCCTTTTTGACTATCAATGAAAAAGGCATTAAGGGCTGTTCTGTGAAATGAGTCTAGTCCAGGATGCCAAGCAGAGAGATTGAGGGGAGAATTTGGCCTTTAGTTCAGTCCTGAAACTTTCCAGAGAAGGTAGTTCTGCAATAATAGTTCTGTTATTGACAGTATCATCATGGGATCCTGAATAGGATTAGCATTCATTGGTTTCAAGCGCTGTAAAATATAGACTAAGAAGCAGACCAAAAAAAAAAAACAAACCCCAAAAAGCACATAAAACTCTGTCCCAAGAGTTTACTGCCTCAGTAGCCAAGTAAAAAGAATGAATGAGAAAAAGTCTGTTTTGTCTTTTTGTTATTAGACTGTTTGAGAGATACTTATGTGAATCAATGTTGCTTCCCTTCTTTTCCTAGAAGCAGAGGCTGAAGGGATCATCTAGTTGCTGAGACTTTAGTGTGGGAGCTGGGAAATCTACATTCATTTTCCTGCTGTGCTCCAGATCTCTAAACGACCTTGGATAATATGTTTACTGTGATGGGATTCAGCTCACATATACACTGAGCTGGTGGAAAGTCACTCATGGAGGGTACATCCATATCATTGAGGAGAGAGGGGAATTTATCCCATGCTTTGAAAGAGTGGATGGATCAACTTCTAATTGTGCTGGTCCTCTCCCTGTCCACTGCTGAGGGACCCAAGATGTCCAGCTCTATAGCCCCATATTTTAAATAGCTGAGGGAAGGAGAAATAAATATATGACTATCCCCACCTGGAAGCTGGGGACAGTAGCATTTCTCAGTACTTATGAGTTTATTAAAGCCGGGAAGATGCTTGCAGGAAAGGAAAAAGGAGGAAAATAAATACGTTTTGTTACTTTTTAATAGACACCTGGAATTTTCAAAGCAAAATGTGAACTTGTGTGAGCGGAAACTGGAAAAGCATTGATGTTGGCTCTCATGGTATATAAACAGGCATCCAGAGAACTTGCCTGCTGGTATTGCACAGTTCACTGAGGCGGGATGGGATCCTCAGACACAAATGTTTATCTGCATGGGGCTCATTTTTGTGCTCTGTCTCTGGTGTGAAGTGCTGGCTGATGGCGCTTTCTGTTTTGCTATCCTACAGGTTACTCTGGCCAGGACTTTGACTGGGCAGACTACCAGAAGCAGTGTGGAGCGGAGGCAGCGCCTCATGTGTGCTTTAGAAATGTAAGTTCATTTTTTGTCTTTGTGTTGCTCCTGGTGGAACAAAATAACTTGCACAGAAAAGATTTGGGAGTTTCCCCTGACCACCATGAGTCTATCATAGGAAAGAAGCTGGAGATATGTTGCAGATCTCCATCCCTAAAAAAGAAAAATGTTATCTTACTTTGTCTGTATCTGATTCATTTAGATTTCCTACTCTTCATAACCTCTCTGCTGCCAGCAAGGTCTCAACTGGCCATTACAAGTAATTAAGTGCTATTAAAATAAAACAAACTAGGTAAAAAAATTGCATGATATCATCTGGCCGTTTTCACATTTTGTGTGTTTTCTCCAGTTCCCAGAGGTATACATTTAACTAAACCAGATATGTTAAAAGCTAAGGTTGAAACTGTTGAGCTCAGGTGAGAAGAGTGATTACCCTGCATGGATGCTCTGGTCTTTGGGACAGTTCATGTGCTTCCTTGATACAGCAACGGTGTATCTGTATCTTTATCTGACAGATATTCATCATTTGGTGAAAGGCAGATGTAGCTTTCTGCCTTTTCCAGTAACCTGGTGCTCTCCACGCTCTCATCAACTGGTGGAAGTTGAGACTCTTATCAATAACGGAAAATGTGGTGATACCTAAAATAAATAATATCTGCTCACATTTTGGAGGCTTCTTCTCTGGAGATATTCAAAAGCTGCCTGGATGCATTCCTGTGCAACCTGCCATAGGTGAACCTGCTTTGGCAGGGGGGTTGGGCTGGATGATCTCCAAAGGTCCCTTCCAACCCCCACCATTCTGTGATTCTGTGAGCGTAGAATGGTTTGCAAAATGAAGTGGTGTTGTGAATGGTGGTCGAGCAGGTTCTTCTAGGAGCTATATATCACTTTTAACTTTACTGAGAGGTCACAAGACTGGAGGACGGCATGTTTATGAAAAGCAGTATGGAGGCAGTCTCACAAAACACCACAACTTCCTTTGCATGCCACCTATGTATTACTTCCTTTGCAGCCTCCTCGTGGCCTTCCTCATCTGTGGTGGTCCAGGGGCAGCTTGGTGGTGAATTGATGAACTTGAACACTTCTGTTGATAAATTCGGAAGACCTGTATCATCAACACAGTTTGAGCTGGAAATCAAGACAGAATTAGGATTTCTTTTCCCCATTTATTTTGCTATCCTCTGGAAAAGCCTCTGCCTCAAGGGACTTGAAAGGGGCCTACAGGAAAGATGGGGAGAGGTCTCTTTATCAGGAGTAGGATGAGGGGTAATGGTTTTAAGCTGAAAAAGGGGATATTTAGATTAGATATCAGGAGAAATTTTTTTCCTGTGGGTGTGGTGAGGCACTGGCCCACGTTGCCCAGAGAAGCTGTGGCTGCCCCATCCCTGGAGGTGTTCAAGGGCACGTCGAATGGGGCTTTGAGCAACCTGATCCAGTGGGAGGTGTCCCTGCCCATGGCAGGGGACTCTGGATGATCTTCAGGGTCCCTTCCAACCCAAACCATTCTGTGATTCTAAGACTATGATTTCTGAAAGTGCTGAGGGAAGCTGAACGATACTGTATTGCACCAATAGAGTGGGACAGTTGTCACATTTCTTCTGCAAGCACCTCTCTCTTTTCTTTATACCTCTTTTCAATTTGTCAAGTAATGGATCTACGCTTTCAGCACTGGCAGCCTTGAGGATTGTCTCTGTGTAATATCCTCCAGAGATTAAATCAGTTCTAAGGACTTTTTTTTTTTTTTTAAGAAGACATTCATCAGGTGAACGTGTGTCTGTTATTCTTTCACTCTCGATAACACCTTTCTCTGCAGAGAGATGTAATCTCGCTGTTGTTGCTTGCACAACGTCTCTGGCAGGTTGGTCCATTTGTTTTGTGTCTGTGAGCACCTCTTTGATAGAAGCTGTGTTGTAAGCCTCCACCTAGTGCAGCCAGTCGCGGTGCTAGAATTGGATGTACTGTAACTGTTTCCCTGGGGGGAATATTTAACGAGGAGAGGCAGTTATGAAATTGATTGATGTGACCAAATGCTTAGTAAAATAAACTCCCAGCTAACTGTTTTGCCATTGATTCTGTATAAATTAGCCTCCAGCACTGCATTGCAATGAAAGGAGCCAGCATGGTGATAAATGACGTTTCCTTGTTAGGCAACATAAAAGGCATTTAAACCGACTCATCCTGCTTTTCTGCAGTCCTGGCCATTGGCAGCTTTTGCAGGGTGAGACTGGTCTGTGTGCTGAGCAAGGCTTGTGGCAGCCCAAGCAGTGTTTGAGACTAGCAGCATGTTATTGGAAGTGCTCGTGATGAAAAAACCACTAAATCCAGAAGTTTCTAGACTCACGAAGAGCTCCCAGTGATTGTTCAAGGTGAATTGCTCATCATGCTAGGTGCTGTACGAATAACAGAAGACTGAATTTCAGTCTGGCTTCTAATTTCTGAATGAGAGATTGGTGTCGCTTTGAATCAGTGACTATTATTAACTGTCCTAATTATTATGAGCTAGAATCTCAGCCAAAAGGGTGAAAGTTTTCATGCTATGGTGTGCAAACAGCAAAATGCGGGCACTCAGAGCTGATGTGTTGCAGAACAGGTGGGACAGAGAGGAGGAAAATACAAGGAAAGGAAGCTGTGGCATGGCCAGAGGTTCTGCATCAGTGCTTTTTAAAGACGGTGGTGGAGATATTGTGAAGGGAATGAGCTTAAGTGAAGGAAAGGGCAACAGTGGAAGGGGCAAGTGAAAGCTGAAGGTTGAAAGAGGTGAGGAGTATCTTGAGGCTTTGCTTGTGGGAAGGTTTTGCAGAGGGTTGTAGTGTTTTGGGATTCCCTTGTACTTGGCATCACTTGCAACAGCTACAAACAGGAGCTCTGGTTTGTTAGATTAAAACTGAGACATCCTGGCGCTGGTAGGAGCCGGAGGGACTGGTCAACAGCCTGCTGTTATCACTTGGCCAAATGGGTCATGAACAGGATCAGTTTGCCAAGGCATATGTAGCCTACAGCTGTGGTACTTGAATGATTTGAACTGCAGCTTCTCTCAGGCTCCCAAACTCTCAGTACAACAGTGGATGCTGCATTCTCACAGGTGCATGACCCCACATTTTGGGCCTGTTTCTGTTTTGGGGTGATGACCACTCATTTGAGGATCATTGTTGTAATATCTGGCCTGGCTTTGCTTTCACTGGAGAAGAGTGGGAGTGCAGTGAGGGGCTCAGATAACCTGCAAAAGACGTGTTTCTTTGGTGCTGTATTTAAATGTATAGAGGCACTGCTGCAGCGGTAAACATAACTGGCTCTATCTACACCCATCTGTAATCAATGAACTTACGTATGTGGAGTCTACAGAGGAGGGCCTTGTACTCTGAGCTTAAAATACTCCATGAAGAAAAGCATAATTGAATAGGTTACACTCAAATTTCTCTGGCTTCAGTCAGCCTGGGCAACTAGATATGTGAAGAAGATTCTCTGGTCTCAGGCAAGATGGGTTATTTGCTTTACCAGGTTTGTCATAGCAAGGTGAAAGATGCTCAGGCACGGAGATCTGGGAACCTCCTGTGTAATATCCCATTGGCAACAGTGGACAGAAAATGCATCACTAGCAAGCACTTGGAGCTGGTGGGAGTAACTGGTCTCTTGAGGCTTAGGGATTGGCATAAACCATGAAATACGTTGCTTCCTGATTGTTGGCATCGTTGTTTTTTCATGTGGGTGTCCAGGGCAGCTCAGATTTCTACCTGATGCCTTTGTATTCTTTAGTGTCTCCTGCAGTTCCGGTAAAAAGCAAATCATGCTAAATTTATGCTTCTCAGTGGACAGCCTAATTAAAGTCATGCAGTGCTGTGGTGCCATGCTTCACTGTTGGTCCTTAACTCTTTCAGACGTCCTTCAGCCGTGGCTTTACTAAGAACATGAAGCTGGAGGCAGTGAACCCGAAGAACCCTGCAGAGATATGCGTTGCTTCTATCACCTCAGTAAAAGGGCGGTTAATGTGGATTCACCTTGAAGGTATGTTTTGTAAAGTGTCCTTGTGCTTGTGGGGTTCAGCCACTCTCTTAATTTTGTCATTCATGCTCTGCACAAAACTGCTTCTCAAGTCTCTGCTTTTTATACTAATATGTTGTAAGGAACTATCTTCCTCTGTCCTTTCTTTGAGGGAGCTACAAGAACTTCCACCCTCCCATCCATGTAGACTCTTATCAGCATGATCTCCATTGACAATAGAAACCTCCTCACTGCCATCATGATAGACCTCCATCCTAGGAATGGATATTTGCGTCACTTGTGCAGTTCCACTGTGATTCCCAACACACTCTCATGGGATCTCCTGTCTCCCTGCAACATCCCTTCCCTTCCTGTCCTGTCCCGTCCCGTCCTTCTTTTCACCCAGGTCCATAAAAATGCTGCAATATATGCTGCTCCTCACCATCGCCATCACATGCTCACATTCCTCCTCCTTGTGACTGTAATTTCCTTTGTTGATCCAAGAGAGCTCTTGCAAAAGCTATAACTTTATATAGAGTCTAGAGAGCCATCACCCCATGGAGAACACCACCACTGTACAAGCAGTATTAGGAGAGCAGAGCATGATACAATATCAAAACTTCCATTTCCACCTCTCTTGAAATAAGGAATAGATGAGCTCATTTTTTAATATGGTTTTGCTTGTGGGACTTTCTCTATTCATCTGGGCAGGACTTCTTCAGTAAGTGTAATTTAGAACATAGCAGGGATTCTTCTCATTATTGCTTTAAAAACAGTGTTATTTGTAAAGTTGCCAGGAACAGAAAGCTGTGCTCATTTAAGTGTTTTGATAGGCGCTGTGATAAACCATATAGTTGTTTTAGCGTCTATCATTGTCACAACCCAGCTTAATTATTACCCATCAAGGTAACGGTATTGTTTGAAGCTACTCTTTCAAACCTTGAGTTTCGCTCTGAAATCAATACAAATTGAGTCAGCATCAACTGCAGTTATAATACGCTTCTTTGCGTTCTTCTGGAGAACCATGAAAATATCAGAGGCACTTTAGTGGCCCATAGTCCTGCTCATCACCATCCTCTGTAAGATCTGTGCATCTGCCTTTTGACAAATGTGTAAGGCAAGTGTGGCATCCCTTGTGTTGACAGCCCTGACACAGTCAAGAGCAAAGACTTGCTGGAACCTTTCTGTTTGTAACATAAAATGCATTTGGTTAAAGCTGTCATGATGGTTCAGGAAGACATGATGTTAAAACACCTCCACCCTTTTGTTTGTAAGCACATGCTGATATGTAGATAATGTGCAGCTCTGCTTATGCATTTCTGGTGGGTGCCACTAGATATTTCAAGGCATCCTTGAGAGACTGAGCTGATGGGAGAGCAGCATCCCTTAAACACTTGGTACGTGCAACCCCAAGAAACACAATGGCATGTTGTCTTAGTGAGCTGGGAGGGAAGCAAAGCGCAGCTCAGGGAGTAATGTATTTGTATCCCATATTCTTGAGAGGAGGAAAGGATGGAGAGAAATGAAGCTTGTGCTGAGCTCCAGGTTACAGAGTTGCCCTGTAGAGACCAAAATCAGAAAGAAACAGAGCAAGTCTTTCCTTTGCTAAAGTCAGTGGCACATACTTCCTCCTTGGAAGCTTTGTAACAGGAGATGGGAGGAAGGAAAGAAGTCACTCAGGCGACCGATATCCCATGGGGTCAGTATGCTCTCTCATGAGTAATTCTTATCGAGTGCATTGAAGCTGGACTGCTGTTTCTGCAAAAGTGGTGTAAACCCTCCAATGCAAGTTTATTTTGGCTCTTACAGGGTAAAACAGTTAGAAAAGGGTTAATGTGAGTACAAAACTTAGTTGAGTACGTGATTCCAGGAAAGAACAGGGGTCGCAACAAGGAGTTTTAGCCGAAATCCCACGTGAGATGAAATTTTAAGCCTGATCTACACGAAAGGTCGCCTTCCCCCCTCTACAAGATATTCAGCTCTGAGTATTTTGGGACTGGAAGACAGTGGAAGCCAGATTGATACTAACTGTGTTGGTTCATCATCAGCTGGCACATCACCTTCAGCATCATGCTGTATCGATTATAATAACTCAAGAAATATTTAAGGATCTGACAATGGTGTGATTTGTACGAGAGGAAAGATCTCTCTAATCAAAGCCCTCAGAGTTAGTAAAAAGATTGTCAGTTACCCCAAAATACATTGTTTGTGCTAGCAACTTGCTCTGAAATATGAGAAGGGCATATATTCAGTGGTGTTTAGCTTTACAAAAGTGGTATTATATGGCAGACAATGCTTTCCTGATGCCTCCGTGATAAATTCTATTTTCAGAGATTTATAACTCAATTGCTACCTAAAGGTTCCTCCTGACCTAAAACTTGGCAGGCCAAATCAGTCATGCTTCCTTGTGTCACTGCTGCTAAGCTACGTGGTTTCGGCTAAGATCTGGGGAGAGCAAAGCTGCAGGCGCGTGCCCAAATGCAGCAGAGGTGGGGAATGTAGGAGAGCTGGGTTCTCATCTTTCTTCTTGCCTGACATATAGCTGTCACCTCAGGCAGTTTGTCTCCCCTGCGATTATCTCCAGTGTACAGAGTAGATACTGCTTTCCATCTTTTCTTTTGGTAGAGCTGTGTGCAATAGTGGGGTTTGGACTTTTCATCTAAGAAAACTGTTTGTCTTCTGACTCGAGGTAGCAAAAGCTTGTCTGCAGCCTGTACTGGACACAGGGCAAATATTTTTGTTAAAGAGCCGGAATCAACACTTATTTGAAATTCTGCTCTCACTAATTGTCAAAACTTACACCCGCCTGGTCAAGGAATCTAACCCATTTTGGCACCTCCCCTTCTTTAATGGCCAGGTCCCTTCACTTTTATATGCAAATTTTATGAGGTTTGGGAATTCTTATTTTTATAAGGAAGAATTTCTTCACCGTGAGGGTGGTGAGGCACTGGCACAGGTTGCCCAGGGAAGCTGTGGCTGCCCTATGCCTGGAGGTGTTCAAGGCGAGGTTGGATGGGGCCTTGGGCAGCCTGATGTAGTGGGAGGTGTCCCTGCCCGTGGCAGAGGGGTTAGAACTACATGATCATTAAGGTCTCTTCCAACCCGAACTATTCTGTGATTCCCACCCTAGCTGTAATACTTCCAAAGGGACTCAATGTCCACTAAACTTTTGCCCATTGTAGTGAATAGGAAGTACCGTGTCTTGTTTTTTTAAATCAACTAGTTCTCCAGGACCCCAGTTAAGAGGCAAAGAGAGGGCTACACACTCGCATCTTGTTTTCCCCAATCTCTTTCTCCGTTTTACATTCTTAATTTCTTTAGAAGTGGTTTATCCAACTTGTCAGAAAATAAGCCTGTGTACATTTTCTCGTCTTTTGAGTTCTGATATATAGAAGCTTTACACTGGTTTTATATCTCAGTACCAGGAATAGAATGATCTGTAGTAAAAGGAAAAAATGCAAAAGACTGCAAAAATAAAAAGAAGCCTTGGCTGCTGTTGAAATACATGACTACAGTATGCACAGCGTTACGCTAAAACTAGGCATTAAAAAAAACCCCAAAACCTCAAACCCCTGCTTGCAGAGTTGTAAAATAAATGTGTCTTGAACTGTGGCATGTTTTTTGACTCCATTAATACACTATTGTTTCTGGCTGGTTATTTATATTCTGGTGGCAGCAAGACTCCCCAACTACCATGGGAGCCCATCACTGAAGACCTCGGATCCCACCATTTATCATGGGCATGTCTGAAGCTTTCATTGTTGCCCTCCCAGTTTCACTATTTGACAGCCCAAACTGCAGCCGTAAAACAGGATGCAGTAGTTAAGCAGCGTCGAGTTAGACACGAGGGAACATTGCTTAATAAATCATGCTTTGTACAGTAGCAAAACTCTGTAAACTTCAGGGTGAGCATTTAATGAGCAGCGGTATAGTTCCCCTGTGGTGGAGAAGAAGCATAGGGCTGATCCGAGGCTGTTGCACATCCCATCACTTTCTGCTACTTTATTACTCATCATCTGCATTGTTAATTTTTACTGGTTCATTTTAGATTTTAGAGCTGAAGCTTTCTGGTGTGAATTTATACAAGTAATAATGTACACTCTCTGCTCAGCCTAGGAATTTGAGGAAAACCCTTTTGTTAATCACTTCGCCAGGGATGCTTTTCATAATTTTCCCTTTGAGACTTTTCTAGAGTTGCCGCTCTATTCTGTCCATCCTGTAAGATTCACAGCAGGAGGCAGGAATTTCCTCACCCTATTTCCAGTCTCCCTATTCTCTCCTTTTCCACTCAACCTCCCAAGTCTCATGGACTCTTCTTAGTCAGAGAAGAAAGCAGCATAAAGTGCAACAAATGAAACTAATGCATCTCAAACAAGCTGTTTTCCGCTTATATGAGTGAGGTCAAATGAAGCAGGAAGATGTCAGAAGTGGGAGGCAAGGTTATTAATTGCAGAGGGAAGAAGCAATGCCAGGAAGGACAGAGTAGCTGTGAATAGGTCATGCAAGAGGAATAGTAGTGTTGCAGGAAAACAGACGTTACAGTGCTTCCTTGCTCATCAGGACAGCTGCAGCTGTAAACTTTAAAACCAAATCTTCCTGTCACGTCTGTTGTTGTTTGCAAGTAGGAAAGTACATTTGATCTATTTATTGGGTCAGAATAACACCGTAGAACAGTTGCAGTAATAAAAATAGTGGATTTTCCCAGATCTGCAGAAATTTCAGTGGTGACTGCGTTGATCACTTGCTCTGTGCTTCGTGCATGGCTTGCCACTGACTTCAGCAGCTCTCAAATGAGTTTCTTGGCTGCATTTGTGGTGCTAAGTGAAAATGTTTTGCCCGCTGGAGAGTGCAGCTGCTGTCAGTTACAAACTAAGGAGTGACCTCTTGGTATTTCCTCATGGAGGGAAATGGTTGTGTGGGGAATGCCAGCTGCTGAGACCTCACTTTGAAGTGCAGCTTCTCATTTGAGCAGGTTGTGGCTTCTGTCATGTACCTTCATCTTAGCCTCTTTTCTTCCCCATATGCTAGTGAAATGTAAACTGTATCTTCAATGTATGATCCAGGAACATGATGCAGGGCTTAGAGGAATACCATTAAGGCACCATGAATTTATGCAGACACCATGATTTCAATTTTAATTATTTCCTCCAGCAGTGTTATCACCAGCACCTATTTTCCTGCTTCCTCTGGGTTTTCATACAACCACACACTCCCTAAGTGCAGCAAGTTTATTACTAGAGAGAAGATTGATCCAAATGCTGCATCTCAGCCTTGATGCCATTCCCATCACCATTCCCGTCACAAAGTTCAATTACTGTTTCAATTACGCTGCAAACCCTTGATGAACATTCATTAGTGGGAAGTTCCCTGTAGTCATCTAGCTGTGCCCAGTCAAACACTGCTGCATTAAGCAGAAGGCAAAAATGCCGTAACAGATGCAGAGGCGAGGATGCTCCAGGGGAAACTGCTGATCCTTTGGTGTCTTTTATTAGGAGATCACCTCATGCTGGTGCTGGAGTTATAGGTCCTAGGGTGGAAATGGCAGAAGGGGGTGAAGTCCCTGGCCAGGCTGCGTCAGTGCCAACAGACTTGAATTGGAGTAATTAAAGGGTGTCTTGACCCAGGAACCAGAGTTGTTTTCAAAGAGATTTCAAAATACCTCAAAGCCAGCAGGAATATTTCCACTTGCTGCAAAGGGCTTTAAGTGTGACCCATATAAAGAAGACACTCTAAAGGAGACATAAGAAGTGAACTTGAAGAGATTTGCTTTAAGCAGAGATTTTCAGTGGGATTTTAGAGTCAGTGTTATGCCAGGGATCTCTGTACATCGGTCCCACTAGGGGATTTTATACTGCCTTTCCCTTGTTGGGTGATCTGCTCATGTTTCATGTGCAGTGAGGAGCCCTAGGAGGATTTGTGGCACCTCTAGACAGAAGAGTGGCCACCTCCCACCCTTAAAACCAGTGACTCGAGGACCAAAATACACAAAAAAGCTTCAGAGGGGCACTGGGGCATAAGGCCTATCACATCAGTTACCATCCTATTAAAGCTCGTATACACTCTTCCCAACAAGTTCTGCTAACTTACTTGTGCAACTGTCCAAAAAATCCAAGTGTTGATCAGGTCATCTTGTTGTTTAGAGTCATGCATGTTTAACCTGACTCGCTTTTGACTGCTTCACTGCACACCCTTAGAATGCTCTTAATTGGGGATTTCTCTGGAATCACACTGCACTGTAAATGCAACAGCCTTATCATTGCTGTCTGTGCAAAACTGAAGATGAAATGATGCCTGATTTTGGTGCAGGGAAGCAGATTTATTTTTACGTGTTCCATTCTTTGATTCATGATGAGTGCTCAAATCAGTATTCCCATATCTAAATTACATTATAAATTTGTGTTTATAGGTTCACAGATGCCCTCTCCAGAGTACATAGTTGATGTAGAGTCCACGGACATTTTCCCTGTTGGCTGGTGTGAAGCAAATGGTTATAACCTAACTCCACCACACAAAGCTGTTTGTAAGTACATGGAAGCATCAAGTAGCGTAGATGTCACATCCGTGGATTTTTGTCAGTCTTATGTCTATAATCCAGTTCTTGAAGCTACCAACCTAACTAGCAGACTAGTGACCAGGCTGTAAGTGTACTTTAATAAACATAATAAATTTAATTAGTGGTCAGACACCACTGCACTGCTGTTCTGCAATTTGTAGTTGTCTGTGTGATCAGCCCCTCTAAAAATGGGGTTGTTTGCACTGGGAAAGGTTGTTATGTAGTTTGGGATTGCATAGTGTGGCTTGTGGGTTTGCGGTGGAGTTGTTGGAGTTAAAGCAGGTTTTGTTGCGCTGAGCCAAGTTACCTCGGGAAGCTGAGTGAGTAAAGGGACATGGGATCTCAAATCAGAAAAATCTCCATAAAATATTGGGCAGAACGGGTATAAAGAGGCCATCCAGGAGCTCCGTCTTCAAAATAGGATTTACACCATTGAAACTGAGAAAAGCTTGCTGGCCTCTTTTGATGGAGTTTCCACCCCTTCCCAGAGTATCTGTCCTGTTATTTCACTGCCCCTACCAGCTCAGAGATTTCCTTAGGGTTCAATTTAAGTCTCTTCTGGCACAACTAAACCTATCTAAAGGTTTTTTTGTCCTGTCTCCAATGTGTATTTAGACTAATTTCTTTGTCTTCTATTTGCATTTGAAGGTGGTTCATGAGTGCTCAGTGGCTTGGTGGTGTTCTCTTGTTCTTTGCAAAAACTATCCAACCCCCACCTCAAGCCACCAGACAAAAAATTATTCTTGCTGTTTACATTAATTAACATCTGAAAGGCAAATTTTAAAATGTGTCAACTGTTTTGAAGAGTTAAATATGCTTAAGTTAGAAATCAGGCAGCCAGGGCCTAATTTGGGAGAATACTGCTACAGCAACATTATGCAGCCTTATCGCAATTTATAGCTAGGGATAAATTATGCTGGAGGTAATCACGCTTGTAAAATGCAATCTTATCCATATGTGTTTCTGTGTGGAAAAATATTTGTGTTTTTATTTTAATTTTTTTTATACTGATCCCATAAAACACGGTATTAGCATTCCAGAGGAAAGATTAAATGTATTATTACATCTTTAAAGTAGATTTTAATGATGTAGTGACTTACTTAAAAAATACCAAGAAAAGATGGTGATAGTAATTAAGTACCATTTCACTGTGTTAGAATTCATTTTATAGTCAGTGTATTTATACAGCTTTTTATGTGACATGGGTATACTTTATAGGACAGAAGGGTACAAAACAATTTGTTCTTCCTTGCTTCATTTTTGCAGTGCGAAGGAAGAGAAGAATTGCAGTTGTGCAACCAGAAAAGCAGTAAGTTTCTGTTATTTGAGGTGATATTTTTACAGGGATGCATCAAGTCTTCCAAGGGAGATAATACACTGCAGCTGAATGACTTTGCTAACTACTGCAGCAGAGTCAGCGAGGAGGTTCCTTTAAATCTGAAATGATTGTGAATATGTAAGAGAGTCTTTGCAACAGAAATACTTTACTAGCTGGGACTGCGGACGCAGTGTCTGTTGGCCAGTAAGGGAAGGTGGACTTATACCAGCAAGGCATTTCCTTATCTAGTCCTTACAATTTCTAGAAACTAGAATTTAAGGGATCTAAGTGTGAATATTTGCAGCCTGAAGGGCTAAACATCACGGATCAGAGTATGTTGTTGGAGAAGTGATGGATCTGTCTCCTTCTTCTGCAGTAATCAGGCTGTGGGCTGTGATAAGTCGTGGGACTGCATTTGATGTATATCCATTCCTTGGTCAAGGCAGGTCCTGGTGTATCTGTCAGTCCAGTCTGAAGGCTGGTTCTGACCCTTTGCCCCATCTGACTTTATTAAATATACCAAATTGTTGTTTGACAGGTTACCATCCGCAGTGCCTGTTGAGAAAATACCTCATGACCTCTGCTCAGTTCCTCAGCCAGACACAACAGGTGAGACTGCTTGACACCAGCAGAATCCTTATTTCAAGGACCCATTGCCTGTATGCAAGGGGATGAGCCCCAAAAAGGAACTGAATGTGTCGTATAGGTGGGGAGAAGGAACCACATCCTCAGAGGATGTGAGGTGGTGTGGACCCACCAACAGTATGAGTCTATATGAGACTCCATGTGAGGATCTGGTCCTCCATGTGTGAACATTGTGTTTTGCTGGGGTTATTTCAGTACCCCTGGAGCTTCTCCATTTTAGCTAACAACGTTAGGGCCAGGCTAATCAAGCCCTCGTGGAGATGGATGTGACTTTTTAATTGGCATGAATGAAATTGCTTACACCAGGACTTGGAGGGTCTCTGTGTTAGCATCAAAACTGTGTGGCATGGCTGCTAATTCTGCTAAAGGCAAATTCTGTGTCCCTTTTAGCAATGGCAGAAGACTCTTAAGAATGCAATACTTATCCAGCTGATGGTTTAAATTTTGCAGGAGGGGCAGGATTTAACTCACTTTATTTCAGCGGACACACATTGGCATCTGAGATGGAATCCCAGGACCTTATTATGATCAAAGGGGGAGAAACAGGCTTTTTTGGGGTATGATAACTAAAAGGTAGATATCTACTTGGATGCTACATGAACCACATCTAGAAGTACTCAGTTCTCTCTGTGTGCTATAAAGGAGCGCAGAGTAATTAGCCCAGACGGCTCTGTAGACCCATGTTGGGTCAGGGGAATGACACTGGAGCACTTACTGGGGTGGGCAGTGGCTAACGGGGGCTTGTAGAGCTATTCACCTGAATTTTCTCTCTTAGCTGATTGCATATTTGTGAGAGGCCACTAATATGTTCTGGTTTTGGCAAATTGGCACCTGAGTTGTGCATGTCTGTCTGCGATGCGAGTTATGAAGGAGCCTCAGGTTATGTTATAAATTAAATCCTTTCCCGATTCTCCTTTCGGTAGGGTGTGCAAATCAGTTGCTGTTAAAAGCACTTGATTTTCTAGTGTTGGATGGATTCGAGTAGCTGAGGCTTCTCTACCTCTTCCAGGGAAGACTTCTTTGTGCCTCATGTACTCTTCTCCTCACATCTAGGAGGCAGAAGGGCCCTTGATTTATTGTACAAAAGTGCTGCATACACATCAGTATTATTTTCTCCTTGCAGGTACCATCAATGGGAGATACTGCTGCCCCCAGCTCTACATCAACCACCGCTGCTTCTCAGGTCCATATTTAAACAAAGGCAGAATAGCAGAGCTACCTCAGTCTGTCGGGCCTGGCAAGTGCGTGCTCGTCCTCAAAGAGGTATGGCTCAACTATCTTTTGGGGAGACTTCAGGGGAGAATGTGGGTGATGGGTTGCCAAGCCCAGAGTTTGAAAAGAAGGCACCTAAAATTGTCCTGGAGCTCTGCAGTGGTTTCCATAAGTCAAAACTGCAAGCTGGGAAGAGAGGGTAGGTATATGCATTGTGAGTTTTGTTGGGAGTGGTGATGTTTTTGAAACATGGTGAGTTCTGTTAGTTGGGAGCAAGTTTGAGCTAGGTGTGGCTACTGCACAAGCAAAATAATGCTCTGACTGGAGCCATTGCCAGAGAGGATCTCTGTGGTTGTTGCTGTCAACCTGTCTCTCAGCAATTGGGCCAGCAGATTCATTGTGGGTGACACTTGTATGTGTGACCATGGTCTGATGGGGCCAAACCACCAGGATACAAAGCGAAGAGGACAGAAGGCCAAGCAGGGGCGTGTGTGATGTGCTGAGTGGAAGCTATGGTGTTCCCACCTCTTGCTGAATTCCATGCAGCAGGAATGGCAAAGCACCACTGTCTGTTCCCCTTTGTCCTGGTCAAAGCAGTACTTTCTTTGGGCTAAATCCAGAGTGTGGAATTCTTGCTGCTGACCTCAGAGAAAAGCTAGCTTGCTTGAGAACAATGCGTAAATATTTTCTACACATTACAGTCCAATAGTGAGATGAAAGGTGGGATGGCTACAGGTGGGAGAGTACAGCAAGATGGTACTGTTGGATAAGCAGAGTGCTGTTGGTGCCTTAGACCACATTTCAGTTTGACTTAGGTCTTCTAGAAATTTAGGTCTTACGGCTTTCTGTACTGTACCTATACGAACCCCACTTGATTGTGGATGCAGAGGCATATCTGAGCTCCTTCTACCCTTGGTGAAAGACATGGGAACTTCTTGGTCTCTATTTATCTGATGTATTTGCAAGACCTTCAGTGCATAGCTTAGGATGTTTGCAGTGGTCTGAAATGAGATGAATCCCAGCCCTCAACAGAAACACCTGACAGGTGAAATTGCCCTCAAATCACCCACCACTTTTGGAAACACTCATATGCAGTAGAGTGACTCCTGTGTTCCTGTTCACTTCCTCATCACCTGTGTGCACTGCTTTATACACAGCAGCACTGCTGTCTCACATGGTTGAAATCTGGGCATTGAAAAGAGCCCAGTGAAGCAGCTGCCTGTGCAGATGGGACACTTAGGTCTCAAAAGAAGCAAGTCAAAAATAGCCCTTAGCAGAAAAAAGGATAAAGTGATTGCAGAGCAAAAGCTGAAGTTTGAAAGCAAGTCCATAGCAACTTGCTGCCATGGAGCATTAGCAATCTGCTGCTACTTGAAAATCAGGCAATGAAAGAGCAATGTGGGGAAAACACGAAGCATGCACAATCAATGCTTATGCTAATGTTTCTTCCTTCTTTCTTCTTGGAACTTGGATTTTGAGAACATAAGTAGTGCAAAGCTTCTGCCAGGTCCTCCCCTCGTATCTTAGGGTTTTGCTGTATAGACTAACAACAGGTTCTCCCAATTCTTCAAGAATAGGACCAATTACCAGCTGTGGAAACCAATCTATTTCCTACAGAAAAGGTGTTTTCTCTTGCTCTGCATCCTTACAGAACTGCATGCTGCAGGAGCAAATAGTGGTGTCAGTGAGAGATGCGTGTCTTGATTTTGGAGACAATAATGACTTCCCAAAGAGCAGGACAATGGCAATTGCCCAGCATTGATCAGTGTTTTTTTTTGCAAGTAAATTCAAGCTTATTCTGGCCATGGAGACCAGGTCCAAATTCTGGCCAGGGTGAAGAGAACACAGGGGAAGTTCGGATTAGATATCCGGAAAAAATTCTTCACTGAAAGGGTTATCGGGCACTGAAATAGGCTGCCCAGGGAAGTGGTTGAGTCACCATCCCTGGAGATATTTTCAAGACAGGTAGATGAGGTGCTCAGGGATACGATTTAGTAGTGGATGGGTACAGTTGAACTCGATGATATCAATGGTCTTTTCTAACCAAACAATTCTATGATTCTAAGACAGACATTCAGGGTGTTGCTGCATGGGAGATACACCTGGTTCCTATCAGCTGCTGTCAGGACAAGAGAGGGGTCAGCAGCTCAGAGGACCGTGAGCAGGGGGGAAGATAAGGGTGTTCAGCGTATAGGTGAGGCAAAGAATTGGCAAAGAAGACATCCCTGCATTGAGATGAAGATTTGTGGCGGCTACTAGAGCACCCAAAAGGACTGCAGAACTGAGTGGTGAGAACAGTGCAGGAAGTATCTTCTGCAGTCCAAGACGACAGCCACAAGGCTTTGTGCAGCTGAAGAGCTCACAAGAGTCCCCGTCCCTCCAAATCCAGTCTTGGTGCTGAGCTTGATCTCTTTGTTTTGTATTACACCCTCTGAGGATGTGGCCCCAGGAATGCAAATGCATTATAATTATCTCTCTCTGACTATATAGGAAAATTGCAGGCCATTGTAAATTATGCATCAACATAACTTGTCTGGAACAGATAAATTATACATGGGCTTTACTTTGGCAACACACAGGGGAGGGTGGGAAAGACAACTCAAAACAACAGCTATGAAGGAAAAACAGAGTCAGTAGCAGTCTGGCGAGAGCTTTTAAATCACCCTGGTCTCCAGCCATAACTCACTGCCTTTAGAGATACTCTAGTTAAAAATCCGTGCCAGTCGCCAGCCACTTCACAGTGGGCAGCAGTCTCTGACCGAGATGCTGCTGTGTTTGGCACTGATGGAAATCGCAGACTAAAAACAACCAAATGAGCAACCAGCTCCTACCCTATTTGCTGGCTTGGGTTTCTTCTAAAGCAAGAAGAGACCATATGTCCTCTCCCCACTAGCACTAGGTGATAGGAGACCTTGATCTTGGTTGGGTTATCAACAGAGTAGCCCCCCATCCTCTACCTTCCTCCATGCTCAGTCATCACTGGTGTAACAAAAAAAACACAGCACAACTGTAGTTCGTGATGTTCCTCAGCCTTTTGCTCCGAGGTCTTGTCCTTCCTTATGTCCATCACTGATGCAGTGAAGCATCATCGAGGATCCAGCTCCAAATAATCTGGTGCTACCGGCCTGCACACTAGTATTAAGATAGCTGTGGGTCAGTACTGCTTGGCTCTGGATTAAACTAGGTTGGGAAATACCTTTATAGTGTGGAGTAGGAACATCTTCTGTTTGAGCATTCTGTGCTGTTTTGACCTGAGGTGTTGGGAGAGAAGCAGCATGGATAGGTTTGCTTTTGTACAGCACCTCTTTTGCTGCAGAGCAGGTATTTCTGCTGAGTTCTGTGATGCTACTGCATCTCCTTGATTTCTGCCCAGTTGCTTTGTCCTAGTGCTGGATTCAGAGGCTGTGAGTTCTGAAGGAAGGGAAATACCTTCCAGAATCATAGAAACCCTAGGTTGAAAAAGACCTGTGAGATATCAAGCCCAGCCCCCTATCTGTTCTTTATTAAATCATATCTCTAAACACTTCATCTGTCCATCTTTTAAACACCTCTAGGGATGGTGACTCAAGAACCTCCCAGGGCAGTCTGTTCCAGTGCTTGATAACCCTTTAGGTGAAGAATTTTTTCCTAATGTCCAATCTGAACCTACTGTGGTGCAGCTTGAAGCCATCCACTCTTGTCCTATCGCCTGTCACTTGGGTGAAGAGACCAACACCCACCTCTTTACAACCTCCTTTCAAGTAGTTGTAGACAGCTTCCTCCTCTCTAGGCTAAACAACCCCGGTTCCCTCAGTCACTCCTCGTATTGCTGTCCCTGAACAATATTTCCTGGAAAAAACCAAGAGAGCAATTACAACTTGCTTGGTATTACAATAAAAAATACTGATTTTCACTCTGTATGTGTGTATGTATCTGTGCATCTATGCAAAGCCTTAGGTGAGTGACAAGTAACTCTTGTGCTGTGTAGTGCCCAACGTATTTTTAAAGCATGGCTATTCATTATTCCTGATGCAAGGCTCAAGTCTCACCTAAGACCACTGGTTTATTGTAGTTTCTTTCACCCCAAGAGGCAAGTGAATTGGGAGTGCCTGTTATTTAACATTATCTGCAAAGCTTATCTCGTTCCCGAGATACTTGTTCGGAAAAGAAGTTGAAATTTGGAGCCAAATACAGTGGTGACATCAACTATTGCCATCCAACAACTGCATCTGAGCTGAAAAACAGTGACTGCAAAGTAGCTAAGATATGTAATAAAAGCTAACTTTAAGTGAAATTAAAATAAACGTGTTGTCAGCTTTAGATTTAGCTCTTGGATCAGAATATCTAAAAAATGCTTCTGAAAAGTTCTTCTATCTCTGCCAAAAACTTACCATGGCAATACTGTAAAACAAAAGGAGATGTCTTTTTAAGACTTCAGATGATCTATGACCTGCCATATCTTAGGGAAATATGCTCTAAAGATTAATTAGCCTCATTGATTACTGCTCTTACTATTTTTAAGATACTTTTATCTTTCTCTGTTTAAAAAGGAAATAGACTTAAAGGTAGCGACTGTCCAATTGATGCAAACAGGAGAAATCAGCCAGCGTTTGCAAAGGAAGGCTATTGTACTCTGCAACCTGAGTTTTTTTGGAGCACAGCATGACTTCTTAGGAGAAATTTGCATAATTAAATCATGGTGCTCAGAAGATTAAGCAGCTTATATTGAGCCTTAGATATGTGATTGAACTGGGCTGATAGCATTATCATTAGTGATCAGAAGTGGTGTTGGAATGGCATAAACCTCTATAGTCTGGAAAGATATAAACTGTATTTGTTCAAGAAGGTTCACTAACATCTTCCTCAAGACTCCTCTGTGGACTTCAGCTCATCTGTAGTAGTTCCTCCAGCTCTGGATCTGCATATTTTTGAAATGTTGTAGACTGTTGTAAGTATGTCAACACTTAAGTGCTGCAACCTTGACTACGACAAAGGCTCTCTTTTAGATCCTTGACCATCTAATGAAAGAATCCCAAAGAACACTTTTTTTCCTCTTCTTTCTCTGTCCCACAGACATCGTTATTCAAAGTAAAAGAAAATAACTGTTTCGTGTTCTGCCTGAGGCTAGCCTGGGAGTTAGGGGCTGTCCTGTTAGGAAGGAGATAGGGGCTCATATCTTTGATAGAGGGTGGAATTTGAGTTTCTCCTTAATAACAATGCTGATCATTGGGCTCTTGAACAGGAGAAGCAGTGTGAGGGTATTTTGAACTGCGTCTCATCAGTGATACCTCCTGAGAAAGCTTCATCTAGGTTTGGGACCATCAATGAAAAGGGGTGGAGAGTCAGGCTGTGTGTGAATACCAGGAAGCTGTGAGGGGAATAAAGGTGCTGAACTACCCAGTGGCATCAGACATGTTGAGAAAAGGGCCCTTGTGTGTTTGAAAATCTTAAGACACGGGAAACTTTATACCTGAGATGTCAGGTGCTTATAAGGCTGGGTGCTAGTGGTGCTGTGTGATCATACTCACTGATGTGACTCCAGACGACTTGACTCTGAAAATCAGAAGTTCAGCAGTATCAAAATAAAACCTGATAATGGCATAGCAGCAAAGGTTGGTGGTATTTTATCCACCCTGCTACTCTGAGGCACCACTGACTGCACCCAAACCATTCCTGATGGAGAGTACTCAAAATAAACTACCGAAATCTCAGACTGGTCACACTCCAGCCAAGGGAAATTTAATGAATCAGATCAAAATTTGAGCAGTCTGATGTGGGTGAAGTAACTTTCCATCTCCAGAGAAAGTTTGAAACTGGTCTGGGATTCTTCACTATTCTTGCTTAACCACAGGTAATTTTTCCACAAGAACCAATGTTCTTATTTCTCCCCAGTATTTAATAGTGTGAAATATAAAGCAATAATGTTGTTAGAAGGTAACACTGTAAACATGGTGTTGGACAGCTGTATGGTAAAATGTCAACCCAGTGACTTACTTGAGATACAGAAAAGTCAAATCCAGAGGTTTTAAAAAACATTTTTACTTCCCTTAAAGGGAAATTATGGTTCTTAGAAAACACTTTTTTCCTTTTAGACAGAGTTTAGAAGTGTACAGAGTCCTGCTGAAGACAAGCCAGCTTTGGGAAAAGTCCTCTTTGTGGGTGTCTTTGCAGGGCTGGAGTTGATTAGGTGTCTGGGATAATGTCCAGATGTGCCCACGCTGTTATGCACAGAGTTGGGGTTTCTTTACTTACTCATTTCCTAACTTTTCTGACAACTCACACAAACACCATCGCCCTGATAAAGGAGAAGGATAACAGTGTTTGTGGGAACTGGTCAGCAAGACACACCTGCTTTCTACTGCTGGCTTTCCCACCAGCAAGCAGGGTGGCTGTAGAAGTGTGTTTAAGGAGAGCTTTCCCAACAAGCTCCTACATAGGCATTAAATAATTCCCTGGATTTGCCGATCAAGAGGAGAACACATCTGATGGGTTGTGAATGAGCGTGGGAGCTACCCAGGCACTTGGTGTTTGTTGAAAACCCACCTTTGGCTTCCTCACATCATGTTTCTGTGTCAGAGGCCAATACCCCATCAGATTTTATGCTGAGAGGCAGGAAAGAAAAGGTGTTGATGAGCAGTTGGATGAGTTCAGTCAGAAGCTGTCTTTTGTTCTGTTGGAATTGGTATAACTTACTAATTAGTATAGCGTGTTGTGAGAATGGGAATGAGCTGGAGAGCTGTGGGTAAATCAGTTTTGTAGTTTCCCCTTGCTTGAGATGGGGAGTATACTTCTACCCTTCCTTATAGCATGCTTTGAGATGTACAGATGATCAGAGCCGTGTAAGATGTTTATGCTGTTACTAGCAATAACTTTAGGTCTGTCTAATTGCACTTTTTAAAAGCAGGTCAAATAATGTTTCTGAGAGCCCAATGATAAATCAGGTTTTGCTTCTAGTAAATAACCTAGTCAGGCAACTCAAACCACTGCCATTTTACGTGGTACTATGCAGCATTAAGGGGAGCCCTTGTCTGAAAATAGTTAATCCTACAAGGCTTTCAAAATACTAGAAAATCTTTAGGTTGCTGGATTAAAAAACAGGAGGAAAAAAGCCCACAAACATAAATGCTTTTCTTTTTTTTTTCAATATGACCTAGTCATTCTTTCCTTTCTGATGATCCATGTTCACAGGTGCTGGGGAAATGTAAAGCTCATTGTACTGAAATCATTTGCAGGCCCCCAAAGAATTAAGAACAGGCATTAGGTAAAGAGCTAATTTATATCAAAACCAATCCAGACTCACTGTGGGGTCATTCATGTACGTACAATGCACAGTATTCAAACACATGGTCTGGTGCTGCTAAGAGATTTATTTTTCTTGTATTTACCTCCTTAGGCCAAGTGTAGACTGTTAAAGCTTGGATTCTCCAAGCCAATAGTAGGAACCATTTTTATTCTCAGACTTTGGATTAAATGGATTGGCATATGTGTTTTGTTACACAGAGTGGACTCATACTGGGTTTCAGGCACACTTCCTGTAAACTCTTTTTATGTAGACTTCATTAATATTCTGTTAATACATTTAAGGCGTGCAGCACTCAGATGCTTAAGCATATTGCTGACCTCAAGTATGTGAATTTCCCCATTACTGTTCAGTGTGTAATTGTGTACATGACTTCGTACCTGGTTCAGCCATGAGAATTATTTCCATTTTTTATTAAATTGAACCAGTATGAATATAGAGAATGGAATCTGCTTTATGTGAAAGGCTTTCTCTTAAAGAAAAATACTGAGAAATAGGAGATCTTTGGGGTTAACGAGCAGCATTTAATGCAGTCACAATATCAGATTGTGTCATCTACAATGTGTTTGACACATTGATCCAGTCTGGAACCTCTTGTCATTGCATCTAGCAGTTACCCTGTGCAGACTTGGATCTAAAGTGGCACCTGTAAGCTGCTCCTGCCTATGCAGCATCCGGGATCTTCTTCTGTGTGGTCAAGCACTACTGTTAAATCCATTAGTGATGTGGCTTTTGTCTCTTAATAGGTTCTCAGCATGGTAATCAATGCAGCTTACAAGCCAGGGAGTGTTTTAAGAGAATTGCAGCTAGTGGAAGACCCTCAGTGGAATTTCCAAGAGGAAACACTTAAAGCAAAGTAAGTCTCCAGTGTGTGCTCTTTTACTTGGGAGGCTTCAAAAATGGAACTGGTTGGGGGGAAAGAAAAAGGAGAACAAAGGATTTTTTCTGTTGTGAGAGCTTTGCTTTTCTAATTATCACTTTGCTTCATTGAATTATTTGGCTTCTTCTATATCAACTTAAGAAATGAAATATTCACCTGAGTGGTTCATTTCTATTGTCTTTCTCCAAGCAGCCATCTAGATTTTGATGAAAAATGCCATGTTTATTCAGTAAAGTCATGAGGTTTATGATAAGCTGTTCATATAAGCTTGGCTGTTACTGAATTAACTCAATTCCTGACTTTCTAAATGTAGGAGTTTTACTGCTTTTAATATAGAGCCTGTCACTCTAATGTGGATAAAACTGGCAGGAATGAATGGCACAAGAAAAAATGCAAACAAAACAGCAAGGACCCAGTTTTAAGTAGGAGAATGATTAGGACGAATTACTGAGATCTGGGATTAAAATCAAGATTTTAGTCCTTTCTAGACTATATGCTTCAATTCTCATCTGAAAAACTCTTAAGAAAACTGTGAATCTGGCATATGCTTCCAGCTTTGACATTTACCTATTTATTTCTCCTTTATGTAATGAGCACTGCACATGAAAAGTATTTCAACAACCATTGTCTCTCTGAAAAAGGCAAGTCTCATCTAACCTCTGTCCAAAGTCTCTCCAAAGAGAAATTCTTCCCACTTTGAGACAGATGGCAATAAATAGCTCTTTGAAGACAATTTTCGCCATTGACAAGCTTAGTCACCTTGACTTTTTGAGTACTGAAGTTAAATGCTGTGAATCTTACCATCGGTACTGTACTCTGTTACTCCTTTGCAAATAAAAGCAATTTTCTCTTGGTTATTTGAAATTATTGGCTGTCAGATGTGACACTATTGATTGCTATCGTATTTGATCTTTGACCATGCAGGTATTGCAGAAAGCTCATGTTGAGGGGAGAATTGAGAACTTCTTATCTGCATAGTTGGAAACGGCTTTTCTAAAGGAGGATTGCAATTAGAAATTAAAAATTACTGGAAGATCCTTGTTTTAATTTGCTTCTTTCCCCCATGTGCAAAGTCATGGGTTTGTGTTTGTCAGTTGAAATTTTGTGGATGGAAAGCTAAAATCCATCTTTCCTCATGCAGATTCTCATGAAAAACAAGCATTGTACATGACCTGGTTTTCATTGATTCCAGACTCCCACACCTTCTACTGGCAAATATCAGATAATGCACTCCTATGGGTAATTAGCAGTTGTAGAATCAAGTTCCAGTGCCCCAGCTTGATGTTTTGTCCTGCAAAGACTTGAGCTTACAGGCATTTTCCCTGCTAGCAGTAACCATAATAGGACTTTGCTGGATTTCTCATTTAATTGTGGGGATCTGTACCATCTCGTTCATGAGTACATGGGTTACTAGAGATTGTCACTTATCTGTATCAAATCAACTGCTTATCCTCCTTCACTGTTACCTGATGTGCTAATCATACAGTAGTGAGCACCTCTGTCTCTGTTACTTTCCCCCATGATGCTTCGACCCATTCGTTCCTGTGCCTGTTTCCTCTTTCCATATATATTTAGCAGGGCAGCTGACGTGCCAGAATATACCTTATATTTGCAATATCCTGCCAGATGAAAGTATACCAGTGCATTCCAGCAAGGAGGTTTTGTATTTTATGTTGGCCAGCCAGTCACAGGCTGTGTACATGTTCCTGTATGATACTCCCAGGAGGCAACAATCTCAGCTCTTCAGTGAGTCAAGTCATCCTTCAGCTTTATCAGACTGCAGAATGGATCATTACAGGCTCAGAGCCAGGATTGCAAGTTTTGGAGTGACTTCTGAGCATATAAATGTATTCTCATTCACTGTGGCATTGTTCTCTGAGGAGACAGATCTCATGGGTCTGGACACCACCTTGTTGCTGCATGTATCTGGCTTCTAAGGTGGGACCTCTATTCGCAGAGCAGTTCTTGATGGTCATACCAGCTTGCGAGTGAGTAGGTTTGATACTTTTAAGAGTGGATGACAGAGGGTTGACGTGCCCTAAGACTGTCTGGCTATCCTAGGTTTTCCTTCTTTTTTTGCTTCCTGATTTTGCTTGAGTCGCTTTATCGAGAAGCGTATCAGGATTTTAATTGCATTTGGTTGTGCAGAAGCAGAAAAGAAAACATGCTTATGAAGTCAGATACCCTGGGATGTGCAAACAGCACATGACATGTTACATCAGGTATGACAGTCAGTTGTGCTCCAGAATCTTAAACAGAGACCTGTAATGAGCAAATGCCTGTCTCCACCAGCTTCCAGTTACACTGTCTCCCAGTGATATCTTGCTGCTAATGATGACAGCACTACAGCCAGCTGGAGCGTCTGTGCTGTAATGTGACATGTTGTGTCACCACCTTCCTTCTGATGTAAACTGACAACTTCTTGGATCTTGACAATGTTGTTGTTTGTTTGCAGCAACGGCTGCAGTAGGGTAGAGCTAAGGGGAGGGAAGAGGACGATGAATAGAAGACTGGTTTTCCCCCTGGCCCAAATGCCAAATCATGCAGTGCTGGTAGTGCATTATCTCAGTCCTAGCACAGCCTGCATGTGGTTATACTCTGCTGTCGTAAGTGACCACTGCAGAATCAATTACATTAGCCTTGTGAAGAAGATAAACAATTTAGATTGTCCAAAGAGATGTGTCTGCAGTGTGTGATGGCAGTCACTTCCCATCGGTGCTGCTGGGTCTTTGTGAAAATAGTCAAACCTGATTTACTGGTAATGATGAGTTAGAAATGTCAAGCCTTATCCTTTGAATTCCTGTGAGGGTCAGCCAAAGCTATGGGTATTCGACCTTTATAGTTTTGATGCTCAAGTTCAGTGCCTCCATCTAGATTTGACTTCCCAATTTTACATAAATTCTTGAGAGACCTTATGCTTTTTAAGGCTTTTCATTCCTAAGGACTGTAATTAGGGCTGTTTGCACTTAGCCATTTTTGCAGGACTTTGGATTTTAACAGTACCAGAGTGAGCAGAGAGTTATCTCCTGTGTCATGTACAAATCCTGGTTAGACAAAATTAGAATTGTAGAATGTCTTGAGTTGGAAGGGACTCGCAAGGATCATTGAGTCCAACTCATGTCCCTGCATAGGACAACCCCAACATTCACACTGTGTGTCTAAGGGTGTTGTCCAAATGCTTCTTGAATATTGTCAGACTTGGTGCCATGACTACATCCCTGGGGAGCCTGTTCCGGTGCTCCACCATCCTCTGAGTGAAGAATCTTTTCCTAATAACCAACCTGAACCTCCCCTGGCACATCTCCCTACCATTCCTTTGGTCAGTGGTCACCAGCAAGAAGAGATCAGCGCCTGCTCGTCCTCCGTGCATTGTGAGGAAGCTGTAGACTGCTATAAGCTCTTAGTCTCTTCTTCTTCAGACTGAACAGACCAAGTGACTTTAACCACTCCTCATATGGCTTCTCCTCTAAATGTTTCACTGATTTTGTGGCCTCCTCTGGACACTCTCCAGTAGCTTTAGATCCTTTTTTATCCTGTGGTGCCCCGAAGTGCATGCAGAACTTGAGGTGGGGCTGCACCAAGTGCAGAGTAGAGCAGGACAATCCCCTCTCTCGACTGGCTAGCAATTCTAGCGACCTTCCAGTACCTGAAGGGGGCCTACAGGAAAGCTGGAGAGGGGCTATTCATAAAGGCTTGTGGGGATAGCACCAGGGGGAATGTGTATAAACTGGAGAGGGGCAGATTTGGACTAGACATTAGGCAGAATTTCTTCACTGTGAGAGTGGTGAGGCACTGGAACAGGTTGCTCAGGAAAGTTGTGGCTGCCCCATCCTTGGCGGTGTTCAAGGCCAGGTTGAATGGGGCCTTGGGCAGCCTGATCCAGTGGGAGGTGTCCCTGCCCATGGCAGGGGGGTTGGAACTAGATGATCTTTAAAGTCCCTTCCAACCCAAACTATACTATGATTCTATGAATTCTGTGCTTGATGCACCTCAGGATGCAGTTGGCTCTTTTGGCTACCTGGTCACACTGTTGAAAGATGAGTATTCCTGGATTCCATGATCAATTGAAATTTGAGATCTGCCCAAATCCACTAGCTGAACTCTACAAATATTTACCCCCATCACAGGTACTGTTGCTTATTTATGAAGCTGCATTTCAAAGAAACTCTTTGCACTGGGAAGCTTTAGAAGACTGTTTTGAGGAGTTTGAAGTTGTCTTTACTTCAGCCTTTGCCAGCAAGAGTTGCTCTCAGGCCTTCCAGGTCCCTGTTACTGTTCGAGGGAATGAAGCATTCCCCACAGTAGATGGAAAAGAAGCTAGAAATGCTGTAAGCAAACTGGATGTGCACAAGAGCGTGGAACAAGATGGGATGCAGCCAACTCTGCTTGAGGGAACTGGCCATTGTCACTCTCTGTTATGTTTGAAAGCTGATGTTCAGGGAAGATTCCTGATGTCCGGAAAAAGGCGAATGTCACACCCTTCCTCAAGAAAGGCAAGAAGGAGAATCCAAATAACTACAGGATGTTGGCTGAATGTCCCTAGGAAGGTTATTAGGCAGATCCTTCTGGAAGCCATTCCCAAGACCTTGCAGGACCAATAGGTGACTGACAAGAACCGCCAGTGATTTATGCAGGGTGACTTGTGCCTGATATATAGAGATAGCTGGTTTGGTGGTTGAGGGAAAGGCAGTGAAAGTTGTTTACATTGATTTTAGCAAGACATTCAGCACAGTCGCCTCGTAGCATCCTTACAGCCAGGCTGTGGACAAATGGGTTAGATGCATGTGTGATGAGTGGTGAGCCGAGTGGACAATTGAACCCGAAGTATTGTGATCAATGATATGAAGTCCAAGTGGCAGCCAGTTGATGAAGGTGTTCCTCAAGGTCAGTACAAAGTTACAGCTCATATCATCTGGTTTGTCTTCTACACCATCTCTGCCACATGCTTCTTGAGGCACTGCAAGGGTGAATTACATAATTAAAGAATTGTTTAGGTTGGAAAAGACCTTTAAGATCATCAAATTGAACTGAATTTGGTTGTGTGCAGTGAGTAGCTAGTGTTTTCTGGAGATTTCTCATATTTAGCAGACTTTAAGCTGGTAAGACAAATCAGATGTTTCTTGCAAAAGAATAGATAGGAGTGGCTTTTAGCCATTGAATTGTTCAAAGTAGGATTGTCAGAACTATGAGCTGTATCCATATGATGAGACTTTTGCAGTGCGGGTCGTCTCAATGCTCTGGCTCTTTGAAGTGTCTTCGGCACAAGGCTTTCAACATCATCACACAGTGGTCCCCAGCTGGAGCTCCTGGAAGACATTTTGTTCTCATGAACGTCTGATCTATTTTCTCACCAAAGGAGACTTCAACAGAAGAATGAAATTGCCATAAATGTGCTGCTAGCTTAATATTGTTGCTCGTGGATCAGCAAAGATCCCGACTCTGTTTTTTTGTGGAAATAGTTTCAGACATAAGGTTTTCTCCAGTTTTTGGGATTTGAGAGCTGAGAACGGCAGAGAAGAAAAGAAGATTTTTTTGGCTTTAGCTGAAAAATCTTTTTAAAAAGAACTGCTTTCTAAGAAAACTGAGTATGTTTTGTTTGATACAGCTGTTTTCCAAGTCTCCAGTGCTGCCGTGCTGCACGTGCAGGTTACTTACTGCTTAAAAGTGGTTGGGAAGATAGGAATCCCTAGTATGAAAATATCTATAGCAACATCAGTACTGAATAATTTTTTGAGTGATGCTGATGGGAAGGGGTTTTCTGATTATATCCAAAGGAGCTCTTTCCACAGGGCTGTCCTAGAACAACGCAGATTACATTTGGTGATGTTTGTCTTAAAAAACTTTAATATGTGAGGAGTATGGAAAATATTACTAGAATCTGGTTTATAGCTGAAAGAGGTGCTGCCAAGGCCAAAATAATGTGAAAAATATTACTGTGCCAGTACTAACACCTTGGGTTTTTGAGACTTCTGGCTGCAGTCATCTTGATCTCCATTTTGCCATCCATTCTGTTAATTACTACGGGTATTGCATTCAAAGCAGACTGTAAAATCAGTTAGTTGTTCGTTTTTCTAGTTTTGGCTTTTTCTTTCACCAGGCACTTAAATACAATGGGTCCTTTCTGGGCAGCCAAACACAATAGGAAGCACACGGTTAGAAGAAGTCAGCCATCCTTGAATAATACCCATCAGACAGCTTTCTTAGCTTTATAAGAAAGGAGATCAAGAGGAAATTTTGATTATAATGCTTTTGCAGGGAAACAAAACCAGATGCAGTCTTTTCATCCTGGCGGCGAAAGTCAGAGCAAGGACAAATAAATGTAAGTTAAATCCAGACATAAAATGAGGCATAGGTTCATGAGGTATAGGTACAGGTACTCCTACTGCCAGGATTCTTTCAGTATGGAGACCCTTAAGGGAAGACTGGTGCTTTTCTGGAAGTGATGCTTTAGTCCAACCAAAGTTGATGGGCTTCAGGTGATGTAACACAATGAAACTCTGCAGCCTGTCACAGAAGTCAGACTTACTGACCCAGCGTTCTAGGCTATGGTTAAACTAAATGGCTCCTGGAGAAGTAATAAGGGCAGGAGTCTTCTCAAACACATTGAAAAGAAATACAGAAGGTTTATAAGTAGGTTCATTTAAATGCATGTGGAATTTGTTCTTTTAATATTAAACATTGCCAAACCCTCCTTAGCCAGCCTGCCTGTGCAGCTGTTTCATAGGGTAACTGGGATAACGGTGCTTTGTACCTGGAAAAAACTCTTTTTTCCATTTTACATCATCTGTCCAGGTCTGTCAGGATGCATGAAGAGTTGGCTAATGAAGTCATTGATTCATTCATTTGTTTAGTCATTCGTTCATTCATTCATTTAGATTAATGGATCCAAGATTGTCTCCATGACTGGGGGTCCTTGATCAGGCACCAAATGGGGTATCAGAGCCTGGTGCTTTGCAGAAATGCCCTTTTAAGTTATGGAGGAGTATTGTATTGAGGTGACATTTTGGATCAAGTCTTTTGTGACGTAAGGATGGTTGGACTGGGTTGTTCTCAGACCCAAGTTTCATTTGTATAACACTTTATGTACCACAGTTTCAAACTCTTTTCCCATACCCTAGTGTTTCAAAAAAGGTTTTAGGAGGCAGGGCCACAAAGGGTGGTTTCTCGGTTGCTTTGTGCAACTTAATAAAACCTTCAGAGAGGGAATAAGGTCTGGGCACATTCTTCATACTTTAGCTTTCAAGCCACACCTGCTTTATTTCATCTTCTCCACCTCTTTTTCTTCCTTATCTGACAAACAGCAGCTGATTCCCTACTAGGGAGCTAGGGATCTTAATACACTTGCAAATGGATTTGTCACATTTTTCCTGATGACTGTATCTTTGTCTTTCATTGCTTCCCATCCAGTAATCTTTCTTTCACTGTCTCTCCATCTTTTTCTTTTGTATGTTACTTTTCTCTTGTCTAAGCATACTGCTTTAGCAGCAGGCACTCTCACGATTGTCTCTTGCATTGCATTCCGTAGGATGCGTTAAGAGATATTTTAAAAAACCTTATCTTGTTGGTTACGATAGCTTGGTGCTGCTGTTTAATAAATTATGGGAATAATTGTTTTTTCAGTTCACATCTACAAGGTATTACAGCAGGGATGTAACTGTATCTTTCTTAACCATTTATCTCTCAGAAACACTTGACATAAAACACTGAAATAAATGGTTTAATAGCACATGGATAACAAATTTGAGAAAAACTTTTATTGCAGATGTCTGCTCTAAGCATTTCCTGTAGGAGTAATTCTCAAAGGCATGTTGCTGCTGCCCTGTTAAATAACTCGATCCTGATTAATTCCTTGGGTTTCGTATTGCCCACATCTCATAGTGGTTAAGTCATCTGGGTCCCGTATGGAGGACTGTACAGTGTCAGTCAGATAATTCTACACAGTGTGTGTATCCCAGTAACCACAGTTGGCACAATGAAACTGTGGGTTTATTGTGAGCTGGAATGTGCTATGAGACCTGCCTTGAGAAAGAAGGCAGTGGAGAAAAACAAGGGTGTACTGGGGGCTTATAGAGAGAGCCTCCAGTGCAGCCCAGACACAGAGTGGTGACCAGAAACTTATGCAAGGTATATAAACTTTTCATCAGAGGTCAATATATGAAGAGAGACCACATCCCTCTCCCCAAAACTTTACATCAATTCGTACTATGAGCTTGCTATTCTTTGTAGCATCCTTCCAAATCCTACCGTATTTTTCTTCTCTCTGTTGCCAGATTTACAGATACATCCAATCTGCACATGCTGAATCACACCTCTTGATTCATTTCGCTCTGCCTTTCCTTCCTCAAGTCCATCTGAAATGAAGCCACTAAAACAAGTAGACCTATTCTGCCTGCCTTCCTAAGAGAGACACTGCCAAAAGTCATTAGGGAAGGCATCTCTCTAATAGAGGAGAGTTGTCTGTAGCATCAAAGAACGTCACTTGATTGGTGACGTGGGGTTGTCTTGTACTCTTTTCTAGATACAGAGGGAAGACATACAGGGCAACTGTTAAGATTGTGCGGACATCGGATCAGGTAGCAGATTTCTGCAGAAGAGTCTGCGCAAAGTTGGAGTGCTGCCCCAACTTGTTCAGTCCTGTGCTCGTGGCTGAAGTCTGCCCAGAGAACTGCTCCATTCATACTAAAACCAAGTACAGTGAGTATTGGCCAAAATGTTTCTTGTTGCTATCTGGGAATCAGAGCAGTGAGAAATTGCACGAGGTAGTGATGTAAAACAGGACTTGTATAATACATTAATATTAACCTGGATTCATCTCATGTAAGAGCAGATTTTTAATCCTGACAAAGCCACCACAGACTTTGTAGTGTTCTGTACAGAGAAAAGGCATTGCAAGAAAGCTGTCCATCTCATTCTATCTTATATATCTGTTTGACAGTCATTACTTTTTGGAAGTCTTGACTTGTCTTTATATGTAAAGTTAATATAAGGAACACATAAAAGGAGCATACAGTGGTTAACTGAGATTTAAACTGCTACATATGAGACAACTTGGTTAGGTGAGATGAATACTGTCATACTTAGTGAAGAGTTTCCAGAACGCGCACCAGCACAGACGAGTGTTATGATGCTGAGGTGCTGAAGGAGTTTGGGAGCACTGACTTTCTCTCCTCGGGGTGTTTAATATTTAGACCTGTTCTTACCTATTCAGAAAGGCTGAAGTTAGGCATGTGTTCAAGACTTTTTGTTGTCGTCAGTGTTACTGGTATTACAGTTTTGTCCATAAAGGTTGCAAGAAACTAATATGTTTGTTTTAAACCAATTAGCTTCTCTTTGGCACCAGAGTAGAAGGAGAAATGGGCTCAGGGAGATACTCAGATCACTGAATATGGGTTTGTGTAGATGTCTACACCTGAGCTAGTCTCCTAGCTCCCACAGGTAGAGAATGGAGAGCTGGAGGAATATAGCTAGGGGAAGTCCAGCTGAGACTGTTTCATCTCAAAGTTGATGGTTGTATGTAGCCAGATTAATTGTTCCTCAAAACTCATTTGATTTGATTTTTGCTCAGTTCAGTTATGAACTTTGACATATATGCTAAATGCCATTTTAGTTGTCCCAGGATACCTTATCTGGTGAAGGGCAGGGTATCTCTCAGCCTCAGAGGATGCTGTAGAGCATGTGAAAAGACATCTAACACAAGTACCTAATGTAAGGTCAGAGGACTCACATCCTCAGTTTCAACAGGGGACACAAAAATAGTTGAAGGTAATGAAAACTCATTCCTTTATGCATTGAACAAACACACATAATTCAAGATAGCTGGCCCTCTGCGCTCTCTGATGAAAAAATCAGCAACATAAAGTGTATCCAAGAGTGTTAACTCATGCAGAAGAAGGGCATTAGATCAAACCTGAAACATACTGGCCTCTCTCCCTCCAAATCACTGCTTGGCTTAATGGAAGCTTTGCCTAAATACATATTCTAGGGTTAAATTCAGAACTCCTTACTCCTCACCAGTAAATGTGCATACATAAGAACTGTAACACTCGCTGCTAGTCCAACATGACATCTTATATTTACACTGGACATTTTTTCCAGATCAATTTTAAAGTTTCTCATAAAAGTGCACCTAGAGTGCAGTTCTGAATCAGTAGCAAGAAGCAAGCCAAAGTTTCCTTCTCCATTGGTGGTTAAAGGTTTTAATGAGTATTTTGCTTCATTTCTCCAGCTTATTATTATGGGAAGAGGAAAAAAATCATTAAGCCACCAATTGGGGAAAACAACAACATCAAAAGTGGACATGTTAAGCCAGCCAGGCGCAGAAAAAGGCGGAAATCCATCTTTGTGCAGAAGAAAAGGAGGTCATCAGCTGTCGATTTGAATGCTGCCGGCTCTGCAGAGGTATGTGTTGCACTGGGATATATCAGCAAGAGCTCCTTGGTGTTCTTTGTCCCCCAACCTGCATCTTCCTTTTGAGGGACTTCTCAGCTAACCTCAACACTTCCATTTTCCACTTTGAATCCCTCCTTGTTACTTTTATTATTCTAAGGTCAGACTGTTTTTATTGGGAGGCTGTGGGTACTTTTACCCTTGTGCAATCTGAGTTAGCAAATATGAGTTTTTGCTCCCATCTTCATAATGCCTACCACGTAACATGCTGCCTAAGTTTATATATTTATTTTATTTTACTTCCTTACGAGCCTGTAGGCAGGCAGATAAGCCTGTTAGGTGCGTTGCACAGCATCTAGGAGAGTGAAGGAGGTCTGTGATCCATGTCTTAAAATCTGGAAATATTATAGTAAATAATAATAACTCACGGGCCATTGTGGTTTCAAGGGCTTTTATTTTTTTCATTAATCATTTGTAATATTTTTTCATTCACAACATCAAGCAACAGAAATTCTAGAAGATTTAAAATACAAGCAATTGATTTGTGTCCCAGATATGTGGTATTTGAGAGCTCCATCTTTGCAGTATGCTGTGTGATATGACAAGATCCCAGCTTCTGCAATGACTCATATCCAAATACAACCTAGAGCAGGCTTAGTTCTGTGTGAACCATTCCCAGGTGATTTTCCCATGATAGTAATGACAAAGTTCATGTGTGATTTCCTTTCTGCAACTGAGTACCAATGATAGTGGCTTTGTGCAATGCGAGATAAAACTGATGTACTTAAATTCTCTCTACTTCAACTGTAGGGGAATATTTTAGTCTGATTTCAGTTGATTGCTTGCATCTTCATGACTTCATCTTCATTTAGGTGCAGTTCTGCTTCATTTCCTTGGATTATACCTGCTTCAAAGGAATTTAAACTCATGTTAAGCTGAAATCAAGCATGGCCCAAGTTTTTCAGCTTTTCAGCCAGTAAACTAACTTTGTTCTTTCACTTAAGACCTAAGCATATGGCTTGGATGCATGCTTGTACTTTGATCAGAGCTAAGCTGTCAAAGTCATTTGGGCCACTTAATATAGGTGAAGTTCAAATACACTGTTTCCTTGAGTTGGTGTGTGTGCTTACAAGCCCTGTGTGACAGAAATAAAGAGTACCTGGTATAATATCCTTTAAATGGAAATTTGTGCTTCACCTTCAGCAGTTAGGTGTTGGGTTGCAAGTGAGGAGATCTGGGTGAAATCCTCTGTCCTGGGTTTTATGGAAATGTCAACCGAGAAACTAAATACTACACACTTGTAGAATCATGAATCGTACAGTGGTTTGGGTTGGAAAGGATCATGAAGGTCATCTAGCCCAACTGCCTTGCAGTGAAGAGAGACATCTTCAACCAGATCAGATTGCTCAGAGCCCCATCCAACCTGACCTTGAATGTTTCCAGGGATGGAGAATGTACATCTATATATTTTTAAAAGGCACCAAAATTTCTTTCCTTTCAATACCAGTGAAACCCGTGAACATTTGAAGCAAGGTAGGGGTTTAAATTCAAGCGTATTTCTAATATTATTTCATCTCAAGCAGCCTGAGTTTCATTTTATCCTTTTAATATTTTCCATTTCCTCTTCTCAGGCACATCTGCAGTGCCACACAGTTTGAGACACAGGCCCAAAAGACGAACTTTTAATGCCAGAGAAGTTATTGCTGTTGACCTTTTGCAAGAAACAGAAAAAGGATTTGTCCACCCTGTATTATTTTCTTCTACATTTTGTAACAAATCTAAATTGAGGGCTTATCTGCTTAGCAATGTAATGAAAATGAGATGAGGCAGTTAAAATAAATGTTGCCATGGACAGGCATGGGTATGGGCATGCAGGTTAACCCAATGCCTTTTGATTTGCTGCTGTATTAATCTTTGCCATTTCTCTGATGGTCCTTGTGCAGGAGAGTGAAGATGACGAGCCAGACGCAATGGAGGATGAAACAGGAAGCGAAGAAACCAGCTCAGAACTCCGGGATGACCAGACAGATACCTCCTCTGCTGAGGTCCCCTCCACCAGACCTCGGCGAGCAGTCACCTTGCGGAGCAGCACTGAATTGGACAGACCTCCTCCCACAGAGAGAGCCCGACGAAGCCGAAGACCTCAGCCCCATTCCTACAACGAAGTGGAGAAGTGCACACAAGTCAAAGAAGTGAGTATGCCCATAAACTTCCACTCCCAATTAATAGTAATATTCTTCCTTAAATTAACCTTCAGTGACAAGCCTTCCTCCTCTGAGAAGGGCGTCCCTGCCCTGGTTCTCCACATAAGGTAGTTTTATTTACAAGAGCTTTTGGGTTTTTCTTGTAGGAAATAAAGCAAGAAGAGGAAGAGAAGCTCATCCTTGACAGTAATCCATTGGAGTGGACTGTGACTGATGTCGTGAGGTTTATTAAACTGACTGACTGTGCACCCCTGGCCAAGATATTTCAGGAGCAGGTAGAAGTTTTTATGTAACTCTGGTCTTTGTGTCTGTGGTCCTTATTCACATCACAAAAAAAAAAAAAAAAAAGAGAAGCACATACCACCTTTCTAGATGGGCCCTGAGCTTTGACCAAGAGATTATAATTAGTCTTTAAATCCCCTCAGACCAAGCTATAGCACAAATTTTGGCAAGGCATGGAAACTGTTGGAAACTTGAGTCAGAGCCTCGTCAGATCCTCAGAGAAACCCAAAACATCTCAGCCGAAGTTGCTTGTGAAAAGCAGGAGGCTGAGACCTTTCTTGTTCATGCTAAGGTTCACAGCACCATCCTGCTGTCCTGCAGGCATCGCAGTGTACTGAGAGATAGGTTATTTGGTACCTAGCAAGCTGTATCCCCTAGCCACATGGGTAACACAGTGTTTTAAAGTATCAACCTGGGAAGCAAAAAACTGCTGCTTGAGCCCCAAACTGTCTGCCTGAATTTTGGCACCAGCACCTGCACGCTTCAGATATGTAGACATATACATCCCACCTTCATCCCTCTGAAAATCTGGCAGCCAGGCCCTTGGATTACCTAATTTGAGGATATGCCAAGCATCTCCCCATTAAGCACATAGGTTTGCACAAGCAGAAGCCAGTGCTTTTCATCTCTGTATGAGTGTGTAGAATGTGTGTAGAAACAGCCGTTCCTTGGCTAATGGGTAACAGTCATTGCTGGAAGTAAAGAAGAAATCATAATTAGAAAGAATCTAGTGTAGTTAATTAGGCCACGGCCAGTGAGAGTCAGAGGTATGGCCAACTGGACATTGAACTATCTCTGATTCTTCACCATGAATAACTCTGTACCTGACTACAGCTGCCTTGACTGGGAGAAGTTGAAGTGCAAGTCTAGACCAAGGGCTGAAACAAGGCTGTAGTTGGTGCAGCGCAGCATGCTCTGACCATTTGTTAATCAGCCTGGAACAATGCCAGGGCTTGAAAGCCTACTCTGTCTCTCCTTTGCCAAGGAGTTTTATGGGGACTTTAATCAAACACAGATGACTGGAGCTTTCCTTGTGGTTTGCAAGGAAGCTCTGGTGCGATGGGCCATGCCATCAAGCTTCAGTGGGGGAAGCTTCTCAGTTAGGACTTGAGGTCTTAGTTAAGAAGAAGGTCATAAAGCCAATATAAATGCCTAACAAAATGGATTTTGTCTGGAATGCTAGTTCATGGAGTTTGATGCATAAATATGCCTAAGGGAAGGATGTGACCTCCCAAAATCCCTTCCAGTGTACACCATTCTGTTACGCAGGGACACTGGAGACTGCAAGTGCTCCACGTGGTCCAGACCGCTCTGTCTTGGTTGTTCTGTAGCTGAAGTGGAACAATGCAGGTCCTGAGTATACCAGGGGACATAGCATGGAGCAAGGCAGACATAAGCCTTTGCTGAGAAAATCATGAGCCAAAAGGGGAAGGGAAGGGTCTGATTGGCAGTGAAGCCAACATCAGTCTCTCCATGCAGCTCCCTCTTTTGTCTCCTGGTGTGCTCTATGCAGCCTTCACCTTGCTGCAGCTTCTCACTCGTGTAATGGGACTATTCGGATCTCCATGAACCCTGCAGAGTTTCTATAGAAGGTGATCCAGCATTTCAGCAGCTGGAAGGCTTTTTCCAAACTGGGGGCAAAGTGAGAGTCTGTGAAGACACACTAGATAATTTATGAAAATGCATGAGGTATCCCAGAGAAAGGAGATGGGCAGCATCAAAGAAGGAGAAAAATGTTGAGAACAAAACCACCTCTAATTTTGGGGACAAACTTCCCTTCTTGCTGCTCCGGACCTGATTATGCTTTCTGCCCTCCAGAGTCCGCAAGAAAAAAATATTTTCCCTGTTTTTTTCTTCCCCAGGACATTGATGGCCAAGCCCTTCTGTTGCTGACTCTGCCCACGGTGCAAGAATGCATGGAGCTGAAGCTTGGTCCAGCCATTAAACTGTGTCACCAGATTGAGCGAGTAAAAGTTGCTTTCTATGCACAATACGCCAACTGACTGCACTTATCCTTTCTGTTGTCCTTCTTGTTCCCTCTGTTTTTTAATATTTCAGCTTCTTCAAAGGTTTTTTTCCCTATCTCTTTTCTTTTCCAAGAACACATTGGATTGGAAGTACTGGGAATTAATCTTTAGGGAAGAAGAAAAAAACTGTAACAGAAAACTAGCAGCAAATTGAACTAATTTTTCTGTACTTGTAAAGCACACCGAAAGACTGCTGGCATCTCTCCTCGTGAGCCTTGCCAACCTGTTATGCAGTGGTGCAAGGCCAGCACGGATCAGATGGTTTGTTGTTTGTTAAAGCTGCCGATGGCAGATACATTCCCAAGGAGAAAGGTCAGACATTTCCAGATGTTGATTGTTTGTAAAGGCCAGTTTCTGGACATGAATATTTCTTTAAGCCAACTCTGACACACTCCTTTCATATTGAAATGTAAGTTATTATTTGTAGCATTACCTGAGCTTTACTGCTGATTTGATCTTAGTGATCAATGGGCTTTTTTCTCCCGCCTCTCCAGTCTTGCAAAAGGAAGAAAATGTTATACCAGTCATATGCTGTTTCTTACTTCTGAGTGATTTCTGAAGGAGGACTCAACCCGTGGTCTCTGTATGGTATCGAAGCTGCAACGAACTGACAGGAGTGCAACAAGACCTGATGTGCCATAATATGTCCTGAGATTCACTGCCTCTGCTCAATAACCTGAAAGTCTCTGTGATGGGGTCTCTACAGTTGGCATTCTCATACAAGAATATGCATGAAAGCTTTCATAGTCAAGCCTATCCTCTTAAAGCCAGGTCACTTGAGCCTCACAGGGTGCAAAAAGAAAGGCTATTCAGATTTAGTGATGAGACTGTTGAGTGAATGCTGGTTTCGTTTGCATCTTGGTGAATCTGGTTGCTAGGTGGGAATAAAAAGCATCAATCTTTTCAGGCTGCATACGCCATGGTGCTTAAGACCAGCTGAGGATCTGGCCTGTTGTCTCTACAAAGCTCCGAGACTCTCCCAGTGCCACTCTGGCTAGTGTAACTGGTTCTTTGCTTCATGCCAAGCCGGGTAAGCACCAGAGATCGTGAAGAAATTGATTGGACCCCTTGGGTTTGCCTTAGTTGTTTATAGGAAAAATATTTCCCATTTACTTTGCAGGGATATATGACCCCATTAGTCCCGTGTGTTGAGCCTGAATTTGCTGTAACTCAGAGGCTGGCGGCATCACAGTGATGTAAAATTCTCCCCAAAGCATTTTGCTATAATTTCAAAGTGCAAGTGAGTCTCTTCCTCAAAAACTGAATTAGATGGTTTGTGTTGAGTTTAAGCTGGATTTCATCGGAAACCACTGACTTCAGCACACTTCGGTTCTCAAACCATAAACAGAGCCCTGTTCCCTGGCCTTGGGGAACTCAGCTTGGAAATTCTGCGCATCTCTGTTACAGAGCTGTGATGTCAAAGCCCACTCAGTGAAGACTTCTTCAAAAAAGAATTTCTAGCCCTAAATCTGAAACCAGTTATGGCCAGATAACCACCACCTCAAGCACATACCGTATGATGACAGCAAACTTGGGTCAGATAACTCTGTTGACCACCATGTACTCAGAAGAACCAGGTGACTAACACCAGGCTATAGCTGCTGCTTTCTCCTTCATCAGTTTTCTCCTTCAGTTCCTTCGATTAAAGGGGAAAAGCCTCAGAAATAAATAGTGTGGATTACATCCGAATCTGCCCTACAGCATATGTTAGCCGAGAAGCATCAACTCCATTTGTCATGCATCACTGGGAGATATCTACTCTGGCTTTCAGTGAGTTTCCTTGAGGATTGTGGTGGGTGCAACTGCTGCAGCTTGGGCCAGATCCTGCCTGCTCCTGAGACTTCATCAAAAATTTTCTCACGTGAGAGGTCAGCAGGACTGAATCTGTTCTCAGATGTTGTGTTGTACTGAAGATCTTGTTGTTGTTCAAGTTTTAATTGACTGAGGGGAAAAGTAGACACTTCTGCATCAAATGGTTTTCTTTTGTTTTTCAGAAGTCCAGGAATGAGGTTTTGTAGTAGTGTACACATTCAAAAACTGGGTTATAGATTGTAATTTCTACTGACAGTAGCAGTGGACTGTGACCATGCAACTCGTTTGATAACTACTTCAGATCCCTCATTGAGTCCGCTAAAATGTTGCTCCTTGTTTTGTCTCTGAAGACAAAAGGATTGTGCCCATCAAAATGAGAGCACAGCTGAGAAAACCAGGGAGGGCACTTCTCCCAGCTCCTTCATACTTCAGCCCGGTCCCTCCAATGGCTGGTATAACATTTGTCAGCAGGAGATAGCTCCCGAAAGACTGCCATGAGGAGAACTGGCATATGAGGACATTTCGAGGAAGGGAAGCTTTTTGCTAAACAGCATCCCAGCAGTGATCCTTTACTTACCACGTCCACCTTCTGAGCATCCTCTGGTGCTCTGGTGTTCTTGGAGTTTCTGGCCACTGGGATTTCTCAGAGACATTTAATGCGTCCGGAGACACGTTGCAAAAGTGTCATTGTTTTCTCTCTCAGCCTTGTAACTGTAGATATTCCTATGGCAGCTAACTATTCATGGAGGCACAGTCAGGGAGCAGCCAGCTGCAGACTCTTGAGAGCAGCCGTGTCTGATGTTGGCCAAGCAGGGCATGGGTGAAGCATTGAGCCCAGCATATGGGAGTCTTTACTGATTGTTCAGGGAAGTTAAATCATATTTAAAACTCACCTATTAAAAAAAAAAAAGAGTTTTAATTGTATCTTGCGCTGGCTCTTTTATTTCCTCAGGTTCCTCTATCCTCACCCTTTGTCTTTCAATTTATTGTTCTTTGGTATCGTCTCATTTATCACACTCTGCCCTTTTGGAGAAGATAATAACCTGTGATCTTTATGCTAAAATTTCTTTGGGTGGTAAATGCTTTATTATTATGTACCGTTTAATCTGCAAGCTGGGAAAAAATAGAGAATTGGGCTACTGTTGTCTGTTGCACTGATTGCCTTCCAGAGAAGCTGGAGCTGGACTTCTTAAGACAATTTATTAAGCAAGTGGAAAATGGATGGTGTGTGCTTTAACTGGACAGTACACTTGAATTGTCACTTACAGCTTGAGCAGAGATCAGAAGGAAATTCGTGCTCTTGTCTGGACTTCATTTCAATTGTGGAATATTAGCAAGGCTTTGTAGTAATGTACTTCAAAGGAGATGTTGGAAACCTGATCTTGGTAGGGTAAAATATCACTTTACTTTGCAATGTAGAAGCATAAGCCACTGGATTTTTTTTTTTTTGGTCGAGCCCTGGTTACAAGTTAAATTGATGACATTTGTCAAGCCACATCATCTCCCCTCCCTGTTCTGAATTTGGGATCCAGGCATGAAGTTTATTGTGTTACCAGCTACAAAAGGCCACCACTGTGAAGTGCTGAACTCATGATTATACAAGACCGTTACCAAGGGCCAGGGAGCAACCTTGCAGTTGCTTTTAGGCTGTTGGATGCTGAACTTCAGCACGTGAATGCAGTCCACTTTGCTCCCATGAGAAAGGGGTGCAGACACCTGTTATTGGCTTCTTTTCAAGAATAAGCCAAAGGATGGGCATTGCTGGAGCAAAAGTAGGAGGTTGAAGAGTATGTGGTGTTCTTTTTAGTTTCAGAGCTCTTCTTCCATTTCCAGCTTGAAAACACAGCTGTCACCCACTTTCCTGTTTTGTTCTCAATGCTAGAATGATCGAACCCTGGCCTTTTCTACCTCTCAGAAGCTCAGTGGCTTCTCAGCTCTGACAAGGATTTCAGGGTCCAATGTATTAACCATATGCAGTAGCCTTTGATAGTCTGGTCCTGCAGGGTGCAAAAAAACCTCCTAGAAATTCTGTGTGCCCTCAGTAACCAGTAAAATCAGGGCAAATGGTTACACACCCTGTCCTTATTGAAACATCTAACAGATGCGTGTCCCAGTTGAGATGGCCTGACCCAGTCCAACAATGGTATTTGAACGTCTGCTAGGGTTTACAGAGTTTCTCAGTAAATCAGGCACCCAAAATCCATTCCTATTTCACTCTGGGTAAAGAGCTAATTTGCCTTAAGCTAGAAAGACACCATTCCTTGGCTTTAACCTTCAACTTTTTTCAGTCACCGGTTGTGTGGTGTGGCGCAAACACTGTGGAGCTGTTTGAAGGCAAATCAAGACACGTTTGGGCTGCCATAATCAACGTTTACTCACCTGAAAAGCCTGATTGGTCTTTTCCGGGTACAAAACTGAATTAGGCAGGACTACAGTGCCATCGTAGTGTTTTAGAAGCTCAGTACCACCAAGGCACTTCAAGTACTTTTTGCTTTTCTGGTGCAGTGTATCTGCAAAACGATGAATTTGGATTGTTCCTCCTGTTTTCAAGTTCAAGTGCCAAAAGAGAAGAACGTGCTGTAACTGAACACCATTAAAACCAGCTTTATTACATGTGGATAAATACAGTCTCAAGGGCTCCATTTTGGTGCTAATATATGTCACGCTGTACTTTCCATTGCTGGGGATTACAAAACTGATTCTGTACACCAGGAAATATTTTCTGTAATTAGCAATGTCTTGAGCATTAAGGTTTTATTTCTTCTTGTGGCTGTAGATTTTTTAACTCAGAAACACCCAACTAATACGATCTCCTCAAATCAGGTGAGTTTCAGAGAAATTTTATGCAGTATATTTATGAAAAACTTTCAAAATGTGGGGGTGTGTATATTTTTCCCTCAAAAATACTGTTCATCACATCAACTGACCTAGAACTAAGGGAGTCTGTTACTCAGAATTTGATCCAGAAGTAACTGAAGTTAGTGGAGAGGCCCTTGTCTTCACTAAATTCTTTCACATAGAAGTCAGAAAGTGTGCAGTTATTTAACATAAAATTCAAATCCGTCCTTCTCCTAGCAGGCAGAAATGCAGCTGAAATTTGAAAGATTTAACAAGAGAGGGCTCGTGTCGTTAGATGCTCATGAACTCCGAAAAAAAGGAGCAGAAGCAGTTAATATTCTTATTTATTCCTTGATACAATACTCCAGTAAAAAGTGGAAATTATCAAAATGGCTGCATTTAGAATACAAGGCAGTCATCAAAGATGAGTGTTTTACAGCCCAGTAGCCTTTTAAATGTTAACCATCCTGCAGAAGAGGAGTGAATTTACAATGGTTTGGTGCCATGAACTGAAATTCTTTTGCAGAGGAAGACACATGAACTGTACAAAACCAACATGAGCCATAGTTTTACGTACTCCTCATCTTTCTCTTGTTTTATTCTTTCATTGGAATTCTTACCTTGTAAAAGGTCGCATGTTCTTGTGATTTTAAACTCCAGCCTCTGTAATGGGCCCGTGGCACAGCATACCAGCAAAATGCTTTTTTATCCATCATGGGGGTTGGAACTAGATGATCTTGAAGGTCCCTTCCAACCCTAACTATTCTATGATTCTATGATTCTGTGATGCTGCAGATGAGTGTTTTTTGTTGACAAGTAGTTAGGTCAGGTAAGCAAAGAGGTCTTGCTTCAACAGCTTGTTAGAAGAGTCGTCTGTGCAGCCTAGAGGACAGATGCTCCCCACAGCTCACTGTGGACAGCTTTTTCCAATGATGCTGTTGCTGAATGGGCCACGTAGCCCAGGTGGTGTAATGCAGGAGATCAATTGCCATGTGGTTACCTGCCCACAGATATTCCTGGTCTTGATGACTGCCAAGGATATGGGAGAGGGGAGGGAGGGTTCCAGGGGAGAAGAGAGATTTGAGTCCTGGGCTTGAAGATGTCTTTGTGGAGAGGCATCTCTCACAACACGGGAGAACAGCTGCGGTCCATGAGCATCATTCCTGAAAGCTCTGACTTTTTCATAGCAAACATGCTTTAAGACCTGACGGGCCAGGCAAGAGGAAGGAAAAAAGCAGGCAATACACTCAGAGCTACAATGCTGAAAGGTTCATATTTTTTCCCAATCTTTCATCCTTGTTCCCAATTCCTGTGTGTCTTTTGGGTTTGGGGGCTGAAGAACCTCCTATTGCGCCTTTCATATCTCCATAGGAAATGTCAAAGGCTAAAACTTGAGCTCTTTCCCATAGAAAAAGGTGACCTTGTCCTGAGTTCAGATTCTTGGTCTATGAAACACTCTGCCCTGTGTTACGATGTGATGCAATGAAGCTCATTCCCAAGTCACCACAGCTGATTGTTGCTGTTCCAGTCTCGCAGAGGGTTATAGACGTTATATCTGATTATATGTGTAGGCATTAAATTTACCAATCTCTGTTCTACCAAATCTGGTCAGGATATGCTGACACGTGCAGTTATTCCAGCAGCCTTCACCTTCAGGGACCTGCTTGATGAAAACACTCACTTGGGAAACGGGATCATGACACTTTTGTGTACACAGGAAGGGATATCCAGTACAGCCAGGCATTTGATGCAGTATGGTCCACTAGAGATGAAAGTCTCAAGCAAAGGCTTCGAAGGGCGTCGATACTTCTCATGTTCCATGTATGGTAGGACAAGGCAGGCACTTAAGCCCTCCTGTCTCTTATAGAACAACAGAAATTAGCTCCACAGCCAGCAGTTATGGTCCATATGTGGTGATGCTCACTGGAAACCTTTGAATTGTTTTGCATTCCAGTTTGTGCAGAAGTTTTGATTCAAACTTTTGTGTATATAATCCTTTTGGTGTGTTACAAGTATATATGTATGTGTATATATGTATATATGTGTGTGTGTATATGTATGTGTATATATATACATATAAATCAATCAATGCTGGTGTTTTTACTTTTTAAAGTTCACAGGGCAAAGGGCATGTTGTTAGTTTGCTGTAAGGTTCTATTCTGTATATATGTTTTCATGTAAATAAGTGAAAATCTATATTCAGAGTTATATTTTAATTTTTATTCAAAATTAAATAAATCCCCTTTTTACTTGAAACAGTTGTAAGCCACGTTGTTAATAAAGTAAGAATAAATCATGTCTCTCTCCAGGGTAGTTTTTTATTTATTTGAGCAATGAGGGCTGTGGTTTTATGTATTCAGTTTATCCTTCAGGAGATAAAGTGAGAATGCCATGTGTTTGGCTTCACTGCTAATATCAGCTTACTTCTGTCTTGAGTGACCTCATGCATCTTCAGGGACAGGCCACAATGGATTGGTCCATTGTGGTGTTATACTCTAAAAGACGTGTCTCTGGAGGTTCCCTTTTTGTCCCTTGATGGAAGACCTGCAGTTGTCCTTAGGTTGGCCAATTCAAATCGCCCTAGTGAACTACTTCTCTTCAATGCTTTTGGAGGACATCTAGAAAAGGTGAACTGTTCATTTAGGTAAATACTAAGAGAGGCTGAACCTAAGCTGGTAGCCAGGCTACACGGCTGGGTGTAGATGGGCGTTAGGTCTGGTTGCATCCCTCACAGCACAACCGACACACAACAGTATGACTTCCAGTCAGTGCAGGTTCCTGTCCAGAGGGGTGTCTCACCTCTTTGTGCTCTCCATGGCCCACACTCTAGCCCTGATGAGCTGGCTGGATGAGATTATTGCCCTCACTGAGCCCCCAAACCTCCAGGGAGGTACAACCCATGTTCCCTGTCTGAACTCTCCATTGATGCCAAGCTGCAGGGTTTGGGTTTACGTGCCTGGAAATTCTTCCCAGAAGTGGTATGACAGAACATGAAAGTTGGTGGGTGTGGGAGAAAACACAAGAGCAACTGAGGACCTTTACAGAGAGTGACAGGGAGAAGGGTGAAAGACTGGAACAAAGGTAATGCAGTGCGCAACAGGCAAAGAAGGATGTTGTGAGAGAGGGACTGATGGTGGCAGGACAAAAATTACGGCAGAGCCACAGCATGTGAAGTAGAGACAGAAAACAAAACTTCCCAAGCAGCACAGCAGCTATGGAACATGAGGGGAGCCATCCTGCAGTGCTGGAAAAGAGCTAATAGTCGAGTCCAAAAGTTGTGCTGCAGAGGTGGTGACCTGCATTGCGAAAGAAAACCTTGTATTTCTTACGTATTTCATATAGCATCTTCTCTGCAGTTACAAGCTGTGTTGAGGAGCCCGAGTTTCAGCTTTGCAACCGAGTCCTCTTGCCTTTCAGTCCTCTGAATGGCAACCTGAATCTTACCTAGTTAGTCCTTATTTGTGGGGTTAGCTTGGCTGCAGGTTTCTTCACTCATTCCCTCTGTGAAAGTAGTGTGGTGCACACAGCAATATTGCATCCAGTGACGTGTACATGCGAGAAAGTGAGCACAGAGCCTACTGAATTAGCTAACAAGAACTCGGGTGACCCTCCTTTTGGTTTTGCTCCATCAATCCTATTTAGATGACTCTTGTGGATACAGCAAAATGGGAAAAACAAAATTGTCCCTTCCACAGTCCACCATTTCTCTTAGTTCATCAAGATTTGGCTATTCTTTAGCAGACAAAAATACAACCATGGGCAAGCACGTAGATTTAGGGTGATTTACAAAAGGGTCAAACCACTTCAAAGATTTTATTTTACGATGCCAATAAAGTCTTGGGATGGAAATCATTGCGCTACTCATTATGACACAGTAGCCATGCGTTGGGAAGGCCAAAGTACAGATAATCAGAGAAGTGACCTGTCCAAACAGCCTTAAAATAAAGCATCAGACCAATGGATAGTGATGTATGTTGACATATGGCTCGCTACACCACAGAACTCCTCACTGTGAGATGATGTAGTGAATAGGAAGGATTTATACAAGGAAATAATTCTCAGCGAAGTCTGCTGGTGACATAAAACTAAAAGAGCAAAAGCTTGAATGTTTTATGATATTCTTCAGAATCCAGAGGTGAAAATAAATCCATGTATCTCCCTGCAGCTTATTACATAGTCATTTAAAAGTAATGCAAAGGTCAGACATTGGTTTTTAAATTTCTGCCCCAGCTCAGGGAAGACATGCTCAGAACTCTGCAAAGAGCTCATTTTTGAAGGATGTAATGCAAAGTGAATTTAGTAAAACACTGGCAATATATTCCAACTGAGCTCCTTGAAATTAATGACCAACACATGAAATATGGTTGCCATATATAATTTCCTCAGGGAAAGAAAGATCTACCAGCCTTGCTTCTGACGTCACAGGCCAAAATGCTGAAGATACTTCCATTTTAATGTTGAGGTTTTGTATGCACTATTAATTTAGGAAGGATTTCTAGATACTTTACATGATTTGTAGACACAATCAAGCGCTCATGTAAGCAGCCGTATGAACACCAAGTAGTCAACTACCCTATCAAAAAACATCTACAAAAGCAAAGGTGGATTTTCAGGTCTCTGAGGAAACACTATCCTTCTTTTCTGCGTACAAAATGAACAAAAAAAAAAGTTGGTAGTTATATTTCATTCCTAGGATTTTTAAACAGACTTTCAAGACAAGTAATTATTGCTTTTAATAACCATATTGTTACTGTTACTGCTACTTTTGTTAGCATTCTTATTGCTTTTTTTAATGTCAAGATTCACGCCTTTGAGTATCAAAGACCTCCTACTGCTACAGTATTTACTTAAGAACGATACACCTCTTGCTATAGTGTCTGTACTCAATTACAATACGTTGATTTTATAACTTCATCTCAGCCAAAGCTGTAATTACACTGTCTTCTTTAATAAGTCATAAAATCTTAAACTCAGAGAAAAATAGTGCTGCAGGACACCTTGAGGTATCAGCTAGACTGTCCCCTCTACAAGGCAGCACCAATTAGACAAATCTTATTCCTATTTGACATTTTTTCAACCTGACCTTTGGATAGGTGTCATACTATGAACCCCAGCAACAAGTGATTCCCCAGCGCCTCTATAGCATATAAAGAAAAGGGATGGCATTTGGATGGTGAAACGTAATATTCCGGGGCAAAACCACTGAGCTGATGTTGCCATTGAACAGCCGTCTCATTTTGAAATGCTCAAATGACTAGTGACTAGTAGCCATTAATAAAAATAAAAGCAGAATATTCACAGTTAAGGTGGATTGAATTTCAAGTTTGGGAGGTAGAACATGTGATCCGGAGGTTACAACAGAGGATGGTACTATAGGCAACTTGCCTACAATACCCAGGGCTACCGTCATCGAACTTGAGTCTCTGGATAAGTCTGTTACAGGAATAAAACTGTGTAACACAGAGCTCCCAGCTTGCACCCAGGTAACTCAAAAGCCCACTGACTCACATCCATGCTGGCTGAAAAAATTCGAATCCAAAGCTGCAAAGGCTAAATAGTAGGGTTTGTCCAGCTATCCTTCATTGTGACTTGATGAGTCAGACAAGACCTGTTAGCCGTAAAGAAGAGTAGATGGCCTTGGTCACCAATCTCAAATAATTCTGAATCAATTGGACACTGTCTCATGCTACTTTAAGGAACGCAATAACTGTGATGTCTTTATCAATGACCTGGATGAAGGCATCGAGTGCACCCTTAGCAAGTTTGCAGATGACACTAAGCTGGGAGGAAGTGCCGATCTGCTGGAGGGTAGGGAGGCTCTGCAAAGGGATCTGAACAGGCTGGACTGCTGGGCCGAGACCAATGGCATGAGGTTTAACAAGGCCAAATGCCGGGTCCTGCACTTGGGGCACAACAACCCTATGCAGCGCTACAGACTGGGGGAAGAATGGCTGGAGAGCTGCACGGAAGAGAAGGACCTGGGGGTGCTGGTTGACAGCCGACTGAACATGAGCCAGCAGTGTGCCCAGGTGGCCAAGAAGGCCAACGGCGTCTTGGCTTGTATCAGAAATGGGGTCACCAGCAGGTCCAGGGAGGTTATTCTCCCTCTGTACTCGGCACTGGTGAGACCGTACCTGGAGTACTGTGTTCAGTTCTGGACCCCTCACCACAAGAAGGATGTTGAGGCTCTGGAGCGTGTCCAGAGAAGAGCAACAGAGCTGGTGAGGGGGCTGGAGAACAAGTCTTACGAGGAGCGGCTGAGAGAGCTGGGGTTGTTTAGCCTGGAGAAGAGGAGGCTGAGGGGAGACCTTATTACTCTCTACAACTACCTGAAAGGAGGTTGTGGAGAGGAGGGAGCTGGCCTCTTCTCCCAAGTGACAGAGGACAGGACAAGAGGGAATGGCCTGAAGCTCGTCAGGGGAGGTTCAGGTTGGATATCAGAAAAAAATTCTTCACGGAAAGAGTCATTGGGTACTGGAACAGGCTGCCCAGGGAGGTGGTCGAGTCGCCTTCCCTGGAGGTGTTTAAGGAACGGGTGGATGAAGTGCTTAGGGACATGGTTTAGGGAGTGTTAGGAATGGTTGGACTCGATGATCCAGTGGGTCCTTTCCAACCTTGTGATTCTGTGATTCTGTAATAACTGTGATGGACACGTGATGGGAATGCTTCGGCTTGCATTCCTTCCAGACATGATAGCACAATCTCCTTTTGCAGACAACTCCCATTATGTAGAGAGAGAACTAGGGAGAAGTCCTTAGCTCCTGAAAGAGCTGTTAGCTCTTCATAATGCTCTAGGCGGAATTTCCAGAGCGATGGCTCTCTGGAACCTGCTTTTCATTCCCAGAAGACATCTACCACTCCCCTGATGTAGCCCAGGATCAGCAGCAATCTTTTATTCTCTGCCCTTAACAGAGCATATAAGAGGCTGTTTTTGCTAACACCCATGCGGTGGGTTGACCTTTGGCTGGATGCTTGGTGCCCACCAAAGCTGCTCTATCACTCTCCCTCCACAACTGGACAGAGAAGAGAAAATATATTGAAATGCTCATGGGTTGAGATAAGGTCAGGGAGATCACTTACCAATTACTGTTACAGCCAAAACAGTCTCACCTTGGGAAATCAGTTTAATTCATTACTAATCAAATCCAAATAGGATAATGAGAAATAAAAGTGAATATTAAAAAAAAAAAAAAAGACCCACAAAACTTCCCCAACCCCTCCGTTTTTTCCCAGGCTTAACTTTACTTCCAAATTTCTCTACCTCCTCTCTGCCTAGCAGCACAGGGTGACAGGGAATGCAGGTTGCAGTGAATGCATCACACATTGTCTCTGCCACTCCTTCCTCCTCAGAGGGAGGACTCCTCACACTCTTCCTCTGCTCCACATGGGGTCCCTCCCACTGGACACAGTCCTCCATGAACATCTCCAATGTAGTTCTATCTTACTATAGCTTTACCTTGGGCCATCATTGATAAGACGTTAAAGTCCTTTTGTTGTAGGTGCAGATTACTCTGTTTTATATGACTCTCCTTTCCCTCAGATATGAGGGAAAGACCTCACTCTGATCCTCGTTGACAGAACCCACACAGCAGACACACATTTCTATGAAATTTTCCAGCTGATTGACATAACTGAGTTAAACATAGAGCAGCTACTATCGGCGTGTGCTTAGTCTGAGGCTTGTTCACATATGAAATATGCCCAGACATTGGAAAACCCACTTTATCTTTCCATGTGCTTCAGCTGGACATACAGAAGGAACAGCCTATCTTCATAAACCTCCTTCTCACACACATACACACACACACACACACACACACACACAGAGCACTCAGGGGATATTCCTTGCTAAGGTAATTTATAACCTCTTGTGATGAGACGTAGCAAGAGGCAAGGACTTTTTCAGGGGAGGAAAGTGTTTTTATCACTTTCGTGGACTTGTCACTGAGACCCGAAGACCTTGCAGCACTCAGGAACATTGTTCCCACTAGTTCAAGGTGAGATCACACATGGCTCTAGGGAAGAGTTTGCTGGAAGAGATCACCACATCAAAATGTTATCTTTACTCTGAAGTTCACTGTTGTTCATAGTTAGAAGAATCATCGAACAACCAGACTGTAAGTCTTCAACCTTTAGTTTGCATAAGAGCTCTGCTGAGCTCTTGAATGCAGGATTGACCTTAATTACACTTTACCAATTCAGCTTTCTACTTTGCAGCCTCCACAGCAGGAATTTACGCAGACAAGGAGGACTTGAGCATAGCAGGTCTCCAACTACAATGGTTCAATGCCCTTCTTCTGAGTGCCAGACCTTTGGCATCTCATTTTCATGCTCTGTCATGAAGATAATACGAGACAAGCACAAAAGGGGAGAGGAATTGGGAACCTACTCACCAGCTGAGTATTGCTTGCCTCTAGTATAAATGCCTCAACGCACCTATGTTAGGCTGAATTAAAGCCCTGAAGTATCACCTCATTGGGCAAAAATCCCTCATTTTGTTCTGTGCTTGTCCAGTATCTGCAATTACTTGTGTCTTGGAGTTTGACTTCATTTTTAGCCCATTTTATTAGAAGTAATAAACAATGTTAATTGTTTAATTGGAGAATACTTTCCATCAAGAACTTGGAATAAATTCACACACCTCTTTTCAGTGGGAAGTCCTGTTGTGTCCTTTCAGCACATTAACTGCTGAGACTAGGATGTTACTGCACATAACACAACGTGGCAGTGCATAATTGGAAATCCTTTTCACCGTTCTCTCTACTCAAGGGTCTACAATGCACCTCAAAAGCCAATTTTAAACCTTCCCACTCCCTCAGTTGGCTGGGAACACTGTGACCTTCAGAGAGCAGTAACTAGATCATGGCATTTCTGGGAGAAATCTGAATTTCTCCAATAGGACAATTCACTTGTGGAAGGGCAGAGCAGCAAGGAATTGGTCCAGGCTCAAATATTTGTTGGCAGTGAGGTGGGTGGAGGAAAAGATTGCGTCCACAGGTCTCAAAGAGGGTCACCACCAAGAGGTACAGAGGCAGCAATGACCAGAACCCAGAATGCATGTAATGGAGGGGTCTAGTCCATATCTCATGAAGACAGACTTTCCTCTGACTTTAAAAGGAGCTGGAGCCAGTCACGGTGCCTATTGCCTAAGAGGATGGGCCGCAGGATGGGAAGAAGAGATGGAAAGTGGGGAAGAGGCTTGAAATTTAACTGCAAACTGCTGAATGATGCACCCAAAGTTAGGGGATACTGTTCAACTGTGATTTCTCTGAAACCCCATACGTGTTCAGAAAAGTGTTTCAAAGTTTTTTTTCTGTCCTGGGAATGGATCTGATATTGCATAGGCTTTTTGAAGCTGCTTTTGGGGGGGGTCCCCCCCCCTTCTTCTTCCTTTTGTATTCCTTTAATAAGAAGCAGCTTTCTGCTTCCAATTACAACTGTTAAGCTGCAGTGTCTATATTCATGCACGTTTCTTTGTATGCGAGACTCTCCAGTCCACTGCGAAACACAAATCAGGGTATCTAATCTTTGCATTTCCTTAAATTGTTCCTTATCTGATATTGAATTAAGTAAAGGGCTTAATGTTCAAAGTGTTGTTTGGGGAGTTACTTGCACAAATTCTGTTATTGCTGTTAATGGGATTTGTGCAGATTGCTTTGAAGACGAATCCCTTAATACAGAATAAGAAAAGACATTTTAAATTGTAAATTATTTCAGATGAATCTATCTTTAATTTTTACTGATAGAACATTGGAGATGTGAGATAAAGAAGCATTTGCTGCATTATTTTGTGTATTAGTATTATTCATGGGCATGTGAAGAAAGGTTTGGTTCAGACAATCCAGTGGATACTTTGCTGAATTTTGAGAAATGGAAAGAAAGGGACTTTACATTTTGAGGTAATGAGGAAGTTTGGTAACATTTCAGAGAACGCAGAGCTGGAAAGGAATGGTCAGAAAACATTTTCTAGACATTATTTTACACTACAGACGCAATACTTGTGGAAATCTTAGTTTGCAAAGTGGGCATCTCAGCCTGGAGCTCTATAGCACTTCCATTAGTTATTACACTAATTGATAACTACCTTCATATTAATATGGGACTAGGAGCAGAAAACAGGCAAAGGGAATTCTGGCTGGTGGGACTGCAGAGAAAAAGGCTTGAGGATCCAACATCCTGCATTTTCTTGAGAAATCTCATCCCTGACTCTAGACAAGAGTCAGATCAGCTTTCTCTTATACGAGCTGAGAACAGGTAAGTTTGTGACAATCGGGCAACTTGCAGGCTGAGGCTCGCAGCCACTTAGGACACAGCAAGGCAGCACTAGGATAAGTGTTATTAATTATGCCTAGACAGAGAGCATCTCACCTGACTCCAGCCAAGGATGGAGCTAGTGATCACCTCAAGGCGTACAAGACAAGAATGAGATGGCAAACCCGAGGAAAAGTCACGTCACCTTCAAGCAGCAGCTGGCAGTGGCGCTTTAGGATCTTTCCCATAGTGACAGACACCTGTGGAGAGGCAACTGGTCAAGTCCCACATGTATATCTCTTTGTACAGCTCCACTGACTGCACCAGATACAATCATAGACACCAACACACTTGCAGACACCCACATGAAGTCTTTAGTTTTTGTGGGACAATCAAGGTTCCCACCTCTTTTGTTGTTTCTGTTGCTGAAAGAATGCATGGGGTGATAACCACCATGGTCCAGGTCCTAAGACTGATGAGCAGTTTAGTGCGAGCGTTCTCACTGCTGAACTTGCAGTGAAGATTTGTGGGCTGTTTCCTCCTCGGATCCTTGCAGCCCCCATCTTTTATCCTCTGATCTGGATAATAAAGTTGACAGAAGCTATATAAATTATAGTCTTTAGAGTATTAATTGTCTGTTTCTAAATGATTACTTACAAAATATCTCTTACATTCACATATTAGTTTTAGTGATTCATGCAGTATTATTCAACGATATCTCTTCTTGCGCCACCCAGTCTGTTTAGAGCATAAACAGGGTGGTAGCTTCTAAGCATAGATGTGTGAAGAAGTTACAGGAGAGAAAGAGTTAGTACGAACTTCTGTACTTTATGTACTTGTCATAACTGCCTACATACAGGCAGTATGGTCCACAGTATGGTCCACAGTAAACATGGAGCAATATAACACACAACCCACAAGTGAAACTTACACTATCACATTTGTGTTAGCACTCATTCTGCTTCAGCGAGTGGTCCTATCCTCTCCCTGTGTCATTTCTGCTTTCTGACTCATGCTGGCATTAGCGTGTTGGCAGTTAGAAAATTCATCTGGCTAAAGACAAACACAGATTAAAAAGCCATTTTATCTCTCAGCTGATTTATTTTCCCAATCTACCAATCTGCCTGGATGCATGACCTCTTCCACCAGTATTTTGGGATGGATATGAACAAGCACTTTGGAAGGAAAGGAGGAAAGGATCATCTTTTTCAGTTGCAAATGGATTTTACTGAATTTAAGCATGGGAGTTGCCACAGTCCTGGTGAGAAGGGCAGACACTTCCTTATGTCTCATACAGAGCAAAAGAAATGCTCTGTCTCAAACATCTTACCTGGCACTCAAGCATCCAAAAACTAAGCTCAGCAACACAAGACCAAACCCAAAGCTCTACTCGAGGTATACTATTTCATTGCATATTTGAAAGCAATACCTCAAAGACATGCAGTGGCAACGCAAAGAATTCATCGGAGGTGACACAATAATAAGCTAAGCTAATGCACTTGCGTGCCGAGTTATACAAAAATGTTTTGCAGCCCTAAATGAGTAATTCTATGGTTGATGAAGTCTGTTTAGATGTCTGTAATCTGAGGCATTCTGCTGACATGCCCATCTTTCCTTCATAAAAGCTAACCAGTCTTGCTCTACTGACCTCACTTCAGTTTTGCCACCAGCTGTCCAAGCTTTTAAGTTGGATGAAAGCTTGACATACCATGTTTTTGCTCCATTAAAATATTCTTTATTATTTCCCTCCCCCCAAAACTTGAGAAGGTTCTTCAGCACTACTCTCTAACCACCCAGTCATGTAAACACATAGTTAAATTCGAGCACCCAAATAGTTGTGAATTCTGAAGTTCTGGAAGAAGTTTCAAGGTGTTTTCTGCAGGGTTGTAAGAAATGCCTTCAGATATATCTGATATTACCAGCTATGTTAACAAGCAGGGTCTATTTATGGCTGCTTTTTTCTGGTAAAATATGTATTTTACAAATGTTTCCAAAACTACCACTTGAAATGTAGCCATCCTTACTGTGTTCTAAATTTTCATAACCTTGAGATGTTGTATCCTTCTATAATTAATGCTTTCTTCCCCCACCCCACTCCCGCAGGTTTCTCATTTCTCTCGATCAACATCACTTAATTTCAGCTCATCAGCCATCTACACCACATCTAAATTCCTTTTGCAGCCAGGGAAAGAGACAAGCTTCTCCAAAGGGCAGTTTATCTCATCTATTTAAGATCGTTAGGTAGGACAGGATGAATTGTCTTCTGTAGCAGAGGGAGATAGATGTCTTCAGACAACAACTAACTTAGTCAATGTATCTACATTTTGGAAACGTGAAGTCAGAGGAATCTCACCACAAAGTTGCTTTGGGGGTAAAAATTTATTTAGTTGACTTTGGAGTCCTAATATTTTTTCCCCACTTCCATGGCAAGTACTATTTGCAGAACTAACATAAAGAAACCATGGTCCCTTTGAAATCAAAAATCTTCATTGTGAACCAGCCCTGACATACCCTTCTGCTTAACAGAAACTGAATCAGCTTAATGCAGACTTGTTCTGAGCACAATCTCTTCTAAAATTTGCTTTTCCTTCATAGACAGCCTTACCACTTTCTGCCCAGGTGATCATCACATCAAAAATAGTTGGCATCAGCCCTTAAAAGTAGCATTTTTTCTCCCAGTCTGCAAATAGGATGTTGAAGTCTCCAGTGATAATGCCATCCTAAGGGATATTTTTCCCCTTAACAAGAACTTCTGCCCAGGTAGATGCCTAAACATGGCGATTCATCTCAGTCTCAGCACCATCTCTAGAGAACTTGTCCTACCATCCTACCCAAAAGAACTTCAGTTCAAATTGGTTCTCTGCCAGTCACGCTATATTATCTTAACATTCCTCCTTGTACTCTAACCATGTAACTCCATCTTCATTCAGTTCATTTGTGGAAAGCTGTTAACTAACTTCTCTGTCTGCATCACAGATTTATGACTATCAGAAACAGATTTCCTTTATTGCCCCATCATGGATCTGCTGCTCTTTTTTTACCCATTCGTTTCCTTAGACTCCTTATGTTAAACTCTACGATTTGTTTCTTAGCCTATGTTTATATGATCAAGATTCACAGACAGACGTGTCCTAGATCTCCAGCAGGAGCTGCACAGAGAAGTGCTGTTTCAGGGGAGTGTGCAAACAACTTCAGAAGCCTTGCTGTGAGGTGGCTTTATTCTCCCAGAGCAGCACGTTTCTCTAACACTGAAAACAGCTTGAAGAACAGAACCACATCCCAGACTCATACCTAGGAGCTGTATCTGTAAAAGACTGGATGGGCTTAGAATTGACGGTAAAACTTGCATTTTGGGGTATAGTTCATGCATTGAATCAATTCCTTACCTCTTTCTTTGACACTCCCCATCTTCTTTTCCCCATGGTATTGCTTAATCCATTCCTGTGCCCTAGTTTCTCTGTTCTTTCTTATCTCATACATTAACACCAACTATTTGCACATTTATATACACAGGAAAGCACCTTGTGAGTTTTCAGAAGGAAGTACTCAGCTGCATCTTCAGACATCTCTGAAAACCTGGCCCTGAGGCAGTAACTGTTTACTACAAGCCAAAGCAGGTACTTTGCTAAATGAAATGATTCCCTGACAACATCATTCCCAAGGGAGAGAGGGAGGAGAACAGGGACAGGATAAGAGACTTTAATTGTCTCCCTTTCCAGCAGGAAGCAAGCAGAAGGCATAATTGTTAATTGCTGTTAATTGTTAATTGCTGCCTCTTCCATCTGTAAAGCTTTCATTAGGAACTAATGAAAACTTAGAAGAGCTCGAATGCATATATTGCTCTCTAGCTCTACAACTTTTTTTCTTCTATAGCAGAAATGGGCTGTTTTCCATTGACATTTGTTTAGACCAATGCATAGAGCCTCTAGCCATGCTATGTGTTTCAACCATGCCAGAGGAGCACATCATTGTGAAGAATTTAACAGCTTCCGAAACGTGATGAGTATTTTGCTTTTATTTTGTCTCTTATTTGCACTGCTTTTTTTCATGAGCGGGGTTCTTGTCCTGTAGGAGAGCACACTGCCTAATTTTCTTCAATGAAAGTCTTTTAGTAGCAGCCGTAGAGCGCAACTCAAGGAATGTATCTCAAGACCCATTGCTGCTACAACCATCCTAGAAAGCCCCTGCTCCCAGGAGACTGAACTTGTCAGATAACCAGGGGATCATTTGATCTGCAGAGAGCCTCTATACCTTGCAAAGTAGACAAGGGAACTGCTTGATTTTGTTATTCCGCAATAAGGACACTTCCTCATATGAATCTCAGGTTTGTAGAGAACTGAAGGACAGCGGCCAACGAGCAGAACCCACTGTAACAGTACTTCAGGTCACCCATTGCTGCTCACTGTGATAACAGGACCCTGTATAAATAAGTCTAAGGGCAATTAATTTGGAGCAAGTATTAACACTAAGCTCAAAAAGGGAACCAACCAATCCATTTTTAATTCCCACCATAAGTTATTGTGGCAAAATGTTCACGCGTCTCTCTGTTGACAAACCTTGCATTTCCTCTTATGAAGCATTTTACCTCATCCAGGCTTACTAATTCATTCTTATTTTAATCAAATCTGGAGGCACTGTGCTGTATGTAGGATAGGAAGACAACAGATCATTACTGAGAGCTGTAATTCAGGACCTGCCTTACCTCCTGCCAGCCACTGTATGTATTTTGTGCATCTTTCTATCTCTTTGTCTGTAAAATGTGCAAAGTATTGCTTCCTGCATTTCAAAAATCTGTGAGTTCCTTAGTGGTGGATAACTAAATATTATGACATATGAAAGCACAGTGTATGGATATATCATAGACTTCACACTTGTATTTCACACTCTCTATTAATGTGGCACTTCATGGTGACATGATACTCACCAAAGGCTTCCTGGGAGCAGATTTGAAATTTTATTTTATTTTTTTTTTTTCAAGGCTAAAAACTGTTAAGCTCAGTGTTTATCTGCAATTGCAAGGGAAGGTGCTCAGTGAATGGTAATGATAGGTTTCTGGTTATAAAAATAGCATTTCCTATGCTGAGGAAAGAAAAAAAATACTGTATGAGATTTTTTTTCTGGCACTAAGGCAGTCAAATTGTCTTTTTAAATAGTGTGAAAATTGACAGATTGTAAAAAATAGAGAGCACAATCACCGGAGAGTGTACGATAATCTGGCAATATGGAAATTACAGATTTTAATATTTCCCCCCGAGTCAATGAAATATGCAGAGGAACAACTGAATAATACAGCAAGCTCTGTGTAATCCCTAGGTAGCTAGAGTTAGAAGATACTCGGTCCTGGTTGGTTTTTCCTTAGTTAATAGCAAATCCACCAAATTACTTCAACTGTGAAGGATAGAAAAATCCTCTCTGAAGCTCAATTGTTGTACAAAGCTGCTCTATCAAATATCCACATTTAATGATGCCCTGGTAGTTTTTGATCTTGCTGAATTCTTATTGCAACATGAAAAGTCAGTTGGCCTAAATCTGTGCAGCTGCTATCAGCATTCATTTGCCATAACGGATTTTCTTGGTGATCCATCAAACCCAGCTTTTTTTTTTTTCTCCAGCAGAAACCAGCAAGCCATCTGAAAGAGTGGGGAGGTCTGTTCCCTGAACCATGCTCACCAGCTTGCGACTGGCTTCATTTTTAAATTGAAATATATTTCTTGCAAATTTAGAAGAAATCTGAACAGACATCAGATTCAGAATTTCTCCCTCTGTGGTAACAGAACTGCGGAGTAAAAAGATCAATTCCTTCATTAAAGAGTGCAAAATATTTTGTTAACTAACATCCATCAGAAAATGACAACAGCATTCTGTTCCTGCACTGCTCAAACCTACGCTAGGAAAACAGCAGCATCAAACCAAGCAGATAGCTGTCCACAAAGCATGACTGAATGAGCTCTGCTTTTTGCTTGAGAGCTCTTTTTTCAAGAAGTTCTGTTTAGTTTCAGTGCCTGACCTGCATTTTGAATAACGGATTGCAGCAACTTCAAAATACAGCAGAAAGCTCAGCCAGACCTTGCTCAGCTCCCCAAATTCAGAAGAGAACTTCAGCATGTGCTTAATTTAAACATATACTTAGGGGTCTAAAAGGCTGAACAATACACTTATGCCTCTCTAATTAGATATTGCTCAAATGATACCGCAATACAGACCAGCGACTCAACGTGTCTTCCCCCAGTACAGGGCTAGAAGCAACTCCAGTAGGTGGAAAACCTAATTCTAACAAAGTGAGACAAGGGGGCTGTCAATACTTAAGAGTTATGCAGGTATATTCTGGACTAAACTAGGCAGGAAGGCACTGGCAGGATTGTCCAGAGAGTCCTGCAAGAAGAAGCAAAACTGCGTATTCACAGCATTGAAATCAGACCATTTTACTCAGTCCCATTTGGGTTAGCATGGAAGGAATTTGCACTGTGAGATGATACCAGTATCACTCAGGCAGATGATGTCTACAGCTCAAGAATCACCCACCCTAAATTAAAGTGGCTAAATACATCAGTAAAGGATTTTGTAATGTGCCGGGACGCAAGGTAGGGACAACATATCCATTATTGCAGAGGGGAAAGCAAGCGCCAAACAATAGCGTGGGCAGATGGGGTATGACTGCAGCTACGCGAGCTTTGATGAAGTTTCCCATGAGAAGATCTGGTCCTTTTAGCTCTACTCCACGTTTTCTAAGCTCAAGGGAGCATTGTGCGAGTCTTGAACGAGCAGTTCTCACTGGAGGCAGAGTTCAAGTGCGCCTGCCTGATTTTTTTGAAGTTTCCATTGAAAAGCTTCATGTTTCCAATAATTCTGGCTGTAATTCTCACAAATATAGGTGCTTCAGACAGAAAACTACTCCTCACACATCTTTCTTTTTAATAGCAAAATCAACCTGCTTTGCACTGTTTGGGCACAGAAGATTTCAATAACAGCTTTGAAGCAAGTTCATAATTTTCCTTGTCTCTCTCTACAAGCTCTACTTTCTTGTTAAATGTGACAGAGTTACCCCTGGATCAACAAGCTAGAACAAATATAATCCCCCAGTAACAAGAGGAGCAGACCTTTTTGGCAGGGAACAATCAATCCCTTACAGTGGCACGTGCCTAATGGATTTGTCTCTCTCATTAGCTCTGGGATCCTAATAACCACTGTGTCTGCCAAATGAGGGATGTGTTATGTCAGCCTCTTCTCCTGTCTTCTCCTCCCTTCCTTGCCTTGTCAGCAGCATGCTAATTTATGTAATCAATTCCTAGTACTGCTTAATGAATAGCTTTGAAGTCATTAGATTCATCTACTGGTAAAGGGGCTGATTGGTCAGCCTCTGAATCGTTTCCATTCTCTGAAGCTCGACAGTGTCAGCCAACATAATTGCTTTACAAACACCCTTGGGAGGCACTTGGGAAGTAGCTGCATGTTTCCCCTTTATATTTAAGTGGAAGACAAAGTGGAACAATAATAACACTTAACATTTTTACCACACTTTATATCATTAAGACGCTCCCTAAACATTAACTGATTTTTGCAGCGTGCCCAAAAGGGGAATCATTGCTTCACTTATACAGAAGAGAATCAGTAATAAAGACAGTAGTTCCCAAGCTTTTTGGATGTTGCAGCTGATGAGGTACGTTTGTGCTCAGGAAGGCTAATGGCAAACCCAGATTCACGATGTCCTTTAGTACCCAACTCCTACGGAAATCCATTGGGAATATAAGCTCTAGAATTAGAAATCGCCATTGGCTTGTGAATACTGGGAAAACATTCAAATGTTTTATGTGTGTTTCTCTTCAGGAATGCAGTCCTGACAGAAGCACACAGACAGCCACTGACAAGTTACAATTACTATGTTTTGGGGTGACAAGGGTTTGGTTTTTTTTAATCTTTGTTGACAGTTCTGTGGATGCTGTTCTCACCATCCAAATACTTTTTGATCTTCACATCCAACTCCTGACCTCCTGGCAATGGACATGGTAGTGTACAGCTAAGCTCATCTCTCCTGCATGGTGTGCAGCTGGCATAGGGAAAGGAATTGTAGAAAGGGGCCAAATGCTTGTTGAATTCCCACCCCAATGCGAAGTATGGATCCTAGCAGTGTGCTCCGACGGGACCCTGTGTGCAGACAGTTTGATGTTTGGGTCAGATACTCAAATGTGTGCTCAGCCACCCTGCCAAAGCCTTTGTAGATGGCTGGCACAACAACTGCAACACACTAATTTAGCTCAGAGATGGTAAGGAGGTGAGCTTTCCTTTCAGCTTTACTGTATGCTACCAGCAGAGCTCAATACTACTTTAATTACTCAAAAACTTTCAAATACAAACAGTTTGCTGTGCTTTATAATGTTTATTCAAAGGTTTCAGACTCCACAGCCGGCTGTGATATGTGGTGCCCTCTGGCCACACCATCTAAGTAATGACTGTGGCATTTCTGACAGAGACTAATAGCAGAAATTGCTATCAGTGTTTTCGGGAAAATACTGCAAGCCAGAAATTGGATTTCCCCCTCTCCTGCCTCCTCCTTCACTCGCTAATGAGATACTTTTTCAAAGTGCCGATGGTAAAGCTGTAAAGTGAGATGGGCAATTTATTTTCTGGGCTTGAGACCCTAGACACGGTAACATAGAATTGTTTATTTTAATGCATCATTCATATAAAATTACATGATACATTACAGGTATAGCAGGAAGACAAGTTTCAGGGACATGTAAGATAGGACATTGATGAGATGTTATAGCAAGATGAACATGAGAGGAAGGACTCCGACACTCCCATGGTCGGTGTCCATTGGTGCAAAGGACACAAAGGTGATGGAGTTGCACCCTGGATGACCAGCTCCTGTGTAGGTGTTTCCACTTACAATTGTCCAGATATTTCTGGACTGCTGCAACTTGTGTAATAGAATTGTTTTCCTCCATACTTTTCTCCATACTCTCCTCCCCTTCAAGAGTAACCTAATTTTCTGTTGCTGCTTTTCAGATTGTAGAGATATCAGTTATCTCAAATTGGATGGATATGCTTTGCTCTTAGTCTGTGGAAACTTGGGCATGCATCATCTGCAAGAAACTATTTTATAGGCATATTACTATTTTCATTAAGATAGGGATATATTAATATTTTATTGGTAAATGAATTTTTTATTAATATCTGAAGAAAAATAGAAACAGAAGATTCAAGGGTGCAAGCTTGAGCCAATCACTCTCAGTGATGCCCCTGCTGTATCCTGCCTAGTCTCTGACTTCTGCTCCAAAAGTGAACCTCTCCCAACTGTCCTGTGCCACATCAGCACCACGGGGGATCATTGCAGGTATGCTAGGAGGGCTCATACATTACTAAGAGGTAAAAGCCTGTGTTAACTTCTTGCACTTGCTGCTCAAAAACGTCCAAGGGAACCTAATACACTTATTATTTTGCAAGAAACTCCTTTTGTGCATGGTTTATTTGATTTGATCTGTAAAGGGAGACAGCAAGGCAGTTGTCACCTCTTCTTCCTGTGTAGATATCAGGTCTAACAGAGACAGTAGGTGAGTGGCGCTTGGTAACAGGTTACTGCCAAGGTTGAGATACAGGGCCCTTTTGTTTTATTCTCCATCTAAATTAGTTAGTGCAAAGAGATTCCCCTGGTGGAATATTAGTTTCAGTATTTATTTCATACCTGAGACTTTCTTATTCTTCTACTGAGCGGAACGCGCACTTTTCTCTTTCAGAGCAGGTTTTCATTCAGAGCTTGCTGTAACCTGCCTCCCCTGTTTCAGTTTATAAATCCATTCCAGGTGTCTCTTACAGCTGGCTGTGCAGAATGGATGAGTAAACGTTTGGAGGCTGACCCTTTGATCACCTTGAAAATTAGAGAGAGTGTAAACATCCATTTCAACTTAAGATGGAAATAATTTATTACTTCTTTCATAGCCAAGGGAAAAAAAAATGGTTGAGGGGAACATGGCACAATGTTCCTATGAATTACAGAATCACAGAATTACAGAATTGTTTAGGTTGGAAAAGATCTTTAAGATCATAGAATTGCCAGGAAAGATTCCTATGTATTATCAGAAATGCTTCATTCAAAGTCTTTGAGGTATAATTTGGTCATTTGTAAAAACAGGAAAGCTAGACTGAGGTGTTTTTCATAAAGAGGGGAGGGGAACAGCTCAGGGTGAATATGCTCAGGTTTTGGAGACTACAAAGACTCAGGTGTTGCCCACTGCCCCTCTGCCTGGGAGAACGTAAATGCTTCACAGTGTTCTGCCTCTGCTTTTTGCAGTCTCTCCTGCTTCTGTCTCCATAGAATTATAAAATCATTGAATGGTTTAGGTTGGAAGGGGCCTTAAAGATCACCCAATGTCCCTGCAATGGGCAGGGAAACCTTCCACTGGATCAGGTTGCTCAAAGCCTCATCCAACCTGGCCCTGAACGCCTCCAGGAATGGGACTTCCATGACTTCTCTGGACAGCCTGTGTCAGTGCCTCACCACTCCCACAGTAAAGATTTTTTTCCTAATATCTAATCTAAATACCCCCTTGTTGATCTTAAAAACATTACCCCTCTTCCTATCACTGCACTCCCTGATAAAGAGCCTTTCCATAGCATTCCTGTGAGCCCACTTTCATCTCTCTGCTTTGCCTAAAATATTCAAACATGCATTGGAGAGGGGCTGGAGGCACAGCCTTGAGGACATTAACTCCTGAGCACCAAAGGACAGTATATTCTTCAGTAGGTCCCTTAGATTTTCCCACCATTTGACTTTGTCTGGTAGGGGCATACAAGTATTGCTGAAAGCACAAGACTTATTTTGCATGGAGGACCAAAGCCTGTGGCTCTGGAAAACTGCTTAGTAACCTGTGTCAGGTTTATACTTTCTTCCATTGACTAAACTTAAAGTGAAGCAGTTCACACGCATGGTATGGTTCCAAAAGAAGAAAGCAACACTTTTCCCTGTGTTACTAGTCAGCCTTTCCATTCAGAGAAGATGAATGTGATTTCAAACCTCTGCAGGTCAAAGAAATTGAATCCCAGTCTACCACCTCACTGCCGGATTACAAGAAAATAGGTGCTGTCATGTTGGCTTTGCAAAGGACTCCAGGGTAAAATCACCTTTCAGCTGAAATGGTTCAGCAAATTCCATTGTCACAAGCAGTATTCAGTTTGCAGCTCTTACCTTGCTTTGTTCCTCTGGTAGGTCTCAAAGGCTCCTGTGGGCACTGCTTCTCTCCTGGTGAAATGAGCACTGGACTTCAAGAGACCCATTATCTGCTTCTGTTGTTATCCAATTTGAGGAAATAATTTCATATTTACACATTCACTTTTCCCAGTTTTCATTAGTTACAGTGTTAGTGTCTTCATTTAATACTTGAAATCTAAGTAAGAAATGTAAGACTAATAATTTGATAGTACTACAGCCTTGTTGTTAGGACTTAAGTAATTTAAATATCACACAGAAGCCAAAACTTCCTGATGCCGTGGCTTCAACAGTGCCTTTGAATTTCGGTAATTTAGCTATCTCTGGGGTTCCCTTTATCAAAATGTGAAGAACTCTTAGAAGTCACCCCTCAAACATAATGGAGAACAAACTCTTATGACACGTTTCCTCAAAATGCATCAAAGCACTAACCAAAGATACACTGAGTTGCAAATGAATTTCAGGTATTTATAGGGTAAAGATTTAGCAGGAGAATGTTTATCATAGAGCTTTCTTACAAAATAACTATATGCAGGACAATGTAATATTACAGAGCATATCAGAGAGACCTTTACATTAAGAATGTGATCTAGTCTCATAATGGAAATATAAGAGTTTCTGCTGATGTTTTGGAGACTGAAATGTGTTTTCCTCCCCCCTGAGCTGTTTATTTTTTCTCACTTTGCAATCTTATTTGTATCATTTCTTCTTATACAATTTTATTGTGACATCTGCTGCAAAATAAAAATGTAGCCTACAGGAAAACTTAGAATTGTGTTCCCTACAGGGCATCAGTCAGACAATAAAATAGCCATCACTAGAAAAGTGTGTTTACAAAAGCTATTATTTGTAAATAGGAAGTCCTCTTCTGGCTTGACATCCAAATCAATACATAGGGGCAACTTTTCAGATTATGTAAACTGGGTTCAGGATTGCTCTACCAATTTTTGCAAGCTGGAGATCTATTCAGGAGGTCCCCTTTCTACTACATGTTCTGAAAATATCTAAAAATACACCTCTATGGGTACGGGGTTGGTTTTTCTGACTGGTTGGTTTTTGTGCACGTGTAAGGGTCATCTTTCATTGTGTTAATCTTATCCTGTGACCAATTCCACTGACCAGCTCATGGTCTTCTCAGTGTCTGTCCAGATTTAGGCAACCATTTCTGAAAGTAATTGTAATTTAGGCTTCAATATCCTCCTTTGAAATCTATGAATAATACTCCTAAGAGGTCACAGTGGGATCGTTAATACTGGATTAGAAGCAGTTCCAAGATTACTATCACAAAGCTTTAATACATTGATTTCCTAAGCCTACTGTAGGCTTAGGAAAAGAACGAAAGCAACATGATCACCTGCTTACTAATTGGTTAGGTCCATACAGACAGTGTAGAGGAAAATGCAGGCAGATCAAAGCACAATTTTGGCAACAGACTTGCTAAACAAGTTATTGGAGCCACTTGTTATGAGGCAAAAGAAGGAAAGTCTTGCCTACAGGCCCCACTGCATGAAGAAAACCTTGACCTTTACAGACCAAGAGGAACTGGTTTGAGAAGAGGTTGCTTGGAGTTGGTAACCCTGTTCTGTTCACCTAAAGGTGAATTGAAATGAATTATACTATCGTACTGCCACGCACTGAAGCAGAACATGAACACACAACTAAAATGACATCTATCTCTGAGCTCGCAATTACAGTCAATGGAAGGAAACAAACACTTCTCAGGTACAACTTATTTTGAATGGTCAATTTGGGATGAAATGGGGTGTGCAAAACATCTGTTTGCCTCCACTGACTCGGAAAAGAGGATAGGTGACTAGTCCAGATGGAGATATCTCCATTATTGTTCTCTCAGTGGAAATGAATCTAGTTAGGATTCGGGAATACCTGACTGACCGTTTTCAGGGAGAGGTAATTAGATGAGACAGAACCCTAAATCTGTGGTTTAACTCCCATTTTTTTCCTAGTAAAATTAAAGAGAGAAAGGGTCAGTCCAGGTCAGTTACTTTAGCAACAAGTTGTAGAAGTTTGATGCCTCAAAGGAAATATGATGCAGTCAACTTTGAGTTCCTACACACTTGATTAATCTTTTTAAGCACTATTGTTGGGTACCACCTGAGATGCTGTGTGGGCATGACAGACATGACCTGAGGCTAGAGGGGACCTGTCCCAGAGACTTGTCAGGAAGCTAAGATCGGGCTTAAGTGACACTTGCTACCTCTGTTTAGGCAACTGGGTTCAGTCTCTAACTTCAAGTAGCAATGATGATCATCTCCACATGTGGGTTGACTATCTGGTTCTGTCACAGCCAGAGGAGAACTCATCATTGCAGTCCATGGACTCCTAAAAATTACTTATCTATTTCAGCAAAATGGAAGTGTTAGCATTGCTGATGATGTTCCTCTACTGACTCTGAGTGTGATAAGATTTTATGTACTCAGGTCACATGGCATTAGCTGCATGACAGTGTCTACATCCAGCCCCTGCATTTGCACATGGCAAATGTGATTTGTAAGACAGTAACTCATGTGCTCTTCTCAGCTCCAGAAGAGTACTGGGAGCTGGGTAGGACTTAGGTAAATAGAGTATAACTCAACATGTATTTTTGTGTCACTCAAAGGTGTTCATTTGCTTACCAAGAAACTTCACGGGCTTGTGACCTTTATAGTGACTTTGAAGGCTCCATAAAGAAGCTGCAGGTACTCTGCAGTGTGAGATCTGGGCATAAGATCATTCCAGCCTATTTTGTCTGCTTTAATCTCTAGTCCATCCCAATTCATCTTCTCAAGGTTATGGGTTTTTTTTAATCATATCACACAGTGTTGTTCATTATGACCACAGCTCAAATAAATCCATGTAACTCAGTGTTCGGCCAGTAATTAACTGCTCATCTGATTCTGATTGTGTCTACCAGGCTAATTGCACTAACGTCATCAAAGTTACACAAGCCTAATCAGAGTGTCTCTTCATCTGTGATAATCTACAGAAGATATATTTCTTAATCTCTTTAACTCAATTCACCCTTACACAAAACAGAGATGATGGATCAACTCTACTAGATTGAACGCAAACTGACCTAAAAAGTTCTTTCCTTCCTAACTGATGAACTTGCTGAAGGTTTTAGTCAGACACAATTTAAATCTTCTGAGAGAAACACGCCTGCAGGGCCCAAACAACTTCTTTTTTTCCCTATAGAGGAGCTGGAGACAAGAGGTGGGGGTGGCACAAGGAAAGAGGATAAATTATTCTGAAGGTATTTGGCACTGGGGATTGATGCAGGTATTTCCAGGAAGACTGGCATTGTTTCCCCTAGGATCCTAAGACTGTTACCTGAATGTAGCCATGTTGTGTCAGTTGAGATGCCTGACGATACCTTGGGGAGGACTCCAGCTAACGTTACAGAAGAGATATAGAGGAGTGGTCTATAGAGAGAGACCACTGCCAGCCCCTTTTGGCTGTCTCTGATAAAGCAGACTTGAACACCTCTGACTGCACAATTGAATCAAACCTTTAGTATCTGGGAAATCTAATACTTCTTAGAATCATAATTCACTGGGAAAATCTTCTTAACACGTAGTTGCATTCAGTTCAGTAGAGTTTGCAAAAGATTTCACCCAAGATATCAACTCTTTGACACAGGTATTTTATTTTGATAATTTTTATGCAACGGACTTAGTTACTTCAGGTCTTTAAAACATTCCATTAACTGACACAGGCTCAGACTAATGACTCCTTTTTCATAAAGGGACCTACAGGTAGGGAAACATACTTCATCAAGTTATCACCCAGTAAACTGGGCTCTTAAACTGTGAACAAACAGAAAAAGGCTCCACCGTGTGGGCTACTACAACCTCTGGTGTGCTTCTTTCATTGGTTTTAATGGGTTATGTCTTCACGGCCTGTACAGGGAACAAACTTGGAAACACATGTTACTCAAAACATAGCTAATAACCTGCACTGCCAGCTATTTTTTTCACTATTTATATCTCTGCAGCTGGAGAGTTGATCAAATCACAGAAAATGTTAAATAATGATAATAAATAAATAGGCTCTTGTTATCTGCTTTCAGCCACCCACATTCTTAGATTATTCTGAGTTGCACTTCAAAAGCCTTTGGTAATTCTGTCTGAACAGATGCAGGAATCAGTTGCATAAAGGCCAGAGTATGCAAGAGAGACAAGCAGTAAGATAACACCGCTTACTTATGTTACTTTTCCTCTTCCAGACCTAAGTCTCCTAAAACAACATCCTGCAGTTGCATCAGCATATGGTGACCTGCTTGTCTGTGAAGAAGTCCATTGTTTTTCAGTGGCTACAGATGGTATAGATTTGAATTTATCCGATCAGTTATTCAAGGCACGCGTGTTAGATGAATTCCACCCATACAAAATGCTGCTTACCATGAGCTGTTAACCCTCAGCTCCCAGTTAGGTCAATGGAGACACGAGGGCATTTCTCAAGCAGAATTCATGCGACTGATTTTAGACAATTATTTTAAATGAGGTGAATCATATTCTAAAAGTGTTTATTTCTTCCGCTGACTATAAAAGTAGTCCTGACAACTGGTTTTGTTGTAGATACTGGGAGCATCTTGATTGAGACAGATGTGTTCACTCCAGACTGACTGTGTATTCAATCTAACCTGCAAACCTTTCCAGATCAACGAACACACATATTTAACTCATTTAAAAAGCGTTACAAGTGTGCAAATAAATACTAGAAGGTTTACAAAGATGGGAGTTTGAGAGTACACAGTCTGATAAAATACTTGGGATTTTACTTTACAAAGAGCTTGAACTTAAGTTGCAAATATTTTGACATAAATAATTGCTATCTGTCTGCAAGATGAGATGTGGTTTAATACAGCTTATTGAACTAGAACAGTGATAACAGTGTTAAAAATTATATATATACCTAAAGGTAAATATATATCTATATTCAAGTTCATAGGTGATGCAATCTTGCTTTTTCTATGGTGCAGTCATAACAGTCAATTGAAAGATTAGTACCAAAGGAAAATCTTCTAACAGTGAGTTAAACTAACACTCTGTAATTTAATTAACCACTTGCTATAAATATAGAGCTGTGTAGTCTCAGACTGCAGAACTGTTGATACTAGGAGAAACACACTGTGGACTTTTCAGTGTTGTATTTTCTGAAACTTTTCTTAATGTGTTAATTGAATGAAGCTCATTGAAACACATCATATCCAGAGACTTTCCCATTTAGTTCTACTGTGGATTAGGATTTTTCCATTTAAGGCCATTTGAAATTCCAATTGGTTTCTATCAGAGCAACTTTCACTTAGAAGTAAGTTGCTGCAGCTTCCTGAGTTCCCTCAGAAATCAACTTATCCAAATCATTGCTTTAAATGGGGCAACAGTATTTAATTTCAGGCAGCCAGGAAATTGACTGTTACACATCTTTAGTAGTACAAAATTTGCTGGTAATTTCTAATTTTAAAGGTCTTTTGGAGGATTTACCAAGCCCTCAAGACTACTGTGAAGGAACACACTAAAGTGCCTGAGAGATTAAGCATAGAGGCAAATCTTGCATTAGAATAGGTCAACATGATAGATGATCCTTAAGAATTCATCCTGCTCATCAACAAAGATCTGACTAGATCAGAAACAGATCTCAACTGCTACTGAAAAATACAATTTCATGCCTTTAAATCTGATTCTGATATACCATTCTCACATAATTCTCTTTTTTCCCAACAAAATAGTATAAAAGCTTCATTGGACTGAAGAATTGAGAAACTCCTATTCCAACAAGCATATAGTTAGATGCTAAGACGAAAAAGTTCAAGTCACTGGTAGGTTAGAAGCATTTCTGTTTGCTTTTAGAGCAAGTCAAGCTTTAAAATGAAGACATTTCTTCTCTATTGCTTTTTTTTTCTATTTTCTGTAGGAAAATACTAAGTATGACTGAACACCGGCAAATCAATTCCACTTCACTCCAGAGAAGTTATGTGTTCTACCAAGACCATCATAGGAAAGGATCTGTCTTGACTGTATATATTCTTTTGTCAAGTGTTCCAAGACTGTCTTTATCTGATACATCCAGGAATTGATTATAACCCTTTGTGAAGAGTCATGGGACATGGACATTAGTAGGGAACACCATAAACACAATGCAAGGTGATCATGGAGTTGAGACAACCAAGTGGTGCAGCAAGATACGATTGTAAGGGTTGTTCGCTTTACAAATTCCACACCACTAAGCTCAGCCAACCTCGGAAAAAACTTCATTTATTCTTACAGTTCAGGCAGTTCTTTTGACAAGAAAAGATATTTTCTAACTTTATGGGAAAGAAGAAATCAGAAGCTGAATGGCGTACTTAGTCACTCTTCTGCCTGCCTGCTTCAGTTGTGTGGGGGGATCTAAGGGATGGAAAAACTACCTACTCACTCCTCATAAGAGCAAAAAATTAGAGAAGTCACTCTTAGTCTTAAAAAAGTAGCTATAACCAGACAGGTATCAGTATATCTGCCCCCTTGTCTTCTTTCTCCCAGCATTTCCTTTCCTTCTCCTGAAAATACTACCGGTCTCACTAAGAAGAATAACAAAAGCCCAAGAAAAAGGTGAATGCATCCCTGCTGCAAACTAACTACCGTGTAGATCACAGCAACGGAAAGCATCATGTCTTACGAAGATAATACAGCGCATCACACAGGACCGGGAGGCTCTTGCTGCAGGATGCAGTGGGCTCAGCTGAGTGTATTAATGATTCATGCTTACTTTGCCAGCACATAATGTATCGTAATCATACGGAACCAGAGTACAGCGGTACTTCAGACACATTTGTCCAGCTAATAGTTTGACTTCATCTGAAATGTTTCATTGGGTCACTGACCTATTAATTGTAGGCAGAGCGCAAAGGATAATGTATTGTCAATACACTCCCGAGTCAGCCTCCCTTCTTCAGTTACTAGGCAACATCCTTCAGCTTTGCACAGCACTGCTAATACTTTTCCTTTCTTCCCACTGAAAACTTAGTGATGGAGAGCATGTGTTCATGAGAGCATCAGAGGGTAAGAGATGAGGCAGAGCATGTTTTAGTTAGTTGGCTTTTTACAAGCATTAAGCAATGCACTCCTGCAATAAACAACTATGCCAGAGCTAATACTCAATAAACAGTGCGCTTTATAAGCAATTAGGGACTCACATTGTGGAACAGCCATTTCAGTGGAACGTACACTACTACTCTAACAATGCTTAGTAAGATAAGTGGCTTGTTAAAAGCATCATAATTCTCCTTTAAAAATCAATTAACAGTTTGGCGCATTTTTTTTGGTCTGTGGGCTGCTGAGTCTCTTATTCAGATAGAATGAATCCAAGGAACTGTTTCTCATGTTCTGTTCACTGGCTTCTGCTTAACCCTCAAAAGTGCAACTGGAAGCAAACCTGCAAAATAAATAAATAAAATTATACTACCATAGTCAAGTTCAGTTGTTTTTCAGCCCAAGAGACAGATGAAGATGCTCAGATGAGACAGATAAATATATTTCCTTTGGGCAAAGGAGAAGCCAGAGCACATTATAAAACCATTTCCTTTATGTTCCTAGGTAATTTTTCTTTAAAATTAAATTAATTAACAATCGCTTCCCCAAATCATGCTGGGTTAGGTAGCAGAGGTTTAGTTTAGAGAGGTTCGATTGTGATTTCTACACAAACAGGCAATATATAATCCCTCTACTGAAAATACGGAATATATCTTCCTTCTCTTCCAAAGAAGCCTGCTTCATGCAGTCCTGGGAACAGTCTATCAGGGCACCAAGCTCAGAAAGGAGGGTGAGAAAGTCATGGGAGAGGAACATGCTGGCTATGCACCTCCTCCGTCACTAGCAGGCAGGGCATTGACGAATTAAATGTCCTTCTCTTTTCGCCTCACAAAGATGGAGATGTTTCCAGTTTACAAAGGTAAAAAGCAAGAGCCCTTTTCTGCGTGAGATTGAAAACTTTCATCCTCTAAATAGTCACAGGATTATTTTTCTCAGCTGAATCTGATGCACTCCTTGTTTCTCCGTGAGCAGTGATGTGCTCTCCCTGCCACCGATTTCCTATCAGCCCCTTATAAATGCCTTCTTTCTTCCCTCCCTGATTAATTATTAAACTATTAAATCAAACGCTGCGCCCAAGAGTTTGTAAATCAAAACACAACCTCCACCTGCCTCTGCTCAAATGCTGAGCTGTGTGAGCTACAGGCTTTGCTGGAGGAAAGTCAAACACTGTTGTCTGGGAGCTTCCTTTTCACACCAGCCAGGCCTCTCAGCAAACAAATATAAGAAAAGGGAGCAGACTTTGGAAGATGATAAAGAATCATTACTGGACTTCAGTGCAGGAATTCTGTTCATATTTACAGCACGTACTAAGCATGCACTGGGTAACCAATACAGTTTGTGTGTACTTTTCAAATGCAAGTAATTGCAAAAGACTTTGTACAGACTATAATCCTGCTGGACTGTGCTGATCTCACGGGCGAATGTACACTTACACAGCAGAACCTCCGAGGTGATATAAAAGCATATTGTGCTGTTGGAGATGGGACATAAAAATGCAAAGCGAAGGATTTCAGAATCAACCTTCGGAAGGAATCATGGTATAACATGAGCTGTTTGGAGAAATTTCCAGGTATTATGCTTGGATTAAACTACCTCGAATGTTCTTTTGTCTTATCTACCATGGAAAGCTGAATGCTTCTGGGAAACAGGTGAAAAAAAAATGAATACTTTGGCTGTCTAAAAGTCAAACAGCTTAATTCCACCTATCGCCAGAGCTGCAGAGCCAGCTGGCTTTTCCCCGTCTTCCTCTCCATCCCTCAGCCTGCCCCAGAGCAAGAGAAATGCATCACATTGCAGTGTTTTTGCTTTTACAAAGCCACTTCTCCCCAAGTCCTATTTTAATCTCTACACTGTAAACTCTGACAGCAATTGAACAGACTGAAAACTGGGAGGTGGTACAATCCAAACAGGGCGCCACAGCTGCTCCAGCTGGAGGCATGTGTGTCTTTAGAACGTATCAAATTATACCCTTTGCCATCTAGAAAATACCTCTTGTCCACATAAAGAGTTTTTAATTCTGAACATAAAGTTCCTTCCACTTAAAAACAGAATGAGTGCCAAAGCTGAAGATAAATCTGCTCATATACACCCAAACTCATATATAAAAATCAACCTAATAGGCAATACCAGAGTCAATATAGAAACCTTATTCTTATGCTAAGATATATATATGAGAACACAAAGTTTGCTGAAATCACTCCCCAAAAAGTAATTTCCTCTTTCAGGTGATTACTTCTCTTCTCCTTTGTTTTCTAAATTTCTTTTTTTTTTAAAATAAACTCTAAATGGGCTTATTGTCAGGTCAGAGAGGAACTCAGCGTTGATTGAGTGATGTGATTTTGAGCAGACCAGGGACTAAAACTGGACCAAATATGTTCAGACCATTACAATACTGAAATGAAGAGAGAGATGGCTTCTTGCTGTCTGCTGCCTGGCTCCTCTGTGCTATGAATCTTTCATTGGTGCTTTTGTTTCAGCCAAGGAAGAGACAGAGAGAAAGAAATGTCACAAAAGCAATATAAAATGTAATCCTTCTAAGAGTAGTCTCGTAAAAAAAAATCAGTGTGCATATTTTATCTGTTCTAGACAACCTAATTCAATTTTCAGAATCCTGACACATTTATTTCAGGTGGGTCAGATCTTGTTCAAGAGGAATAAAAAGGCTGTTTGGGACATTGTGAGTGAAAAACAAAGATTTTCATTAGCTTCAGAGATCTTTGGAGCATGCTTCGTTGCCGAGGCAGCAAGACAAGGATCAGGCACACTGACTCTAAAACCCTTTTTATACTGACTGCTTATTAAAAAATGCATTTAAGTAACAAAATTAAAGTTTTTTAACAATTTTGCTGGGTCTCTAGCTTAGGCAAGAATTAAGCTGTCAGGTGTCACAACTTCTTTCCTTACCAGGTCCTACTGTCTTTTTTAGCCTTGGTTTGCAAAAGCAAAGCACGTGACCAAAATCCTTGCATTTTTCCTCACCTGACTCCTTTCAGTTGTTTACTTAGACATTGATTGTGCCCTGAAAAAACAACACTGGTAAGTACCAGTGGAGGCTACAAATACCAAATCCTTACTGAATGACTCCTCTCTCAAGTCCTGGTAATTGTGCACTAATGCATGACCAAGGGGATGATACCCTCAAACACAGTGAAGTATGTGTAAAGACGTCCTGTGGATGATTTATGTTGTGAGATACCATTTCCTAGAACAGTTTGTTGACACCTTTCTGAAGATAACAGTTTTCATATGTCATCGACATCCTATTCCACCAGAAGAGAGAGCCTGTGACACTCTTATAAATGACAATCTGCTACTCACATTTAGCTTTGAAAAAACACTTCCTTCATTTTAATACTGAAGGATGTTCATTCCACTGTCAATGTGATTGGTCAGAAATGTGCCTGACAAAAGCAGTAAGTATTAATGTTGATTAGTCATTCAGACTGATCTCAGTCCACTTTGATGTCCTGCCTTAGAAATTCAAATAAGAGATAAAGGCAATAGTATAAAGCCAGGGTTTCATCACCATCCCTGGAGGTGTTCAAAAAAAGTGTAGCCATGGCACGTCAGGACATGGTTTAGTAGGCATGGTGATGTTGCCTTGATGATCTTAGAATTCTTCTCCAACCTTAATGATTCCATGATTCTATGAAAACAATCTGCTATTCAGAGTGAGCATCCTTGTGGGAGCAATCACCTCTGGATTCATCCCAAAGAACACTGCAGCATTTAACAGAAGCATAGGTAATTACCCTTGGCATCCTGTCAGGCAGAAGCTTGCCACCTCTAAAATGTTCCAGTGAACTCAAAAGATAACTAAGAAAAGTTAATCTATAGGGAGTAGATGGAAATTTGCCCCTCAGGGTCTTCATGTCTAATGTAAACTATCTATTGGGTCTGAAAACTCTGAAGAAGGGTTTGAAACGCCCACTCTGAAATGACCAGATAGAAACACAGTCCACTGGGTTTGATTTGGAGTTCAGGGGATTCAACTGTGCTCCTCAGAGAATCCCTTTCCCTCTGGCAACTTTAGAGGAGCAGATGGTGACTGTGTTTTTATTAAACCCCTATGTTAACTGCTGAAATAATCCAGCTTGCGTGTATCTGGGCCCTCACAAAGACTCAACTTGCTTTTTAAATCACTAATTACCAGGGAGGATGACACTAAAAGTGCTCTGTTCTGCATGTCTGACATAATGTTGTAAACTCCCTGGGGTATATTGCAGCATCACAGTATTTGGTGAGGGGGTTTCATGGTAAGCCTCCAATTGCTGCAATCATATCAGAGTGGCCTTGTTGCCTTCTCTTCCTCTCTTCTTTCTGTCTTCCTTGTGTTCCTTCTTGTTACAAGAAAAAGCTGGAAAATGGGAACCTGGGGCATCTTGCTGCAGAGAGAGGAATTAAATCTTGCATTTCATTATTTTTAAATCAGGTGACATTTGAGCCCAATTTTTATTCTAGGAAATGACTGATATTTTTACGCTCACAGAAACCACCTCTGTCATAATCTCAGACATGGGGGTTGAAACTCAGGTGCAAGCTCATGTTATCTTTAACGTGGTTTATAATACATTGCATGGAAAATACACTGCTTTGTTAGGTGGATAAGTAGGCAAATTGGATCATATCTTTCCCATTCTGTGAATAATTACTGCAATAGTAAAACACAGCAAATCCTGCTTTGTAGTGCACACTGATAAAAAGCTCTACCACGTGCCTTCTGTTTTGAGCCAGCAACATATAGCAACAGCTCATGAAGTCTGTTATGATACCTGAAAAGCCTATGCTAAGCAAAGCTGAAATGAGATGATAAACAAAACAGAGCCTATTTTTCTCCAGTTGTGTTTAAGTGTACAGGGGCTGTCAAGGCAAGACGCACATTAGTACTTAACTGAGAATGACTTCAGAGAGCAACTCATAAACCTCCATTAATAACTCCCTGACAGCCTGGCAGTGCCGGTCTTGGCATTTATCTAACAGCAGGCCACTATTATACTGTGACAAGTTTTGCTTCTCCAGAGACCCCTAAAATACCTGTAGGATCTGGAAATGTTTGAGAAGGAAAAAGTATACCACTTCTCCCTCCTTTGCTCTAATTAGATTTATTATCATGTTTAATCCAGCGTGAATACTGCCTTATTTAGCATGACAGCTATGACTGCATATATGTTAGCTTAACCCAGTGTTAGCTTCAGTGTGAAATTATTCCTTTCCTGGTTGAAAATGAATGACACAGACTAGAAAATATCTCGTGTTGGGATCCACATTTTAGCTATAGTATGCACTCCAGATGCACAAAATGTTGCATGCTCAGGCCATGTTTGTGTTCTGTGGGTTGGGAGCAGCTGCATGCTCTCCAGGCATGAAAAACAGCAAGAAGACTTCTGAAGGTCTCCTGCAAGGATAGCAAGGATACACCTTGAGCGCCAAAGACTGATGATACTTAAAGATTAGAGACACAAAACAACTTCTACCTCATGGCCCAGGGACTATGGTCTGTTTCTTGGACAAATCCCAAACATGGTATAGACGAATCGTATGTAATGCTGGCAATCACTTATCTCCCTGAGGACAAAGACCCCATCTGCAAAATATATGGAAGGAACGTACCAGCTTAGCAAAGCTTTAATTCAGCTCATGGCTGCAACTCTTCTAATAATGACATATGACAGCTCTGTAAAAATGTTTTTAGCTGCCAAGACAAGCACTAGAAAAGGAAGGCCAAATTACGTTTGCGAATACAAGTTGAATTAGCTCCTCTACCCCTGCGCAGGTGGAATACATTTTGAGGCAGAGGGGATTTATCTTGAGCATGAGAGGGGTCTTGAGTATCTCCTGTAACAGTCCGAATCCAGAAGATCAGAGTGAAAAGTGCCTGGTGGTTAAAGAGAAAAAGAGGAAGAAACAAGGAAATGCTGATAATTCACTTTTACTTTAACTTCTTTCCCAAAGCAGAACAAGCAAACAGTCATATAATACAGGGTAAACAAGCTGAGTGTGTTTCAAACAGCTCACCGTTTCAAATAGCATGGTTGTGTCAGCTGGAGCACACCCTGCAAGACAACGGAAGTCATTCTCCTGCCTGTCCCAGGTGGCACTCCATGTCTGTTTTGGATATCACTCTTCAAGAAAGATAGTTGGGCCAATGAGAGCATTTCCAGTAATGATAATGATTATCAGAGTGACATACGCAGTTTGTAAGAACTAGTGAAAGAGGTGTAGTTACTTAGCCAAAAGAGAAAAGGTTTACGGGGAAAGCTTTAACAAGGCTGTTGCAAAGGGGAGGGAAAACATTTCTGTGTGCCAAGAGGTGTCAGAACAAGAAATTGCGGACTTCAATTTCATCAATAAATGATTAAGTTTTTTGATTCTCTCACCATCAGTTCAAGAATGGGGTAGTGGGGGGAAGCTCAGAGTACCTCACGTTCTAGTTCCTTTTAACAGAGCTGCAAGCTGAAATATAGGAGTTGATGGCTACTATAACAGAGAGATCATTGCAACATCTCCTGCCACAGCCCCAAAACCCATTCAGTTTGTCTATGATGCACATTAGTGCATCTTAGAATGTTGCTCTAAGTCCTCTAAGTGGACGTGCCCCTAAACGGACATATGGCATACATATTAGATAACCAAATACAAGCAGGCCTCAGGTTTTCTCCAGCTTTCCTCAACAGAACATTTGGGTTTTGTCCCTTTGAACCTCCCTTAGTTGGGCCTTGAGTGCCACACTGCTGCACATAACCCTGAAGTCCTCCAAAGCGCATAAATCTGCAAGAATCTGACCTCCAAATACCATGACTACTAACACCTCCGAACATATTTCCCAAAAGAGTTTTACTAAAGCTTGGAATTTGTGATCCTCATCCTACCATATATAATGTAATAATGATTTTCCATTGCTCCCAGGGAAATGAAAATACTGAATAACATCAATTAGATCCATAGTTATATCTACTGCCCATTGAAGGGAAAGAGGCATTAGGTCCCAGACATTTAGCTTCAAGAGAAGTTCTGCCTGAATCAGGATTTGAGACAGTCTTTGATGTTAGTGAAATAAAAGAGAGATCTATTTCCCTCAGGGAGGCAGAAAAATAATACCCAAAGTCTTCAGCCTGACTTTTTTTTTGTATCGCTTCTCCAGCTACTGTCTCCAGGATTCATTACAATACGCAAATACTCATACATCATTGGTTTAATATGACAACTACGATGCTTAATAAGGCTGGAAGAAACATCACTGTGACTCTATTTGAGCCTCCTAAACAATCAGTTACTGCTGAGAAGGTTACACCAGTTTTTATAGCTCAGGAGCTGATTTGCAATTTGTATTCATCCTTCATTTTGACTAGGCCAATTGTGTGTTCTATCTGCATTATCAGCTCCATAAAAATTCATTTCTATGCATAAAGATATAAGATATCTAATAATGCTTCTCCTACTTTTTATGGGTGTATTTGTGGTTTTATTTAGAACAGATTGTCTTTCTGTCCAGTTTCACTGCAGGACCTAATCCATCCTTTCTAAACCCATCGCATCAGTTTTAAAATGTATTGTTTTTACGGGAGAAATTTGTTTTTGCACAATTTATGAATTCTGAATAAAAGATGGTAAAGAAACAAAACAATTAACATGTTTGCAAACTCATTAAGTAGTAGACATGCTACAGTGACATCTGAATTGAAGATACCGATTTAACCGAAGTCTGTGTAATACCAGCCCCAGGAGCCTCAAGCACTTCAGTGACCTCTACAATTCCCAGGTGGGTTTGTTCATTTAAGTATGCTGGGAGACAGATCCAGCACTGGATTACCAAGAGGAAGACAGGAAAATACTGACCTGTCATGAGAAGGTACAAATGCAACAGCCAGATGTATGTCCAGAATAATGAGTATCACTGGGTATCCTAATAATGTGCCATCATTGATTATCTTGGCTATTTCACTAATATTCACTAAGCAAAGAGCCATGACGTTGGCAGCTCTTCCCAAATGCTTGCTGTCTCCTCAGCACAGGTCACACTTCTGTAGCAGAGGCAACTGGAGGAAACATACACTTGTGTCCTGGTAGCACTTGTCCACAGTCCAGCATCCTGAGAGAAGCTCACCTTCATGAGAAGTTTGAGGCAATGCATGAAATGCAAGAGCTGAAGTGGGAGAGTTGTTTGGTTGTGTCAGCTGAGCTGTGGAGGCAGTGACCATTAGCAAAGGGTGGGACGGACAGATGGCATCATCCAAAACGGGTAGAGGGAGGATAGCAAGAGCCCCTACTATAGCAGTGAGTGGGTATCCAGCTATGTGAGCACCAACAGAACTTGTGTAATCTCCATCTTCTCTCCTCCCTCCCTCTATTGCTTCCTTCTCTCTGCTCTCTCCCCTCCTCTTCCGTCCTTTTCTCTATTTTTTTCATCTTCCTTCCTTCTGTGCCTTATCAAAATATCTGTGCCATGGATGAGTCCTGTTTCATGATTCTTGCATATAGCGATACTGGTCAGATTATGTACAGGTAGTTTAAATAAAAAGAATTTGCTGCTTTTTCACAACTGGTGCAATGAGCTTGTTAAAATGCAGGTGTTTTGGTGTTCCTGACTACTAGATCTCAACAAACTGACTAAATATAATTTTTAATGTGTTTTCTAAACAAGGTTGCTATTGCTAGCCATGATGATAAGATAGTGATATGATAGATCCAGAGTCTGAAAAATCTTTAACAGGTATAGAATCATATTTTGATTAAAAAGTTAGACAGGTACAAAACCAGGCTGGCATGTTAAGGAGGCAGAGAAACATCTGTCTGATCTCGGCAGGTAAAAAAGAGGCAAGAATTTGTCTTCAGGCAAGAGCACTTCCACAGAAGTTCCACAGAGATCTCTGTCTGGCTTTGCATTCTTCGGTGTTCCTACAGTCTCTGTGAAATCTACTGAGCTGTATCCATACTACCTACAATACACAAGTAACAAACACACTGTGCCTACTCCTTTCTACGCAGGGAGCTACGGGCTGGCAGCCCTCTGGAGGAGCAACTTCAGTAGTTCATTTCAGTTTTGCTGTGAGATACCACAGCAGTTGTGAGGACCAACTTGGGCATGTTTGCCAAAGGCATAAAACTTAGGGATCAGTGGCTTGTACAGGGTGGGAAATAAATGTCAGCAGTCCCAAGGAGATGGAGAATCGGAGAAGGGACAGCTCCGCACCACTCATTGCTCTGGAAAAGTGACAGGTAAAGACTTAAATGACCTTCGTCCCACTAAGTCCTTCCTTGTATGAAACTTGGAAGCAACTATTTTTGTCTCACCACTGTGATCAACTTATGTCCTGCAGTGTAGTTGTGGGCTCCTCTCTTGGCTGAGCCCTTCTCCTCACTTTTTCTTTCCCACCTGCCTCAGCATCCTCCTCCTAACCCGTTCTCCAGTGTTTCTCACTAAAGTATATCCCTTTGTCCCCACAAACATCCCACTGTGGCATGGCTCTAGGAAGACTATTCTCCAGCTGGGGAGGCAAAGTGGGATCTGTCATAGGGTGGAAACAAAGTCAGAGAGAGCTTCTTTCTAAAAGATAGTCTTGCAAGTCCTCCCAAAGGGCTCACATGGAGGCAAGACAGAGCAAGGAAGCCAAAGTTTCAATATGGCCTCTTCAGATTAATAAAAGCACCTTCAGAGTTTATAACTTGTGCTGAATTGTACTTGCAAGGTTCCCCAAACTGCCTGAATGTGAGATACTGTGGTTTTCCATGCCCAAGTCTTAATACATTCTGAAGAAATCTTTGACTATACCCTCCCCTCTGAGTAAAGGAGTTTCTGAGGACCATTTAGTCCATTCCCTCCAGCTGCAAGCTGTAGAAAGTGGGATACTAAAATCAAGTTTTGTCTTGGCTACTGCTGGTTGTACTACATTTACTACAGGCTGTAAAACAGCCTTAAATATGTGAAGCAGCAAATGTAAGCACCTTAGCAAATGGGACATAAGATAAGGTTCTTCATCTGTCAGCTTCCAAGAAAAAGCTCCATGATATAAGGGCAAACAATATCAAGGAAACTGGAAGCAGAGAAAGATTTGTGAGGGATACGAGGCATATCAGGACATGATTATCCTGTCTCACTCCATCAGGCTACTGTGAGATAGCATAACTGAAAACAACTAATACTTAATCAATCCAAAAAAACCCTGAAACGAGAAGATTTTTTTATGGTGAGTTTTCCAAAGAGCCCACTTTACCAGTTTAATGAGAGCAATGATCAAATGAACAAATTACCACAGGATCAGCCTCAGAGCAAAACATGGTACACAGATGCTCTCCAAAGCAGCTTGCATACACACCTTACTACAACATATACTGCTCCATATGAACAGGAGACTATGTCCCACTGAGAAAAAGATTCACATTTTCCCTCCCTTTTACTTTTTCTTCACCTTATATCCTAAGCAAGTATAGACTTATACCTTGACTTAAACTATACCAGCTTTCATAGAATGGTTTGATTGGAAAAGACCTTTGAGATCATTTAATCCAACCACACCTGTCCACTACTAAACTGTATCTCTGAGCACCAAGCTTCCTTAAGGAATGCATGTTTATGTCTCAACGACACTGCCAAAACCACCCTGTTACAGATATTTCTCCAGAACTCACTGCAGGAACTAGTGGATTATAAATTTGGACCAATCTGCAAAGAAATGGAGTTTAGTTCTGCCAGAGTACAACCAAGAAGTTGTGGTTTACTGCCTCAGTTTCTCCACATATAAAATGGAGATCATGATACCTCTTGGAAAAGTGTTAGGGGAATCCACTCATATAAAACCACTATAGGAAGTATACATGTAGGAAGCATGGATGTTATTAATAATGTAGTAAACTGTGTGGTACATTAAGCTACAAACAACGTGGACGATGGGGACAGACTATTTGCCTGTTCCCAGTACTGATAAACACAAAGTGTGACACCAGAAGTAGCAACCTCCTCCACAGTGGATGACAACAATGATGAAAACTGGCTTCCATCCTTGTGAAGCCACACGGCAGAAGAAATAGTGACAAGTGCTGGAAAATGCCTTTGACTGGTAACAGCTGAGATGTGGTTTTGTCCAGTTGCCATTGTGTGTATAGTATCCCTTTCTCTCCTTCACTCCCTTACCTCTTCCATAATCTTATTCTTAATTTGAGAAAAGATCCTGAGAAATAAACATGGTGAAGAGGTGGAGGTGTGTCATCGGGAGGGGGGATATTCAGCATTTTTGTCTAAGCCTGAGCTGGAGAAATGATGTTAACACATCTGGAACAGAAGAAGGAAAATCAGCATTACTAGGGAGGCTCTGCTGGTTAAGAAATGGGAAGCAACTCCATAGAAGATAAATGAAGACGTTAGAGATTATTTACTTCCAGAACGTTTATTGTTTGAATACATACATACACCCCATCTATTTTTGTTTGCTCCAGTATGCATGGCAGTCCTCCCTGTCGGAGCATGACATTGTTGCATCTGTCATCATTTCCTCCAATATATCATGAGGAACAGCTTCTTGAAATGCAGTGCTTGGGCCCGGATCAGGCGGATGGTCAAAAGCAATCCGCTCCCAATGCTAGTTCCAATAACGGGACCTCTCCATCACATCTCATTTCATGGAGCAAGGTACAAGCCTTGTATGATTCACATGAACTCATTGGAAGTGGTCTTGCGATCACCATCATAAAACCCAATAAAGTAAACATTTCCCAAATAACTCTTTTCACCTTCTGTTCTCATATCAGGGCATTTCCATGATATGAGCAACGTTATTTCCGAGCAAACGACGGAGAGAAAAAGAAAAATACAGCATCTGTTATGAACACTGATGTTGTCAAGACTTTAATAGGATGTGAAATACTCAGTAGAAAATCGTGCAGAGTCCGGGCACGGGTGGGTACATGAGATTCGTTTCCTAAGATGGGTCTTTCATTGACAAATTTGGCTTGGTATTTAGTGAACCAGGGGTTAACTTCAGCTTTTCTCTCCTCAAGTAGGAGGAAAGAGGATCCAAATATGACTGCTGACTTTGATGGAAAGGACTTTAGATCATTTCAATGGACTGGAGCTAGAGAACATCTACACCATCATGGACCAGCAGCTGGAGGCTAGGCAGGGTACTCAAGGATAGCTCAAACAACAATGGATCAGTGATAAGGATACCTTCCAGCCCATGAAGATGTATTTTAAAGTGACTTAAGTCATTCTAGATGGCTGAGTGTGGTGACGTGAATTACAGAATCACAGAATGGTTGAAGTTCAAAGAGACTTGCCCAAGCCTCCTGTGCCAGCAAGACTACTTTCCCAGCAGCAGGTCTAGATGGCTTTTGAATATGTCTAAAGAAGGAGACTCCACAACCACTCTGGGCAACCTATGCCAGTGCTTAATCACCCTCACAGTACAAAAGTGTTTCCAGATATGCTGAGGGAGCCTCCTATGCCTCAGTTTCTGCCCATTGCCTCTTGTCCTGCAACTGGGCATCACTGAAAATAACCTGGCTCCATTGGCTTTGCACCCTCCCTTCATGTATTTATACACATTGATAAGCCCCCTCTGAGCTCTTTCCTCTCTAGGCTGAACAGTCCCAGCTCCCTCAGCCTTTGCTTACAGGGCAGAGGCTCCACACCCTTCATTGCCTTCGTGGCCCTTTGTAGGTCTCTACGCAGTACGTCCCTGTCTCTTTTTTGTACTGGGGAGCCCAGAGCTGGTCACAGTACTACAGGTGTGGCCACACCACTGCTGAATAGTGGGGAAGTATCACCTTCCTGAACCCACTGGCAATTCTTTGTCTAATGCAGCCAGAATACCATTTGCCTTCTTCACTGTAAGGCCACAGTGTTTTCTCATGTTCAACTCGGTGTACCAGGAGCTCTAACTCCTTTTTTGACATCTTTATCCCCAAAACTATAACACAAGCTCAGGCTTCCACTTCATATATATACACTTTTAGTGCAGATGCCAAAATCAAGGTGGCTGAATAATGTCTTCTGGCATGGTTATTCTGTCTACCAGCAAATTAAATTGCTCTGTATTGAGCCATGTTAGACTTGCACTCAACATTGAAGGGATTGAGAGCAGCCTACAGAGAAGGACCTGTGGGTACTGGTGGATGAAAATTTGGACACGAGCCGGCAATGTGTGCTCACAGCCCAGAAAGCCATCTATATCCTGGACTGCATTAAAAAAAGTGTGGCCAGCAATAGGACAAGGGGTAATGGTTTTAAACTAAAAGAAGGTAGAGTTAGAGTAGACACATGGAAGAAATTTTTTATGCTGAGGTTGATGAAACACTGCAACAGGTTGCCCAGAGAGGTGGAAGATGGTCCATCCCTGGAAGCATTCAAGGCCAGGTTGGACAGGGCTCTGAGCAACTTGATCTAGTTGAAGATGTCCCTGCTCATCACAGGGAGGTTTGGACCAGGTGACATTTAAAGGTCCTTTCTAACCCAAACTATTGCATGATTATGTGATTCTGTGATTGTCAGAGTACAGATCTGCCTGGGAACAGTTAAAGTATCTTGACAATATTCCCCACCATTCTAGCAACAGCGGCCAGGAATGTCTGCATTGCTTGATCTCTTCCTATGTTGTCGTCAACAAACAAAATCACCTCCTAGATAATAATACATTGCAGGGATGTTCCAGTAACAAGGATGTGTTCTTTAGTCATGAATTTAAAAGGCTTACTTTGGTTCAATCTTCTCAGATTGACAAAGAAAAGGATGATTCATCAACAGTTCGTTTTTCCACCCAATTTGTTCCTTGTTATTTTTAATGAGCTTTTGAAAGCAAGCAAAAACATGGAGAAGAGATGAATTTATGTATAAAACCAAAACAAAAAATCCCAAGCCCAGCAGCTGAAAGTTAACTGAGTTTAGTAACTAATAGAATAAATAGATGGAAGAAAAGCTGAATCATCCTAAAAGGCAGTGAAAGGAAATTGGTTTTGTGTTTTAGAACAGAAACAGTCCACTTGAAATGGTTACAGCCAAGGTTCTGAAAGAATACAATTACTTTACCACACCTTTGCTCAAGGCTGTGCTAGCTAACACTCACAAAGCCCCCAGTCTGCCAGCAGACACCTTGTGCTGTTCTGCACAGTTTTGTGTTTGCAACCCTTTTGCCTGACAAGATGACAGCTCCAACTGCTGCACAGAATTGCTTAGAAAGGGTTTTCACAGGGAGAAATCTTCCCTGGACTTCAGGAAAAAAAGCTGCTCCTGGCTTCAGCAATCCCTTGACATAGCTTGATAATCAAGAAGGCCATCTTGAAGTCGGTTTGAATTTTTTTTGCCTGGATTTTAGGTTTTGGAAGAAGTGTTTGAAAAACTGAATTGGAAAAACTGAGGACATGTATGGTTTTGTCTGTACTTCGCCCACTTTCATAAAATCAGATACATGTAGCCAGTAGAAGAGTTTCTGCAATATGAGAGATATATTTCATAGAATAATAGAATGGTTTGGGTTGGAAGGAACTACTAACGGTCATCTGGTCCAAAGGTCACCCGGTCCAACTCCCTCTCAGTGAGCAGGGACATGTTCAACTTGATCATGTTGCTCAGAGCCCTGCCAACGTGTCTTTGAATGTTTCCAGGGATGGGGTTTCTACCACCACTCTTCTACTACCACTTTCTTTCCTTCTATGCTACATAATCTTTAGTGTTTCTATCTTTCAGGTATATATCTTCTAATCACTTATGCTGTAACCAGTTTTTCTGTGCATGTGAATGATTCACATCATCTGAAAGTCAAGTCAAGTCCGTAACTGATAGTTGAATGTCAGAATGGAGACGTGGCATTCATGGCTAAACTGATCCATTTTGAGTGACAAATTTAGGCCATCTTACTTATAATGGTAAGATTTTATTTGTAGGTATACTTGTAAGCAAGTATACCTACAAATACAAGTAAGTAAGCATACAACTCCGTAGAATGAATGAACAGGAGGGAAAGTGGTGTTCATCTACATTAAATTCTGGCATTCATCATATAGGAGCATTTAGTCCACATGAAAGCACAATTAATGTTAGTAACATTAATAACAATGTGCTCAGCGAATACAGGAATCTGAGGGCACACTATAATGCACCTAATACAAAAGCCTAAAAATAAATGCTGTTCAATCAATCCAGCCCATAGGCAGCATGATGAGAAAAATTTGCTTTGATAAGCCTACTCCAAATGTAGCCTAAACCACCATAGTTACTGTATTTTCAGTGAGATTTCCTTGACTTTACACTATTTTCAACACAATTCAAAGTGGAAACCATAATACTCAGTAAATGAGACATCCAACAGGGATATTCTCACCACGTCAGGACCCAGACAACAAAGTCTATTAGCGAGACTAGATAAGGCTCATGAGACTTGACAGCTGCCCTACTCACTCACTCACAGAAGATGCACCTTAATAGTAATGTAATTACAGACAATTTTGCAAAGTCTTATTCCTCTGCTTATTAAAGTGAAATAAAAGCTGCTAGAAAAGGGGAATATATTTGTATTTATCTTTCCAGCAGGTTTCATCTCTTGTCTGCCTCATTCCAGTCTTTTTCTTTCCAAGAAAAGAGTAATTTAGAGGATCATAACATCACGGAAAATTACTGACTGAAAGGATTCTATTATAAATTAGTAGTTGAACTTTAGAAGGTTTGTATGGTCGCACCATCATGTACGCATTCACACAACTGTCCTCTTTACTGTTATCCATTTATTCTACATATGCCATGGATGAATCTATAAATAAACCCAACATATGTCCAATGCCTTGTCTTTTTCCTAGATCTTATACATTTCTTTTCTCTTTCTGCTTCTTTTTCCTGCAGGTACCTTGGTTAAATACTCACCTGCACTTTGGACAACACCAACCCAATCAAAATGATGACTGGTTTCTCCTTTTACAGCAGCCCTATGCTGGACATGAGTTTATATTCCCTGTGTCTCACATTAGCTCACGTATCCTCTTATTTTGATGGTTTCACAGTTGGATTGAACTAGTTGAATGGCATATGTTTTTTGAAAAGGGGAGGAAAAGTGAAAAGAGCAGAGATGATGAGGGTGGAGCAGAGAAAAGGGAGCTTTGCCAATGTCAGACTTCTCCATCAGCAGCAAGGTTCATTCAGCTTCTCATGGGACATCACCCTTCATCTTCAACTGTCAGTTTACCATTTGCCTTATTTAAATACCTGGAAGGAACATCTCTCTCATACTTCATCCAGAAGCATGTGGGTCCTTAATGGCCAGAAGCACTGTGGTGTCCCCATTGCTTTCAAACTTGGGACCTTAAATCTTGTTGCCAACTGTATTTTCTATTATTCAGCCACTGGAATAAAGAAAACCAAAAATAGTACATGAATAAAGCCAGAGGCCAGAACTCCCTCCTAGGAAAGGGGTCTTGCTTCTGGAGTACTGCTCCCACTATTGATGATTTTCTTTATGACCTAGAGGTCAAAAGGACCCAACCTTTCTATGCAGGAGGAATGGGTACCTTTTTTCACCCAGAAGACCCGAATGCAGGGAAAGTGTCCCTGGGAGAGCAGGAGAAATGGGGTTTTGGATCATTCCACTTCACAAAGAGAACCTGTCTCATGTTTCTTGGATGGGAACTCTACCTCGAAGTGTTGTTTGAAAATCAAAAAGAATTTTATGGGTATCTGAGTCTATGGGTATCTAGCTAATGGGGCTAAGTGTTCCCAAGGCAATGTGCCAAAGACACTGGCACAGGGGAATACCTGGTCACTGATCCCTACCAGGCTTCTTTATTCATTGTGTACCATCCTGCCTGGGCAATTTGGACATGTGAAAGGCACAGAATTAAGTGCAGGAAGATTAAAATCACAGATGTAGGCACCTCATGAGTTCAAGTGTCTTTGGGTCGTGTTGCAGCTCAGAAGATGTTTCCAGAATAGACTTCCAAAGTAGGTCGGTGTCAAAGCTGGGGTCTAACCCTAGACCCCAGTCATATCTTAATTAAAAGTTTTTACTTAGATCATGTCCCTGTTGCTTCAGAGCTTTGGTAGCAATAGTACCTGCAAATAAAACACTCCCCTATTCTCTCAGGTGCAAAATCTGTCCTAAAATATCCACTGAGCATCATTGCTGATGCAGAGTGTCTGTAATCTTCCTCCCCCCGCCAAAACTGCTGAAGGGTCTCTTTATTTACAGTTTATGAAGCATCTGGAATTTTGTGAGGATGACTATCACCACACAAATGGGCATTAGAATTATTGTCATTCAGAGTGGAATCAGCTCTGTAGTGTTTTACAGGTTTTTTTTGGTTTTTTTTTTTTCTCTATACAGTAGGGCTGTTTCACCACTTGGCAATGTTAAACTTTTCTACATTCTTCTGTTTATCCTTTGTTTTCTGTCACTGGTAAGGCACTATTTTCTCCTACAGACACTAAGCTGTGGCTCACCAGGATGGCACCCATCATTGAACCATAAAATTACACAATGGTTTGTGTTGGAAGGGAACTTAAAGATCATCCAGTTCCACCTCCCACTGGATCAGGTTGCTCAAAGCCTTCCACTGGATCAGGTTGCTCAAAGGCTCGTCCAACCTAGCCTTGAACACCTTCAGGGACTCAGCATCCATGACTTCCCTGGGCAACCTGTTCTAATACCTCACCATCCTCACAGTAAAAAAGTTCTTCCTAAAATCCAATCTAAATCTTCTCTCTTTCAGCTTAAAAACATTACACCTCACCCTGTCACTGCAGTCCCTGATAAAGAGCTTCTCCCCAGCTTTCCTAGAGGCCCCCTTTGAGTTCTGGAAGAAGTACTTGTTTCTAATTAGATGAACAAGGCCTTTCCAGTTAAAAACCTTTTTTATGTACATAAAAATTTAGGGAGCTTTGTGACATACTTACATTTTCCTTTTGGACTGCTGAGAAAGTACTGCTTTTGGAAAAAGCTTAACAAGTATTTTTCTGCTGGTGTATGGCCTGATGGAGCTGGTAGTTTTAGCTCCATTTTCACCAATAAAACGTTCTCTTAAAAGGACTGCATTTCCACTAAGGAACTGTGCTGATTTCCCACCAGACAAGTGAAGTGGTGGGTCCTGGACATTACACTATCTTGTAATTAGCATGTAATTATTACAAGCAGGAAGCCTGGTCGAGGAGAGTGGGGGAAATATATTTCTGTTTTAACTACAGTTCCCATAAGACCATATGCTGCTGTGAGTAAACAAAGTTGAATGTTGACATGACTCAAAACAAAACCTTTCAGCAAACCAAAAGGAAAGGTTTTGATTTCAGGCATGTTGAAACATTTCTCTTCTGCTGAAAATGTCAAGAAGAGCATTTGACATCTGTTGTGTTTTGACCTTTCCAAATTGAATTTCTTTGTCACTCCCTCATCCATTCAGTAAAAGGAAAAACACATATTTCTTTCATCCTGATGTGAGGGGAAAGAGAAAACAGAAATATCTATATAGAATTTGCCATGGAGGGACATTTTTCATGGAGGTTTCACTTAGCTCTTTATGAAAAACCTTAGTCTAAATTAAAATGTCCCTTTCTGCTTTGGGTACCTGCAGAGGACTTGTTCTGAGATTAGCACAGCAAGGAGCAGAGGATAAAGCAGCAAGTGTGATCCCAAGAGACTGAGCCTCTTGCCAGGGCACCCCTGAGCTTCTTCATCTCTGAGCATGCGATGCAGAGGTAAATAACACCACTCCTACCTTTATATTCCTGCAGCACCTATATAGATTATATGTTTTCCTCCTTCTCAGTCCTTTCCCCTTGCTGCTATCTCTTGTGACATGTTGTCTAATATATTCTTTGTATATCTAGTACAAAATTGAATAAATGTCCTTAAAGTTACTTTCATCTTAACGTCTTCATTATTTTCATGTCAGAAGTGTCTCAACAAGGAAATTCAAGTTTGGGTGAGCTCACAGACTTTTTTTTTCACTCATAAGATATGAACAAACCATCTGGCACAGTTAAGCCACTCAGCATGATCCTAAAACAAAGAAAAATACTGCTGATGTTGTTTCATTGTTTAAAATAGACATTTTTGGAGCATGGATTACTTTGATTTAAACCTTCTAGCTCTTTTCTGTTAAACCCTTGTCTATGGATACAAGCCCCTTTGTGGCTCCATATAGCCTTAAGAAACTGTCTCTTTATTAATAGTACACACTAAATATATACAGTGACTATTTAGGTGAGATGTATCATTCTAAAGTCCATTTAAATTAGCATTGAAGCTAATCAGGGATCTCAGTGCCCAGTGGTTTTCTACTGTAGACTCAGATAAGACAGTGTCACCATTCCTAAACATCATGAGGTTGAGTATGAGTGTTTAAGACTTTGTTCATGAGCCATAATGGTGCCTGTGGAGGGACAGAGGTCTCAACAGTCCTGAGGAAGAAACAGTTGAAGCACTGATGGCTTGGTGAAAAGCTTGACATGAGTTTTCTCTTGGCATTTTTTCGCACAGGAATTATTCAGCTGTATTTTGTGTTCTCCTGTCAAAGTAAATCCGAGAAGATGGGAGGTTTCGTGAGATGTGATTGATGCTCCTTCTTCGGAGAAGTCTGGGGAGAGGACTGTCCTCTCTTTGAAATGCTGTGTTACATTAAGCAAATAACTTTGTCCTTAATGGGGACTTGTGAGAAAGAGTGATCTCTGGTAAGCAAAGGAAATAAAGCTGGAGCTGAATTTGTGTGGATGTGCATTAAAAGCTTTTAGATTTCACAAGGGCTGAAGCCCACCACTCCAGGCTGTGACCTACCCTACAAGAACTGACGATAGGGAAAATGGACTCTGAATACAGAAAGTCCATTTACTGACTGCACCTAGATTTCCTTCCTGGTTTTCTGAAACAACTGGAACTGATCATTGATTGGAAAAAGTTTGCTTACGTACACTGATAATCCCCTGTGCTATGCAGTCATATTCGTGCAACAAGCTGACTGGTTCCAATGGAGTAATTCTAATGAACCAGAGCTTTTACCATCAGACCATGACACCAGTTTCTAATAACCGAAGGAGATGTTGCATTAAAATTCACATTCTACCACTGGTAGATCTCTGACTAAGTCTAAGAAAATATATGGTGTCACTAAAAAGCCCTGGCCTTTTTTCATGTGATCCAAAATTGCATAACAATCACAGCAATTTTACTTTTAATATCAAATGGCACTAATATGGCTAGGAAAACCCAAAGGACCATGCTGATTTACTGGTTCTCATGAACCCATCACAGGCTCATCATTCAATAGACTGTCTTTTAAACATGGCCACTGTGCTCAATTAGTAACATGAAAAAATTCAATTCCATTTCCCCCCTCCAGTCTTGGAAAATATATGACATGAAAGGATTTTATCACCTGCGCTGTGAATAATATCGTGTACTGGATGTGATTAAACGTCCAGATGGTTTCATCCCTGCTTCCAAACTATCTGACCCATAAAAGATCCATAAGGAGAAAGGATGTGTTTTCAACATAGAAACCTATTCCAAAGCATTTATTAGTTTCTATTTGCTTTACAAAAGTCCACGGAGCCTGGATGGAGGCAGCTATAGAAAAAGGATTCCTTAATTACAGTGTGGTCTCTGCAAAGTCAAGGGTAGTTTGTAGCAGAGAGCTGGATCCTGAGCTGCATTAAGAAAAACATTGCTAGCAAGTTGATGGAGGTGATCTTTCACTTCTGCTCAGCAGTGATGAGGCTACACCTGGTGTCTCGTGTCCAGTTATAGGCTCCTCAGTAGAAGAAACATGTATGTACTGGAGCAAGCCATTGCAGAGCCAGGCAGATGAGTAAGAGATTGCAGCATCTGCCGTGCAAGATGCTGAGAGAGCTGAGACTGTTCAGCCTGGAGTAAAGAAAGCTCAGGAGGATCTCAGCAGGTCTGTAGAAATATGTAAAGGGTGAATAAAGCAGAGGGAGCTAGGCTTCTCACAGATTTGCCCAGTGACTGGACAAGAGGCAAGGGATGCAAACTGAAGCATGTGAAATTGTTTAAACTTAAGGAAAGTCTTATGTCATGAGGATAATAGAGCACTGGAAGTTATTTTCCAGAAAGCTTGTGGTGTCTCCATATCTGGAGATATTTAAAGACCTACTAGACATGGTGTTGAGCAGACCTGTGGTAGGTGACCCTGCTCTGAACAGGGGAGGTGCACTGGACATTCTCTAGAGATCTCTTCCAACCTCAATGATTCTGTGAAGATGAGGGATGCAGAGCTTCTTCCAAATGGTGTGCATTGTTACCAAAACAAATCATTTTTTAGCATTGATGAAAGAGTTTTCCTGCAGCATGGAAAAGTTTTCTTGAAATATTAGCTCTCAGGGGGATGCAGAAGAAAGGTTTACACATTTAAAATGTGCTTACAGGAAATGGAGGAATGCTTAAGGATTCTGTTGCAACCAGCTTTGCTGCGTGTTGCAGTTCCACTTGCCTTCTTCGGGCATCTGCTCCTGTGTGATTGCATTTTTATCTTTTTCAAAAGGGCAGATGGTATTCTTTTTTCCTGTGTGCATAATTAAAGGAACACAAAACAAACTCATCTAAAGATACTAATTAATTCCTTTTCCTAATAGATTGCAGGCAGCCTATTAATATTATTCACTCCTGGGACTAAGAGTCTGTTAGCAAAATCTTCCTCCTTGTGCTGCTTTTCCTTCTCCCGTGGTGACACTGGTGAAGTGATCCACCACATCCCTTCTCAACATAGTCATAATGTAAGAAGCTGGAGGTAGGTCTGCATTAGGGCTGATCTCAGTGATAGGCTGACCACCCTTTTCTTCATTTGTTAAAAGCTATTCAACTTGGGTCCCCTCATCACCCTTTCTAGCTTTGATAGTCTGTATTTAAGTGGTCATGATGCTGCTTGGGTTAGGTAATAGCTGAGGACTGTGTTGCTCCTAGGTCTACACACATTTATAACCAATTTGATCTATCTATTTTTCTTGGGAAATGTGTAACAAAGGAGAGGAAGTTTAATTGTTCTTCTTTTTATATATATGTATTTTTATATATACACATTAATAAAAAGAGGAGATAAAAAATGCATTTGGATGGCTCCAAGTGATTGTCAGCTCTATTATAATTACCCAATTAAAGAGGTGATAATGAACCCAGACTTGAAATGCTGGAGGGAGAAAAGGAGGGTGTCACTGGGAACTCAACTTTTGTTTCATCCTAAATCTTTATTGTAAAGGAATCACCTGTCAGGAAGTCTGCTGAGGAGCGAGCAGCTCCTCACTGCAGCACTGTGATCACAGAAAAAGAGTGGAACAAAAGCAGCAGTGACAGATTCAGGTAAGGCAATATCCACCCCAGGAAATTTAAGCAGTCCAGGGGCTTTTTGAGGAGCCCATCCATGCTCAGGGCAAGGAGGTGCAGCCTTAGCTGAGAACTTCAAATGGGAGCTGTGTTTTTTCCAGATACAAAGTGTTTTTAGTATTTAGAGTGTGGGTTTTGTTTTTCAGAGTGCTGGACAGAAGTTAATCCACTCGCTCTGTGTTCATCTGTTTTGTCGTAGCAGCTCTGCTGCAAAGAACCTGGCATATTTTGTCACCGCAGTGCCTTAAGGGTTGGTAGGATTCTGGTTTACAGTGACACAAGTATAGCCTGGAGGTCATGGGAAATGATCCCTCCTTTTTTATTTGGCATTTGTGAGACCAAATCTCCAGTTTGGGGCAAGAAAGACACTGATAAAATAGAAGTGAGTCCCATGAGAGGGGAGCAGTTGCCTTGGTCAGAAAGGCTGAGGGATGTGGGCTTGTTCAGCCTGGAAAAGAGAAGGCTTCAAGAAGAATCTCACTACCATTTTCCATTATGTACAGGGAGGTCATGAAGAAGACAGAGCAAGGCTCTTCATGGAGGAATTTTGAGATAGATAAGAAAATGGAAAGAAATTGAAAGAGTTGAAATCCTGACTAGTTACATGGATTTCTTCTTCCCCTTCCCTCCTCTATGATGATAATCAAACATTAAAATAGGGACCCAGTGAGTCTGTAGGTCTCCAAGCTTGGAGGTTTTCATGACTTGGCTGGATAAAGCCTTCATGAGGTCCCTTCCATATGAATTATCCCATGTTTCTATGAAATCTTGCCAAACCACACCTTTTGTCGATGAGATTCAAGCCTTTGGCTTCTGCTCTGAGCCCTCAGAGGTGTTTCCATGTTGTGCAAAGACAGTGTGGGAGCATACCATTATCCTGCTCCAGGGTCAGCACATTGACAAGTTTGTAACAGGCTGGCATGAAGGCTCATGCTGTTGGGATCCTAGACTGCACCTGATAGGCTTGGCTTCCTTTGTGATCTTATTGCATGACTTTCGATGGCTCTTTCTCCACCCCAAGACACATTATACCAGACATACACCCTGCCATATAGGATGGTACATGCTGCTTATCCTTTAGGGAAGCACATACTTGTGAGACTTGCTGTGTAGACCACAAGACCATGTGTGGCCAGGCCACATGAAAACACTTGATAAACGTAGGGTATATTCCTCTTCCCACCTTTCAGGATCCCAACGCCCACTTCTGTATTCAACCAAATTGAATATTGCATCTGAAAAGTAGCCAACCCTTCATATTCCCTCAACTTGATCCTTCTGGAAGTTTATTTCTGTGAGGATTATCCACTTTGGGAACTACAAATCCCATCAGTGATCAGTGCGTAAGGAGTGTGGTTGCACTGGACTTCAGAAGCCCACGTGAACAGCCAGATAAAACGGATGAATCCTGCCTTCTGAGAGACAAAGAAGAAAGCATCTTATTAAATTCTTCCAGCTTTTGATACTTGCAAAAATGTATTTCTTTTCATATGATCCTCATTGCTGGATTTCAGTCGTATTCAAAGATGACAAAATGAAAAACATCAAATGATAAATCAAAACAAGTGTAACACAAAAGCCTGAGGGATACAGAGCTGACAACAGATGATCATAGAAGAAAGTGATCAAATTCTTGCTTATTCCAGAAAAAACAGCCTAACTAAGAAATATTTCCTAAATATGTGTGTAAATGACACAAAAAAATTTAGATTGATCACTTTTACTGGATATTGTATGACAAAAATTTCAGTTTATTAGAATACTAACCAGCCTGTTCTTAATTTTCCAGGGTGATTATTACTAATATACATATATAAATATTTTAAAATGTGTTGAACTAGGTGAAGACTGAGCAACTAACAAATCAATTTCTTATTAGGTTACACCAGAAAACGGAGTGTTCAGAACCATTTGTTAATATTAGGTGCATCAATCTTGGTTCCATCAAACAATCAATTTCCCTGTGAAAGGAAGACAATGTTAAAAAGAAAGAAAAAGAGAGGAGAAAAAAAATACCCTGAAACAAGCGACAGCATGCAGGCTAAATCTAAATGATTGTTGTTCCACTGTAGAGGACATAGCTACCCTGTTTTTTCTTTTTTGTGTGTGTTCTCATTTTCTTGTCTTTTTTTCAGGAGCTGCTGTTGTAGCTCATTATAATGACAATTGGCTTAAAAGTGTTAAGAGGAAAAGATAAATCACTTCTGAAATGCGTTTTGAAGCGGCTTAGTTAATACAGGGAGGCTCGCAACACTCGCTGCAGTTATTTCCTAGATGATAGATTGGTTTTGTCTTGTCTCTGATCTGTTGAGGGACTTCTTCTGCTCTCATGAAGGCAGTAGAGGAATATCCAGTGAGGGAAGAAGGTATCTGCTCTGGGCAGCCCTGGAAGGAGGTGTCCTGAGGGTTTCGATTGGATATTAGGAAAAATTTCTTTATTGAGAGAGTGGTGAAGCATTGGAACAGGATGCCCAGGGAAGTAGTGGATTCACCATCCCTGGTGGTGTACAAGAAACATTTAAACATGGCACTCTGGGACATGGTTTAGTAGTCACGGTGGTGTTGGGCTGATAGTTGGACTTGATGATGTTAGAGTTCTTTTCCAACCTTAATGATTCTATGAGGCAAAGCAGATATCATGGCAGATGGAGAGTCTCCGTGGAAGCCTGGAGCATATTCAGGGGTTGTGGAGAACATACTGATTCTCTCCGATTCAAAAAGGAAGAACATGTGCTTAGCTGTGGCACAGCAGCCTATGTAGACAACAGCTTAAGTAGATCTCTAGATTGTGCAACTTGAAGAGGGCTTTAACTGAAAACGCACACTGGGTCTTCATGGAGGATTCTCAAGGAGGGTGAAGGAAAACGTGTCCGAAGCACAATGGCCACTGATGGGACATCTTTTCTCTTCTTATTTGTTCTATTTAAAAAGACCTGATCTGATTTTATGATTTTACTAATCAGCCATTCAGTTGGCATTCTAATGTTTCTCCTGTCAGTGTGATGAAAATGAGACTCCTGAGTACTGACAAAAAAAAAGTTAATCACAGATTCCCAGGCAAATTCTAGCATGAGGACTCTAAATTTGAAGGACTTTCAAATAGCCACCTTCTAGCTCATGACTAAAGCACTAAGTGATGTCTACATTTTTTTTAAACCTTGAAGAGGAACAGTTGGGGATCCAAGGAAGGAATTCACAATGGACATGTGTACACCTCGACATTCCTTATTTTCAATGAAAACCACAGTGTATGTGTCCATCCACATGCACACACGCGTTATTGTACATTTTACTTAATGCAGTGCAGAATTATTAAAAAGGTGTATATCAAAGTGTTCTGCTTTCAGGAAGGGTTCAGAAATTGACAAATGTTACTACTTCTCTTTAGAGAAATAAATTAAATTGTACATTACAGTTAATCAGGATCACCAGTTAAGTGCATGTATATACTGCTGCAGTGATGAATGACTTAATATAAATTACATGAATGTACTAAACCAGAGACAAAAACCAAACAGTAGATTAGTGATGGCATCTCTCTATTAAAGCTGAATTATACCTCAGCTGCAATGCCTACTGCTTTTGTCCAGTTGAATCTTAAAGTCCTCACTCTGGGGCCCCACAGAGTAGTCCAGTGGCCACAGAAGGGTGTCTGAGTTATAGCACTGGTGTCCCAGCTGTGGCTGAAGGTGCTGTGCAGAAATATCCAGAACTCAGTTCACATGGGCAGAAATCAAGTAAGAATGAGGAGGAACAAACCCCTCCATGATGGATAGACATGAGTCCAAAGGAAGAATGGTCCAAAGTGGCTATGACCAAGAAGAGTTGATGTCTTGTCTCTCTTGCTCTTGGTGTCCATCCAGGATGCTTGCTGGAACTTAAACCTGCTGGAATTTAGACCTGCTTTGCCTTGTACTCTGCTCTTCCCTTGGAGCAACCTCTGAAACTAACCTTTGTGAGTGTAAATGGCTGAAAACAGCAGTCTCTCATAGCCTAAAAGATTAAATATTGGCCCTGCAGTTCATACCCTTTGGTTAAATTGTGTTTGTCTCTACTCCTCCTATTTCTTCTGTTCTCCACTTAACTGAGCCAAGTCATACATGCCTTTTCAAACCCTTGTGCACCTACCCAGCCAGGTGTCAGGTCATTTCTACTCCTTCTCAGAGCATCTCCATTTCACTAATGAATGCTTGAAAGCTTGGCTCTGTTCAGCCTTTTAAGTCTTTAAGGGAAATATTTTAAGGGCAAACAACCTGAAACATCCAGGGCCTGAAAAGTTGAGGCTACAACACACATAAACTCCCTGTTGCCCTAACCATAACAGCAGGCTTCCCCAACTACTCTCCAGCATGGAACGCATCTCAGCTTTTGACTCTGCTTGTCTAGAAGCACCAGTCTTCTCACATTGCTTTTCCCAAACTCCACTTGCTCCCCTCCACCTCGAGATGGACCATTCTACTCCTGCATTTAACTCTGCATTTTGCATGGTGGTATCCATTTGTCAGCTTTGGGATAGGTACTTTACAGTAATCCAGCATTCAGCCTGACAGTGATACACCAAACACTTGGACCACGCTGAGAAGAGTGCTGTGCATGGAGTTCTGGCCATGAGGACATCCAGGGCATACACCAGCGTGTGAATGTCTAAATAGTCTGATGAGGTAGTTTTCCAACAACCTTGCTCACCAAAGCAGCCGTCAGGCAGCAGGTGGGAGCTGGATGACGAGCTGAACATTGATAGAGATGGATGTGAGGTTTGCAGCTGTTTCTGATGATTCACCACGGTGCAGCAGCTGGCAGCACAAGGATCACCAGCCTAGAAAGGACCAATGTTCTTTCAATAGGCAACCATGAGTTTTCCAGCTTGGCTCCTTATAGCTGAACTACTTTTAACACAGTAACAATGTGTTAGCTAACCTTCAGCTACCCAAATATGTGCCCAGGAACCCCCACTACATCTGTGTCTGCTGTGGCACCACTTCAGTTCCCAAGCTAATTTAGGCACCCACAGCAAGCACCAACTCCATCTCTTGGTGTAAACCTTGTCTGTGTAATCCCAGAATTCCTTCTCTGCCTTTGATGTTTCAGATTTGACGCAGTTTAACACAGTTTCTTGTTTCTCACAGCATTCTGCTTCAGAAACCATCAGCCTCTGGACTGGACAGGCACACACTCTCCTGGGTTGAAAACTGGTTGGATGGCCGGGCCCAGAGAGTGGTGGTAAATGGAGTTAACTCCAGCTGGAGGCCAGTCACAAGTGGGGTTTGCGGATGACACTAAGCTGGATGGAAATGTGAATCTGCTGGAGGGTAGGGAGGCTCTGCAAAGGGATCTGAACAGGCTGGACCGCTGGGCTGAGACCAATGGCATGAGGTTTAACAAGGCCAAATGCCGGGTCCTGCACCTGGGGCACAACCACCCTATGGAGTGCTACAGACTAGAAGTCTGTCTAGAAAGTTGCCTGGAGAAGAAGGACCTGGGGGTGTTGGTTGACACCCAACTGAACATGAGCCAGCAGTGTGCCCAGGTGGCCAAGAAGGCCGATGGCATCTTGGCTTGTATCAGAAACAATGTGACCAGCAGGTCCAGGGAGGTTATTCTCCTTCTGTACTTGGCACTGGTGAGACTACACCTTGAGTACTGTGTTCAGTTCTGGGCCCCTCACCACAAGAAGGATGTTGAGGCTCTGGAGTGTGTCCAGAGAAGAGCAACGAAGCTGGTGAGGGGGCTGGAGAACAAGTCGTACGAGGAGCGGCTGAGAGAGCTGGGGTTGTTTAGCCTGGAGAAGAGGAGGCTGAGGGGAGACCTTATTGCTCTCTACAACTACCTGAAAGGAGGTTGTAGAGGGGAGGAGGCTGGCCTCTTCTCCTAAGTGACTGAGGACAGGACAAGGGGGAATGGCCTCAAGCTCTGCTGGGGAGGTTCAGGCTGGACATCAGGAAAAAATTTTTCACAGAAAGGGTCATTGGGCACTGGCAGAGGCTGCCCGGGGAGGTGGTCGAGTCACCTTCCCTGGAGGTGTTTAAGGGACAGGTGGATGAGGTGCTGAGGGGCATGGTTTAGGGATTGTTAAGAATGTTTGGGCCCGATGATCCAGTGGGTCCTTTCCAACCTAGTAATTCTATGATATGCTTTTTCTTCAGCTGCATCTCACTCGTTATTCCTGATATTCCTAACCTCTTCCCTTCCCTTGTTATTTCTCTGCCCTTACTGTTGCTCCACTCAGTTTGGTTATTATCACTACCTGTTATTTTCTTTATTATTAACGAAGTCCAGACCAAATCACCACCATCTCCAAGCTATCTCCTTTTTATTCCAGTCCTAGATGACAAACATTTCTTTTGGTTTACAGCCTCACAGCCAGGACAATGCCTCCCTCTGAGTTGATTTGAATGAGTTTTGCTTCAAGAAGGATTTCCCAAGAGATGTTAGGAAGTGCTTCTGTAACTGTGGCAATACAAATAGATGCACTGTAACAGCCACGGACATTTCACACTGTCTTGGGGGTAAATGTGTCTGCTGCAGTGAAGCAAGCGGAGCTTGAGCTAAGCTAAGCTTCAAATGGAACTGGGAAACTGTGTACTAATTAGTTAATTGTCTGAAGAATGCTGCATCCTATTGGCTGGATTTAACACATAAACTGACCTTCATGTTGGGAGCAGGGAAAGATGAGGTGGAGGGAAGGCTTTGCAAAGCTATAGACCTTGTTAATCTCAATTTTCCCTTCACTTATCCTAGCATTATGTTGACAAGAGGCTGACTGATGTTACTTTGTACTCAGGAATATTGTTCAAGCATAAAATTGGAAGTGAAGTCTGAATCATATCTTTCGTTCATGCTCTGCTATGACTTCAGTTTGCTTTATTGTGAAAAGACAGTGTGAGTCACTGACTCAAACAAGTATCCCTTTTTTAAACCAGAAAAACACATGTTTTTGGAGAGAGACAGAGAAATCTACATATAACCAAGACACTTGTGACTGGCCTATATAACTTGAATCCCAGCACAACTAGAAACTGTTTTTTATGTCAACACAACACAGTGACTCATCCACTTTGTGGTGAGCTACTCTTCTGGTCAAATAGATCTTCTCTTCTGGTCAAACAGATCTTCTCTTCTCTTCTTTTCTCTTCTTTTCTCTTCTTTTCTCTTCTTTTCTTTTCTCTTCTTTTCTCTTCTCTTCTCTTCTCTTCTCTTCTCTTCTCTTCTCTTCTCTTCTCTTCTCTTCTCTTCTCTTTTGTTTTACTCCCTCAAACACACAGAGCTCCCATAGTATACTTTTCAGAGAAATCAGAACATATTGAAGTTACTATTGTTTTAATCTGAACTTTTTTTGGGAAAAAAAACCCTCTAAATTTTTGGCGGATGGAAAGAAAAGCTTTACAGCTTTCCTGGCATTTGGAGTTTTGAGCTGTTTTCTGATAACATGATGCAGAGGGATTGGGAGGGGTCTGTAGTGTGAAGCAGAACAAAGATCACAATAATGAGGGCATGACATTAGCTTGGCAGTATGAACTCTGTGATAATGTGTAGAATTTTCAAATGGAGAGAATTAAATTTTTGCCAAAGTCAGAATGAATTGAGTAGGGGTAGGAGGGTGGGAAAAGGTAAGTCCTGAAGACAGGGGATAATAGCTTAGAGAATTTTCTGTACTTAGGGAATAGCTCATTCATCTGAAAAAGAGTGGAGAAAACCATGGAAATTACCTAAGAAATAAAATATGTGTACATATAGTGAGGGCGAGAACTTAAACTGATGTCAGGGAAATCACAGTAGAAGAATAAGTGATGATTAGAGCCTCTCTTATTCTGCAGACCTGCCAATATTACATCTTCACAAAGCACAGTAGTAATTTACACCATTGAAAAATATAAAGGACCAGATTTCTTCTGTGTGCAACGCCAGGAAGGGTCAAACAAGACTAGGTACTAGTGCTATTTCTGATTGACCTAGTCTCTATAATTCTGTACACAAAATGCTTGCAGTATTTAATCAGAGATTAGGATCAAGATTATTATGTCTCATTCTGTTTATGGCAAATTTCAGTAATACCATTCAAACAGCAGTCTTCAAGCCTGAGTTTTTCTATACAATAAAAAAGCAACCATCTGCCCAGAACATTGTTTCATTCATGAAGAGTCTGATTTTTGGAGATATGGGTGATAAATATTGAGCACCTTTCAAAAACTGAGGTTCCAAAAGATCCTGCCTTGAAAATCCCTGCCATCCATCTCTTTGCATGTCCTCAAACATGCAGAATTCTGTGCTTGAAAAGCTTTAACAAGAAGAGCTTAGGCACCTGATTCCCACAGAAAAACATCTGATGTGGAGTGCCACTCCCCTTTTGCATTTGCCCACTTTATCCTTCCTAAACAGATTATAATGAGTGATTTTAATATTCCAATCATGCAAATTTTCCCCCAAGATTTCAATAATGCCACCAAGGTCTAGTGTATACTCATAAATGAGCTATTCCAGTTCCAATTCTTGTTTATTACTCAGACTCCAGGCATTAGAGTATAGGCAATTAAAAAATTTCTTCTCTTCGCATCCCTCGGCACCTTGATTAATTTTGTTCTTGACATCTTAATTTCATGTTAAATGAATACTTATTCGTTCCTGCCTTTCTGCCTTCCTCTTTTCTTAGTTTAACACTCTCCTGACTACTCAGCTTGATACCTTGAAGAATCTTTTGTGATGACGGAGACTGTTGAAACTCTATGGCTTTCTCTTCTCACCAAAGCAGGTCATTGCATTTCTTACCACCACAAATATCTGCTTCACTCTACTTAAGTCTAACAGTGTTTCTTTTCCAGAGATTTTTGCCTTCCTCTGCTCAGAAATCAGACCTCTAGACAGAAGATTCATCTGTAACATCCAGGAACTCTTCAGCCACCTTCAGTCTGTCTTTTAGATCATAAAGAGTGTGCACCACCAGCGATGGGAACCTTATGCCCAGTCACCCATGCAGTAGTACATTATGATGGGTTCTGGAAGAAAACAGCAAATTACTCCTTTGTCTCAGGGAAATTTAATTTTGTTCCTAACACAGTGTCTTTGTGACAGTTGGTGGAATTCTTGTGGTCAAATGTAGACGCTTCAGAGGTAAATTTCTTCATCTCTACCATTAGAGACAGAAGAGAGAAATAAGACCTTCAGGGGAGAAATTAATCTGAATTAGGGTAGATGAATCATGTCTGGAAAATGCTCATTGCTCTCTACAGATTAGGATGAACACTTCCGCTGTAGTTTTCTGTAATTGAGACCTATAAAGCACTCCTGGGGTAATTTCTACCCCATGACTCGGCACTGCAAACAGCATTTCAGGCCCTTGCAGTTTCATTTCAGGATCTCTGTCCTGAGATACCCTCAAGCTTGTGAAAGTGCATTCAGAGAGCATATTATATTAGAGACCATATAGAAACACAGTCAGAGGCAGCGTATTGTCCTGGGCAACTGTAATCTAAATGAAAACTTCTATTCCTATCTCTTTCCTGGCCTGGCATAATCATAGTATCATAGAATAGTTAGAGTTGGGAGGGACTTTAAAGATCATCTAGTTCCAACCCCCCTTGCCATGAGCAGGGACACTTCCCAATAGATCAGGCTGGCCAACGCCCCATCCAACCTGGCCTTGAACACCTCCAGGGATGGGGCATCCAGAACTGCCTTGGGCAACCTATTCCAGTGCCTCACCACTCTCGTAGTGCAGAAATTCTTCCTATGTCTAGTCTAAACCTGCCCCTCTCCAGTTTATACGCATTGCCTCTCATTCTATCACTACAAACCTTTCTGAACAGTCCCTCTCCAGTTTTCTTGTAGCCCCTTCAGGTACTGGAAGGTCACTATAAGATCTCCTCAGAGCCTTCTCTTCTCTAGCTCTCTGATCATCTTTGTAGCCTCCTCTGGACCCATTCCAACAGTTCCATCTCCTTCTTATGCTGAGGATTCCAGAACTCACACCATACTCCAGATGAGGTCTCACAAGTGAGGAATTATGCAGAATAACTTCTAAATCTTTGAAACTATTCTTCCAGACCATGACCGTTTCTCTGTCTGACCATTTGAAATATTGAAAAACTGCAGATATACCATATGGAAAGCAAGCTAAATTAAAAATAGAGCATATCCCATCACTGATGTGGGATCTCCAAGCCAGCCATTTCCACTGATAGAAGCCTATTGTGGGGTATGGCCATTGTGATCGACGCTAATAAATGTGGGGTGCTGAGATGGTGTAATGACCAGCCTACACAGAGAAGGAGTGTTCCCAGCAGAAATGTGGAGAAGAGCATCAGTGTGGGACGTGCCCTTAGAGCTGCCTGCCTGCCCTGTGTTATTAGCTGGGATGTAGAAAGAACCAGGTTAAGCAACTAGTTTGTGTTTGCTGCAAAGTAGATATATGTGAGCTGCTGGTGTTCTGTTTAAATGCGTGCTTCTGGGAGAGCCACAGCAGATTAAGTTGCCAACCTGCGGCTGTGATTTACCTTGACCTGAGTTAATTTGTGCGTGTACTGATTAGAAGTGCCCACGAAGTCCACAGCCATAGCTCAGCTGAAGGGACAGCCAGATCACCCTACATCTGTTGTTCCTTGGAAACTGTTCCTTTTTCTGTCTGGATTTTTTCTTTAAGATGGGGTTTAAAGATTTTTTTTGCAAGTTTTTTGTCTGGGGCGAAGCAGATGTCCCTGGAACCATCTCACAGAAATACAGCTGGTAGAAGCAGAGGTTTTAAACTGTTTCAGCTGTGCAAATATGAATATTTCCATGATCATTCGCTTTTTGGCCCTAAACTTTTGTATTTTATCCTAATTTAATGCTCAAACTTCTACTGGTGAAGTTCAAATTGGAATCTGTCCTTTTTGCTCCAAGGAGCCCAGACTTGCAGATGAGTCTCTGGAGACTTAAGCCAAGATCAGCTCATGATTTTTCTTGCTCATATTTCTGGTGATTGAGATGTGAAGAGCTTGTTTCAGTGGGGTGGGATTCATCTCATCTAGCTTTTATTGTGGGACTTAGCTTGCTTTAGATTAAGATGTCTAAATCTCAATGTCTCCATTGATGTGTCTCTGTGAAAGTTGTGACTCTAAATTCCCAAGACAGTCAATGTAAATGTATGATGGCATCCAGTCTAAGCATGGGGTCTAATGCTGGCTCTGGTTGCCCGGAGTATCCTCCTGGCCTCCAGCAACACTCTAAGAGGGCAAGAGTCTCCCCTAAATCCCAGCAGCATCTCTCAGTCCCGTGTGGGCACCTCTGATTCTTCATAGCATTTCAAATGGCACTCCAAATCCATGGTTTGTGGTTAAACTAAAGTGCAACATTCATCTAGGAAAATAGCTTCTATTTCTAGTTCTTTTTTTTTTTTGCAAAAGAAGGGTCAGTAATATTTTTTTCCCTGTTCATTCCATGTTTTGTTCCTCTTGCCTGCGTGAGGCCCATTAGAGCACTGATGTTCTCAACATTCTCAGACCTCATTTGGGGTCTGATCCTGGCTGAAACTATAAGGCATGCAGTTATTAGTGAGTCCTATTATATCTGCATCTGTGTTCATGAAGGAAAAAGCTCCTGGAACCATGCACACAGCAGTACTGCAACAGCCAAAGAGAGGTTACAGTAAACACAGAGGAAAATCAATGCAGTCACAGGGAACACTTGAGCCTTTTCTGAAACAGATCCTCCATCTTCACAAGTTAGAAATGCTTTGGCAATGTAACACCAGAAACCACAAGACTGTAACCTAGAAAACTGTTTTTAAAGCAATTAAGTCAAACTGTGCTACATGGTGTTAATTTAGAATTTCAATTAGTGCATACAATTTGCTATCAGCTTAGTCCAAGTCATTTTCTGAAACCAAAGCTACCCCTTGCTTGACTGTTCCCTTGAACAATATGAAGATGGAAGCAATTTGTTAGCATAATCTGATTTAATATGATGGTTAATGGTTTTCAGAAAAAAGTATGGATTGGGTTTGTCAGCCTGATTATATCTAAAGCATGAACAAGGAAGGAACTGGCTATTTCAGCTAGCTTGATCAATGCCAGTTTGCAGGACCTAAGCTGCTCCTTGGTATTTCCAGGGTAAATTTAAAGTAGCTTAACTTTATTAGCAAAGTGTAGGATAGGTATGTTTAGTTGTCTAAGCCAGTTAGAGCTGCCCCTTCCAGAGGTGAATCCTGTTTCTATTTGTATGATGCAGCGATGGCTGCACGGCTCCCTCGTTCAGATGGAGACTGCATTCCCCTAAACGCATCCTATCACTTGTTTTGGTATTCACACCCTGACTATGGAGAACCTGCACCCAATTTATCTTGCTTTGCCCTCCTAGGAGAACTGCTGGCTTTGCAAATCAATTCATCAAGAGACTGGGGTGTTTCAGTTGTGGGTTTTTTTTTGGTTCAGCTTTGCAGGATTGTCATTACATCAGTGGCTCTTGTCTCAATCATTGTTGATGGCTGACCCTACATCCTGCAGTGCAAGAAAGAAAGCTTGTACACAGCATCCAGAAGGTCAATTTTTCTGAATACCCTTTTCTACTCTCTCCCTTGGCCAGCAGTTTTACCACGACTCATGTAAATATTGACATTTGCCAGTGACTTGCCTTTGTGCTTTCATTCTCTGCTCAAAAGGCTCGATGTTTTTCTTCTGAGTTTGCCCAGACTTTTTGCTAGCTTATTTCTTTTACCCAGCCATTCTCTGAACAGCCTGTAAGAAATAAAACCCCTTTTGTGGAGGCTTCTTTCTTTTTTTTTCTTTTTTTTTTTTTTTTTTTTGGAAATGTTAACTCCCTGCACAGATATTCTGGGAACTTTTCACTGTTCTTTTGCTGCGTGACACAAGAAACTAAAAGAGAAACATTATCTCTTCGAGGCAGCAAGTCATTGTACTTGCTTCTAAAAGCTGATCTTGTTTTGTTTGACTTGCTAGCTGTTTTATTCTGACAGTGATGCACTGGAATATCTTTGTGCTAGCTCGGTTGCACTTGTTTTCCTTCCTTTTAATGCCACTTCTCTTGCAGTAGGGCTGTCCTCACCATGAGTAAACCTATCAGCATCTGGCCCTATAATAATGACTTGTTATGAAATAAAAATTAATCAAGCATTGAGATTATTGCACAGCATTTCCCAGGACTTATTATCAAGAGTGATTGTGCAGACATGTTGTTGCATGAGGGTAGATTGCAGTTTGGTTGGAATTAACTCACAACAGCTGCTTTATTACTGTGATGTATTATTATTTATGTAGGATGAAAGATGTGAAAGGCACTTGAGCAAAACAGATCTCTGTACAGAGCAGTTTATGCTCTTAGGGAGAGGCAAGGCTGGAGCAGATGACAATAAAAAAGGGAATGGAACATGTATTGCCTCAGTTAAGTCCATGAACTTTAGCAGAGACTTTCTTTCTCCTATGCTCTTGTTCTTCCTTATTTAAAGAACAGTTATAAGCAGCACTAATCAAGTAGGTGAAGGGTCAAAAGCTTTTCTTTAATAGCATTTAAGTATTTCTTGTTTAACTTTCTCCCTGTGGACCCAAGCACTCAGATCTAGCCAAGTTTCACTCAACTGAGGAGCCAAAGAAAGCAGATAAAAGAGGCAAAGAGGGATTTATGTCAGAGGAACAGCAAATACATTTTCATGAGATACAATTATTTAGCACAAGAGTACATATTTAGCATCTTAAAATATAGTTAAGCTGTATGTTGATCTTTACTCTGGAGCCATATTACTCAGCTACTTGTACAAATCCTGTAAGATAACAGAAGGTGCTAAACAAGTAACTGAAAAAAAAATAAAGATAGTCAGTTGTGGCTGAAAAGGATATGTGGTGGCCCCGCCCAGAAAGATGCGCATGAGGTTTGGTTTGTTGTTTTCCAAAAGGACATATAGGTCTGACTAAAATGACTGAAACACTCTGTGATAGGGTACCAACATCCTCTGTTTGCCGGAGAGGGATATGTGTGTGTACCACTGTTTGTTATCAGTGGAAAAGTTGTTAGGACAGGAAGAAACAAACACAGGATGAGTGACATCTGGGGAGCCGGTTACAAAGTGTCTGGGTACCAGAATCTTGAAAAATTTGGGAGTAAGAATTATAACCCCTGATGGAGGAAATGTTGGATGCCAGAAGTGATTCAGTCCAAGGTGTATTTACGTGAAATAGATTCTCTAATATTCACAGTCCACTAAATATCCTTCTTACCTGTGAAAAAACCTTCCAGATCCACTCATCTGCTACCTTCCACCTCCATATATTCGCCATACTCCCTTGATAGTTCACGCTGTACCCTGCCCCAATATTTTTCTTTATGGATGCATTTTATTATGTCTTTTGCTCAAAATATGTAAAGGGATCTGCTATCAGCTGCACCTTATCTTTCCTCAGAAGAGTTTTTAGCTTTTAAGGATGCTTAAAACATGCCAGGGACAAAATGGGATATCAAGAACCAATTTCAATTATAGTGTGTGAGGTGGTTTCCCAGCAACAAGAGTATTTAAAAGCAACAAAAATTAACATACCTTAAAAAAAAGAAGTAGAAACAGCCACTGATTTTCACAGTGTAATATTTTGTATTCATTAAACTATATTTTCCGAACATTACTTCTGATTCAAGGCATAACCCCAACTCATCTTGAAATCACGTTTCCCCTTTTTTTCACTGAAAAGTACTTAATAGTTTGCAAAGAGTGGAAAAGAAAACAGAGGGAAAGATAGAGACTGAAGAGACCAGTAACAATTTTTTGGAGCTAAGCTATTGACTCCTCCCTTGCTGGAATAGCAAAACTCAATTGCTTGCTCCAGGAATAATCCCTTCTCCTTTAGGATCCAACTACTCTTTTAAAGCATAGAAATAAATATTCAATCTGAAAATTGCCTTTTTCCCTCCTTATGATCCTTTAGTCATCCCCACTGTACATCCATCCCTCCCTTTTCTGTCTGGAAACTTCAGTTTCTCTCCGAAAGCTTTGGCTTGACAGATAAATCCAAAAGAATTTGTGCTCTGCAAAAAGCCTGTTGTAAAACAGAGTTGATAAATTACAAATGTTGTGTCCCTGAGCAGGTAGTACAGATTTTACCTGCACGGGGGGGAATCATAGAATGGTTTGAATTATAGAATGGTTAGAGTTGGAAGGGACCTTAAAGATCACCTTGTTCCAACCCCGCTGCCATGGTCAAGGACACCTTCCAGGCTGCTCAAAGCCCCATCCAACCTGGCCTAAGGATATCAGTAGAGACCAGTAACACCCACAACATCCCAGTAAGCTCCAGTGCAAGAAGAAACTGGGACAGGAGGGTGATTTTTTTATGTCCCTTTTACTTGAAGAGTTTATAGTATTTTAGCGGCTCATGTCCCTTAACACCTTATATTTGATGACCAATATGTGTGGCAGTGACGCCCCATTTGTACAGGTCTAAGAGAGGGCAAAAATGAGGAGGCAGAATTGTGTCCTACCCAACTATAGGCATCTATAATGTAGAAACTTCCATGGAGGCAGGTCTCTTTCCAGAAATGATACTGAGACTAGAGGATCCTGAAGTGACCGTCCTCTAAGGGCACAGTGACACAAAAGTGGCTGCATCAGGCTAGAAGGAAAGACTAAGCACACCTTGACTCTGACAGTGAGAAAAGCAGATGCCTATGGTGATACTTCACAGGTATACATAAAAATGAAGCTTAACATTGAACTGCTTTGAACAAAGAGTTTCTGGTCAGCTGAAAACTGAAAATGAAACTCGTAAACCTCTGAAATTTATTTCCCAGTCATTTTTATTCCTCCAAAGAATTTCTCTTACTCAGGAAAACGTTTTCATTTTCAGCCCAAGTTGGACCAGAAGAGCAGTCCCATGCACTTGTATGCTCTTGGTTTACATTTTCAAAGAGTAGACATCAAAGGCATCTGTTACCTTGCACGATATCAGCAGGACATAGATCACTCACACAGCAAGCGCTGTCCTGACAGCATCAAACTTTGGCATTTTGGGATGTGCAGAGATAATTTTGGTTAAACTGCTTTGTCTGGGCTGTTGGATATCCAAAAACACTGGCCAAATGCTCAAATTCCATTCTTCCCCCCTGGTGTGAACAGCAATTCTGAGTGAATAAGGGAAGATATATCAAGAAAAGCTGTTGGAGAATGAATGTAACCAGAGGAATGGAGACTATAAATATTTTGGGGTTTGGAAGATTCCTGACTGCCTGATGAAAAGCCAGGGTTAAGCAGTTTTATCTCCTTGCATTAGTTCCAGTAGCAGGACAAAATGACATGCCACATGGTTGAGTAAATGCACTGGCTTGTACCTCCTCAAATATAGATTTTTTTTTTTAAGCAGTCACAGCTTGCTCCAAGTGTGAGGATCTAACAAAGGTTTGAGCCACTTGCCTGTATATAGGAGCCTTTTTGCAGATAAAATGCTGCTTGAGACATCCTTGTACAGCTGACGTGTGCAGCTTGGGACCTGTAGGAGCCCTGTACTGCCTGCAACAGTAGCTGAAGGCCAAGTAAGACCTCTCAGTTTCTCTACACACCTACTTTTGGGTAACTGGATTGAATCCCCCAAGGTGAGAGTCTGAATCCTGGCCTGATCTTCTGTGTTTATTACAGTGGTGGTCTTGGAGAAGATGAAGTGGCAGTCAAAAAAGCTACAAAACCTAATGAAATCACAGAGATTAAAGTGGATGTAGACAGCTGCCTTTCCCCATGCCTGCAAATAGCTGAGAGGAGACCCTGGAGAAACCCATAAGCTCAGATTCTCAAGAGGCGAACCGTCAGCAGAAAGCCACTGGGACTAAGATATTTGCAATTTAAATGGATTGAAATCAAAGGCAAAGGGCATGAAGAACTGATCAGAAAGAAACTAACTTCTAAAGTTTGTTCTTCAAAAAAAAATGGTTACTTGAACTAACTGCTGCCATCTCTTAGTTCACCAAGTCCTCTTAGCGAAGGCCATTCCATGCAAAACCACTCAAATACCGATATTTCACTTACAGTACTGAGTGACAAAAATCCCTCTAAAACATTTGTTACCCTCATGTCACTTTGTCACTTGCTCATGGCCCCTTCTGATGTCTGTATCTCGCTGCAGTGGCAGTGAGATAGAGGAGCTTTCTGTCATAATCAGTGTTTATTCACTGCTGTCTGCCAGGCCATCTCTGAAGTTGGATTTCTCCATGGATCCAGCCATCCAAGCCTGGAATTGGATTTCCACCAGAATTTTCAGTCCAGAGGAGAAAAAAGTGATAGAAAGCAAGGAATGCAAGTTCTCTCAGAGCCATGGCAGTTGTGTGAAGTTGGGTTTGACTGAATGATGGAGACTCTTGGTCCTCGGTACATCAGGGCCACTGTGGGGAGCTTTCTCAAGGCTGATGCATCAAGTCCTCAGGAACCAAGAACCATGACCACCAAGAAGCATTCAGCCAGCATTATTACCCTTTGTCCCTTATATTTTTTTCTGAAATAGGGAATTGAAACTAATAATAAATCCAGCTTTCATAAAGTTGGCTGCTGTCCTGCGTTATTTCCAGTGGAGTAGATGATGTGTGCAAAGATTAAATGGTTTCTGAAATGGATCAGGGTGATGGGAAGCTGAGACTTATGGAGGAGGGAATGGGAGGCCGCAGCAGAAATTAGGAATGTGGGGAAAGAAAAGCTGCTGGGATGCAAAAGTAAATGGGAGAAGGACTCCGAAAGATTGCAGTTGTAGTTGGTTGATGGCTGGGCCCACAGAGTGGTGGTAAATGGAGTTAACTCCAGCTGGAGGCCAGTTAAAAGTGGGGTTCCCCAGAGTTCAGTGCTGGGTCCAGCCCTGTTCAATGTTTTTCTCAATGACCTGGATGAAGGCATGGAGTGCACCCTTAGCAAGTTTGCGGATGACACTAAGCTGGGTAGAAGTGTGAATCTGATGGAGGGTAGGAAGGCTCTGCAAAGGGATCTGAACAGGCTGGACCGCTGGGCTGAGACCAATGGCATGAGGTTTAACAAGGCCAAATGCCAGGTCCTGCACTTGGGGCACAACCACCCTATGGAGTGCTACAGACTAGGAGAAGTCTGTCTAGAAAGCTGCCTGGAGAAGAAGGACCTGGGATTGTTGGTTGACAGCCAACTGAACATGAGCCAGCAGTCTGCCCAGGTGGCTGTGGCCAAGAAGGCCAATGGCATCTTGGCTTGTATCAGAAACGGTGTGACCAGCAGGTCCAGGGAGGTTATTCTCCCTCTGTACTCGGCACTGGTGAGACCACACCTTGAGTGTTGTGTTCAGTTCTGGACCCCTCACCGCAAGAAGGATGTTGAGGCTCTGGAGTGTGTCCAGAGAAGAGCAACGAAGCTGGTGAGGGGGCTGGAGAACAAGTCGTACGAGGAGCGGCTGAGAGAGCTGGGGTTGTTTAGCCTGGAGAAGAGGAGGCTGAGGAGAGACCTTATTGCTCTCTACAACTACCTGAAAGGAGGTTGTAGAGGGGAGGAGGCTGGCCTCTTCTCCCAAGTGACTGAGGACAGGACAAGGGGGAATGGCCTCAAGCTCCACCAGGGGACGTTCAGGCTGGACATTAGGAAAAAATTTTTCACGGAAAGGGTCATTGGGCATTGGAATAGGCTGCCCAGGGAGGTGGTCAAGTCAACTTCCCTGGGGGTGTTTAAGGGACAGGTGGATGAGGTGCTGAGGGGCATGGTTTAGGGATTGTTAAGAATGGTTGGACTCGATGATCCAGTGGGTCCTTTCCAACCTGGTGATTCTATGATTCTATGATATACAAGAGCAATTGGTGGAAGTTTTATGAAGGACTCTGAATTCAATTGCTTCTGAGACATTTTAAATATATGATGCAGAATTAATTTATTAAGGAACACTTCAAAAATCTTAAGATAATAATAGTGTGAGGCAGCCATAACGTGTTTTTTTTTTTAACCATCAGTCTGGAAATGTGGAAGAGGCATCCTTACACATAAAACAATTCACTGAATTGAAAAATCTTCACTGAAAAATAACAGATGTTAAAAGGTAGCAAAGTGCAGATGAGTGTGCCCAAGGGGTTGATTTCTCACACTGAAATTTTGTCATGGATATTTTCATGGAGTAGGGGAGTCAAAGGCAGCTCTTGGCTATGAAGACAGGTGATGGGCTGCAGGAACTGGACCCAACCCCCGCCTACAACACCTTAGGGCTGCAGAGTCACTTCTGGTCATGCATGCTGGTGGAGAGGCTGTCACCTTGTAGGAGTATGGAAAGACCCTTGCACAAAGAGTGAGAAGATGGAAAGCACCAGCACCTGGGAAAAGCTGAATATCCCCACTCCCAGACTAGGATAGTATAAATTATTTTACCCTCATCCTCCAAACCACTAAAGTTGTTTTTTTGGCTATAGAGTGGAGAAGGAGTTAAACATATTGCAAAGCTGGCTGAAAAAAAAAAAAAAAGATGAAAAAACAGCACTGATGTTTCTGCTGTTTGATCTTGCTGTTTGGGTGAGTTTTGATCTCTCAGTGTAACTGAGACAAACGATTCTTATCTGTTGAGGTTGGCAGTACAGGGGAGCAATCTGCACATCAGCTGCCTCAGCTGGCTGAATAGAATATGAGGAGTTAAATACATTCACATTTATGGCCTCTGGCTTCATTAGTAAATTACTGTATAATGAACCAGTACATAGTAGTTTTCCTATTTTCTTCCATGTCTAATGCCAGGCTAGTCTCTTATCCATAGTCTTGTTTTACAGTGCAGCCAACCTATTGCTATGACAGGCAGCAGCCTGGTCCCTCTTAGGTTCAATGTGAGCTGACCTGAACCTTAAAAGTGGAGGTGTAAGGAAACGCAACATTGGTTGTGCTGGAGAGAAGCGTTCAATCATTTCATTAACCCTGATAATGTTTCAAACGAAGACCTTAATGGTTCAATCAATAATTCAGCCTGTGATCAGTTCGTTAGTCAGTCTCAAATGCTTTTCTTTTCATAGGGTACTCCCAGAGGGATCATGAACTGTTACTCATAAGCAGTAATTTGGAGGAGGTGCAAAGCATGACTTCTGGGTTTTACTTTGCATCTTTCTGACAACCGCAGTCTCTTCCCTGTCTCCTGAGACAGCTGCTGGATGATTTACTCCAGCTAAGTCCTCTATGCCCCACTAGTCTGGCATTTCTCAACAAGTTATTTGAGTGTTCATTCTTGTCCTTAGTGCTTTGCAGGATAAATGAGTCTCTGAGTGAGCTGATGGGACCCCACATTCAGCTTTGATGTTTCCTCACGGACTTCCCTAAACTCTGCGTCTGCTTCAGCTCCGAATGAAGACCATGCAGTATAATGTGATGGGACCAATCACAACCCACCATTGCATCCTTGGAGCTCATGAGTGCAGCTCAGCTACATGTCATTTCAGTGCAGGTTCCCAGATGCCTGGAAATGCCCATGAAGACACCTCTAAACTACCTCTGCCCCTTTGCCAGGACCGGGGTCTGACCTTCCCCCTTATTCTTACTTTTTCTTCTCCCCTTCAGCAAAGGTTTCTTGCTAACTGAGAAAGGACTGTCAGATACCTGATTAAGGAACACTTGGAACAAAAACCCTTGAGAGAGGTCCACATCCAGCAGGCACAGGGCACTGCTCTGCTCTTTGATGGCACTCTGCCCAAAGGAAGGCGGGCAACAGGAACATGCATGAGGTGGATGCAAGACAGTATAACAATTTCTTTGTGCAATTTCAGCTGTAGTAAATAGGGATGCTCCCTTTCTGCTTTATTGTGTAGAATTTTATCTTCTGGTTTTGACACTTATTAATTTTCCACTTATTAGGCTGCCTGTGAGATTTTCATTGCCGGGGCTTTTTTTATTATTATTATTTAAAAGAACAGTGCATGCAGAGTTTTCTTTGTCACATTAAATGCACTGAGCAAATATAGTCCCTGAAACAGGAGATTTTATCTAGGAAACTCAGATGAAATTCCGTGGCTGACAGTTGTTCAAATGAGCCCTCGCTGCCAGACTACAATAGCAAACAATATTCTTCATTCCCTTTACCTTTTCTTCATTATGCATCAGAGGGAAGAGAGGGAGAGAAAAGCAGAGTCATCCTGGCATTGCATTTATTCCACTGCGGTGACTTCACTGCACACAAGTAACAGAGCATCCACGCTGAGCACAACACTTAGCAGTGAGATTACACCTTGGGTATAATACGTTGCGTGACCTGTTCCAGGTTGCAATGACTTGCTAAGTCAGCTAATTTCTTTTCCTTGTACTTACACGGCAGGAGAGCATGTAAGAAATGAATGGAGATTCTCTTCCTTCCCAGAAGTCCTCACTCTTGCTGGCATAGGCTAAGATAGCCTGGAGTTAATGTACCTGAGCACCAGGACAGCTTTCTAAAGCACGTGCTCTATTCTCTATGGCATAAGTAATATTGTAAGGGGAAAAGGAGGCTCAGCCTTGTCTGTTAGCATAGTCTTCACGTGGTTCTTAATGAAAGCAACCGCATTACTTTTAGGAAGAGCTGAATTATGGAGATTTGTGGGTGGTCAGAGCAGAGTGGGGTAACACACTCAGCCCATCCTGAGGGCACAAAATGAAGAGCTTAAAGAGCATCGGGCTTTGGACTGAGGCGATCAATCAGTGTGAGGAAGAGGGATTAAAGTATGAGGTGGGTCTGAGTGTATGAATGGCTCAGGTTTACACTTAGCGAGCAGGATAGACATTCACTTAGAGCTGTTATATCTAAATATAGCATCCCTGTAACTGATGTGCCCACTTCAAGTAAGAGATGGGGCTAAAATTGCAATGGCAAAAGGAAAGTCTCCAGTGGGAGGTAAAGCTTACATACTCAAAGCATATCCAGCCTTCACACCTATGGGTCTGATTCTCATTTACAGACAGGCCTCTCGTTTTTCAGAACATGTCAGGGCTTCAAAGCAAGGTACATGTACTGGCTCCTCCCTCGAGGCCCCCCTCTGTAACAGTGTTAAATGGCTTTCACATGAAAGAGAAAAGGGCTTCGCCAGACTTCCAACCCTTTCCTTTTGTATTTTGCCAAAACCCACAACCACATAGCCAAGAGGACTGGAACTGAACTCATTCCATGACCCCTACCTGAGTCTAATAAAATGTGCAATGATTTGGATGAGAAATAGTGTCTGTGTGACAGATCACAAACAATGTCATCAGAGAGACGAGATGGTGGTAGGGACAGGGAAGAATATCAAACATTTTGCTTCCTTATCCTCATCTCTCACAAAACATGCTTTGATTGTTTTCATAACAGGAACTGGCAAAGCTCAACATATTAATTACGATTGTTATCCAAAGCTAAAAGTGTTAAGAAAGAGTGCTAGAAAACCTGGCTCCAGGTGCCGAGTATGGTGGGCCCACAGGAGAAAAGGCTGTGATCATGATAATCAGACCTAAATTACAAAGCATATCCCCCAAAACAATGTGAAGAAAGGCCCATGATCAACAGAGTACAAAGATACTTCCATAGGAAGCTTTCATAGCTGTTGTTTAATCTGTGGCAGAAGTGTGTTTGTAGCATGGAAGAAGATGCTAGCAGAGGTTCCCAATCCAAGATAGCAAATTTGTACAATATCAGTATGAATCTAAGTTTAAGTCACCATCTCTAGTGCTTTCACTGAAAGACAAGCATCTCCTGCCTGGTCTACCCAGGTAAGTCTGAATATTCTTTACAATGATATCAGTAGCAATTTTCAGTTAACAGGTCAGGAAATTGAGGTATCAAGGGAGATTGACTTGCCTGAGGAGTTCTAACAGGCCTAGGACAGAGGGCTATAATTGAGGTCTCTTGAGCTCCACACAATGCTCTGTATCTTCTCTGTAGAGCCAAATATACATGAAAGACTTTGTTGGAGTCTGAAATCTTCAGCAAAAGCTGATGGAGGATGGACTGTGTGACTAGCGATACATGTTCCCAAGCAATGCAGATCCCTGGGAACAACAGCGTAACTAATGATCAATTCATGTTAATACACATCTTTGCTGTCCCAGCTCAGATCATGTTGGGACAAATCCTATCAGGACACAGTCTTAATTCTTCAAACTTCAGGCAACACAGGGAGCTGTGCTGCACTGTGAGATGGAGGCAGAGGCAGCAGGTGACACTCCTCATTGGTGTTGATAGATGCCAGGGCTTACAGCCAGGGATGTCTTGGAGATGTCTGGGAGACAGGTTCAAATGAGACACAGCTGCTCCTCTTTTCTTCCTGGCTGGCTGGGTACGAAATCAGTACTGCTCTGTACAGCATGCTTGAGTCACTTTGCCGGTTTAACTTTTCTTGTACATGGAGGGTTGTGGTTTTTTGGGGGAGGTGGTTTTGCACCACTGGATGTTTGGCATCCTGGTCAAAACCACCATCTATTAACTCCCCTGGCCAAATACTGCATGCCAGAAACTCCTGGAATTTTTTTGGCCATCCATCTGAAAAAGCGTGCTCAAAATCCCTAGCCTGGAAAGACTTGTATAAGACTTTTAAGATCATTGATTCTGTGACATAAATACAGATATAGCAGAACATATGAGGAAGCCAGCAGGAGTTTTTCAAATGAACTGAAGGTCTTTCATCCTTCTGAACAGATGACCTGTGCTTTCGGGTATTTGGAAAGCATCTCACAGCCTTTGCCTTCTCCATCTTGTTGCTTTGACCATAGAGCTGGGACATTTATTGCTGACTTCTGAGCCTCATCCTAATCACAAACCTAATCGTTGCCTCTTCTTTGGCTCCTCAGCCCCATCTCGGCACTGATTCAGAGATGAAGCACACAGAGTCCACACACATTCCTCACCTGATCTTTGCTCCATGGCCACCATTCAGGGAGGATATCCCTCACAAGCTGACAAACACACCTGCAAATGGTTTCTGCAGGCTGCCTGGGCAGTTTTGCCCCTCTTAAACCATGCCAATTTTTTTCACTGTTCCTCCACTCACTCTTGGATCCACACTGAAGACATTTACGTCAAGTTTTGCTTTAATTCTGCCCCTAAGGGCTCAGACAGGGTGGAAGAGAGTTCTAAGGACGAGGCACTTTGTAGCAATACTATTATTATTTTACTTGTGTATGTTTTCCCCTTCTGCTAGATTTGTTTTCACTCCAACTATATTTCTTTGAACGTGAAGAATTTTTTTCTTCCTCCTTGTTTTCCTTTTGGTCCTATCGTCTGTTTAAAAGCAAAGTCATCAATAATTTTAGATGAAATGTATTTGCTGTAACTCTCCAGGATAACATGGTTTGAATGTTTTGATTGATTTATGTCTATAAAAACAAACTCCATCAGCCATTTTTTTCTGTAGAAACCTTTGTTTTCTTTAAAGGTATGAGCCCTGTGCCTCATTAGTCTCTCAAGCTTTCCTTTTGGTACCTGTTGTGTTTCACACATTTTTATAAGCTGTCTGCCTCTAATAAATGAAATTATGCTTCAGTTGTAAAGTGTTCCCATAAGCAATCAAAGAAATGCTGCCTTGTAGTCTCTGAAAATAAGCACCATCAGTACCATTGTCACATCATCAAGATGTAACACAGACTGGTTATTAATTTTATGCTACTCTGACAGTTCGGGTGGTGCAACATTTCTAAAAACCCGGTGCTGGAGGAATCAAAGAATTGAGGATCAGCGTATACCAGGCTGGGTTGCTCGGCACTACTATATTATGGCTGATTATTAGGTAGAAAGGTGTCTTGCTTCAGCATAAGCTCCTGAGTAATTTCCCTCAAGGGTGAGAAGCTGAAATCAAATGAATTAAAAGTGGAAATCACATGCAGGTTTATTATCACGACATAAAATGATCAGCGTGAGTTACAAGATCTGTGACAGCATCTTCAGGGAACTCCGGAGAAGTTCAACTAAACCTCCTTTGGGATCCACAGGCAAGTAGAAACTTGTTTGCTTTTGCTCGTTTCTTGTTTTAAAGAGAGAGAATGAAAGGATTGTGTTTTTCCTGGGGCATCTTCGGGTCAAATGAGAAGATGAATGCAGCTGCGTAAGTGTACTCTGGTCTGCACTTGTATCACACATAGGATGTAATCTGGAGGAAGAAGACAGACCACCTCATGATGTACAGCATTATTCACTTTCAGATGTACCCAGACTGGCAGCACCCCATTTTTCTTGCACTGATGTTACATCCACTGATGACAACTTTGAATTTATTTTGAATTGATTTTTAGATATCTCTCCCAGGTTCACGGCAATATTCAGTAGCAAAGTTTGGGATGTGACACCCTTTGGTTTCACCACCTTTCCCTAAGGTTGCACCATCCAATGCCATATTGATACCTAAAGCTTTCTGCTGTTATCCATGTTGCAGTCACTGCAGCTTTGAGTGCAAGATAACCATGAGAGACACATGCTAGCTCTGAGAGCTTTGGGCACCAGTCATTTTGAGCAGAAACAGCCTCAAAAGACCAGAAAAGCAGCACAGTAGGTAAGTGACAGAGCAGAAATATCACTCAGGGCAATGTGAGGCACTGCACTGAGTTGTCCTCAACATTTAAATGACTTTTATCTGAGCTCCAGGTTGGTGATCCTTATTTATATATAAATCTTTTTGCCTTTTTCTTTTCAAATGGAGGTAAGGCAGAAGGGAAGGCAGAGAGGAGCTCAGCATTCAAAACTCCTCTCTACTTGCATGCACATTGCATTGCTAAAACCAACATTGTATGTGGTTCCGCAGGATCAAATTTATAGTCAGATTGCTTAGTAATTAGAAGAAACATATATCTCAATGGTAAAAGAGAAAACCTTACTTACTCCGATTTACCCCATTGTAACCCATCCTGGGAAGCAGCAAAGCATCAGATAGCTCTGATTATTTACAGGTACATATTTATATAGAGGGAGAGAGAGAGGGCAGATAGCAATTCCTTTATTTCCCCACTCCCTCTTTCTGCTTGGAAGCCTATTTACAAACACACAGCCAAAATCCTATTCAGAAATCAGTGATTGTGTTCATTGTTCCAAAACATGTAATAACAAAGGCAAGCAGCGACTGCGTTAGTGAAGCTGTAACAGTTTAAGATGCTCAAACAGGAGAGGAACGGGAAGAGCAGCAAATAATTGTCATTAACTAAAGACGGCAGAGAGCTGTAAATCACGAAGTCGTGCACTCTGCTAGTCTTGCATCTTTGTTGAGCTTCTGTAACACCTTTGATATGTCATCAGGACCTATGATTTAGCCACAATTCGTAATAGATGGGCTAGAACCTGCTGATTTCTGCAGCAAAATTCACATTTATTTTGCGGTGACTGAATTGGATTTTCTGGAGCCACGTGCCACTCTGATGCAGAGTTCCCACAACGCTTGTGTATAGTGGCCCAACCAGGTACACCTCTTGGTTTGCTCTAGGGAAAGGACATCCTAGGCTTGATTCAATGACTTCATTGAACAGGCATATGTTGTGTCCCCATTGCATGGATTGTAACAAACCATCATGGGATGTAGAGGCCCTGCAGAATCATCAAAATAGCAGTTCTTCCAGTGTTTTGGTCAGGAGCAGGGTTAGCACAGGGTTAGATAGGATATAACAGAAAGCTTCAGCTTCTTGCTAAGACATCTAATGGGTGGTATGCCCATCTAGCAGCACTTGAGCTGGCTGGCAAACCTCCGGTGTAGTCTGTAGAGGGAAAGAGTTTGGTCCAGTTTCCTCAACACAGCTGCCCTGAGCCTGTTATTATAGTGTCCAGCCTGGTTCCCAGAAGGGTGCAGTCTCCCATAGATCCTGCCACACCAGGCCTGTAAAGATGTATCAGATGCTTCCGTGATATCTCGAGTAATGTTAGATGCTTCTGTCAAGACAAATGATTTGAGCCCTTTGCTTTTTTCCCCTGTGCTGCTCCCATCTAATATCCCCTTTTGCACTTCATTGTGTTCCCTTCTATCAATGGAAAGAAGGTCCAGTCTCAAGGAGCTGCTCTGGTTAAAGCCATTTACACGTTTTGGTTCCTTGGAGTTATTCAGAGAGTTTCCTACACGAAGGAGGAACATCAGGACGTACACTTTGTGCTGACCCATCCGCCCAGCAGAGCAATTAAAATGAGAATTGTGAATGACTAATATTGTTTTAAAAACACAGCACAACCTCTGATGTGAAACAGCAGCAGGAATGGACTTGTCAGGCACTATTAGTTTCTAATTTTGTTTTTCAATAAAACAGGGAAAGAAGGAGTGTTTACAAGCAAAACGGTCTGTTCTCTAGTCAAAATACTCTGTCTGATTATGCTCTGGGACCAAGCAATTAACAATGATCAAAGAGCGTATTTGTCGTTAAAAGTTAATGGGGATAAAAAATCACTATATTGATATTTTTTTTGCTGTTTATTTGCTCCAGAAATAAAACTAGTTTGGTTTGGGTTTTTTTGCTGTTATTGCTCCAGAAATAAAACCATAATTTGACAGTATCTCACAATATAAACCTTATCACAGTTTGGTTGCTTTTCTTTGGGGGCAGAAGGTGGTTTTTGCCTCAAAGCAAAAAAAAAGGTGAAATAAGGAAAATTCTTGAATTAACCCTAATTTTGCCTGCACCTGTCTTTTACTTTTAAAAGAGGATCCACAAATTTTTTGGTCAGGTTTACAGATCACACGGGGTAGTTAGTTCAATTACAGCAGGAAAAGAGTAATTCTGGGAACTAATTAAATACGCTGGTTAATTGGATTAATAATTACCTTGCATATGTAAAAAGAGATTTTATGTTTGCACAGGCAATTTTTATCAGGATTCTCTCCGGATTAAAAAAAATCATGCTCATAAATGATTTTTTTCAAATAGTGAGATAATTTTGCCTTGGTCGTGACTAAACTTTGGAGGCAGAAGCTTTCTGCTTCTCTCAGAAGGTAATTTAAATAAAATAAAGATTTTGCTTTCTTTCTTTTTCTGCACGCTCACCTAGAGTCACTCTAGGGAAGAGAGAAAAGCAAAGCATGTTGTAATCTGCAGAAATCAGAAGACAATGGAAAAATCTGTTTTTAAGCATTTTTGGGAGGTGGGAACAAATTGCCATGGCAACTCTCTAAACGGATATGTCTTCGTGGAAATCATGCTGTTCTCTTGAAAAGTGAGATGCATAATACAACGAGCACTTGAAAGTTATCTTTGAAAGGCATGTGTACAGGAAAATCAGAAATATTTTATAAATTCAAACTTATGAAACATTCATGCTGATTCACTAATGTTTCTCACAGCAATTACTCTACCCAAAGACAGGAGCTGAATAACCTTGCCATGTACGTGTGCTTTTTTAAGCATGCTTTGTGGTTGGACTGATCTGGTCTATCAGCTCCTTTCGTCTGCTTCGCAAGTGCTCAGTCTCTTGCTATCAGTATGTAAGTTGCTACTAATTCAGATGATCGTTAAATCAGAGCCTGACTTATTTAACCCATTTCTTACACCCTTTCTTCTTCTGAAAGGTTGTGTCAGTCATCATTTTCTGACCAGCAACATCAGTGCCATCAGCGTGCTACAGAGAGTGGGATGACAGAGAGGAGTATTTGGCCTAATAATTGGACTTGGAATCGGATTAGCCTAGAGAAATGGAGACTGAGGGGAGACCTTATCGCTGTCTACAACTATCTGAAAGGAGGTTGTAGCTAGGTGGGTATCGGTTTCCTCTCCCACGTAACAAGTGATAGGACGAGAGGAAGTGGCCTCTCGTTGCACCAGGGGAGGTTTAGGTTAGATATCAGGAAAAAAATTCTTCACTGAAAGAGTTATTTGGCACTGGATCAGACTGCCCAGAGAATTGTTTGAGCCACCATCCCTGGATATATTTAATAGATGGGTAGATTAAATGCTCAGTGATATGGTTTAGTAGTGGACAGGTACACCTGGACTTGATGATCTCAAAGGTCTTTTCCAACCAACCAGTTCTATCATTCTATGACTCTAAGATGGTTTGAGGCATCTAGTCACTCTAAAGGTTGTATTTTGCTCACAAATTGAAGGATTCTCATCCTGGCAGAATAAGTAAGTGTCCTCTGCCTGTATTAGCAACATGAGGAGTAATTGCTATAGGATATTTTTTTCCTAAGCCTCCAGCATGAAATATAAATAAAATAAATTAGAGTTTAACTAGTACAAATATAGAAGGGGAAATAAACCATAAGCATTCGGTTTTATCCCCAAGATGGAGCTGCCTTCATGCATTTTTTCCTTACTTGTTTGTTTGTTCCTGACTTTCCTTACTTGTTTTGTTTACTTCTTTGCTTTCTAGGTGGATTTTAGTTGCTGTAGCCATGCTCTGAGCTGGACAGAAAGGGTACATCTGATCAGGAACAGCCTACCTCACAGCAGAGCATGTCACCTTCTGTAAATCCTGTCAGGCTGATTCTGTCCAAGGCTGAAACAACCCTACGCGTGACCATGACCCTGTGCAGTGACTCCGTGGCACTGGGGCTCTGAGATGGATATTCTCTCTGTGCATGTGTGTGAACAGAAAAAATCCCCTGGTTGAGGGAAGAAAGATGCTCTGAATTATTTGGCCCATGCAAATGGGCATTCTTTTCTCTTTAGCTACTCCCAGTTTGTTCTGGCGTAGACACCTCCATCGAGGTTAATGGCTTTATATCTGCTTCCTGCAAGGGGTTGTCAGCTCCAAGGTGCAACTTTCAGGTACGAGAAATGGGTTTATGTGAGGAAGGGTCTCCAACCACTTGTGTCTAGTGGGGAAGAAATCAGCAAGATTCAGAAAGGTTAACGATGAAAGACTCATTTGTACCTGCATGCAGTTTTACATGACCGAAAGAGTGGCCAAACATTGGAACAAGCTGGCCAAGGAAGTGGTGGAGACTCCTTCCCTGGAGGTGTTCAAGAGATGTATGGTTGTGACACTTTGGGTCATGGTTTAGTAGGCATGGTGGTGTTGGGCTGGAGGTTGGACTGGATTAACTTAGAGGTCTTTTCCAACCTGAATGATCTAAGATTCTATGACCAAAAAATAGCTTTCATATACATTCTAAAGAAGAGTTAAAAATACTCTTTAGGAAATCCTCCATTACATGCATTACAGGAGTTTTCTGGGATAGTGAGGACAGGACAAGTTTGTGTCAGTGATCCTGGCAGAGCCAAGACAGAGATCAAGGTGTTAAACAGCCAAAGAAGGTTTATAATTCAGTGACATTTCTTCTGATAAAGCAGTGTTTAATCTGGCAGCTACAGGAACTGGAGTGTGACATGAGCGTGAGGCCAGGAAATATAAAATGAAGTAATCACCCTGAAGAAGCAAATGTTTTGAATAACACATGATGCTGGAAATGTTCAATGCCACATCAAATCCTGTTGGTCAGTGCTACATATCAGCCATTTGCATTAATTTAAGTATTATTGAGAGAATTTAGGACAAAAATATTTCATCAGTGCCTATAGCAGCATGAATACATATTATTGATAAAGAATTTCTCCAGCAACCTCAATATTTATGGGATTTGATGTTGACACACGAGAAATTACAGTTTTAACAGTGATGATTTGAAAATGCTATGGGAGAGAAGTTGAAAACAGGTCAAAGAGCTTATATAGGTCAAGATCATGAATGTGATCAAAAGAGCAAGAGTTTTTAGAAAAGGGCCCTGGATTAAAATCAGAATTATTAGAAAGAGGATACATAGATGGTGAAAGAAAAGACAGTATCTTGTAATATGGGGAGAGTGAATTTTGACCCTGCAGATACTTGAAAAAATATTATTTCTTAAAAAATAAAAGGAAGACAAGTTTGCAAGTGCAGGACTCAAGTCTTGGGAGTTTCGAGCTTCATTCCTGAAAGTGCACCAGGAATACCCAAATAATAACATACCCTGGTTGTCCCACTGAAAGTGTCCTCCTGGAGGCCGAGGGCTGAGCCCAGGTATCTTCCTGACAGCTAAATGGGAAGGCTGATCGCTCTTTGCTCAGGTTTTCTGTCTGCAAGAAGAGGGGGAAGATCTGAATTGGAAATATGTGCTGGAGCAGCACATGGGGTCTGTGGAACACAGGTGCTAAATGAAGTCTTATTATCACCAGAGACAATTGGAGCAGGGACCCCCAGAGGGCAGTGAAGCAAAGAGACCCATGCGACTTCTGTGGCAGCATTCTTCTTCCCAGTGAAGACCTCGGTGACTTTGTATTTTCATCCTGGTTTGAGTTCATACCATCCCCACCATCACTCCTGCACCTTCCCCAGGGTATTGCCATCTTTCCCTCTCTTGTAGGTTACACTGCAAACATCATAAACAACTCAACCCTTCCTTCCTTGGGACAACATTTTACTATGCTTGAGAAAAGGTTTGAAAAAGTGGAACGTCGCATTAACATTAACATATTGTTATCCTTATTCCACAAAGAAAAAATCGAGGCAGAAAAAAATAATGTAGTAAATAAAAAATAATAAAGACAGGCTGACACTCCCTTTTGAGTTGAGTTTCTTTTATCTAACGTTAGCCATCTGAAAATGAGGCATCTGGCCTAGTGCAGACATCTGGACTCTCTCAATAGTCAGTAGAGAGAAGCAGTTTCAGAGGTGATTTATCACAGCTCTTCACAGGGCATGAATTGCCCCAGAAAGCTCCACCAGCTGCAGAAGGAACCCAGATGACAAGCTTAGCATGGATACCCACCTGTTAACTGGCAGGAATTGGTCAAGAAAAATCCAGTCTTTGCTTTCTATGATTTACAAAAAACATCATGGGCAATAATGTTCCACTGTATGATATGACCAAAGCTGAAATAAGATGGCTTTTGTTGATCGCAGGCAAGTAGACGTAGAATTATCATCGAATAAGTGAAAGAAAGGTGACTGCTAGTATAAAGCCACAGACAGCTCAGCTAGAAACTGGCACTAGTTACCTATGAACACAGACACTTTACTGAGTCTTTTTTCTTTCTTCAGGAGATCAGTTAAATGTCATCACAGTTGTCAAAAACTGTCCTCATCTCCACAGCTGAAGCATCCAGGGACCGTGCTCAGGACATCAAAACCCTCGCTTGTGCTCTGCTGTCATTATTACAGCTGTTGCCCTGGGCTTTGTGGTGGATCGTGCAGATAGAGAAGGTCAGAATACAGGTGAAGATGAGAGAGGCTGTCCCAAGCTGAAGTCAGTGATGCTTTATCTTTACAGTGCTTGGCCACTAAATTCAACAGGGTGTAGACTGGTCAGATGTTGCTCTGAGATGCCCACAGGAAGGGATAACTTCCTGGCATACAGGATGCTTGTACAGAGCATGATTTCAACGGCTCCGCTGTGAGCAGGTGTGGTTTGACCAGATGATCTAACCTTTTCATTCCTCATCAAGCTTCCCAGTGCCCTAGGAAGGTCAAACCACCAGTGTGTGGTGCCTAACACCTACTACCTGGTGCCTCAGCTTAATCTTCTCTCATTGAAGGGCTACCACTGGAGCCCTCAGCAAAACTCTGTGTCCCTGCTGTGCAGAGGGAGGAAGGAATAATGCTGTGTGTGCAAGTGTACACCTTATCCCATTCCAGGACAAAACTGTGAGTGTGATAACTGTACTTACCTTTCCTGGGGAATTCAGGGCAAATGCAAAGCCCTTTGCAGTGGAATTCACTCCTTAAAGCTATCAGGCTTTGGATTAAGGCCATCAGCCTCAAAACTACCTCCTCCTTGCCTCTAAGTGAGCACATTTATCCTAGTTCCCAAGTGAGACAAATTACAATTCAATTTTTTAAATTTATTTTTTCCACAGATAGTTGCTCTGGTGTCTGTTCAGGAGAATGTGTGCTTCTCTTTAAGTCACATTAAGACTCCAAACCTGCCAAACTATCCAAGAAGAAGCAGGGAAAAAAATAAATGCAGAGGTATACTTTATGCCCTTCATCTCAGCTATTTTTCCTTGAAGAAGACCATCTTTGAGTCCTGTATTATTGTACCTCCCTGTTTAATGACCCTTCTAATGCATTGCTATCAGGTAATGCCATCTGTATGTGGGCAAACGTGCTCACTCGTCTGTTTACTCAGCATAAATTAGCTTTATTTAAAGTTTAATGGAAGTTACATCTATTTGGACATCTGTACTTAACTGATTACTGGCCACGTTGGGCCGCCTGGTGGTTCTGCGTGAACTTGCCAGCTGCTATGAAATGATAAGAGTCTGACATATGTTAGGAGCCAGCAACAATCACAGTCAGGGACTACATTTTTTTTTTTCCTTTTAAATATTTCTGAGCTGGCAGCTAATAGCAGCATGAAGAAATCCACCAGCTTTCCCCAACTGCCTCCTCCACCTCCGTGCGTGTCTCTGCTGTCAATCCAAACCCTTTCAGAAGCACATAAAAAATCCCCCCTTAGGAGCCAGTGAACTTCTTTGTACATACTATTAAATCCACGTACATTTTGCTACCGATTTCATGCACTTCTGTCCCTAGAAAGCCTGAGACCATCTCAGCTCATCAGCACCTGCAACTGATTTGGAAAGTTGCTGCCATCTATAGATAGGTATGAGCACTTGCTACCGCAGTTATAGAAGTGAGAGAAGGGAAAATGCAGAAAGAAGAGAGGTGTAGGTGTCTGAAGAACTATCTCACCACGCTGTACCTTGGGTTCTGTGTACTCCTCTCTCTGGCAACAGTCAAATGCAGAGGGATGCACTTAAAAGTAGCAGAAGACAAATGAGAGATAAAGCTGCTCCCTGACTCCAGGCTGCCAGAAGTTGGCTCATGCCCCACTCCAACGATAACGATAGATTCTCTCTATACTTCTCTGCTGAAATGTATAGTCTCAAAAAAAAAAAAAAATCCAGCCATGGAACTAGATGCTTTCCAGACACTTCTAGTTTTACATCTCTTCCTGATGTTTTTCAACTGATGGATGTGATCTATCTAGACTTCTGTAAAGCCTTTGACACAGTCTCCCACAGCATCCTTCTCTCTAAATTGGAGAGATATGGATTTGATGGGGGGATGGTAAGGTGGATAAAAAACTAGTTGGATGGTCGTATTCAAAGAGCAGTGGTCAATGGTTCAAAGTCCAGATGGAGATCTGTGACAAGTGGTGTCCCTCAGGGGTCCGTACTGGGACCAGTGTTGTTTAATACCTTTATCAACGATATTGACAGTGAGATTGAGTGCATCCTCAGCAAGTTTGCGGATGACACCAAGCTGAGTGGTGTAGTTGCCACACCGGAAGGACGGGATGTCATCCAGAGGGACCTGGACAGACTGGAGAAGTGGGCATCTGAGAACCTCATGAGGTTCAACAAGGCCAAGTGTAAGGTCCTACACCTGGGTTGGGGCAATCCCCATTTTAAGTACACGATGGGGGATGATATGCTTGAGAGCAGCCCTGCAGAGAAGAACTTGGGGTGCTGATCGATGAGAAGCTCGACATGAGCCAGCAATGTGTACTCGCAGCCCAGAAGGCCAACCGTATCCTGGGCTGCATCAAAAGAAGCATGGCCAGCAGGGCGAGGGAAGTGATTCTGCCCCTCTATTCCTCCCTTGTGAGACCTCATCTGGAATATTGTGTCCAGTTCTGGAATTCTGAATATAAGAAGGATATGGAGCTGTTGGAACGGGTTCAGAAGAGGAGGGCTACAAAGGTGATTGGAGGGCTGGAGCACCTTCCCTATGAGGAGAGACTGAGAGAATGTGGCTTGTTCAGCCTGGAGAAGAGAAGGCTCAGCGGAGATCTTCTAGCGACCTTCCAGTACCTGAAAGGGGCCTACAACAAAGCTGGAAAGGGACTATTCGTAAAAGCTTGTGGGGATAGGACCAGGGTGAATGGGTATAAACTGGAGAGGGGCTGATTTAGAGTGGACATTAGGAAGAATTTCTTCACCATGAGAGTGGTGAGGCACTGGAACATGTTGCCCAGGGAAGCTGTGGCTGCCCCATCCCTGGAGGTGTTCAAGGCCACGTTGGATGTGGCCTTGGGCAGCCTGATCTAGTGGGAGGTGTCCCTGCCCATGGCAGGGGGGGTTAGAGTTAGATGATCTTTAAGGTCCCTTCCAACCCTTACTATACTATGATACTATGAAAATGCTTTCTTTCTCCTGAAAGTTGCATGGAGATGTTCTCTGCAAAATGAGCAGAGAACTTGCTGTTATTTCTCAATTACTTTTCAGCACTATCTCCCATCCTGCTATAGACAGACACTCAGTTGGACAAGACTTAGTTGGGACATAAGCCCAGCCTAACCTATTTGTCATCTCTATACGTATGGTCTTCACTGGTCTCTCATGCTAATAAGTAGAGTTAAGAGCCACAGCAGCCTGGGCATTAGGGAGGATCAGTCTGGAGCCTTTCAGGGGAGACATTTCTGCTTATGTCTATGATGAAATGGCTCTGTTGTCTGTTTTTGTTTTCTGTCTGTGTTTGTTTGAAATGGCTCGAGATAGGTTTCTGTATGGAGGTGACAGTGATGAGTGTTTCTGAGTGGTTCTGCATGTGGACATAGATAAGTTTAATGGCACTGAACATAACTTTGGAGCTGTTGTTTTAGACAATGCGAGAAAGAAAAAAGCATGTCTGTCTGAGTCAGGGTCTTGAAAACCAGGGTGGGACAGAAGCACATCTTGGACTGTGACTGCATGTAATGTACTATGAATTGTGGTACATAAAATGAAGAGTTTATTTCCTTGAAGTATAATGGTTAGAGTGTGTCTTAGAGAGTGTAGCTGTCTAGATAGGAAACAAGTATGCTTGGGTTAATCAGATCTCCACTACTGGTGCTCCTGATGGCTTTTCTGCCAGTGCAATTGTGGAGCTGGATCTTGAGAAGCAGTGCATGTAATCAAGTCACTTTGAGAACATTCTGTGATCGTTCCTTATAGCACTCAAAGCATACAACAATGTTATCAGAGAAATTGGCCAGGATTTAATAAAATTTACTTGTATGCTTAGAGTATTTTTATCCATGTTTTCTCTGCCTTTAAGGGAGATGATCAGGCTGGAAAATACAGACAGTGGCCTGTGGATCCAGGGTTTCCTTCTGGACTTCTTAGTGCATCCATTCCTACATGCATAGGATGTTCTCAAATGCCTAATAAATATTATATAGCCCTCTGAAAAAATACAGCCTAAGAAATAATATTATTCAAGTTACAAAACCAGACACTTAAAAGTTAGGAAAGCAGAATGGATGAAGAATCAGCAGAAATTACTTCAGGCAAAGACCTTTCTAAGTTTGAAAAGACCTCAGCAATAAAGGCTTTTGCAACCTGTGCAGCATGCACAATGCTCAGCCTCATCTTCATGTGTGGCATAGGCTTTTTTTGATATGCCAAAATGCGTTGCAGCCTGCATCTTTACTGAATCTCAGCAGTGCACTTAGAGGCTGCCCCATGTCCACAGAAAAGTGAAATGAAATAACTCATTATGGGTCACATCACTGTTAAGCCATACAAACACCAAACATCTTGGAACTCTGATTTTGTTCCGTGCCTTTCCTCCCATAACCTAGTGTTTGCTGTACTGCCAACTGAAATATATCTTGGAAGATACAGTTTATCTGGGAAGACTAGGGCCTGGAAATCCTAGATTTCAGTAGTCCTAATTAAAAGCTTATTTGTGAGTGCAGATGCCAACCCGATATCAACTGCTGCAGCTCCGCTAGAGCCAGTGGAGCTACTCTGCTTAACACTCGTGGCAGGTAGCCACATCTATGGTGTAAGATCTATTGTGCTTTCCTTGCCCATGGCAGGGGTGTTGGAACCGGATGATCTTTGAGGTCTCTTCCAAACCAAATCATTCTATGATTCGATGATAAGATCAAAGAATTTGGCCCTTATGATCTCTGAAATTTAATTAAACCTCTGTGCTACAAAGAGCGTTGTGGACCTTTCAGACTCCATACCCTGCCATTCCATGGATTTCAGGTTAATATACTAATACAGAGTGCCCTAAATTTAGCTCTCATTTAGAAAATGAGATAACATTATTCTTCGGTGTGTGCTTTGGTAGGCAAAAAGGATGACAATGCAGACTCTGCTGTTTGAGGGTATTTTTGTGTCTCATCTTCCACTGAAGAAGACCAAATATCAAATAAAATCTCAGCATTGACCTGGCTAGATGAAGGAAAGTTGTATGAATCCCCCTGAATCTGCACTTGTTCCAGAGCGGCGTGTGAGATTTACCCTTCTTTACAGAGGAGATGTGCTGCTGGCAGAATAGATAGTGACTTTAATTTGACTGGACAACATTTGCTACTGAAGAAAACTCTACTGAGTATAAAGAAAGACATTTTATGAAAAGCTTCTTTACTTTTCCTCTCAGTTTCTAGGATTCCTTTAATCCTTTCATACTTAACTAATTTCTCTCAGGATGAGATGATTAGTTTCTTATGTTTCATAAACTGTCTGGTACAAATTTAGCCCTGGAGAAAACAGCTGTCAGCTTGGATTTGTTGTGGGTATCTGCTAGCCTTGATGGCTGGATTTTACTTAGGTCCCAAAGCTGCTCCTGTTTAAATGACAATTCGTGGAGCTCCCTGGAAGCAGATCCAGGCTTAGGCTGGGTTTCCGAAAATAAACTCCTAAAATCCCATTGTAAAGCTTCATAATTACTGACCTCTATCAAAGTGGATTGAGTCTTGGTGAGAAGTAGCAGCAATCTACTCTCAAAAATCAGAGCAGGCACATACCTAGTTACCATGGATTTAAAGAGTTTAATATCAGGCAACCATTTCTGGAAATCTTAGTGGAGTGGAAAAGACACCAAAACAGCCTGTGTACGCTGGAAGCAGAGAGGCCCATAGTTTCCAGTTGAAAAATATCCCAAAGGAGGAAACCTTTGTGTTTCAGGGGTCAAACCAGCCTCTGCCTCATGGATGCTGACCTGCAGGATGTGGGCCATGAGTGAATATGAGGTATGCTCTTTGGAGCTTCTGAAGCAGGGATGAACCATCATAGATTGATGGAAGAGGGATCACTGTGTTTATTTCTCAGGGTGCAAGAACTCTTCCCTGCTTGTGCAACCCCATGCGGAGTGCTGAGACTCATGGGACAATTTCCACCACCTGCCTCTGCTCTGACTTCAGAAATCTTCCTCCTTGTCGCCCTGAAGAACTCATGAATTTCTGTCACACTCAGCCACAGAAAGACTCTGGTCGGAGACAGAAAGGATCAGAAAAGCTTCCTACCTTTCTGTCTTAAATAGAAGAAAATTTATCATTGGAGATTTAGTCCATCACTGTCCATTGCAGCTTTCTTTGCCTCCTTTAGCCTTTATGGTGTGAGACAAATACAGATTACATGTCATGGCTCCTCTCTTTCTAGTGACACAGAAAATTACTTATATTTACTGTTATGATTAAGATGCCATATGTTGTGTTTCATCATATGGCTGTGTGTAGTGATAGATGTTTGCACCTTAAGGACTGGATGTCTGTAAATACACCTTTCCATTCTAAGTTTGTATAGAGTAGCCTGATGTCTACATTCCTATTTTTCATCTTCATAGTAGAACTGGTGCAACATAAACACAACCAGCCTTGCTGCATAGGAAAATATAAAACAGGGTTAGCAAATGTATTCGTGTGTGAGAGAGAGAAGACAGAGGCAGAAAGGGAGGTGGAAAATAATGGTGTGTACACACACCTGCACAGACAGGGCTAGATTTTTGCTAAAGCTTATGGTGGTATCAATCTGGAATAACCCTGTTGATATCATCACAACGACATGAAGAGTAAAATAAATTCATAATCGTGTTGTAATATAATTACAGTTCCAATTACTTAAATATACAGATGCACACACCTTCCCCTTCTTCCCCTGCATACTCATTCCTGCTTAATTTCTGAGCAACTTGGAAATGAAAACTGTTACTGGATGATAATAATTCTTGGAACATATTCTAGAGTTACAGGTACTGGGCAGTTTTTTATGGAGTCTCTGATGGAGGTCAGACAGTGCGTGTTTAAAGAAGGAGCTGCAATTTCTAGAAGGCATAGAAAGTTAGCAGGTCCATTAGTTCAGAGCACCTGAGGATCAGGGCCTTTGTTGGAGGCTTTTTCAGGTCCTGTGCTTTGCATGAGGCAGACTAGTTAACTGTTGTAATCTTGTTCATGAGTATTGGTCTGTTGACAGCAATTAATTTACGTTATAGCAGGAGAAATTATAGGTAAATCAAGTTGGGGTTTTTTTTTTCCTAAACTAAACATAGAGGATTAAATTAGCTATGGACCAAAAATCCAAGCCATTTGTACTCCTGTTTTAGTTTTAATGTTCTAGTTGAAATGACAGCTCATTCTTAAAGAGCTTTGAATGAAGAATTTTTTGTCTCTATGAATTTAACGTATTCTTATTTAAAAAATTAATTAAACTGTGATCTCTTCATCCAGTATTAAATCACACAGAGCTTATTGACATAAGCAGAAAAACCCTATATTTTGGAAATACTGTGAAACCACTCTACAAATAAACCTGTTCTTTAAGCCAGGGATATTTGCCAGGGAGAAAATATTTTTTTCCTATCAGAGAAGAGAATTTATTATTTTTAACATTCAGAAATCATGAGCTTTTAAGTTACATTGTTAGCCTAAAAGTTATAATATTTTTGCATTTTAAATACTATTTTCTTCTTATTTACCCTCTGCTTTTTGCTTCTAATGCTTGTGTTCTTTCACTTCTTTTCTCAATTTATAAACTCATCTGTTATAAAAAGTAACTCAGGTCTATCACACAATCAGATGTCTCCAGGGGACCCGAGCTTTAAGACCAAATTACTCTTATATCACCATCAGAGTCACTCTACTATCTCTTGAGAATTGGAACACTATCTCAGCAAATGACAACCGGAGTTTCTGAGCCATGGATTACAAATAATCTGCTCTCCAAAATGTGCTACAGAGTTCAGCGTGATGACTTGCACTGACTCTGACTGTCCCGTGTGAACGCAATGGTTTGTCACTAGCGGGTAGTTTGGGTAACAGTCCTGAAGGTGCCCCTTCGATACACAGTGATTTTACCCAGCCCCATTTTTGGTTGTGCTCTCATCACACCAACCATTTCTATTGTTATATTTATGGCTTGTATCACATCCCACAGCCTCAGACAATCTCAGACTCCTCATCCTCCAAGTATGCAAGCTGAACTCCTGCTGAAACCACCTGGATACAAACAATATTTTCAGGGACGCACCAGTCTTCGTGTCATAGAGAAGTAAAGCAGCCCACGGCAAATCAGTCCCCATTTTCTAGCATTAACTCTGAGGTCACTCACTGTTGCTTTGCACAAAATCCTGACCCTGAATGCCAGAGGAAAGCCTCCTCTGGGCTATAGTGGCTTTGCTTCTCCTTTATCCCAGGGTTCAATCACGTTGCCTAAGCAAAGTATCTAAGGATTTGCAAGGTGCCTCAGATTGTACAAGATACTCACATGAGGCTGGACCTGAAATGGGACATATGTGGAACATATACACTTACAAAACATCATCTCAAAGTCCCAAGGCGAATTTTGTAGTCCTACTGTCCTTTTATTTGTATATCTGCAATACTTAGCAACTTCAACGGGTTATGATTTCCTTACTGTAGACAGTATACCATGAAGAGGTAAGAGACAGCCTTTAACCAACTGATCCTTCAGTTTAAGCTAGAAAAACATAGGATAACTCTGAACCTATTCTGAAGATATAGATGTGATGGAGATCATTAGAATCATAGAATGGTTTGGGTAGGAAGGGACATTGAAGATCATCTACTTCTAAGCCCTCTGCTATTGGCAGGGACACCTTCCACTAGATCAGGTTGCTCACGTCTCTTTTTCCTCCACTGGACACCACCCAGGCTTCTGTTGGAGTCCTATGCACGTTTGGGCTTCACACTGCTGGTCTAGACCACCTTGAAAGAAGCATAGCGAAAGATCATGAGTTTTTAAGAAGAGAAGGAAGATAATGTTGTTTCATCTACAGAAGAGAAAGCTGAAGGGGAAATTTGGTGACAGTTTTCAAACTCTTAAAAGATTAGAATAAATTCTGGGTTTGACTCTTTAGGGTATAATAAGAAACCATTGGTTTGAACGCAGAAATAGTTTACAAAACCCAGAAACATTGGAATGCACTGTGTCTGGGAAGCAATCCCTGCCTCTAGAGAATTTAAAACAGATTGGACCAATGATTGTCAGGGTTGGTTTATATATGATGGATTTAGGTGGGAATGGACTAAATAACCTGTTAAGGTCTTTCCTTGTCCTATTTTGTACCTTCCTAATAAAATGATTCACCTACAAAGAACTGAGTTCACCAACGCTTAACTGGATATATGATATTTTTACTCAAATTCATCAATCTTGAGTGCAGATATCTTACCAGCACTTGGGAAGAACGCCTTAAGGATCTAGCTTGACATTACTGTATGAGTAATTAGTGAGTTAATTAAAGTTTACAAAATATTTTCATATCTTCAGAGAAGTGCCATGTTCAGGAGAAAGGTATTATTATTGTGTAACATGAGGAGCAACTGAGTGCTATAGTAAAACATAGGACATACAGCAACAAAGAAACGAAAGCACCAGAGCCCTGACAGTGTAACAAATATCGAATTTGTTGACAAGGAAAGAGGTGGAGAAAAAGATTAGAAACATATGAAAACGTCTAAAATCAGTGAAAAGAACCAATTTATTGTCAGTAACCTCTTTGTCAAGGAATATTGCCGTACAATCCAGTGGTAGGGTAAATTAAGCAGAGTGCAACTCTGGGAAATGGCAGGTGCTCACCTAGCTAATAGAAATACTGAATAAAAACAAACCCCCATCTGACTATTTATTTGATTCTTTGAAGATAATAAAAGCAAGTACCTGGCCCAGAATGTTAACTTGATAAGGAATCTTTATACAGTTTACCTGTCATGTAAATAATGAATTGTTTCTCTTCACGTGGCTTTTTCAGTTTATTAGTTGTTTCCATTAGACAACAGCTATATCCTCAGAGATCTGCAGGGATTTGCCTTTAATAACAGCATGGCCTTCATCTTTTTCCTTTTCAAATTAGATTTTGATCCATGCTCCCTTTCTTCTGGTTGCACGAAGGAACGAGGATCTGTCCCGGCGGGAACAGATCTGTTTGCCATGGGAGAATCACTTTGTAGCTCTCAGCTATGCCCCGATCTAGCAACTCACTGAGCAAATAAAGCTCCCAGCCCCAAGCAATGTGCAGGTGGTGGGGGGGATCGGTAGGGAAGCTGCATAGAGGGGGCGGGAGGTGGTATTTCCATACAAGAAATGACTTTCTTTTTGTATTCCTTTTCGTGGTCCCTCCCCACCGAAACATAGCTCCAGAGGATCTTCAGCAGCTTTGTTGAAGGACATCCCTGTTGTCCCCGCTGAACTTTTGGCTTCAGTGAAATGGGACCATAAAGAAGATAAACCTGAACTGTTCAGTTGAAACAAGCCAGTTGGATGGGAATTGTTTTTAATCAACAGCAAAGTGATATAGTGCAGCAAACCTGACAGAAGCGACCTGTGCAACCGCTAAGAATGTTACTTTAGTGAATTATCCAATACAGTTAAGAGATGCTTAGAAAATTAATGTGTAAAGTAGCTAAACTACCATAGAAAACACGTTTAACAGGGTAATTATCTGCTACTCTCCCAGGGTGATGTTTTTGTGATCTTTTCATCCAACTTCTGCTAAGTACCATTGCAATAGGACAGTAAACAATACTTTCACTGTAATGACAAAGAATATTAACTCTTTAATAGGACTGCTGTAACTTTTCCATAAACATTTCAGTGTGCGTGGTCAATAAGAAGCTTGGCAAGGACTGTAAGTATTCATCTTAGTCAAATATGGGAGTCAGCAATCCTTAATCAGGATAAAGCACTGTACACACCATCAAATAGAAGTTACACTGCATCAGTTTACATCAAATGAGAATCCATCCCTGGACTTAACTCCAGGTATCCTGTCTGTCTCTGATTAAAAGACATCCACTTGAAGACCCAATCTAGGTTACAAACCTTCACAGCAGTTATAAAACCAGAGTTACACACCTTGATGCTGAAGCCTTCTGGCCATGTTACGGAGCCTGCTGGAAGGGGAAGAGCCCTGCCCATCACCAGCAAGTGGGAACCATAATCAGAGTCATTAGACTCAAATATGTTCCTCTGGAAAGGAACTGAAGTGTTGTCCTTTGTGTTAAATTAATGGCTGCAGCTACAGTTAAAAGCCCATCATTTACATAGCGCACAGGAACACTCATCTCACTGTGGGGAAAAATAGAACCCTTGGCTGGGTGTCAAGGTTTTAAGCACGAAGGCATGTATATCCTTTCAGCTGGTTGGTTGTACCATCTCCTCACATCCTCACCTCTCTGATCCCCCAGCTGAAGCTGAGCTGCTAGTAGTGAGGAGAGTCATGCACATCCCCCAAGGCTGATAATTTTCTCTCACCTTCCAGCATGGTTTAGGTGGTCCATATGCTTGGGCCAATGGCCCTCTGGCAGGTCACTCTGATCTGCCATGTATTACATGTGAAACAGATGTTGCAGCTGTGACTGACAGCAGAACCAGAAATCTCCCTTTTCCAAGTCAGGAAGAGCAAAAGGGAAAAAGGAGAGTCCTAGCCACAATCTTTCATGGGTATAAACTGGAGAGGGGCTGATTTAGACTGGACATTAGGAAGAATTTCTTCACCATGACAGTGGTGAGACAGTGGAACAGGTTGCCCAGGTCAGTATGGAGGCAGGGAAGGCAATGGATCTATGGAGCAAAAGCAAAATCTCTTCCTCCTAAGCATTTCTTTGGGCTCTCTCATCATTATCTGAGTATACTGGGACTGTTAATCCACCTTCCTTCATCACCCTGTTGGATGATATAGGTGTTTTAGCATTCCCTGCAGGTGTTTAGCATTCCCTACAGGGAATGCTAAAATATATGCCTTTTTTACAGACTGAGGAGAAAAACCTAAATTCATAGAGGTACTTAAACTCCTAAATTATGCAGATTTCTACATGTTTGCGGATTAAGACCAAACTTATCTCATCCAAGGTGAAGTGAGAGACTTTTATGGCATAGATAGGATGAGGAAATCAAACAGTGGTTTCCTGACTGGTCCTTGGTCATCATAGTTTTAGCATATGGGGTGATATTTTTCCCACAAAGAGAAGGCTTGGAGGAAGGATTGTGCCCAGTCTCAGACTAAGCCCACAGCAACCTGATCCAGTGGGACATGTCCCTGCCCATGGCAGCGGGGTTGGAACTAGATGATCTTTAAGGTCCCTTCCAGCCCAAACTACTCTGTAATTCTATAATTCTATGATTCTATGATTCTATGATGATGACAGTGCTATCTTGTTGCTCAGTGAGCCCCACTGCCTCCCAGCTCCTCACCAGCCATGAAGAACATCTCCTGGAGTAACTGCTCACATCTCCAGCTTAAAAAAAGAAAGCAGTATAAATCATTTAGAAACATATTACTAAGCTTATTATAAGGCATTATAACAAATTAGAACGAATGGTGTTGTTTAATAACAAGAGTTCTGTTACAAGATACTATCCCCACGTGTGTCACCATGACTCTAGCTAGCTGGCTGCTGTAAGAGTAGGTAAGAATGATTGATCAGCTTGCTTTTTTCTTATTCTGATTATAAAGGAAGGCAGCTTGGATTCAGAATATTAAACTCCACTATAAAATACATTATTAATCTGTACAGTAACCCTCTTTTTACAGCCTTATGCCAGTTTATTGCTACAGTATCCTTCTGAATGTGACATTAATAAAACTAGTGCAATAACACAGCCTCTAAATTGGTAGTTATTGGTAATGAGGGAGCGATTTAGTAGTGGGGTTTGTTGGCAAAACTGAAGGCCCATTATTAGTCTGATGGTTGATTAATTAGCAATTATTCACTATCTGATTTGTGACCCAGCCCACTGTTTTCAGAGATATTCTCACAAATATGCAAATTTTAAGCTATTAGTGAACAGAAGTACAACCTACTGTGCAGCCTAAACAAGGATTTTAGGTTCAAAAGCAAGTAGCAAGACTCCTCACCATCCCTTCCATAATCTGATGCTATGAAATGTCAGGAATCTCCATATTCCTGATAGTATGGGAATACCCAAGTCTGGCACTTGTGAAATTGTCCCTGATCTCTCCCCAGAGATGTGTCCTTCTGCCCCTGATTATGAAACATCTGTGAGCAGCTTTCCACACCTCAGATACAGATCTGCAGCATCCCATGCAGAACATGGGAAAGGCATAGCCAGGGCTCCCAGACCCTTTGCCTTGGCATACCACTGGTATCTCCAGCATCCCTCCAGCTCAGCATGCCATATGCCAGACACAGCAGATTGACTCCTTCATTGCTCCCCAGGGTATCTCCATTCCCATGTCAACACAATTAAACGATGCCGTTCCTCTGCCTAAGCTGTCAGCAGATCAGGAGCTTCTTTAGCATGGAGAGATGCTCCACGGTGATGTGGAGGAACTGGGCAAAAAAAGAAGAAAAGGAAGAGCTAATGGCAACAGGCAGGTGGTTTGTTCAAGATATTTTTATACGAAGATGAATTTTTGGGAGGTTCTGAAGTCATCAGATCATAGAAACATAGAATTGTTTGGGTTGGAAGGGACATTAAAGATCATCCAATTACACCCCCCCCAGGACGGGCAGGGACACCATGTATAGGCAAAGTTCACTGAAGGAGCTGCTAACAGGGGAGCGTGTGGGACATCACTTTCCCCTAGGAATGTTCTCCTCATTGTTAATACCTTTAGATCTGCAAACTGCATTTTAATAACTCAGGTAAATATTTTGGCCTTTATAGATGAAATTTTGATTCCATGCAAAATCCATTGTGATAAATCAAAAGAATTAATATAATCAATGCCTAAATAGCGTTTATGTTGCATTTATGAACAGACCTTATCATCTGCATTTTATTAATTTTTTAAAAAAATATTTTCAGCAGAGTTTCATGTCCGCAGCAGCAGCAGTAAAAAATTCTGTAGCATCTGGACATCTTCCCAGGCTATTTTGCCTACTTAACCATGAATAATTTTCCTAAGTTTCTAAATGTTCTGTTAATGTCTGTTATTTTTCAAAAAATAGGAACGCCTGATCTTGTCAAGACTGTTATGAACAAAATAACAAAACAATGTTAACTTGGAAGCTTTTAGAATATTTTTGAATGTTTTGCCCAACAAAAAATACCAATGTTCTTTCCTTGATATCACTGGAGACATGATATCACCAAGGGTACTTGGATGATCTTTCATGTGAGGAGTGCTCCAAAAGATATTGGATCCCTAATACTGTTTCTGCTCCCAGCCCCTCGCCAAGGAGCTTTGACAGTTCCAGCCCCACCAGAAAATGTGAAATGCCAGTCGCAAACAAGAAAAAACAATAAATATTTGCATGCTTATGTGTTCATTGCAGACATAACTTTATTGGTACTTGATAAAATACAGCTGAAGCTTGCCGTGATGTCATTGAGTTAGTTTCTCTCTGAGGATGTGACCAGGGTTAATATCTCTCTGAGGTGCACACTGTGCATGGAGTATAATAACCGGCAATCTCAGGAATACAATTTTTTTGAAGACTATTGACCATCTGAGGAGGTCAAGATCAAATAAGCTCAATTAACCGTTGAGGGGGGGAGGGGGGTTCAGTGAGTTTGACTCTGACCCATCAAGCTAAAACAGAGACAGAAAGCCACAGGCTGATTTCATCCTGCGGTCGAGAGGCCACATGCATATGTTCTCATGTGAGAATCAAAAGAGGGATCCTTACAAAGTCCAAACCTGCTAGCAATTCGTTGTTCCTTTCAAACCCGTATTCCCTCTGGTATGATGGAAGAAGATGACCAGCAAATGTTAAGAATTATCCTGCTTTCAGAAGTTCTTGATCATTCCTTTAAGTCTTGTGTTTTATTTAATCTACTTTTCATTTAATCATAGGCTGCTTTTTAACCTTGCTTACATTTTGAAAATGAGAAAAACGGGATTCAGGAAAGCATAAACATATTTCCCAATATTACACACTGAAATCCATCTGTTCTGTCTCATGGATTTGGGGCTAAAGAACAAGCTGAGTTTGATGACATCAACATTTTGTGTTGCTCATATACTTTACAAAGCATGTGCACTGCAGGGTGCACATAAACCTCTCTCAATCCTGTGTTTAAAAATAAAATCATTTACATTTACATCCCTTCCATAACGACCTTACAAATCCAGAGAGACAGAAGAGTCACAGTCCATTAACATCTTCTCTAAGCAGACTTATTGTCTAATGCTCTGATAACCATCCCATGTGACAAAGGCATTCAGGTCCAACAAATGAACAGCTGCCAGACTTTACTACCTTATCAAACCATTGAAAACTCCCTCACAATTTCTTTATAAAGGAAAATCATTTCACATAACAGATTACTTCCACTACTGTTACATCTTCAGTAAACCTCCTGACTGGCAAACCCAGTTCCTTTCTCCTTATGCAACCATGATGGAGAGGAAATGCTACCAAGGCCAATAAATGCCAACGAGCATTGAATAAGCTTATTCCAGAGGTGTGTAATTATTCAACGAATCCCAAGCTCACATCAGACTGCAGAATCTTAGGAAGGGAAAATAGTTTCCCTGGATACAAGGTTTTAAGTCTCATCTGATGAAATGATGCCTCATAGAAGACAATTCAATCAGGAGTTTTCTGCAGGCTAATCAAAGAAGAGCTGTTATTTCTTCTCTGTTCTGCAGCTAAAACAACTCTTGCTCCGTGTGCAAAGCGTGTGTCAGAGAGATATAGGAGGGAGAAGGCCTACAGCCAGAGGCTGCGAAGGAAGGAGATGAAGGGGTTAGAGTAAAACGAGTGTTTACTGACTTTCAAAGTGTTTCTGCGTTAGCTGCAGGCTCAGGAAAGGGTGTTACTATTATCGTGCATTGCAGTTGAAGGTAAGAGTGCCTGTTTTCAGGCTGTTTTCTGAAGATATTAACGGTTGCTGAGTTGTAAAAAAAGACCACGGTACAACCTTACGGGTTTTGAAATCTGAGATGAAAAAGGAGACAGAGGGGAGTTCAAAGTGATAACACCCCACGGCTTATATCTTGCTATCTAGCGGAAGCATAGTGATAGACGCCGGTAGGGACTGCCTGTTGATCAGCAAACTGAAGAAAGTCTTGGATGATACTGATATAGGTTCTTTTAAATCCTTTTTCATCTCCTTCAAAGTCATATTTCCCCCTTTCCATTTCAACTCTCCTCATATCTGTTCTTGTAAACATATTTCACAGATGTATGTCAGGAAAGAAGTAGATAAAGCTCATACAGATTTGGAGCAGAGGATCAACCAGAAGACCTCTGAATGCCTTACTAGCCCTGTGATACTGTAAGCCAGCAAATTCCTTAACATGTTTTTGAATGGCATAATAAATTTGATGTTGAATAATTGAAATCAGTTTTAAGGTCCATAGTCAGTGATGTCAGAGTCAAGACTAACACCTGTGATAAACTTTGCTGTTATTATAGGAGATCATTGCCTAGGAAATATGTAGAAGAGCCCACAAGAACATTTCAGCTACACATTGTTTACATTTGCACGTACACACAGAATTTACAAATTCTAAAGAGAGGCAGTTAGGGAATTTTATTGTTGTGGTTGTGTTTTAAAATTATTACTTTTAATCTTCCCCAGTGGAACGCAGAAGTGGGAAGGTTGGTGGTGACGTGATCCAGTGCATTGACCTAGCTGCTACATTTTGTCTTTCTCCTATTTTCTATGTCTGCATCTGCCTGTTGTTTTTTGGCTTTGACTTTGATTGATGCCTTCTTTGACTGAACTGAGGGGGAATGTACCACTTACAGGGCACTGACTGCTCTACATATTTCTATTTCCTTTGTCTTTTTCCTCTCTTCTTCTTCACTCCACTTTTTATTAGATGATGTTCTCATTTCCCATGTTTTCCCTCTCCCTCATCGAAATACTTACATGGACAGCAAGCTGAGTGTTTTCTGGTAACACGTTGGTTTATTCCTTATCTGACATAATTATCAGTGTTACTAATGGGTGCCAGGCAATTGCCTAAGTGAAAAATGCTGGGAGTAATCAGCTAGTAATGTCTTTTGAAGTCCATTGGACTGAAACTATTTATATTAGCTGAGTATTGGCACCATTTAATTCATCAAGCTCCAATTTGTCAAACCTGGATGGTCAAATTTGTAGTTTATGCCCTTATCTCAATTGTATCTTTGTATCCATTGAGTGAGTGGCATGATTTCTAACTCTCCAACTGAAATGACCAATAAACACCTTATTACTGGAACACTTCTGATTATGGTTGAAGATGACAATGACTGACTTGTTGCTTTGTCACTTCGCAGACTCTCATGTGCTGCCTTACAGTATCTCTTTCAGTGTTGCCATTTTCCAGCTTCTTGCCCTGAACTGAGGCCAATAGTTTTCCAATCCGGATAGAACAGTTCATTTTTGTGAAGGATAAAATTGTTTCTGTAAAGAAAGTGAGGAAACAAGCTTCCAGAAGAATGAAACGTCATGCGATCATATGACCTAGGTACAGTCAATATCACCTGTAGAAAACTGCACGGACTTGTTGGCTTATCGACACCTGTACTACTTTCTTGTGTTTACAAAGTTCAGTTAACTGCACACTCGGTAAAAAAAGGAACCAGAGAATTGTAAACCAACAGATGGTGCACTGAATAAGTAAGACAAACCCAACAAAACCTAAAGAAATGGCATGAATCAGACCTAGTCATAGACTAAAAGTCATTAGATACAAATTCTAATAATTAAAATCAAATTTGTTTTGGTTGGGGTTTTTGGGGGGGGATTTTTTGTTGTTTTTTTTTTTTTTTCTGCATCAATCACCTTGGCTTTCTAATCAGCATTATTACCTTTTCTCTGGTCTTCACAGCACAATGCAGTGGACATGAACAACACCACTGCAAGATGCTGCTCTATGAACACAACACTGAATTCTTAAGAATATGTCAAAGTCTCTGGAAAGATTTATTCCATGAGAAGACACTTTGAAGACTCTTGTCTTAACCCATCTGGTTCCACCAGGTCTATCTGTGCAAGATAAATAAAACCTCAGAAGGCATAGCCAGTAGTCCACAGCTTCACCCACCTAAGCTGTTCTGGTCTCTTGAGAGCTGAATTTCCTTTCAGGATAAGGTTTCCCTTTATTACCTTGTGCTTTCTTTTTTTTTTCCTTGGTATAGGCTTCGTCCAGCTCACCAGAACAAAATACTCTTCAAAAATTAGTCATTTTAGACCATAATGACCAATAGAAGTTGCTCTGATAACAGTGTTCTGGGTAACCCTAGAAAGGAATGGCAAACTCTTGTTTGGAATACATAATACATATATTACTCATTGAAAAGGAGGGTATTATGGAACTTAGCAATGAACCTCCCACAGGGGATGAATACACTCTAGCTGTGAAAAGTGCCATCATTTTACATCTCAGGAATTCAACTTGTTGTCAGATAAGGAACTGGTGATAGTACAACTTCTGACAGTGTGTGCCAAGTGGGAAACTGAGCAGCCACTGAGGCAATTTCTAGCTAGAATGAATGTCATTCCATGTTCCCAAACCAGCTTCTAGAAATGGAAGCTCACCACATCTTCGAAGCAGTGTGTGTGCAGAATAAGCGAGCACATTCACAAAATGAGAAGCTGTGACGTGATCATTTGCTGGAAGCAAAGAAGAACAAAAGGAGGTTGAATTTAGCAAATCACTGAAGAAGACCAAAACTCTGCAGGGCAGTTCAACATCTCCTAGAAAGGACCCTGTTGTATTCAAAAGATACATCTCTGTGACAGAAACTACAATGCAGTCTTTGGAGTAGCTGTAGACTGAGACATGAATAATGGAACAAACAGAAAAGACAAAAATGGAGCTTCAGGAAAGGAGCTAAATTTCTAAATTAGTTATTTTGGGCAGATTGCCTCCTCTCCTCCCATAGTAAACCACTCCTAGTATTATCTCATTGAAGGCAACAGGATGATTTAGGAGTAAAGGCACATGAAGAAATTGATAAAGAGATCAGAATATGGTCTTCTGTTTAAGAGAAAAGATGCTAAGATGAAATAAAGGGAATCCGAGAGGGTTAAGATCAATGAACAGACATGGGAAGAGAAATGTAGCATGCTAACCACTTCTTGGCATCCTAAATTCACTTTCTTCACCTGTTGTTTTATGTATTTCCAGCATAAGATACATGAAGAATGGTTGATAAGGAGGAAACCTCAACAACTAATAGGGGTAACTTTTTGTACTGTTTTAGTACTGTGTTTTTTACACTATACAATCCAGTTTTGGTGAACACAGTGGTTTAAGGTCAGTGATACAGATCTTTTAAACTTTTAAGGCTAAAATTTCAGAGGCTGCTACAGTGACATTTGGAGTGGAGTCAATCGAAGTTGCTTTTTTGCATTCAAATTCTACCTGCAGACCACACTCCTCCATTTGTGAGCTGAAGAAAAGAAGGAACAAACATGTGTGATTTGTCTTCTATATATCTAGGCAGTCACTATATTGACAGACCCATCTGAGCTAGTTATCTAAACTATTTTGTCAATGGAGAGAAGAAAATACTTCTATAAATGTGATTCATGCCATCTATCTAAACATCTACATTAGAATGAGATGACTCATACCCTAAAGATGACTACAAAGGGAGTCATGGGTTGTGTGGGTAGTGGACAGTCAGCATCAGGTGAGATGGAGCTCACATCTAGAGCACAAAAACATGGGTACTTTTGTTTTCCAGACCACAGGTACTAAGTCTTTGGGTCAAAGAGTCAGGTTCATGCTGCTACTGCGTTTACATGGCAGCAAGACTGGGTTTAAGGACTGCAAGGTTTCTGTAAGCCTGTGGAATTTGTCAAGAAAGCAGATTCAAATCTTGGGATCTGATATCTTTCCATCAATTCTGACTCAACTGCTGCCCAGTGATAATCTACCTACACACTAAACCAACCCCATCGGGTACCAGCCATCTTTTCAGTCATGCCAAACATCATGTAGAATCAAGTCAAAATCTGCTGGAGATGGATAGGCTCAAAAAAAAAAGCCTATGATTTAGGTCAACTTTCATATAAAATATGAAAATTTTCTGTCTAGTGTGTGGATCACAAAAATGCCTCAAATATCTATTCAGGTTTTAAATTACACTGCATTTTCAGGAAAAAAAAAAAAAAAAAAAAAAAAAGAAGAGGAGATTCCTGTGTTTCAAACCACCACGTTCTTGTTTTGGGAACAAGAACCGTCTCACAGTAAGGAAAGCGAGGGCTTGCACTGTGCTCTGATTCATCGCCCTTCAAAAGGTCACGTGGGCTATCCGACGTGAAAGGAACCCACTAACTTGAAGGGTTTCACGAAATCCCCAGTTTTGGCTAAAAGACACTCCTTGAACACAGACAAATCGCTGGTAACCCTTTCATTTAGCTTTGATTTGGTGAATAGGCAGACACTTCACCTGAATGGACAGAGAATGGGCTGTCATAACAGACAACCCTTTTAATATAGTGTCCTGAAGGGACCTTAAATATTCCACAGTAAGACACTGTGCAGACATAAGACAGAGGCTGTTGCTCTCTCAAGACTTACCTTGGTTTCAGCAGAATTAGTGAGTGTATACAGAAGATTTGAGGGGAAGAATAGCCTCCTATTCACATCACCCTAAATTACTGCTAAACTTGAATCTGCCAGCATAACATACCTCAATCTGGTGCTACCAAACAGGACATTCAGAGAGGTGGTGGGTTCTTCATTCAAGAAGGACTTTTGTTGGCTAGACAAAGGCACAGATCACCTGTCAGAGTTGGCAACGGTCCTTAGATAAAGCCATTTAAAGTGTTTATTGTCCTGTATTGCTCACCTGTTGTTCTAATGCATTAGAAATCTATTGGTAAGGATCTGTGTTTTCTCAGCCTGGTTAAAGAACCAAAACCAGGAACAGTTCTTTCTAACCTAGATAAGTACACCTTGGCTTGCAATGAGGAGATGCCAACAGGGTCAGGGAACCCACTGGATCATACCTTTTCCCAGCACACGTGTGCACAACACACACACACATCCTCTCTGTCAGGTTGCTTTGCCACCTGGGATTTCATGAGCCCCGAGAAACATTTCAGGTCCATAAGAGAGGTAAGTAAACTCTGTGTCTGCCTTCACAGCACAGAGGAAAGTTGGCAAATGGCCCAGGCAATCAGAATAAGAAAATAAAATGGCAATCCCTCAGGGAGAGTTGAATATTCAGATTGTTTTCCTATATTTGAGCTGCTCCATATGCAAGAGGAGTGAGGCAGGGAGAATCAGCCTCCAAGAACTGTTTGGTCAGTCCTCAGTATTCTTCATCTCCCTAGTCAGGAATTGTTTTCCCTCTGTTGAGGAATAATTACTGCTTTTAGTAGGCAGATTTACATGTTTTAAATAATCATTGGCTTTCTAGGAAGAGATTCCCAGGGCTTGAAAAGATCTCATGCATGTTCAGAGTCAGAGTGGGAAAGCTTCCATTCTCCCACTGAAACAGCCTGTCTTGTGGGATGTTCCCTCTCCTGGAGTGGACATTCACTCTCTTTCCTATTTTTTTGAGACTTTTAATTTAACACAATGTGAGACTAAGTGGAATGAAGCAATCTTGATTCATTTTTTATGTTCTGTAAGTTAAGCAAACTGACTTCTCTTACTGGACTGCTGATGAAGTCTGGGCCACAAGAGAGCATGTTACAATTGTTTACCAAAAGAAATATGTATTTTTTCCCCCTTTTAATGTGTTCAAATAGTTCAGAGTACCTAACATTTAACTAAGCAGTTGCTGCTCTTAATGTGAATACTTGCCTCATAGCATCAGTGTAATGACTGAGATCAGAAGCCAGCAAGAGGGGAAAAAGCTCATGAAAAATGAAACCCACTTCCCCCTTATCACTGAACAACCATCCAATTTTGCTCCAGGCACTGTATTTTTTTTTGTTTCTTACTTCGCATCTGCTTGCTAAGGATAAATAGCACATACAGAGTGTTCAATGGCTTGAAATTGTGAAAGGTGAATGATTTTTCTGTGTAGAAGTGTATCTTGTGAATGCCCAGCTGAAAACACTTCTCAATAACCCCCTTTTGATCTGGTGTAACCTGCTGGACTTTACTCCTGCCGTCTCACTCATCACACAGACTCTTTGCTGGCTGATGAGTGCATTGATATGATCTCAGCCCCCCTGTTCCTCCCTCCCTTTCCCCATGGGACACAAAGAAAACCTCAACATTACTGGCCAGTGCAGTGGCTGTGGAAAGGAGATACTGAGTCTTTTCATGAAACCCCCTACATGACTTTTAACAGGGAAGATTTCTGTCTGTGTCATGCAACATCCTGGAACAGAAGGTACTCAAAGTGGATCCTGACCCTTCATGTGACGCACAGACCTACCTCCCAGACATAAAATTACTCCAGTGTGTTGGAAGTAGCAGCTCAGCTTATGTCTGGCAAAGGTCAAATAGAAACAGGTCAGAAATGAGCTAAGAAACTTCTACATCTCCAGGTCCTGAGCAAAGATCAGTGGACTTGGGTTGCCCTATTAATATAAACAATATAATTAAGCAGAGTTCCCAAGATTTCCTCTCCTTTCTGTACACTACCTCCAGGGAAAGAGCAATGTCACTCCATCTCATCAAGGACTTCAGAATTATCAGTGTATTGTTTACAGCAAGTGAGTGGCAAATAAGATCCTTGCAGATGTCTGCCATTCCCTTTCCATTCACAAGCCCCAGAAGTGCCCATGAAGACATAGTTGTAAAGTCAGTTTTGATAATACATAATTCAGTGCCTTCAATTCGGCCCTCAAGGCAAATGTGGTATTTTATATAATGGCTTTACTCACGAGGGGGATATTAATTGCATCTTCCTAGCTGGTTGCTCAGAGCTACAACTTCATGTGCATGAGGCAGACTCCCCTTAGGAGTCTTGATTTTTGTCAGAACAATCTGAAATTGTGTCCATGTCATTTATTGTTACAACAACAACAACTGAGCAGCCTATATAAAATACAAATCTAGGTCCATTTAAAACCGATATGCTTTATTGCTGCTATGAGCAGCATGTTTTAATGAAAGTGAAAGAATAGATGTCGGTAGTATTTGCCTGGTGTAATTTTGGAACACTTGGCTATAGACAGGGAAGGTTCTGAGGAAGATAATTGTGGACATATTGCAAATGGCCATTCTTTTACTTATTCATTCACACTTTCATTTGGCCCTTGGGGTTTGTAGGGAAATTAAAATGACAAAAGCAGAACAGGATGACTCAAGTAACCCCTGCTGTCCAAGCTGTCATGTTTCAATAAAGCCACTTACCTAACAAAGGATTTTTCACATAAATATTCACTGCTGTCCATACAAAGAAACATTATCCTACCTGGCTGGAAAGCTCAATGAGGTGATCATCCACGAGGGTCTAAGGAATTTGTCTAATAGACAAAAGCAGAAAGTTTCTAGATTATGCATTTGTTATATCATCATCTCACATTAAAGCCCCGGTCACAGCTGGGCTCCTTATCTGCTAGGTGCTATACAAGCACAGAAAGAGTAAGAAATGGTCCTTCCCTCTGAACTGTGATGAAGCTGTTGCAGCTCCTTGTTACTTCTTTACAGAAGATTTTGGGAGGTGCCAAGCTACCAGAAAATGGCCCCATGTGACTTGCAGAGCACAGGACCTTCAGTCCCTCTGGGGGAAAATATGCTGTGTGCCTCTGCCAGTGAGCTCTCCACCCAGCATCAGCATAGGTGCCTTTTATTCCCCTCCCGCTGCAAGTAAAATAGCTTATTTTGAAAACAAGTTAGCTTTTCAATGAAAAATCAGTGAATTGAAGTAGTTTTTTCATGATGTACCCCTGGGGGGTTTCATCAGCTTTTCCCTAGGAGTATCACTAAAAACATGAACTAATTTTTATGCATGTTTTGTTTAACCCAGGCTGGCTTTTTTTTATAAGAAAATATGATTTCTCAAGTGAAGGAGAATCAGACTCTTCCATGAGGGTTGGAAATGATGGAGCCTAAATTGCTGTGTCCTATGTGCTTACTCCTCTTCACTAGATTAAGCCCAGCTCCTTGCCTCTGTTCTCCACGACGTGAGTGCCTCCAAATCTCTGTTGTGTCTTCTAGTTCCACCTGTACTCCACCACTCTCCTTGTTCTCCTATTTCCTCTGTTATTCCCCACTTATTTTGCCCTCCAGTTCATTGTTGGGAGGTGGTTTCATACAAGCTAAATTATCAGCACTGTGGTAGTCCACAACTACAGCCTTTAGTTGAGTATTTTTCACTTTGCTGATTTTTGCAGCAAAAGAATAAATGTAGGAATTTAAATATCCCTTTGTCTAACGTGGTTGGAAATGGCTGATAGGAAAAGAGATATCAACAACTCTGGGAGAAAGGATGTAGAGTATGATCACTTAAGTCTCTAGTAACATCTAGAAAGAATGGGGAGCCACCTAAGAAATGGTCCAGTCTTTCGCATTGAGAGATTTACTTGAATTTTTACTTTTCAGATTTTGTTACCTGCCCTGCTTCTGCCTTCATCTGGCATAAAGATCAGAGAGGTGAAGAGTAGTCAGAATTGCTGCATATCTGTGTGTTTCAACAAGACTGATGAGAGTTGCCTAAGAACCAAAAAACTAATTTTGTTCTACCCATCAATAGCACAAGAAAATATCCTCCTTTTATAGGCAGATTGCCAAGATATAGGTTGGAAAGCATTGCATTCCCTCACTGATCCATTCTTATTTACAGTTTTGCTGCACCTAATGAAGCTCAGAAAAGGGACATAAATCCATGCTTAGACCAAGACACTGACTTTGGGCAGGTGTGCCAATAAATGATTTAACCAAAGAGTTGGATTTGAGTAACACATGTGAATATACCCTTATTCTCCATCCCTTCACTGAAGACCTCACCAATAAATGGAATTACAAATTGCAGAAATCTAGCAAACTGTGATATAATGCAATGCTGACATTACTGCCAGTTACCAAACCACATCATGTCAGTCCCGTCAATGAATAAGAAAATCAAACCCAAATGTGAGATCTTCCGTGAGGTCTAGAACTTCACCCCTCCAGTGTGAAACAGTCACTGTGGCCATCTGAGGTACAGGTAAATCTTGTAAAACCGAGGTGAGGATAGCAAAGTGTTGCAATAACAAAAAAAACACAAATCCTTCATTGCCTGCTTCTTTACCAGGTGAGATGTTCTCATAAAAACATAGAATGATAGAATGGTTTGCGTTGGAAGGATCCAACCCCCTTGCCATGGGTCAGGTCACCTTTCCCTGGGCCAGGTTGCTCAAAGCTTCATCCAGCCTGGCCTTGAATACTGCCAGGGGTGGAGTTCCACAATTTCTCTGGGCAACCTGTTCCAGTGTCTTACCACCCTTACCGCAAAAAATTTCCTGCTCTCACAGCTTGTATTTGCTCAGAACAACAACAGCACTTTCACATGGGGTGGATAAAAAAGATTCCTCTTTCTTTTTGATATGCCCACACTCACACACCTGCTCTGATGTACCACCAGGAAGCCTAAAAGTATCCTGCCAAAACTCAGGAGTTTCATATCCTCAACTCCCTTCTCACGCTAAGTGGCTGGTAGCTTGGGTTTCTCCTCTTCTGTAATCCTTTAACAGGATGAATTGCTGTTTTGAGTTTAAAGAGGCCATGAAGTAGCAGAAGACTGGAAGAAAAAAGGATCTATTTGGATCAGTCCAAACATTCCCTCTTCTTCTGACTCTGGCCAGGAGCAAGGACCTTGAGGAAGAGACACAAGAAATGTGTTTGGGGCCTTGGGCAGCCCTACCTAGTGGGAGGTGGCCCTGCCCATTGCAGGGAGATTGGAGCTAGATGATATTTAAGGTCCCTTCCAACCCAAATCATTCTATGATTCTGTTCTATGATTCTATGATGCAAAGACCCATGGAAAATTATTCCTCCCTGATATAGTGACCCAGTTTCCAGCAAATGACAGTGTCGGAATTTCCTGAGCTTAGGCCACACGGCTATAGAGCTCCACTGAACTAGGAGTTGGATGGAGGCTTGTCCATGTCTTACACTGATGGAGCCTGGGCTAGCCCTTTCTGTGCTCAGTGGGCTGCTAAATCTCAGTGATTTTGCATCAAGAACATGACCTCAGTTCTTCCCTATCCAGGACAAATCTCCAAAACCTGTGACTGGCTGCAAATCTGATCTCCCATCCTTTGCCTTTCTCATCTCTAAGATGCCACGTTCAATGTCTCAGACAGTGTCTCCTTGGGGCACGTGAGGGGCCGGTGTCACATCCACCAGATGAGAGAGATTTGCTATTTCAGAGGTAATCCCTTGGTGTAAAGCAGGTGTCTCTGCACTCCTAGCACAGGTGCTCCAAAGCTTAGTCACAATGGTCCAACACTGGAGATAGCCCAGCAGATCTGAAGATGTTTCTTTCTGTCAGGAATTCTGAGTCTTTAAGGGCTTTCACAGAAACGAAAATGGATTGAAGAGGCTGCCTAGAAATTGCGTATGGGAAAGGAAGAAAGCTCAATTCCCTACGAATTTCAGCAATGGAAGCACCTTCATAAAATATTCATTCCCACTTTGAATATTATATAACAACTGTTAGCGAATGATTCATGCCACGTGTCATTTACTCACCAACTGCACAGATTGTTTATAAATATGTTATAGTCTATCTTTGGAAATATAAATGACTGTAATTAAAGAATCCTGTTTTTAAGTCTGGTGAAGTTAGTTAACTGTGGCATAATGTTTACTGAATACTGTTTTAAAATACCTTGTAAAAGGTCTTTACATATTCATGGGGCCGCTGCTTATACCTTGCTGTTGGGGACTGCAATTTGTTTTTCCAGCTATGGTGCTAAAGAAGGGCTTTAGATCATGGGTACAGCTTAAAATGCATGCTAACTAAATCTGATTTTCTGTTTCTGTTGATTACAGTGGACCAAGTCCTCTGTGGGCATAAATCTGCTTACTTAACTCAATATATTAACCCAAATGGAACACAAAATGCAACATGCAGCTGAGGTGATACTAAACATGATGTAGTACCTCTGAAGAGGCTTCTTGGACCAACCCATATCTGAAAAAAAATCTAGGAATGGATGAAGTTTTGTTGCTCCTAAATGAAGGACGTTGTTGTTTAAAGGATGGCTGGGAAGTCAAAAGACTGAATTATTGAAAAGAGGTATCACAGCTTCCATGAAAGTTTTTGTTGAAAAAATCCCTCTTTGTAAATGTTAAGAAGTTTTTCCTCTTATCAAGTTGCTTTAAATATTTCTTCTCTGGTTCATCACTGGAGTCATCTGTCAAAGGAGCCACAGTTCAAAACAGGATGTGATAAACTTAGTGCTGGGATGGACAAGTTCTGCTTTGGACCTCCTGTATTGCTCTTTAGGAGCAGCACTGCAGTTTAATTCTACCAAGTCTGGTTGTTTATTGCCTCTGGGACAGAGTACAACTCTCCTCACCCTCCAGCTCACACTCAAGCCACTGTGCAGGAAGGGGTTGTGTTCTTCTGGGGTCAGGAAATAATATTGATGTCATCAATTTTCCTCAGTATTTTTCATTTCTTGAGTGCCTGCATCTGGGATGATGGGTGTGCTTTGGCAATATTTCCAGCCTAGCTAGAAGTGTACAGAAGTTCAACCTCCTTAAACTGCCAGATTACTTCGGCAGAGTAAGCAATTCAGAAATGTAAAACTAAATATCAAAGTTAAAATTTAAGTTTCGAGTCTTTTGCAGCTCTGTTTATGTTTCCAGCTCAATGTCATAGCAGCTCTTAAAGCTTCCAAACAGCACTTCATCATCAGGGCCGTAATGTTAACAACATGGAAAAATGCTTTTCTTGAAATCTTTTTATTTCAGTTACTTTTAAATCGGACAGTTTTAATGGTGAAGTCTGGGATTATCCAGATATCTCCTCTGCTTTAAACAGCGCTAGTTTCAAACCCTGGTGGCCCAAATAAGAAGAGGTCATAAATGCGTATAGGAGTATTATCTTGGATTTGGGTTTTGTTTGGTTTTCATTTGCTTTAAAGAAAAGCAGAGAGAAGAGTAGGGAACATTAAGGAAAAGCCTTGTTTTGAAGCATCATGTTTGAGGCACAAATGTTAATCGGTAAAGCCAAGTAAATGACAAAATTGTGCTTGTCCGTGTCTGGTCTTGTATACAAAAAACACGCTTGGGAGAGCAGCTATCCAAATAGGCTGAGACAAATTGGACTGTAAAAAGCATGTAGAACAGGGGAGAGAGGAAAAGGGCTGCAAGATGTGGCAGTGAGAGGCATGACTGGTGGGCAGGGAGGCATCTTTCAAATTTTTGCCCTGAGCATAGCCTGTAATATTGGAAGTTGACAAAAGGAATTTAAGTAGGACAGTAATGCTTTCCAGCTTCCTTCGTGCCACAAGTGCAATTATACTGGCAGCCATGATCAGGGATGGATATCCCTCAGCAGAACTTCTCTTCATCTCATTGCTAGCAGTCATAAGGCATCTTCCTGCACTGGCCATCCCCTCTGGATAGCTGAGGCCAAGGACATGGGCACGATTGCAATCAGTCAAAGAGGAGAGATTTCAATTTAATTTCATTTCCACTTCTCACTTGAGCTGTTAACGCTTGGGAAGGGCTTTTAATAAAATGGGACAAACAGTGATCTCATTTGCCATAACTAACACTATCGTTACAGATGCTCCATCTGATTCCAGGCACAGAAGAACAGAGGATTATTGGATTAATTCTAGTCTCATAATTGATTCACTCAGGGTTTAGTCTGCTTGTAAAGCAAGATAAGATCTTAATATTGCGCATTCAGCACAACGACCACTTGCCTTTCAGAGCAGCCTCTAATTTCTGAGAGTGATTAACTCATACCACATCCCCAGTTTGGCACAGTCCCAAACTGTGGGGAAATTTGGAGCAGCATCCAGACTTTGCAGCTGGCTTTTATCTAAAGGAGGGGCCTGGCTATTTTCATGGGCATTTACTATTAAGGCAACGTTACTCTCTAGACCTGGACACAAGTATGAATTTGATCATATATCAATAAAAGGAGAGATTGTTCCAAGAGAGGTTATAACTCCATAAATGATTTGGCACAGGGAAAGGCTGAAAACAGTGCAGTTGAAGGTGTGATGGGGAACAAAAATATTCATATTCCATACTAATACCAGGCCTGGATGTAGAATGTGGGGATGGACATATAGACACATTGATTGCTATCAAGGTTAGAACCTGGACACAGTTAACGATTACCTATGTACCACTGATGATGTGGAAAACATTTCTGGCTGTTTATAGAAGAATTTGTCAGTGTGCCCCACCATGTCACATGTACTATCCACCTGAAAACCTTTCATCTAGCCAACTCAACGCATCTCAATGGAAGCATGAACAAGAACAGCTGTCAAAATGCATTTCTATAAGACATTGCAATGGGTCTGTCATCCACAGCACTCTTTTCTCTGTCTGTAGCCTCTTATTCTGCTGTGTTTCTATTAACATTTTAAGCTTTTTGGAAAGGAAATACACATGTCCGTTTGTTTTCACACCACCTACTGCAATAGGCGTAGGCAACACTCATACAAAGTCTTTCTCAGAACTAAGTATTTCCAGCCACAAGTTTCAGCCTCGATGCACAGAGATGACTGAACTTCTCTGAAGGCTAAAACTTTGGTAAGATGTGCCAAGGGGAACTACACGTATACTCAGTGAGCTACATCTGGGCTCTGACCCTGGCAGGCAGTGAAGTGTCGAGTTATGCATACAGATGTGTTTATTACAAATTGTAATGTCATGTAACTTGTTCATGGAGTGAGGTGTCCTGAATCCTCCAGTTTAATAGAAAGAAATGGGAACCAAGACAACTTTTTTCCTGGACCAGAAGTGATTTCCCTGTTGAGAAGGCAAGTCAAGACCTTGTGAAGCTAGAGACAGTGGGAGTGAATGAGTGAGAGTGTGAGATAAACTCCTAGGGTAACTGCTCTAATATTGTTGGTTCTTCAATAAATCGCAGAACCCAGATTTATGACAGACTGTCCTTTACTCTATCTCACCCATGACATCCTCTCATTTGACCTCCAAAATCTGTGAGTTCAATCCCATCCCAAACTTTAACAACAGCTCCTCAGTTGCTGCTGCTGTTGGAGGACACTCACATAACCCAGACAAGGCCTCTGCAGTAACAAGAGTCAGCATCTGACTCAGAGAATTTCAGTTCCAACAGGAGATGTAGAGAGTCCCCTAGAAAGGGTGTATAGGGCAAAAGATGTGGGAGGGTGAGGGGGAACAATAGGGTGACAACAATGCAGTTGCCATGTCTGCTCCCTGCTCCCAGGCCCACAACACATCCATTGCCTTTACTTTGCACCTCTCCAGAGCAGAGGTGATGCTACCTACAAAGGAGGCAGGGCAGTAATATGCTGGTTTTTTCCTCCCAACACCCTATCAGCAGCTTCTTTCTACTTCCCAGTACTTTGCAAAGCCACATGTCCATACGTTTGCGTGGGAGGATCTCTGTGCCTTGGGATGTGCACGGACATAGAAGAAGACTGTACAGGCTATGGGGTACCTAACTCTGGGAGAAGGTGGAGAAGAAGGTACCCAAAACTTCAACATGGCCTGTGTTATCTTCCTTATCTAGGGCCTGGAGAACAGAACAGGGGTGAGAGAAAATAAGGGGCTTCCTTTTACCTATTACTCCTAAAACCTCAGCGCCAACAGGATCATGATATCTGACAGCGTACAAATCCTCTTCTGTGGCGTGTCATTCTTATGAAAAGGTATCTTCTATCAAGGCCATCTAGGTTACACACAACCCTGTGAAGGAACCAACATCACTGAGGCTTCATGCAGTAAGATCACACCAAAATGTCTACTGAGGAATAAAGACCACTCTGTTGAATCTCCAACCACTTCATGGCTATGCCTTCACCATTCTTCTATCTCCCTTTCGTCTTTTCCTACATCCCTCTGAGCTGAATTCTATTTGCTTTGACATTGACACCCACCTTGCCAACATGTGGTTTAATAAAATTACTCTGCCCCTTGTCCCTTTCTGAAACAGATTACTCAAGTATTTTAATTATAGTGCTGGTAATTAGAAACATTAGTGAATGTAGCTTCATTTAAATAGAGGCCAGAGGACTATCTTCTCCCCTAGATACATCCCCAACCATTTTAGTTGCTCCTGAAATGTTACTCGAGGCTAGCAAGAAGACCGTTAGTTACTATGAGATGACTTCTGAAAAGATGCAGTGTCCCTAGCATGAGTGGGGACTAGGTGACCGGAGATGTTATTTTATACCTTCTTTTGTACTTACATAAAAAATAGAAATACTGGTGACAGCATAGGGATCAGCTCTTTACAGGCTAAGCATCTACATCCCTCAAAATAACTCCTAAATTCAAGTATTGAACCTTTTAAGAGGTTCATAGTGATTTCCACTTAATTTCTGAGTGCAGGGTTCATAAGCAGTAGTCACGAAGGACTTGGAAGCTGGGGAGGAGTCTTTAACATAAAAGAGGAAATAAGAAGAGTTAGAGGGCAGACACAGGATCAGTAAGTCTGATTGCCAGATGTAATAACGAGGGCACTTCAATGGAAAATCCTGCTTCCCTGTGGGCCATGCAGCTACCTGGTTGGACATTTCACACCATTGACTGAAAGTTTTTAAAGACACTCCTTTGTCTTGTTAGAAACAGTACGCACATGAACCAGAGGAAGCTGGCAGCTTCCACATAATTTAATTGGGCAGGAGAGGGGCTCAAAACAAACTGATATCAGATGAGACCTTTTTAAAAAAGGTCCTTAGGTTTTTTTTCAACCTAACATTTTCCTAAAGAGGTACTTTTTGAGTGACTGCGCTATGAGACTCAAAATAATTATCATTGGAATGAGATATATCGGAGTTGTTCACATTAATTCTTACAATTGGACTTTAGTATGACTCTAGTTGTGATTTGCTGTGGGAAACTTTTGTACAGTACAGACTGGCTCCAAATCACATCAATTCGTTTCACTGCTGAGGGTTCAAAGCAAACTTTAAGTGGCACCTGCAGTTCCAGTGTCCTGCACCAAGAGAACCTGATACTACTTGACCATGTCCTTTGTGATGCTCTTTGCACTTATGCTAGATGGCAGTGCATCCTTAGTGCTGTTAAGAGCAATGGACTATGACGTGTGTTTACTTTGTACCTGCTCCTGCTCTGAGGAAGGAAAGACCTCACTAGATGGAAAGAAAGGAGGAAAAGAAATCAAACTGATTTTTACAGATACAGATGTTGACCTCTAAGAACATAAAAATATTTTTCAGACTGACTTAGAGTAAATTCTCAGTCTTCATGAAGCTGCAGAAGCATTGTCAGGAACTGCAGGGCTAAGCAAATGATGCCTCGATGATGCCAAGGAGATGGTTTCAACCTAAGAAACTCTAATGAGGTTTGACAAAGACATAGACATAATCTCAAAGTGCTTCACTAGAAGATGAATCATTTGAACTTTCAAAGCGATGGTGTTGGAAACAGATTCATCCCAGCCAGCATCCACACAGAATGAATCCATTAAAGACTTTGCCATCAAATGGCATGACTTTGTTTGTCCAGCCCCAGATATCTCATTAACACATCTGCAAAGTTTTGTTGCTATTGCCCTTTGATCAGGACAACTTTTACGAGTGTTTCTTCATGGAGTCTGAATATAAGCCAAGTAACAAACACTAAGCATGTGTGACTGCAACATGTCTTGCCATTCAGATGGTAATACTTTAGACAGAAAGGCGAGGGCAAAGATAGGGAATGTATCCCAGATGACAACTGTTGGCAGAAACTTTGCAACTTGGACAAAGAGTATTGTCTTTTTGTTACTACCCATGCAGTGAATATAAAGATCGTGGTTACGATACTAAGCCTTGATCGTACAAAAACTCTTGAACATGAGTAACTGAATACACAAATACATTCTAATTAAGTACAGGTTGTCCCATGATTACCTACAGCTCTCAGCTAGCATAAGTCCCTTACACTGAGTGTGTAGGTACTTGTTTTGGCTTCCATCACTACCTACATAGATAAGAAACATAAGCAGATTAGGTACAAGAGACATGGCTATGCCTGAGATCATGCAAGAAATCACTGTTTAAGCTATGAGAATTCCCACATGGGCGGACTTGCCGATAAGAGCTGTTTACATGAGGGTTCATATACACGAGCAAGAAATAGGTTTTCTGTCATACAAGTTCCAGCTGGTATGTTGCATGCAATACACATGTGATTATGTCCATCTCTCCCAATGACTGGAGATGCTTCAAGTCACAACATCTGGGCAGGCTGTGGACGTATCTCTCTCCTTTGTCTTCATTGGCTTCTGTGCACTGAGGTGGTTAAGGCACAGAAGTTCTCAGATCCTCTGCAAAACCCTCCTAGCATCAAACATCTCAATTCATATTGAAACCATCGCTGTTCAAGAATGTAGCCAGGCTTCTGTTTTCTTTCTCAGTGTGCAGGTACTGAGTGTACATATGTGTGGGAACAAATTACTCAAAACGTCCCAGCTGCCAAATGAGTCATGAGCTAGGTTGGGTTTCTGTGCTAATTTCAAGGTAGATTTGCATTACTAGAGGAAAAGATCAGAGTTTTAAGGGAAATAGGTTGTTTTGGTCCAACCTCCCCGAGTGAATTGAGGATGTTCTATTCCTACCATGAACAATGCAACTGGGTGGGAGGAAGGAAATTCATGGGCTCGCAAAAAGGCCTGGCTTTGGTAGGGGCATTTTTAATTCCCTGCCTGACTACAGTTGAGTTGAATGCCCCAGGAAACTCACGTACTCACATCCTTATAGATGTTCATTGACCAGCTCGTGTAGAAAACAACAGGGACTGCATGTCTTGTCAATAAAGATCTTGATGTCTTTGTTTAGAAGAGTTTCAAACTTTGGCAGAAATATTCCAAATTTTAAAATAAATGGCTAACTTTTACATAAATTACAGACATGCAAAACCAAAGTGTTAGAGAGCATGAAGTCACCAAACAGTAGGAAAATGAGAGACACTACTGTAACCACTATACAGAATAGTTACTAAAACAGGCCAGAGTACAAAATGTTTTCAGGATTCCTTGTCAAATCGCCTTATTTCGCTGAGACTAGAAGAAATCCACTTTGGATTCAAGTAAAATGTTTTTTTCTATTTTAGTCAAAACAATATAACCAAACCTTAGCAGAAATGGTAGTTTGAGAGTCTTGAAATGAAATGTTTTAGTAATTTTTCATTAATCGTTTTGACTCATGTGAGATCTTTCTGCAAAACATATCCATGCATCAGTTAGAAAGGCTGTCAAAAACATTGTGAGTCAGGAAACTCCCACATGAGGGAAAGTCCATTTTCCCTCGTTTTAGATGTCTTCATGTAAGCAGTGGTTAGTATTTCTTCTAGGGCATATCCCTCAAGAAAGAGAGGAAAACAAAAGGTCGGTTTCATATAGAAGGGAACTCGGAAAGTCTTTTCATAGCAATCACTTTCTGTTTATGATTTTATTTACCCAAGTCTGAAGGCAGAATTCATGTGTAGGGTAAAAGACAAAATTATGACGAGTGGTTTTGGCTCTGTGTTTAATGATGTGCTGTCAGAGTCAGTAGCTTCTGCCTATCTTGGTAGTACCTGAAATTCTCTGATGTTAAGTGAAAAGGATTTAGGATATTGATCCAGTTTTCAGTGGACAAATGTCATTACCTCTGAATTACAGACATCACAGCTGGTCTGACTGCAAGTGGCCTAATACTGAGAGCTGGCTTTAAGTGACTGTGGAAACTAATTTGTCAGTGACACAGCTGGTCTAGAGAAATACCGACATATGTCTCCATCTTCAGTGAGGATCACAATCAGGTGAGCAGAGTGACTTGAAAGAGCCATTTAAAAAACACATTCCAAGCACAGTTACTCAAATATGAGTAAGACCTACTTTGCAAAGTCAGAGAATAGAATTCACTGACTACTGCAGCATTCCCTTAGCTGTGGGAAACTTCAGATCTTCACATCAAGCTCGTTTCATAAAAGCATTCTACAGCAATAATAAGATTTCTCACCTCACAGGTACTGTCATCAGTTAACTGTTACACATGTAAATATTAGCTGTTTTCTCCCAATTAAATGTAAGCTTTACAAGGAAGAAAAGCAAATGCGCATCCACATGGCATCCAGCAAGAATCACTGCACGAATTATTAAAAACCAGCATTCAAAACCTTTCCTTTCTGGGAGCAAAGACTTTCTAAGATGGATGTTACCCATAAAGCCTGTTTTGAAGTTATATCCATTTCAGCACTTATCTATCTACCCATTCATTACCCATCTGTTTAGTACTCCTTCCTGGTTTTGAACTCAACCTTGCATTCTAACCCCACTAGAAAGAATAGAGTTCAGCCTTAATTTTTTATGGGATTGAGATGACATCTTTCATGATTTTACTGAGAGTTTACACAGTTTCCCAGAGCTCAGCAGTCGGCAATAGTTCAAGGGTGTCATAGATTCTGGGAATTATCATTCCAAATTGTAAACAGTAGAATGGATAAGTTGTACCATTTGCCTTCACTTGCTGGATAAATTTTGCTAGGAGGTATGTGATGGTGGCCCTTATCGACTTTGCGGGCTGGTCACATAGGACTTACAGTTCCAGTGTCACCTAGATGAGAAATTTTCTTTCTTTGCTCTGTCACTAAAGCCATTTTGCAGGGTGAAGAGAGGAATAGGTGTATTTTGGGTGATGGTAGCAATGCAAGAGTATTCTGCTTGCTGTTGACTCTGCAACGAAAACACCAGGGAATATTTGGCTTCCTTGGTTGACATTTGGCCCAAGAAATAATAAAGAATAGGAATTTCATTGTAAGGTCATTGAAGTCAATGGAAACTCCACCTTCACTTTTGGACTTCAGTTGCATTTCATCTGCACACAGTTGACGAATTTTCAGACCAGGGCTATGGTCTTTCATATTTCCATGCAGACCGTGCACTGAATAAAATTGCTCATCTGAGTCAGCAGTGCGCTGGAGTCCTTTTCTCCAGAACAATATCATGGAGAGATGTGTCATACCTGTGAATCTCTTTTTTGTCAGGAATATCCAAATGAGACGGTCTGGCAGATACACAAAGAGCTTTTCTTTCATGGAAAAGATGGAATGAATGAAGATGAGTCATTGAGTGCTTGGCTTGTGGTAACCAAACATGCACCACTTCATCTTTTGGATTGATGTCAAAGTGGCAACTTGGCTGAGCCAAGAATGTCACATTCATATTCCAAGTGGCAGAAAACCACTGTTGGTCGTACTGCAAGACAGGACTCCAATGTCTCAGTATGTCCAAAAATATCAATGCACACCCGTGTATACATGTCTTGAGGACAGGTCTTATCAAAATCGGTTGGGGGAACCCCAACAAAGTTTAAAGTCAGAGTCTTTAATTCATCTAGAAATAGAAACCCACCTCTTCATCTACCTTTTCCCAAATCAGCCCTCTCCAGTGCTGCTCTTACTTTCTGTGGTCTCCTAATTTCACCTTCACTGCTTCATAAAATCTGGACCCCTTCTATCAGCTCTCTTTAACCCAACCATTTAGTCTTATTTCTCCTAGAAACAAAGTCCCTGGAAGGGCTGATATCACCACAAAGCCTAGAGTAGAGCATGGAGCTGCCTCACTTCACACAAGCACCTCTTACCACATGTCAAATGACCCATGGGAACGGCTCTTGTGCTAATCCTTATTTCGTGGCCATGTAAGGCACGGATCCTTCACAGTATAAAGGCAGCATCATATGGGCAATTATAGCAGAGCTGCTAATGCATAGTGAATTAATGGACAAGAATGACACAAAAGCATGCCATGAGTTTCTTTATATCTTAAATTGTTTCAGCATCTCTGTGCAGATGTTCACACCTACAAAGAGATACATATACAGGTTGTAGCAACAGAAGCCTCCTGTATACCTTCTCCAAAGGTGTCTTCAGTCCTGCAGGCACTAAACGGTGACAGCAGCTCAATTACACACCAATGCAGAACTCTTTTACAGTGATCTGGGACCCACTGTTCTGTCACTGACCCTCTCTTTGAAGATCTACAGGACTGAAAATCAAGTTGTGAAGGAAATGAAACAAACAACTAACAGCCTTGATAATTTAAACAGGCTTGCCTTCATCTCAATACCTGCTGCTCCATGGAGAGTTCTGAGTAAAGTTTATTGCTCACATAGACTTTGTTTCCTCACACAAATCAAACCAATCTATACCCGTTGGTGATTTGTGGTCTATCTCCCCGCTACATGGAATAATTTGTGGCAGTATCACTCTTCTTTGTACTTTTCAGCATTCAGTTGTCATTCCAGATCCTCTATTATTTGACAATTACAATTCAACTGTCTCAGCAAATACACTTTTATTTTAAAATCTTCTCTGTTTTTTTTAAATTTCATTTGCATGGAGGCTATATGTTGCTTTCAGAAAGGAAGAAGGCCATCAAGAATAACGTTGAACCTAAAGGCACATTTATAGCAAGCTACTAGGTACTTAATAGAAGTTTAAATAACTAGTTTATCAGACCAATGTAAATGGTAGAGGCTGTAAAAAAATCATTAAAACGCCTTTTCTTAAAAACAGATTGTTCAAATAAGAATTTTACAAAGGTTTAATCCAGTTAATTTTAAAAAATTCCTTTCCATTGCATTAAAATGTGCAAAAAAACCCCGAAGTATTATTTTATTATTCTGCAGAAATGCCCTATGGGATATTTAGTGTAGTTGTCTCTTTTTACATTCTTCTCTGCAGATCAAAACAACCTGGAGTGGGGTTTACAGTTCATTCTGTCTAGCATTCTGAGGAGTGCTTTTTATGCCCCAAATGCTGTTCCCATTCTGCTCTTCTGCAAGGAGTCTTCATGTCATATCCTGAGGCATATAGGAAAACAAGGAAGCCTACTGAATGTGAGAAAGTAATGTTCTGGTAGTTCATGCCCAAAGGCAGTGCTAAAGCAATTAGGAAGTGACTATTGCTTATTCAAAATAAAAATGGTATTGCAATTTTCATACAAATATTTCATCATTTCTAGCCAAGAACATTATTTCACAACTTTGCACCCATCTCTGATATCTATAGCTTGCTCATAGCATCGTTATACAACTAGAACAGCACTAAAAACAATTAACTAGTCTTTTGTAAAGGCAGCCCCTAGACTAAGTGAGATCAATAGGATTTGAAAACATGCAAGATAGATTTTGGTCAAAAGTCTCTGAGGTCATGCAGTAACAAAACACCTGGGAGTTGCCTGGAAGATTTCTGACTCTGATGATTCTGAGTTTCTTGTTTGTTTCTCTCCTGTGAGTCAACTTTCTGCCTCAGGGACCATTTAGAGCCTGGCTGGCCATTGGGTTATGACCCTGTGTTCCAATGTTTGTTGTATAAACACAGCAAAATCAGGGCTATATTGTGGCAGGCTAAAAAGGACAATTTTACAACCATTCATTAGGCTTTTTAAAAATTTCAGGTCGTGTCATAGATTTGCACGTGGATTCAGCCGATTCCTCCTCTCAGAATAGTTGGGAAGATGAGCTGGTGGGAGTGTGGGTGTGGGAGTTGAAAGGTAGGAGAAGTTTAATCATCTTTTCCCAAATTTGTTTTTACTAGCCAGAGGATTTTGTAGATAGCAGATGATAAATCCCTAGCAACACAAGCCCCTGACAGATGGTGTTAAATGGTTTTGAGAATATTTCAAAATCTGCCCTACTTTTTATTCCCCAAATGTTGTTCCCTTTCTGCTTTCTTTTTTATACAGAATTTCCCTACACTGTCTCCCACATTCTCATTTGTGTTATAATTTATGCTTCCTTATGTTCCAAACCAGAATCCAAATCACCCGTTTAAAAGGAGAAACAACCTGCTGAATTTTAAAGCTGGTTCTTTTCCACCCGCCGGGCTGGTTATCAAATGTGAAAGGAAAGAGGCTGATCTGAATTCACTTTCCCTTTTCCAGAAAGGATTATGTGGGTACAGTGCCATATGTAAATCAAGAGAGAGCTTGCAACTAGACCCATTCTGCACAGAAACCAGCTAATTTGCCTTTCACATGAACTTCAATGAGTAAAGGCTGTGTATCCCTGAACGAGGAGCAGTTCTTCAATATCAAGCAAAGAAACATAAAAATAAAAGATTAAAGGAATCCGTTAGAATGAGTCCAGAGGAGGGCCACAAAGATGATCAGAAGGCTGGAGCACCTCCGCTCTGAGAACAGGCTGAGAGAGTTGGAATTGTTCAGCGTGAAGAAGAGGTGACTCTAGGGAGATGTTATAGTAGTCTTCCTGTACTGAAAGGGGGCTACAGGAAAGCTGGAGAGGGGCTCTTATCAGGGAGTGCAGTGACAGGACGAGGGGTAATGGCTTAAAGGTGAAAGAGGGGAGATTTAGATTAGATATTAGGAAGACATTTTTCACTGTAAGGGTGTTGAGGCACTGGAACAGGTTGTCTAGAGAAGTGATGGATGCCTCCATCCCTGGAGGTGTACAAGGCCAGGTTGGATGAGGCTTTGAGCAACTACTAGAAGTGGAAGGTGTCGCTGTTCATGGCAGGGGGATTGGAACTGGATGATCTTCAAGATCTCATACAACTCAAGCCATGGTATGATTCTGTGATGCTATGATTCTATGAAAGAGTGTTGGAGAAATTAGCTTTTACAACTTGCTTTAAAAAGTGCAGTGCTTAGGGGTACGGAAAATGTCCTGATCAGCCTTTCAAGAGGTTCCTTAACGGGTTCTAATTTCCTTTCAGATCTAGTGCCACTTTATTCTTGCAGACACGTTCCAAAGTCCAAACACTGAAACAACGGATGATGCACTGACAAAACCCCAAAACAACACCATCTATAAAGGGCACATCCTTTTGTATTGATATGGAACATACAGGACTTGTTATGGTTCCACAGAAGGACAGTATTCTCTGTACCTTCATCAGTGCTGATTAGTGACCTCATCCTAAAGCAAAGGAAGATCAGAACATAATTACCATCCTTCTGCTGGAGGCTCTCTTTCCTTGTCCATGGAGATTTGTTCCAATTACAGATCTCAGAGCAACTGCCTTTTACTGATCCCGTAGATGGCAAAGGTAGACCTCACCTTTTATTCAAGGCTCAACTGTGTGCAAACCAAGGAAAACCCACAGCAGTAAATAAGCTTTCAGGGGTTTAGGTCCACAATATCAGAAAATAAAGTTACACCAGACAAAGTACACTGGCTCCCTACCAACAAAAAAAAAAAAAAAAAGGAATCTCACATTTCACATAGCCAGGTTTTTCTCTTTTCCCACCTCTGGTCACATGCTGGTGTTACATATATTTTACCAGTTCATCGGACGATGCTGAGAAACAGTGTAACTCCTTAATCTGGCAGAACACAAACCTTCCTCTCCATCGTTCCTTCCAGAAAAAGAGATAATGAGGTCTATCCGTTGGCTAAGCAAGCTAAGAAGGGGCAAAACAGTGTGATAAGCAACAGCACCAATACACAGGAGGAGAGGCAAGAGAACAGGACAGAAGAACTGGCAGCAGGAAAGAGAATATGAGAAGAAAGTGTGTGAAAGATCCTGCCTTTTCATGACAGCTCAGATGTTCCTGTACTCACACCCCAAATGTGACCATGAAACACATTTCTTTGTTCCTGCTTTTACTTTGTTGCTTACACTGCTAAGTCTGGAAATCAGTTAACTGCAACAAGGAACTTGCACTTTTAAGACCAGCCTTTCCCCATATGGATCCGGAAGCAACTAAGTTTACTTAGTTGGTGGACTTGAGTTTTCAAAATATGAAGACATCTTTGAGTCTAAAATAACTGCCCTTCAGGGCAAGAACACTGAATATTTATGGATCCCTGAAGAGATTGTTAAAGAGCTCACAGCTGACAGCATTTTAATAGGATGCCTGAACTAGATCCCTGCCTATTTTCCAGCAAATGACTGGGAATGCTTGCTAATAGGCAGAAATAAACACATAAACTTGTTTTCTACTTATAGATGACTATTAAAGACCTAATTAAAAGCTGCACCTAGTGACCTTTTTCTAGGTGGACCCTCCCTTGGTTCAGACAGAGATGTAGTTATGTTTCGCTGGAGATAACTGCCCTGTTGACTGCACAGGGAGCAGGGCTGGCAGTCTTGGAGAGCACAACTTGTGCCTCAAAGGCTCTTTAGTTCAGCTAAAGAGCTAAAAAACTCTGTCTGAATACGTGCCTCATAGGAGAATGCCAGGCTGGTGGCTGCCTGTGCATATGTCCCTGCTGACTCCTTTGTGTCCATACATATGCCATGCTGCAAATCCACCTAGTCCCCAAAAATTGACTGCAGGTACCCAGCCCCAAAGACCTTCTGAATGGGAATTCACTTGTGTCACCTTGCAGCTGTGGCCTCTGTATCTTTCCCTGCACAGCAGTCACCGTTATAGGCTCCTTAGGTTTGCTTTACCTACCCAGGTATCATTGTCTGCCGGTGCAGATAATGTTATGTAATTACTTAGGCAACACTGGAGAGGATTTAGGGTGACCACTGTGTTGCAGCAACCATTTTATTCAATGGCCACAAGAACTCCATCAGGAATGAAGATTCATGGACACCTCACCTGGAGAACGGCATTCAGTTCTGGAGTCCTCAGCATAGGAAGGACACGGATTTATCAGAGTGAGTCCAGAGAATGGACCTCCTATTCCACAAAGATGATCTGAGGGCTGCAGCACCTCCCATATGAGGACAAGCAGAGAGATTTGGGGTTGTTCATGAAGAAGAAGAGGTAGCTCTGGAGAGATCTTATAGCAGTCCTCCGGTACTTAAGGAGGGCCTACAGGAAAGCTGTAGAGAGGATCTTTGTCAGTGGGTGCAGGGATAGGATGAGGAGAATCACAGAATCACAGAATCATAGAATCGTTTGGCTTGGAAGGGACCTTAAAGACCATCTAATTTCAACCCTCCTGCCATGGGCAAGGACATCTCCCACTAGACCAGGCTTCCAAAGACCCCATCCCACCCGGCCTTGAACACGTCCAGGAATGGGGCAGCCACAATGGAGGAATGATTTTAAGATGAGAGATGGGAGATTTAGATAAGATATCATGAAGAAAGTTTTTATTGTAAGGGTGGTGAGGCACTGACACAGGTCCCCCACAGAAGCTGTGGCTGCCCCATCCCTGGAGGTGTTCCAGGCTGGGTTGCATGGGGCTTTGAGCAACCTGATCTTTAAGATCCCTTGTAACTCAAACCATTCAATGATTCTGTTTTGCTTCTATGTATTAGAATATGATTTATTTTGGTTTCAATGTGTAAGATGTTGTAAGATATGTGAAATGAAGAAAAATATGCTCAGAAGGAGGCACATAATAAAAAAACAGTGCTTTGTAACCTGTAACGCAATATTAGAGTCGGTTAAACACTTTACTATAGTTAAACACTTTTCTGCATTTCCCAAACACTTACTGGGAACATAATTTGCAGAAAGCAGCAGTTTTTGAGTTCCCACATAGCAAACATACTTTTTTTTCCCCTTTGTGGGGAATGATCTTCCCTTTATTGGGTAAATCTTGTATGAGGAACAGAGATAACAAAAATCAACCTAGTAAACAACCAACCAAGCAAAAATCTTAGTGGGGTTAGACATGCCCACTCTGAAATTCACCTATCAAACAATAATTGGCTGACTTCTGAAATCAAGAGAGTGAACAGAGACAAAAAAGCCTCAAATCACTGCAAAGAGATGCCTGAGTCCTCTCATTGCTTCATAGAGGTTAGTCTGTTCCTGTTTAGAGCTCACACGTGGCTTAAAGCTAAGTAAGTCTTGATGTTAATTTTGCACTTAGGCTCAAATAAGTAAACACAGAAGAAGGATATAAAAAGGATCTGTTAGGTGACCTCACTGTATGAGATCAGTGTCAGTGCAAAGATCCTCAGGACACTATGAGGAAGCAATTTCATCTCTGCTTTGCTCTTTCTGCAGAACTGCCGGTTACATCCCGCTAACCCAGGTGCTTAGCTGGGTTAAGCATTGCTGCCTTAGGCTCTCTCATCTCTCGGACCAGCTGCCAGATACACATTAAAGACAGTTTTGACTCATAACAAAAGGGCAGATCAACCCTAAGAATGTCATTGCTCTACCAAACCGTTATGTTTCTGAGAAAACAAATTGCAAGGATGTATGGTATCAAGAGGAGGTAGAAAATAAAAACCTATTCACAAAACCTTGGTGAGTGAGTAACATCATCTCAATAGCTCAGCGACAGACATACCCAAGCATTTATGCAAATGTCAGACATCATGTGTGAACGAGAGGTTACTCAGTAGCATAACCTGAAACGTTTATTGCAAGAGAAACATTAACTTCCATGTCAGTGTGGGACTGTGAGTAATTTAGGATTTTTTTATAGCTCAAGTCATGATTGATTGAGTCATATAAAAATACCAATACCCTGTATCTCCTTCATCTGAGACAGAGGATTTAGTTTCTTTTTTTCTTTTGGCCTCGAATTTCTAACTGACAGAAAAACTTAAAATGGATCTTGATTTTTGTTTGTTTCTTTTCATCATGGGATGAGGCAGTTGGTGAAGAGTGACAACATGAGATGCAGGTTGTACTGAGCAAAAATGCTGTCTAGCCTGTCCTAAACCGATAAAGCAGTTAGGACATTGGCAATATTAGACCTGCTTTTTGCACAGATAAGAGTATTGTTTTTGAAATGATGTATTGAAATAGTCCTGGAATAGTAGATCTTCCACTGAAAGTCATTGCTTCATCCGGGACTATGGTCCACGAGACTCTCCTTTGTATTTTCAAGCTGTTGTGCAAAACCAAATCAAGCACAGCAATTTGCAGATTCTTCAGTTCTAACATGTATGAACCACAGGTAATGTAGAGTTAACAGAGATCTGTGATGGCTCAGAGGTCTGAGAGCCACTGACACAGGTAATGCCTCAATTTCACTCAGGGCCTTATCAAAAGACACTGGCAATGAAAGAGGAGGTACTGATTTGAAAGGGTTTGGGGTTTTTTTTTTTTCCAGAGGTGAAAATAAGAAGTAAATAACAAAAGCTGTCTCTACACTGATATGACTTTCAGATGACTGAGCCCCAGCTACAGGCTCCAACCCTTCTTATAGCTGCAGAGATTCAGACAAGACTTCCTGGTGGCCTCCTGCAGCTAGAAGAGTTCAGATTCTAACCCAAACACCGCAGGGTGGCATCACTGGTTGGTGAGATCTCATATTGCTGAGATACAGAGTTTGTGAGAAAAATATATCTTCTTCAGCACCTTTTAACTGAAGATGAGTGTGTTGGCAGAAGTGACAATGAAGCAGTACTTTTTAAGTGAAGATATTAAACAAAAAAACTTCTGAGGGGTAATGATGGAAGGGAAAGAAATTAATTAGAGCTAGCAGTCAGCTACCTGGGTCAGGAGGGTTAATGGGATCTGGAGAAAGGTAAGCACTCTCCACATGGACATAATTATGTCAGGGACTTGACTATCAACCTACTCAAAAGGAGGCCACCAGATTTGCCACACCATTGTGCTCTAAGTTTGCAGATTCACACCAGCCTAACCCAGTCTAATCATTGGTGGCTGTAGTCCTTCTCCATCCTATTCCTCTTTCAGCTGTCCATTCCCTTTGGAACAAACCCATCAGACCCCTTTGCTCCTCTATGTGAGAGTAATAGTCCAGGAGTAACTTTAGTGTCATTAAAAAGGGAATTGTTTTTGGAGTATGAGCTTGGCATATGGTCACCCTGATTTTGCATAAATTCGTGCAGGATCTAAGAGTGTGGTAGGATTGCATGACCTTCCCAGTCCTATTCCCTCCTGTACATGGACACTTGTGCTTCTGTAAGCACACAAGTTATATCTATACTTGCAAGCAAAAGGGGGTAGAGCATGGGGTTTGAGCTGTGTCTTGTGATCATCTATGCTTTTTATTTGCTGGAATATTTGATGTGGTTTCAGCTACTCATGAAAGATGTGCAGGGCCATAGACAGCTCCTGGGACACAAGTCGAGTGAGGTGTTGTTCAGAAAAAAAGGGTTTAGTCCTGTGGACCTGAACTGGTCTGCACTGCTCACTCTCCCCCCCTGCCCATGGAGTGGTCTCTAGCTCATTTTATTTACTATTAAAGGATGTGATCCAGACATAAGCTGGTGGCGCTGTGCAAATTCTAGCACGAAAGAGGGAGCCGGTCTTTCACTTTGCGTAAAACCTCCTCTAGGCTGGAGAAAGTAATTCTAGGTTAAATAATGGGAACAGCAAAGACCAATGCCATAAAACACCAGGAAAGCAAGATATACTATGAGTATGTCTTGTGAAAGAAAGATCTACATATTACAGTGGTTTCTTAGCAAGAAGTTTCCGCAAGAAGTTTTGGATGTCTTTTGGAAAAGGGGACAAGTTTTGCTGAGGTTGAAATATTCATTTAGACAGAGATGGCTTAAAACAGAAATCTCTCCATGATTTAAAGGTCACTGTAACACTCAGAATGTTAGAAAACATGCATAGATGAAAGGGAAACTACCTACATTGCAGGAACGGTTTCCAGGTCCTTTTGAAATTGCACAGAAACTGTCAGAGTTTCTGTATGAGGTCAAGTAAGAAGGGCAAAGAAAGAGCTACATTAAACGTTTTAAATGGTCAAAACCCAAAGAGGATCAGCAGTTCAGCAGTTTTCTTTTAGGTTGTCATATGAAAGAGACCTAATTTGAGCAACCTAGAATCAAGTTAGTGCAGCGATGTTGTATTACCTGCTTCTAGTAATGCGAACAAGGTGGAATAGCATGGAAACCAGTGTGAAGACTGGAAGTTTTCGTAGAATCATAGACTCATTTAGGTTGGAAAAGACTCTTAAGATCGTAAGCCCATCTCCCAAGTTCATTACTAAACCATGTCCCTAAGTGTCACATCTACACATCTTTCAAATACCTTTAAGGATGGTGACTCAAACATTTTCCCTGGGCAGCCTGTTCCAGTGCTTGACAACCCTTTCAATGAAGAATTTTTTTCTAATATCCAGTCTAAACCTCCCCTGGCACAAGCTGAGGCCATTTCCTCTCATAATATCACTTGTTACTTAGGAGAGGAGACCAACACCCACATTTCAGGTAGTTGTAGAGAGCAACAAGATCTCCCCTCAGCTTTCTTTTTTTCTAGGCTAAACAACCTCAATTCCCTCAGTTGCTCCTTATAAGATTTGTGCTCCAGACCTTTCACCAGCTTTGCTGTCCTCCAGACATGCTCCAGTAGCTCAATGTCCTTCTTGTACTGAGGGACCCAAACCTGAGCACAGTATTTAACTGCAGCCTCAGCAGTGCCGAGTACAGAGGAACGACCCCTTCCCTAGGTCTGCTGGTCACACTATTTTTGATACAAGCCAGGATTCCACTAACCTTCTTGGTCATCTGGGCATGTTGCTGGCTCATATTCAGCCAACTGTGGACCAACAATCCAAGGTACTATTCCACCTAGCGGCTTTCCAGCCATTCATTCCAAATCCTGTTATGTTGCATGGAGTTGTTGTGACCCAAGTGCAGGACCTGGCGCTGAGCCTTGTTGAATTTCATACAATTGGCCATGGCCCATTGGTCCAGCCTGCCCAGATCCTTCCATAGAGCCTTCCTTCCCTCAACCAGATCAAAGCTCCTGCCCATTGGTGTCGTTTGCAAACTTGATGAGGGTGCCTTAAGGAAGGTCCAGGTAAAAGAAGTTGAAGGCATGTTCTTCAGGGAGATGAAGGGCAGGAGTTCTTTTGACCTTTGTTCATGGCCAAGTATCCCCAAGTTTTGGGTCTGTGAGGAGGAATGGGCCTATCTCTCAGCATTAGAAGTGTTTGACCAGCTTTTAATTAAATAGCTGAGAGGGTTTATCTACTTGTAAGAGTGAGTCTTTGTCACAGGGAGCAGGATGAGACACTGACTGCCACATTTAGGTTGACATCAGCTCCTCTACAACACATGCATTCTCCCTCTCAAAGAAGAAAATCTCCAGGCTTTGAAAATAACCTATTTCTCTCCTAAACTAGAAGAGGTTTGGATGGCTACTCATATAGTGATGCCTAGGTTAGATATACAAAGTTAGATAGGTTCCATCCCTAGGAGCTGGTAAGTTGCAAGTAGAAGCACTTTTGTTGTGCTCCGCTAAGGAAACGGAACACGAATGCTGAGGTGATGACAATACAATGAGTTCTGGGTCAAGAATGGTGTTTCCATGGCGCAGTAACAAAAATAGTAATTTTAACAGGAGATAAGTGCTTAAAAAAGACTCAACTCTAGTGTCTGAATGAGCCTAAGAACCTAAAAACTGCTCTCATGAATCAGGCCAAGTCAATGAGCCCAGTGTTGTGTCAGGATTTTTTTCTTGAGGTGAATTACTGTGATCCTTTTCGAATCCATGAGAAGTCAAGGGTTTTCTTTGGTAGCCTATGTTGAGGTATTAAAATCTGGCTGTATTTTAATAGTGATAAAGACAGTCACTTAAAGGAAATCTTTAGCATTTGATAAAGACCATGGATGGTCGTTTTCTTACTTAACAGAAGAAGCTTGCAAATATTCAAGCAGAGAAAGACCTGAGCTGATAATGTCTCAGACTCTCATGGCCTGAATTCCATTGCTTTGGTCTAAGTAAAGACAATTTTGTTGAAAAAATTAGACTTCCTTCAGTTTTTCTGTATCTCATTAAAAAATTTTAATGCATATGTGGAGAATATGCATGGATCCTCCTTCACATCAATTCTGCCCCAAGGTAACTTCTTTAAACCTAATGGAGTTATTTCTGATTACTGTTGAGAAGTTGAGTGTTGTTGGTCACTTTAACCTTTTGCCATGATGTGCTGGGTGTTGGGTGGTGCCATTTCTCTAGATACGACCTGCATCTTAATGAGAATTGTATAAATTACAGTAAATATCATCTACTTATCAGCAGTTAGAGCCAAGTTGTGTAATGGCAACCTAGTCAAATTCTGTCTATGGCATCCACTGAATAGTTTCATTTCTTCTCCAGGCTGTTTAGGTAGAAAACAGAGATGGTTGTAAACAGAGGGAAAGAAACGCAAGCATTTTGTGCTGTTCTATTAAAGGAAACATAGCTATATCAAAAGTTTCACTCAAACCATGAGATCGTTTTTCAGAATTTGATTGCTGACTGCCAAATGGATGTGGTAGCACTTGAGCACCTGGGACTAAGTACCTGTAGGGGCAGCCAGGAGGATGATAAACCTTAAAGTAAGCAAGTCTTGAAAGTCAGCCTTGGGGTTGTTACATCCTAGACACCCTAAGAAACTCTAATGCACAAGTGAAGAAGGTGTGTGGGAGGAAAGGCGAGGAGTCCAGTCTGATCCTCAGACAGATACACAAGCTGAGTAGCACAAAAATAACACTGAAAGTGTCTCTCTCGATAAGCAGTACCACTTGTAGAGGACAAACAGCGATGATACTTCCTGAGAAAAGCAGAGTGCCAGGTGTGATTGCGTAACTCATAAATTCTCAAAATTATACTCATCAAGGCAGTTCTTTTGACTTTTTTAAAAAGCTTCTCTTATTCCATGTTGTCGGAAAGAACTGTGAAGAAGATGTGGCCAAAAGTGAACATAGTGGGCATCTAGGAGCTGTGACCACATTCCAGCCTAGTGAATCTGATCAGACCACAAAGAATCATGGAATCATTTAGGTTGGAAAAGACCATTAAGATCATGGAGTCCAACCGTAAACCTAACAATCCCAACTCCAACACTTAATCCTGCCCCTAAGCACCACATCTATACATCTTTTAAATACCTCCAGAGGAGTTGACTCAACTACTTTCCCTGGGCAGCCTGCCCTAGTGCTTGTCAACCTTTCTGGTGAAGAAAGTTTTCCTAATATCCAATCTAAAGTTCCCCTTGTGCAACTTGAGGCCATTTCCTCCTGTCTTATCACATCATAAGAAATTACTCATTCTGTGTTATGGCTTGGGGGACTTTGTCATCTGATTTATTCCGAGGTCTGATAGGAACAGGGAGGTCTTAATCATTCAGGCTTTAGCTTCAGCTGAGCTTCCAAAAGATCATGAGACTGGCAGAGCAGGGTGGCCACTGTATTCTACAACCTATTTTATCAGAGAGTCTTTTCTTTATAGAATCTAAATCTGTTCAAGCTTCTTGATGGTACCAAAGATAAACAAACTCCCTGGGAGAACAATTTAACTCTGTGTACCAAAAATCTCTGACCTAATTTTTGGCTACTTGGCAGTCTAACTCAAATTTCGGGCTGAGTTCTGCCACATGTATATTGGAGATGCAGTAAATAGCAGTTGGAAAACTGAATTTTCCCCAATATTGATTCTCCATAGTGTACAGGGCTGGTCTATCCATCTGTGGATGCACTTAAGTTGGATGATATTTGTGATGGATCTGGTAAAACTCTGTGCAAAACTATCAGTGTGAACGTGAAATCCTTCCCAGAGAGCAGTGCTCAGTTCAAGCTTAATCAGGAACCTTAATACACCCTACCTGCTACCTCTTCTTATTTTGAGTGAGTGTTCACAATGTGCAGTAGCAAAGGACCTATTTTGTTATACGACCTATAGCAAGCATTACCCAGATGGGTGCAGTTCACCTTGGTGGTTTTAGAAGTCATTCCAAACTGACAGCTAATGCTTCCCAAAGGAAGGGGGGGGGGTAAATTGCCATGCACAGAAGTCCTTTTCTGGCTCTAAATCATCCTGCTGAGATGCAGTGATCCAATCACAAATCCTGTTAGCTCAGGAGAAATCAATACCTAATGTTTCTATACCTTTAAATTACACATGGACACGCAGACACAAGCATTAAAATTGTTTACATGTATATTTAGTGAAGTGTCCATCTAAGTACACATCTATTTTTAATATATACGTCAATGTATGTGTCACACAGCTTCATTAAATTAGGTATTTTAGACTGGTAGAAACACATATACCTCTGTATGATATAGGTATACCTCCCTCTTTCTATCTATATATGTATATATATGACTTGTAGGCAATCTTGTAGAAATTAGTGCTTGATTCTTCTGCTTTATAATGTGATGCAGTTGATTTCCTCTACTTACCTGGGAGAGGCTGAGAAGAGGGCGTTCAAGCCCCTTTTGCAGTTGCCCAGGTTTTAGGCTCGTATTCTTATTGAATAGGAAAGTTTGCCTGCCCAGCTAGTTTCTTACTGGAAGGACCAGGGGGAGGAAACTCTTGATCACTGGATGCAAAACCAATGGATTTTGACATTAAGGTGTATTTCGCTGTGTCTTGACTTAGCATGTCATTTCTGAGCTAGCCTAATTAAAGACCTTGTTAGCACAAATGACATTGTATTCATAGAATCATAGAATCATAGAATAGTTGGGGTTGGAAGAGACCTTAAAGATTATCTAGTTCCTACCCTCCTGCCATGGGCAGGGACACCTCACTAGATCAGGCTGCCCAAGGCCCCATCCAACGTGGCCTTGAACCCCTCCAGGGATGGGGCAGCCACAACTTCCCTGGGCAACCTCTGCCAGTGCGTCACCACTCTCATAGCGAAGAAATTCTTCCTAATGTCCAGTCTAAATCAGCCTCTCTCCAGTTTATACCCACTTCCCCCTGGTCCTATCTCCACAAGCCTTTATGAACATCCCCTCTCCAGCTTTCCTGTAGGCCCACTTCAGGTACTGGAATGTCACTATATAATCTCCTCAGAGTCTTCTCTTCTCCAGGCTGAACAAGCCAAATTTTTTCAGCCTGTCCTCGTAGGGAAGGTGCTCCAGCCTGCCCTCCGATCATCTTTGTAGCCCTCCTCTGGACCCGTTCCAACAGCTCCATATCCTTCTTATGTTAAGGATTCCAGAACTGGACACAGTATTCCAGATGAGGTCTCACAAGAGAGGAATAGAGAGGCAGAATCACTTCCCTCAACCTGCTGGCCACAGTTCTTTTGATGCAGCCCAGGACACAGTTGGCCTTCTGGGCTGCGAGCACACATTGCCGGCTCATGTCGAGTTTCTCATTGACCAGCACCCCAAGTTCTTCTCTGCAGGGCTGCTCTCAAGCACATCATACCCATCGTGTACTGAAAATGAGGATTGCCCAGACCCAGGTGCAGGACCTTACCCTTGGCCTTATTGAACCTCATGAGGTTCTCACAGGCCCACTTCTCCAGCCTGTCCAGGTCCCTCTGGATGACATCCCGTCCTTCCAGTGTGGCAACTACACCACTCAGCTTGGTGTCATCCACAAACTTGCTGAGAGTGCACTCAATCTCACTGTCAATATCATCGATAAAGATATTAAACAGCACTGATCCCAGTACAGACTCCTGAGGGACACCACTTGTCATGCATCTCCATCTGGACTTTGAGCCATTGTCCAGATTCAGTTGACACCTGTACAGGAGAGTCTCTAAAGCTGAATTCAGTGGAGAAATATATACTTTCCTGAAGCAATTCTGTCCTCCAGAAGTCACAGAGTATGGAGAGTTTTCTAAAACAATTGCTATTAAGATTTGTTTCCTTAAGAAAGTCTGTCCGTTCTATAAAGGAAAACAGTTCCTTGTTTTTAGCACTCCCCATGGTGAGCTTGACACGAGGTTCTGTAAGCTTAGCTACAGATGTGGCATATTCACTTTATGTCAGTGTGTCAGAAAACACACCAGAAAGTTTCTTTGGCTTAATAACTGGATGAAAACTTCTGTTGACACAAGATTTGCTCTCGAGAAATTATTCTGACACAACACCCATGGTAGCTGCATGATAGGGGCATAAAGGTCCAGGACTTTTCTGAAATGCATACCCAAAAGCACAGTTTCACCCCCTGATTTACCTAAGTTGTTAGTCATCATGAAAAATTCTCTTTCTTTTAGGCAGTTGAAACTTTGCCTTTTTTTATATACTTCTAAAGTTAAAGCCAGTTAAACTCAGTGTATTTGATATGCAGGCAGCAGAACTACACTGCTACTGTGACAAAGGTCAATTTTCTCCTGTTGAAAAGCCCTGAGAAATTTTTCTGTGAGATTGGAGTGAAGAAAAGCATCATAACGTAGCAGAAAGCACTTCAGTTTAAAAAAAAAAATCAAAAACTCCTGAGAAACAATACCTGAAATCTGCAATAGTTTCACTATCCTCAGGCACTCGGGATTTAGTGTATCAAAACAACTGTGTTTTGTGCTTTTAACAAGTGAATTTTACTTTCTGGTCCATGGGTTTCTCCTCATGTGCCAACAACATAAAACGTGATTAGGAAAATTAATCCTTTAGTTAGATGACCAGAATTTGATTAGACAGGGCTCTTCCACTCAAAAACTTTCAGGAGTCCTTAAATCAAAAACCGAGAAATCTGCAAATTAGGCAACAGATCCTGGTACTAGATTGAATTTTCTCTAAGTTCAGCTTTATCAAACTTGCTCAGTTCTGATCAGTTCATAAAATCTCTGATTTATATTCATGTACAAGAAAGAAAGAAGCAAATTTCAGTGGCTGTAAGGATCCACTATGAGTCAGAGCACAGTAGAGTTGGCTTCCATCGAGGCAAACAGAACTAATGGAGAGGGCAGTGGAAGAGGTCTGAAGGGAGGCATTTAATATTTTCATAAGATGATTTCATGAGTCCTTCTCGGGATTGTATGTACACTGGTCAGGTTCTTGAGGAGCAGTTCCCTCATAGCATCAGCAAAAAAGCAATGCCAGAGACCTGCACTTGGGATCTAACTTCAGACACTTGCAGCAAGCCATGATGTGGTCAAAACCAGCCACATTTTGAAGACTTCCATATCCACTTCTTAATGCAGAGACTCTTGTAGAAATGTAGGTATCTACAGAGCACGCAGAGAGAGGACATTACTGCGGCTGTGATTACATCCCTTACTTACAAGATGTTTTTTTGTGGTGTTTATGTCTCTTTCATGTGTTGTGCTGCATGTTTCAAGGTAGGCACCAGGAAGGCAGCGGGACTATGCCCCACTAAACAGAGCATGGGAATGGAAATTAATGATTTAAGTATTTTTTTTTCCCTCCGGGTTGTCATCAATTCACATAACAAAGCAAATCTAACTGGAATTAAACAACGTGATGTCAACAGAAAATCTTCAGCTACTACATCAGCCCTAAATGAGCTTAAATGATTTTCTTTCTCCTTCTGACTTAATGATATCAGTCTTATAATCAACACTATGCTTCTCACCTATCTGCTACAGTGCTGAAGATGAAAGTGTGGCAACATATCTCAGCACCTTGTGACCTGGATCCACCAATGCTAAGACTGAGCATATGCTGGGATCCCCCAGCTGGGATAATTAAAAAGGATTTAATAAAGAAACATCATCTCTGAAGAGCTAAGCTTATCCTGCCAGAGGTAAAGAGGGTGAGTCTCTCGAGAAGTAGATATTAGCTGCCTCACAAGCCTCAGGAGGCTATCTAGACTTTGACAACAGATAAATGCCATTTGTGGGAGAGAAAATTCTGTGTCCAGTCTAAGTCACCAAGTGACTTAGAATCTGTCAAAGATAAAAGGAGGATTTTTTTTTTCCCGTGAAATTAACCACAGGTGCTGCCATGTTCTTACATGACCCACTAAGAGCGTCGTTGACGTAACATTGAGATGGGACCTCCAGTGAAATGGGCCAAGTGTATAACTTAGATTTGATCTCAAATGGCAAAGTTCCTCACTTCCTTCATTTTAAGGGTAAATTCATTATGTTGATAACCCCAGGAAAAGATTAATATAGTATCTGCTAATCTCAGCATCATTGGAAGATGCTTGCTGAGCCAAACCATTGAATTTGGGATGCTCCATTCTTTGTATTATAAGAACACATTGTGTCCAGAGAAAGGAAAATGTTAGTTGCTCTGAAGTGTATTTGTCCTGTTTTGCAGTTGCTGCTGATTGACATGTCACTTGTCTACACAAACACATGGGACCATACTAGGAGTTTTGCTGGATGGATTGAAGGCACTGGTCTTCAGCTTGACCTCTGGCAGAACTTGAAGCTATGGAAGGTCTCCAAGTGCACCAAACTGTAGAGTTGGATGTGTCAGTCCGGTGTTTTGCCTGTAATGTGAGGAAGTATGTGCACAGAGGCCTTAACTAAGCCATTTCAGGTACCAATCTCAATGAAACCATCACGACTCTCATCCACTTATTTTTATCTTCTTTTTTTTTTTTTTTTGCCTTACCCTTCCTAAAAAAAACACAAGAGATATGCTCTGCTTATTTCTCGATGATTATTTAATTGCCGTGTTATACCAGAGCAGTGATGTCCTCTCCCTGTTTCTCTACATGTCAGGTCACATGTTCAACCTGTTTCTACGTTCTACGGTGTGAATAATCCTTCAAGTTGGAAATGGGTGCAGTAACCAGAGTAACTATAGTAACTACACTACTCTGATGCAGCGAGAAATGTCTGAGGTGAGACAGAGAATGAACAATCATCTGCAGAAACAAGTGACAAAAATCAAGTGGATTGCATCTGGTCTTTGCAGTCAGTTAACTTGAACAAGTTATTGAAACAACAACAACAACAGCAAAAAGAGTTAAACAACATTATAAAGATTTAGAAGGTAAATAAGCCTGTGATTTTATTATCCAGATATTTCAATTTCATGGAGAGAAAAGCTAAGAGGAAGGTCTGAGGTCTATGGAACTGAGCTCATGAAAAGGTAGAGAACCACTAATATTTTTGATATTTTCTTTACACTTTATGGTGATTCATTATTATGGAGAATTTCTTTACTAGCTTATGATTTATTCATCTGGCACTCATATTTTTCAATGTAGTAGAAAATGAATATATAAAGTTAGGAAAGTTTTCACAGCAAACAATATGTAGAAAACAGAGAAACGGCAAACCAGAAAATCCAAGGCTAGACCTTGTAGAGATGTTAAATGCAGTCTTTATTTTACAGAGATTTATTATGCAGTCTAAGTGAATATATTTCTGCTACAATTCAAATGATAGAAGAAATACTTACATTTGCTCATGAACCACTCTCTCCACCAGTGTAAAACAGTTTCTTTTCAGGGATGCCAGTATACTCTATCTGAACCTCTTGACTTCGAAGTGGAATATACAAGTATTCAATAAGAGAAAGGTATCTATTATTCAGCACTGAAATGGGAAAAAGAGACCAACCATTTTGGCAAATCCAGGAAATGTTCAGTTCCTTCAAATTTTGTCCTCAGCTTATCTCAGGCTGGAATTTATTAGCCATGACATGTGTCATTATGTCAACTGAGGTTGCCTGAGGTATTTCGGTACTCAAATAATTAGTTATCTGCTATTTCCACCTATTTATAGATATTGTAAATACCCATTTTATTGGATATGCGTGGTCTTCAAATGATGCAACAGTAACTGCTTCAGTTACTTAGCATTTTGTGTATGTTTAACCTTTTGTGTCTTTGTATCTTGCCAAGATCCCTGTTTCATGTATCACATGAAGTTAATGAGGGATAAGAGCAGACTGACATTAAATCAGAAAAAGACAGATTTTCAAAGGATATAGATGGTGGGATTGTGGTATAACTTGATGATAAACATGGTCAGTTGTGCGAGGAGTAATCCTGGCTTTTATTTGCATTTCTCAACAACATTTCAAAACCAAAGGACATCACTCAGAAAGGAATTTTCAAGCAGAGCTCGAGGAACACATGACTTTTGCTGAAGGAATAAATTGATTGAGAGATATGAAAGAGTGCTGCCAAGAGAAGGAACTGCATCACATTTAATTTACACAGCTTGGGCTAAACTTCATAATGTCTTTAAAGCTATGTCTTGCCTTACTAGAAAATAAAATGGGTGAGGGCCAATTTCTGGCTCTCAGGGAAATTATGTGGCACCTGAACTCTCTTCCTCTGTACCTCAGGTAGGCTGGCCTCTTCTGTACCATATCTGCACAGTGGTCATCATCATGTGAGACCCAGCACAGGGCGAAGACAGTACAAGAGCATCCAAATAATCACTCAGTCTGGCCCAAGTAATCTCTTGTCTCTTTTAGTATACTAGCAAAGACACAGCCTGAGAGACACAGCACTGGGAAGGTAACGGATGCTGGGCTACTCTTTGTAATCCTCTCATACCCTTCTCCTAAGACATAGTTCATACAACCCTCTGCACTTATGGCCTTGCTTTTCTCCTGGCATCTGCGTGAGACCTAAAGTCCAGCTGACGTCTTCCCTTTTCCCTCTGCAGCTACAAAAGAAACAGTTTATTCTCACCATGGTGACAAAGTTTTGATGTTATTTTCTACAGTAGCAGGATTGTGTATCCTGGACAAAACAAAGAACTATCTGGCTTTTCTGAACTCTATTTAAAATAATGAGCCTGGCTGCAAAAGTTAAAGACTGATCATACAGCAGCTTCCTTCATTCCAAACATTACTGCTGTCTCTGGTCCAGTTCCAACTAAGATGGCTGAGTGCCAGGAACATGAAAAAAAATGGATATTAGCATTGCTTTATAATGAGATTTTTCTTTCATAATAAAAATTGCAGGATATTCCACATGTTCAAAATATTTTGGGTGAGATCTCGAGTCTAAGTTGGAAACTGAACTGAAGTCACTCCATTCTACCCTGTATTGTGCATTGTTGCCCTAATTAAGTAACAAATTGCTGCATATGGCCAAGTATTTTTGCTTACTGTTTGCTTGGATACAAATAGCCAGAAGCAGTGTGGAACTGGAACCTGTTTGTTGTCCCTGAGGTTAGAATTGGGATCAGACCCTCATCAATCCAACCTCATCTACATGATCAGGTCATGAGTGATGCTGTAGTACCTTAACTACAGCTATAAACCAGCAGTGGAAGCAGGCAGCCGGTCATTCTCTGGAGAGAAGCACTGACAGAAGTTGCATTTTAATATCTGATTTTACACCATTGTTCCTTGTTTAATCAGATCAACACAGATAGGGCTGATCAGGCTGGCAGAAAAAAAAATTCATAATCAACCCTGAACAAACACGTTTGTTGAAAAGCAACTGTTTGGCGGATTATGTGATGTTGCAGTAAGTAAGTGCATAGCTTAATTTTATGGTTTCCATGGAAACCATCAAAATGAAAGGTAAAGGAGTTCAGCATTCTTGGCTCTGAGGAGCAAATCTCTTCATTGAGACGTGCGTTTGGAGAAGCGGGGATTTTGTCGGTCTCGCCTGACTTCAGAGCAAAGGAAAGCTTTTGCAAGCTGTGGAAGAGAACCGGTCTGCGAGGTGAGTATGCCATTCCCAGCCATGGCTGGGCTGCACAAGTGCCTCACATGCACATAAGGCCATGAATTTTACATGTGAGGTGACCAGCTAGAGATCCCAGCCGTGCTCACGTGGGCTCTCAGTGTGACAGTGGGCGGTTTGTTTTCCATGGAAACTTTTTGCTGATAGAAAAGCACCTATTCTCATCTCACTCAGGAATAAAAAAAAAAAGGAAAGAAAGCAACAGAGCTGTTAAGGCTCACTGTAGAAGGAAAGGTTTTCTAGCTATTTCTGTTAGTTTGGAGGAACACCAGAGTTACTTTTGCTCTCCTCTCTGCTGGGAGTTACACCTGCAAATCTCTGGGGTGCTAACACTCCAACTCCTACTCACCTTAGTGCGTGCGTCCTTGGATGTGGTGGTTGAAGTCTGTGATTATATTTAATGGAAGACGGAAACAGGTTTGAGAATGGGCTTATGCAGGTCAAACCACGAGCCCTCCCGTAGCTTTGTCTCAAACACAGAAACTGGTGGATGGAGGGGTTGTAACACACTGACATAACCTCTCCAGGCAAGATGGGCAAGAATAAGGTTCACTTTGTCTCTCTCCATCCAAAGAGTGACAGGAAATGGCCAGAAACTACCTTACAGCAAGAGCAAAGGCAGTACAGTAGGGACAATGAGCATGTGTGGTCCAGAGCAATCCTAGACCTGCATTTAACAGACAATGTTAACGCACCTTCAACAAATTAATTGCTTTATTTTAATTATATAACAATGTAATATAATATCACGTGTCCTAAGAAGTATTTATTAGTGTTCTAGCAATAGCTGTTAGGACTGCATCAGTACTAAAACCTTGTACCATAAAGTTGATGCAAACAACTCAAAAGAAAAATGAAAGGAGAACTCCACAAGCAAGAGTGATGATGTTTTGTTAATGAGGGAAATAGCTTATTCTTTCTTTCAAAGACCAACATGGGGATAGGACCAGGGGGTACAGGTATAAACTGGAGAGGGGCAGATATAGACTGGACATTATGAAGGATTTCTTTGCCATGAGAGTGATGAGGCACTGGCAGAGGTTGCCCAGGGATGTTGTGGCTGCCCTATCCCTGGAGGTGTTCAAGGCCAGGTTGGATGGGACCTTGGGCAGCCTGATCTAGTGGGACATGACCCTGCCCATGGCACAGGGATTAGAACTAAATGATCTTTAAGGTCCCTTCCAACCCTAACTATTCTATGATTCTCATATTTCTCTTCTAGGTGATTATGGTCAGCCTGGTCTAGTGGGAGGTGTCCCTGTGAAGCATCCTGCTCCCTGTTGGTCCCATGTCCTAACATATCTTTCTTGGAGTGTGGCATAGGATCTCGGTGCCCGAAATCCTTTGAGTATCTGGTCTGTAACATATATGCTTATGGTTACTATTTAAAAAGGCTGAAAATAACCCACTGAAGCAGATGTGCAAGTATTTTGATCTTTATTTGTATAATCTATATACCAACTTGTCTGTAGTGTAACTCTGATGCCTGAGGAGTGCAAATATTTAATTCTGACACGGGTTTTCCTGCTCTAAGACAGCCTCATGGGGATTTTTTATTCTGATGACACATTTTGGTGCATCGTTCAGTATTACTGCACTCTCGTCTCCTCTTCTGCTGCTAGCTCTCTTCTTGTCATTCTGCTAATGTATTAAAGATTGTAAATACATGAGGCTCAAGCTCACATGATGACCTGGTGTAAAAGATGGGATCTGAAATTCAGGTCAAACAGCTTTGAGCACTAGAGATCAGAGTTGTCTTCAAGTACAATAATCTTTGCAGCTCTCCTTGTAACCTCTACTTCTTTTCTTGAGGCTTTAGGAGAAGTAGCAGCAACCTGCTCCCTGCTTGCACCTTTCGTAGCTCTCCTGACGTAGATCAGGACCACCAAGGAGGCTGAGCAAACACAGGGAGTCTCGTAAAACATCATACAAGCAGGTATGCCGCATCCTTAAATGCCCCATGAAAAAGTGAATTCCCCATCCCTGTTCCAGTAGCCTTTTTCACTGTGGATTTTCATCCATTTCCACTCAGCAAAGCAACCAGGGGTGGCGCCACCACAGACATACTGATAGAAAAACAGTATCAGTTAGCAGAGATGAGCAGGTCCTACAGTGTCCTAGAAGTTTATCTTCACACAGCCTTCAGTTCCTAAAAGCCAGTTTTAACACACTTTGTGCACCAAGGCTGTATGAAGCCTGAACTAACAGGTGGCAGACTAATCAGGTTTTTCTTCATATGCTTCCCTAAAGATTCACCAACAATGCCCCAAATTTAATCTAAATCCACAGAATCCCTTCCTAGGAGGAACTACATATGTTATGAAGGGAGCTTCAAGAGGATTAGGTGTCTCTAGCAAGGTTGTTCTTGAGCAGATGGCTTTCTGTGGTAAGCTAAAGAATTATTAGAGCTAATGAAAGGATCCCAAAGAGATATCTAAATTTTCTGTATGTCAAAACCCATGTGTCCTTCAGCCTGTCCTTTTGGATCTGTATTGCCCTGCAGAACAGACCAGCCCTTCACGGAGGACCACCTCCATAAAAACACTCTCTCTGCACTTCTCTTGCTGATTGAGTTTATTCCAATCTGTGCTTTAAGAGCAGATGTAGCAGAGGAGACAAAAGTCTTTTATATGAGCAATTGTTCTTGCTTCTTAATATTGAAGACCAGTTGCATCGCCCTGAATTGTCAAGTGTTGCGCTGCTTCAGTGTAAGTGGGTTTGGGTTTTTTTTTTTATCATCTCAAATGTGCAATTAATCAAACTTCCTCTTCCATTCCTGGTAAAAACAGTGTTAGACAGTAGCAACAAAACTGTTTCTAGGGCTTGGGCACTGACACCAACACATCTGTGTGTCAAAAACCGAAACTGCGTTCCTATTTGCATAGATTAAAACGAAGTTAATGAAAAAGATGCCTGAAAGAAAGCTAACGATACTCTGTACTTATAGCAGTGCACTTCCAAGCCAACCTAAAATGAACACCCAAAGTGAACCTGCCAAGAATGGTGTCAGTAGGAGATTGCCACCCACTGGTACTGCTGTGGAGTACTTGAGGAGGCTGTCTCTGAAATGCTACAATGGATTTGTGCTTGACTGGTGTTGGAGACAGACAACCAAGTCAGTACAGAGTCCGGACTGTTCTAGAAAAGTCATTCTTGCATTATCTTACCTCCCTTTAGGAGCAGCTTTTAGTTATTCAAAGAGTGCAAAAGGGCCTTGGGGTGAAACATATCTGCTTGTTGAAGGCACCAATATCTTAACCGAGCTATGCCTTCCCACTCACTCTTGAACAGAGCAACACAAAGGCATGCATCAGGCCACATGATGAGGCCACAGTTTGGCATCTCTCCTTACAACACTAGGATGTTGCCCCTCAAAACGCAGCTCCCCTTCATGCAAAAACCTCTCCTTCCATGGCAGAGATGGGACTTCACCATCTACCTGCCTCTCCAGTAAATGAAGTGTTACAAATACCCCCCAAGGTGACTGTTTCTGCTTTTGTCTTGTGTTATGGATGTGTCCCTTTGCCTGATGTGATTCTACATTGTCCTGTTGCCCAAAGTCCAGGGTAATTCTTCTGGCCACCAAGTGCTCAGCCCCCATTTCTGGTCCTCTCTCATTGGTTAAGAATGGCATGAAGCTAACAGCGCTTAAGAAACTCCCGGACGTTTCTGTGAGATGGAGTACAAGTACCAAAGAGATACTATTTTAGATGATCACACTCAACTCCAAATGCTTTCCATTTAGTAAGTTTCCCAAACAGAGGCCACAGATGGTAATTGTAGAGGTGAGGGTGTTTGTGACTCTACCTAGTCTGGCTTCACCGACCAACTTGATTTTATTGATGGGAGCTATTCTCATCCATATGATGGATGTTTTGCCAAGAAAAATTAGATCTTATGTTTGCACAGTCCTCAATGGAATACCTGCTCCTGCTGCAAAACATTTGCTGCCAGATATTAATGCAGGAGATCTCTTTGGGCAGTGGCATTATTAAACAGCATGGGGAGAATTTTGCAACCAGAATCCACCTTAATATTGATAGGTTCATATGAACAGATGTCTCCTTGCTTCTCGCACAATGTGTTATCAGATTAGATAAGCAGCAGCCTTAATTAGAAGCATACTATATGTCAGTACAAAAAGCCTCATTTGGAGGTGTAAATCCCTGCAGTGCGGAGATCCTGATCTGTCTCCTCCACAGTATCATCTACTGTAAGCAAGACACTTTTGTCCAAACATTTTTTTACTTAAAAAATGCATTTACCCTTATTTTCAAGATGAGACAGGACACTTGGTAGAATGTAGGCTTGCCCAAAATCAAAGAGAAAACCATCATACATCAGAAAAAGGAATTCAGGTCCATGATCTTTAAGTGCTAGGATGGCCCTGAAAGTCCCCCATTATTGCACTAAGTCAACACCAGATATGGTACTAATGGTGCAGTGTTGGGATGGTGAAAGTGAATTCTTGTTTCTGGGTAAGACTACCCCAACTTTATTCTGCTCTTGCTGTGAATATTAGAAAGCTACTCTTCACTATCTACCCTTGCGGCCCCCACAGGTATAGTTTTTTCCTTCTTCTAAGGAATAGTCTCTGAAAGAAAACTTGGCAATGTAAATGATGGGGAAAGGGCAAGAGGAGAGAGATATTTAGCACCAATTAATTCTGTAAGGTGGGGAACAGTGTATTTTAGCTTTAGTAAGAAGTCTTTTTTCTACTGCTCCTGGCTGGATTGTCAGAAGAGCAGAGTTTTGATGTAGGTAGCTCAACTTATCTCATATTTCCAAACCAAGACTTCAGTACAATCTTCTCCTGCCCATCAGCACTATCCTGTCTATGCCCAATTCTCTTCCCACTCAGAGACATTCTGATCCCCATGAGTTTTCTTGCACAGGAACAAGTTTATGCACATCAACAACTCTGTAATAACCATTCTACAAGCTTTTGTCTATCCCACATTATGTCATTCAATACCTGAAAGACTCGGGATAAGTAGAAGCTATCTGAGCATTTATCACACTAGACTGCAATCAAGGAAAGCGAGTCAAAGTATTGTATGTTTTGTTTGGATGTGAGGCTGGAGATACTCCTTATAAGGAGAGAAATATTTGTAACCCATAGGAGCAAACCTCAGTTTGAAGGTAAGAAGCTGCATTAAGTTTGAAGAGGAGAAAAGTCCGGTGTGACCTTCAGTCAGAATGGAAGCATCCTCCCAGATGCACCTTTCAGTGTCAGCACATAAGGATCAGGAGCAAGCTCCAACGAAGCATTTGAGACCTCTAACTAAGGAGGAGGCAGAATTTGTCATCTCCATTAGACTATGATCCAGCAGAGCTCTCTTTTCTGCTGGGATTGCTTAGGCTTGATTGATGTTCTGCTCCTGATGTGAAGACTTCTTTGTTTCTCCATATCCTTGAAATTACTCTAAGCTCAATAAATGCTGCCAGGGCCCCCTAACACATCCTGATAGTTGTGAGCTGTCTGTAAAGCACAGTCACAGCTCCCGCTGACTTTTAAACTGTAAATGAATGGGGAAGGGAGGCAGTTCTTGTTTCTTTTTTAACCAGAGGTTGATACCTTGAGGTGCCTGTAGAAAGCCAATAAAACCAGTAGTGGGCAGGTCTAACATATTATATTGCAAGAGACAGTCCTGTAGCTAGTTGCAGTTTTCTCACAGCTACTGCCTGGATTTGGCCAGGCAATATTATGATCTGCAGCTCTTCATGTTCTGGAATGGGCTCAGAGAGCCTAAAAATGGAAATATTCATCCTTGGAAATGTTCAAGGCCAGGCTACATGGAGCTCAGGCAACCTGATCTAGTTAAAGATATCCCTGCTTCTGCAGGAGGGTTGGTCTAGATGATCTATAGAGGTCTCTTCCAACCCAAAGCATTCCATGGTTCCACATTTCAGTAATCACATTCATGGTCATGACTCTTCATTTGAGAAGGTTTGCTTAACTCGCACTCAACCCCGCAGGAATGCATGTAGATGCCTTGGGTTAAAGTCCTTGTGCTGAGCTTGTGCAGTGTTGCTTCGGCAGCAAAGGTTCTTCTGGACCTTGAACAACACTTCTAGTGTGTGTTTCGAGATACAAATCCAAGAAATAGCTCTGTACAGAGCCAGGTGAGTCTAAGAAGAACTTGTGGGGAGGTCTGAAGGACTCATGAAAGCATATAATCTGATCATGGGCTGAACTGACACTGGAAGCAAACTTGCTGCATTTGCACAGCTTTGCCTTGAGATAATGAACCTGGTAGACAGAAGTGGCCTGAGCAGAGCCAGCTTTGTTCTTCCGTTGTAGTTTATCTACCTATATATCTCTTGCTATGATTATCTCTGCAATCCAGATTTCATTTCTTCTCTGGCAAGTTTCCAAAGCCTGGGGTGTTTTTCTTGGAAATATTAGGATTTGATGCTTACCTTGGGTGAGTCCTTGGAAGGACACTGTCCCTTATCTCAGAGAGCATCTAAGATTTGCTGTTTATTTGGGTTTGTTTTCTTTTTAATCTAAACTGATTTCTTACTCCATGTCTGTAGCAACCCCGTCAGCTCCTTTACAAACGCACTGAGACTTTACAAATAACATGGAAAGAAAGTTGGGTCCTCTTAGACTTTCAGAAAAGGTTTGTTCTTTTGAATAATATTTAGAATGCATTCACATTTCCAAAGTCTCTGCAGTTACAAAAGAGTTCACAGATGCCAGGAAGGCATCAGCTCTTTCAGTCTCTTTTTATCTTCTGTTCTTCATGCAGAGCATAGGAGAGTGTGTAGGGATCAGCATAATTTCCCATCATCCTGAAACTAGAGCAAAATGGTAGTTAGTGGCTAATGGTTTCTCTGCTGACCAGGTGCTAAATGTCCTTTCAGAAGAGTTGAACGGTTTCACCTCCCACCAAAGACAAGGCAAGGTGAAGATGCTCAGCTCCTTTGCCGGATGGACTCCCTGGTTTCCAAGGCAACTGTTCTTCAGCAAGATTTAATGAGAAGGTGGGGAGATCCATGAGGCCCTTTGAACATGCAGGGGAACAGAGAGGTTACAGAAATACAGACTGTGCTTTTTGGAGGAAAAGGACAAGCAAGTGGACTGAATAGACAATAAGTTTTTTGACATTTTAATGGGTTAACACGATATTGCAGAAAATGACCTGAATAAAGTGGCTTGATCCCCATAGAGAAAAATAAAATAAAATAAGTATAATGGAAAGAGGAACCATAGAAGCCTGAAATGTGGATTTATTTAAACTGCCTTAATGGAAGTGAAAGGAACAAGTTACATCCCTTGTTACAGCCTCTTAACAGCAGCTGGTCTCAAAATGAATTGGAAAAAAATGTATCTGTGATAACCTGACACAGAAAAGCTGGTTGGGTAAGCTCCATAAAACACAACCTTTATAGCGGTGTCACAAATAAGAAGCTATTTGCGAGAGATGTTACAGCACAGGCAACAGGTGCATCTTGTTCTAACCTCAAGCAGTGTCATCTGTTACATGAAAAACGGAACTGTTGTTTGTACCCAAAAGGTCTCAGATCATGTTTACGCTGTTCTATGCATTTTTGCACCCTAGAATTTTCCTTTTTTTTTGTAACATGAATAGACTAAATTTAACTGTAAGAAAGTCCTGGTAAATGTAAAGATCTATCTGTCCTCTGTGCGGCACAGCAGAATTAAGCAAATATGAACATTTGAGTCTATAAGAAATATGCTATTTTAATACTTTTCTCCTTGTAATTTAGATACAAAATTGAAACAGTTCACCTTTTTCATCAGAATAAAGTCTGAGCCTTTTCAATTTATTATTAGAAAACTTATCTATTTAAAGTCAGCCTTGACACGAAAGTGGCTCCGTCCATTACATCTCAAAAGATTTGAACAAACTATGGGAATAATTGCTTTTGCAAAATTTTCTTTTGGGGGATGAAGGAAGGAGTGGCTTATTGGTCAAACTGGGAGAAGGAAAAGTGATATTTTTTTAAATTAATTAAAGAGAGAGATTTTCAGTCAAAACATTTTGTGTGGGTGATGTAGTGCTTTTAATGATCTTCCTAATGCTTTTAAATGAACTATTGCTGATTTCAGACTTGAAATCCATTTTTTTTTCCAACAGAAAAGTACGAATATTCAAAATGTTGAAATGAAACATTCTGGCTGGAGTTCAGCTGGAAAAATAAAAAACAGAATTTTTGACCAAAGCCTCTTCACGAGGTCCACTCAGTCACAAATAATACCAGCCCTATTATCACCCTCTGCTACCTCAGAATTAGGTTTCAGTAAATAAAGTGTTCATCCAGCTTTAAAATAAAAGCCAGAGCTTTGACCTCATGAGAGAAAGCTGGTGAGGGGGCTGGACAGCAAGTCTTACGAGGAGGGGCTGACGGGACTGGGGTTGCTTAGCCTTGATAAGAGGAGGCTGAGGAGAGACCTTATTGCTCTCTACAACTCCCTGAAAAGAGGTTTTAGGGAGGAGGGTGCCGGCTTCTTCTCCCAAGTGACAGGTGAATAGGACAAGGTGGGACAGCCTCAAGCTGCACCAGGGGAGGTTCAGACTGGATATGAAGAAAAAATTTTTCACAGAAAGGGTCATGGGGCACTGGCAGAGGCTGCCCAGGGAGGTGGTAGAGTCCCCATCCCTGGAGGTATTTAAAAGATGGGTAGATGAGGTGTTCAGGGACATGGTTTAGTGGCAGATGGGAATGCTTGGACTCGATGATCCAAGAGGTCTTTTCCAACCTGGTGATTCTATGAGTCTATGACTTACGCCAGGTGGATGTCACCCTGCTTTCTTCACAGTCAGAGAAAGATGGGGACCCAGTACACCCAGAGGCTCATGCAGGCTTCAGCACTCTATCTTTCAGTTTGTAGGTCAGGCTTTGTCTCCTTTGTTTCTAATCTGGTATTTCATCTGTTTGTGTGGAAAGATCCTTGTTAAGAGTTCCAAAGAAAGTGCCATGCTTTAATACAGTCGTCTTAGGGACAGAAGGAAGTGAACAATTATCCCTTCTAATACAATGCTGAAGGTCATAATTTTAGCATCTATGAAATGTTTTGGCCTTGTCAGCACTTTTTGCTCATGTACCTTTATAGGTGACTTTAAAAGGGTGTCTCCAACCATAAAGTTCTCCCTGTCTTTAATCTTATCGACTGATTTCTTGAATGTTATAGCCAAGATCACTTGACTGATTCAGCTTACAAAGTCCTACTGGGAAAGAGTATTTATGGCAGTCCCAGCAAGGACAACCAAATTAACTGTAGCAAGCAGCCAGCCCGAAGAAGAAATAAAATGAAGGAGTAAGATAATTTGGAACAAAATGTAAAAGAAGCACAAATCATTTAATAAAGTTTTTGCCTGGAGGAAACGTTCCAAGCAGCTGAACATCAAGACAGCTGAAGGGAAAGAGGTCAATTGTGTTTAGACACAATATGTACATTTTAGCTTTTAAAGTGATCATTTGTCAAACTTTATGGGGCAGATTCTTTCCTCAGTTTAACTGATATTGGAATTCAACTCATTAAAATAAGATTTTGTCTTTAGTAGACAGGAAGGCGGAGGGAGAGATTTATTTTAAGGAAACCATGTAACATTATCCAAAGTGGAATGATAATTGGGAAATAGAGTGTGAACAGGAATCACAATGGACTAGCTCTGCTTTATCAAAATGTATAGCAAAGAAACTACAAATATTTCTATTTCTTTAGCAGGTTGCTTCGTTAGGTTCAACATTATATTGTTTACATTCCTCTCATTGTATTCAGAAATCTAAGTCCAGGCACAGATAATAGCAGCATTGGAGTCCAGAAGACAAGTGGTAAGAAGAACAAATATTATCCTCTTCTTTTCAGAATAAAACAGCTTTTTTCTCCAGTACTTTAGATGAAAACCTGACGGTCACATCTAAGTTGAAAAAAAGAAACAACCTCCACCCTCCTCCAGACAAGGGAAAAGGGACAAGCTCACTTTAACCTGAGCTCAAGACACACTGTAAGTCAATGACAGGAAAAATGAGAGTAGTTCATTTACAAAGACTTCCTTTTTTTCTAATCACTGGAAAAATCAGTGATTTTTTTTTCTCTATGCAATATTTTTTATTGCAATAACTTGCTAATAAACTCTGTTTCTTTGATTAAAAAAGCTAGAGCTGAAGATCATTCATTCCACCTCAAGGTGAGGTGCCATGGTCTACAGCAGAAAGCAGAGAGTTATGCATGAGACATCTATGCTGCAAGATTTTAGCATGCTTTTATTCATCCTGTTTTACATCTTCCTGAGTTCCTCCTTCTCTAAAATGAAAAGAAGTCAAATTCGCTTTTACATTAAGAGATGTCATCAACTTTATTACCCAAGCAAGACCAGGACTACTCACAGAATTCAGAGAACTGTACAGCAGAGAATAAGATGGTCTGAGTGCGCCTTAATGGGTCTCTCCTCGTCTCTCCCCTCTCTTTCTGCCCCAGAAATTTGACTTAGTGCTGTGAGAGGGCTGAAAGGAAAACTCATCACAACAAACAAGTGTGAAGGGCCATGACTGATACATGTGGCAGCTGATTCTGCAGAGAAAAATGCCACCAAAAATGACCTTTACACTGCACCACCCTGCTTCTCTTCTTGGAGGTATGGGTGGTTGGGAGAAAGCGGTGTTAAGTACCCTCCAAATTCTCTTTCTCTTCCAGAATATGTTGGCATAAGACTGGGTGCACAGGGTCCTCACTGACAGTTCTGTGACATACCCAGTTTCCCCTGGGTCTCGTAAAATCTGTTCCTGTATCTTCCCGGCTTTCAACAAGGCTCTCGCTTCAAGATAACCTCTCTTTTGCCTGGAGACACACATTCTATAGCTAAGTGATACATGTGGACCTCTGTACGGGCAAAAGAAAGGTCCTAGGTCTATGATGTTGCTGGAGGGATTGTCTCAGCCCCTTAGCTGACGATCCGTATGTGCCAGGACCATGTCCATACACACACGCACTGGGATAAGAGACACTTGAGAAGTTCCTAAGATACATGTATGGAAGGGCTGTACCCTACAACTTCTACCAGAAGGGTCAGGCCATGGAGAACTCAAGCTGCCTTTCTCAGAAGTGACCCGTCTTCGCACAAGTAAAGACATTTCAGCAAGAAAGTCTTCATGTCCAAGGAAATTGTTCATCAGAGGAAAGGCTATGGAATACTGAACAGACATGTCAAGGCTTAGCAGTGACTTACTTGCTGCAAATTTGCCCCCTTTCTGGGCCACCAGGAAGCAGCTACTGAAAGTCACATTAATTTGAGAAGGCTTTGCTGGCCATAAATCATGTGGCCATTCATAGGAAGGGGTCAACTCCTGAAGCTACGGTGGCTTTTCCTACCTCCTCCTGGAGCTGCATAATCAGAGTGGCATCATAGGTGAATTTCTGATCGTAGGAAGGAGGGCAAACTCTGCTAGAAATCCATGGAGGAGTGAAGAGCTCTCCCAGGGAAGAAATGAAAGCAAACAGTGTCGCTACAAAGCCAAATCCTCCTGTTACCCTCTTGCCCATTTCCCTGTTGAAGATATCATGTGTGCATTTTCTCTTTGAGGCCAATTTTTATTTAATGTCACAAAGATGTGCTGCTTGGAGAGAGCCTGAATCCTTTGAACTCTTAATTAGTGACGAGGGGGGTACTCTCTCCCACTGCTCACAGACTCACAACCCACATCTGGGTGTGCCAGCTTCCCCATGCACTTTTGGGGAATAAGGATACCCTTGAGACTATGAAATGAAAGCAAAGCAATCTAGGAAGCCTCAGATCTGAACCCGCACTAAGTTGCTGAGAAACAGCAGTTTAGTTATGCTGATTTTTTTTTTTAATTGACAAAGCCCTCCATCCTTTGATCTTTGAAGGGCATGTTTATCCAACATTGTTCTTTGCAGCCATACTGCTTCTGGTTACAAATTGTGGGAGTCATGTTCTGTTTCAATGAAACAATAGGATTTAATTATTAGCAGTCTTCAAAGACAAATGCGATGCTTACAGTCTTCTCTGATTACAAGGTCAGAGCAGCAGATCAGTAGCTGGGAAACACCATGGTTGAACAATCTTGTTTACATTATTCTGGGGGGGAAAAAAAAGGGTGCAATTCTTAATTTTAAATCCACATTTCTTCAAATTTTCTGTATTTGTTAAAAAAAAAGCAATCAGCATATAAATCAGGAGCTTGATTGGGTTTCACTTCTTCAACCTTATTCAAGGTTGGTTGTCTTTATGAGTTGCTTGCATTGTGTTTGAATGCTAAATTCAGGAACAGAGAGGTGTAGTTCTGTGGACAGCTATGGCCAGGACATCAAACAAGGTGATAAAAAATGCTCATTCGGCTTTAAAGATGGGAAGTTGTTATCTTTATCACTTAAAAAGGCAAGAAAAAAATAGGAACGTACTGTCTATTCAGAAGTGTATCTTAGTACAAAATTATGGTAGGTATGGCATTAAGACGTTTACATGGGTGATGGATTCTTCATTACCAGTGGTTTTACGAATGTTAGGTAAACACCTTTCCGGAGCATTTTTGGGAGAGATCTTTCTACTGTAGATATGTGAGTACAGATTGCTACAGTGAAACTTGTCTCAGATTGCTTAGCATTAAAAAATCTTTGTGCTATCATAACCAAGGAATATCAACTTCCACTACTAATAATTGCAGTTCCTAATCAGTTATTTAGGCATATGTGTCACTTCAAGCACAAGAAGTGCTGAGTCTATGCACCAGTGAGACCATTCAATTAATGATAAATCATCTTAGATAGCAGTCTCTGGAGAGGCCTTCTCTTATCTGTAAAAAAATAGAGGTATTCCAGACTAAAAGCCTAACTCTTAGACCAATAAAAAAATCGAGATAAATCTGAAACTCAGCCTACGAATTGGTGAGCATTTCCAACTCATTTTAACTTCAAGTTTTGCATAGGTAATCTGCTGATTCTCTTTAATTTCCTTTTCTCTTATCTCTTAATAAAACAAAAGCTGAAGACATCAGATGAGGAGCACAGAATACAAGTTAAGCCCAAACAAAGGAATAAAAATAACTGCAAAAGACCCTTAACTCAGAAGCAGGGCTATTGTAGACAAATATTCCACTGAATTGGAATCATCTTTATGTAGTTGCAGGTTTTTATCATTGAGCAAGAAGTGGAAATTCCTTTGACCATCCTGCTGTTGTAATAACACCAGTTGAGAAGATAAATGCTCTTCCTGGATGGTGGCAGAATTTATCATCCACACCGTGGAGCCCAACAAAGACTTTGTCCACTGGGCCAGAGGTCTCTTTCTAACCTAGTTTTCAGCACTAAGTGGCACTCAATGCTACTCCTTAAGGGATAAGTGAGAAGCAAGACCAGATCCTTGCCTGGAAAAACATGGTGCAGAGTGTAAAATGAGCCCTAGACCCCCATGGGGGAAATAAATGAGCAGAGTTATGCAGAGCACTTCAAAGAAGTTGAAGCCAGGGCAAAATTCACTCTCTGGGACAGGTGCCACCTAAGGTGTAAAGAATGGCAAACATTAGGTAGAAGAAAGCAATAAAGCTTTGGAGATCATGTGGTCAACTGAAACGCTGGTCTTGCCAAGCCTGACTTACCATGTGTCTACTGATTCAGACCATTGCCTTTCCTCTTTGCATTGATGGAGAGTTCTCAATTTATAACTTTTCTTGTTTCCAACAGAAAGAAATAGGAAATTTCAAGACTGCGCATCATAGACTGAAGTTTTAGGAAGGGGAGGTGAGTTATGCTGACACTGAGGGCCTTTAAAGTGAGGTACGATGTCTCCCAAGTGTTTCCTTAGCTTGCCTGGGTACAGTAGCAGAAGTCAAGGCATGAAAGTAATTTAAGGGTGCAACAACTGACATGTCTTTGAGTTTTCAGGCTGGTAAGTGGTTTGCAGAGGATTATTTCTAGATCATGATAATAGGCATATGTTCATAATTTCCACTGAGATTAGCACCTTTTCCCACCTCCTTTTTCGTCTTTCGAAATCTTTGGACCTGTTTGAAGATCTCATATAGCATAATATCTTGTTCTGGGATTACTTCCACTGACCTGTAGGTTAGAGGAAATCAGGTTAAAGAAAATCAGGTAATTAAGGTCCCGATCTGCTGAGGATTCTTTACTCATTAGCTGCCCAAAGCTTAGTCCAGCAATTAACATTATATTCCCAATGCAACTGTCAGAGTAAATCATGTTAAGGATTTGAATTTAACATACTGAGACTGTTCCAGCACCGCTGGTGCCCCAAGACTCTGTATTTCTGTTTCAGGAGGTGAACTCCCCAAATCAGAATTCCTGGTTTGGATTGTAATTCTGTGACAAAAGGCAGGATAAAACTGTAAGATAAGCAAAATCCCCATTTATATTTTTCACCATGAAATAATAGCCGGACGATGTCTGGGTTTTGTTTGGTCAGGCTTTTCCTTACTGTATGTTTTGTCTTAGAGGGCTCCTGTGATGTAAAGCAGCCGCATTCCACACAGCATCTCTCATAATCCCCAATGAGATCATATTAAAGATTACAGCAACAGGCAGCATTACTGTTTTATACACTTGCAGTCATTTTCCCCCAGTGATTTGATGATGTATTTGTTTGTGATGGGCTTGGTCACTGTGTGTGAGGTTGTTGAACCTCACGGGGTGAATAATTACTCTTAGTATATTTGACCAGGACACAGATCTGTGTGCAATTACTATCCCATTTACTGACATGACCAAGGGCAGATGAATCAACTATTTTTCTTTTCCAAGCTCTTAAGCTCCTAAATCTCACTTATCTCAATGCTTAAAATTAACGTAAATGTTGGCTTTTGGGCACAGATCACCCTACCAATTTTGGAGTACCTACCTGAGGGTGTGATTTCCTAAGATCCCTCTCCACTGCTGAAGAAAACAGCTATTTTCAAAAGACAGTGCACAGTACCCAAGAGCTCACTGTCTCCTTGGTCTGTAGAGGTGCCTTGTACGCCAGAAATGCACCCTTAGTCCAGCACATAAAGTAAAATGGAAATTAAATGGGCCTTTTTATCAGAATTCATCTTCCTTGATTTAAGATGGCTGAAATGGGATTCTTGAACCCGCCACCCTCAGCTCATCGTGTAGTCAATGAGGAGACTCACCTTGTTGCTTAGCTCACCTTAGCCACCTTTTCTGGGCTCCTTTTAGGCAGCTGAAGTGAATCCAACTACATGGTAATTAATATTTAATTAGGATCAGCCAGAACAAATTCATAGGTAAAATACACTGCTCTGACCAAAAAGCTTCAGTCTGAATAAGCAGCAGCGCAGATGTGCAGAATTGCTTATGATGGATAATGGACAAAGTTAACAAGAAACCAAAGTCAAAGCGATGAATAGAGTGCGGCTGAGAGCAGGAAGGAGGCAGTGTTTATATTTGTAGGCTAAAGAAAAATTATTTAATTATACCCACTTGAAAAAAAAGTCAGAATCATGGCCGATAAACAGTCTCTTGCAGGCTTTTACTTTCAAAATCCAAATATATTTTTATTTTCATATCCATTGACAAGCTTCCTTAGGCTGGAACTAGAGAACATTTCTAACACACTTCCCTCTTCCCTCATTCTCAATATACTCGCCGTCAGGAAACAAGGAGAATGGGCATATTTGAAATGCCTGTGTCAGCACTTCAACGGGAAGAATGAAAGTGTAAAACCACTGCAAGAACATATGCAAGTGATAGCAAACACCCTATAAAACTGAATGAGAGAAAAGAAAGGAATATCCAGAGATAATTTGGTGGGCGGTGAATTTAGCTAGACAGCAGGCAAAAATCCAAGACAACCTTTGTCTTAGTCATAACAGTGAAATGTGCACTCTATCTAATTACAGTCACTTTGGGGGTTTTTATGGGGACTATTTATCAGGCATTCGCTTGGGCTGACGGACAGTTTATGCTATCCCAACAGTATTTATTTATGGCAGGGATTAGGAAGAGACAGTGCCAAACACTGAATAAATGTTTGCTGCCCTCCTGTGTACAACTGCAAAAAGACACACGCAAGGATGCGAGAGCCCCGGATTTGTCGCTCAAGATTTTCATCTCCCAGAGGGATGGCTGGCGTGGAATGCCTGTTATGTATTTACCCCTGATTTGCATTAGTGAATCATCCACAAGTTGATCCAGATTTCTGCTAATGGATCTGGGCCCTTGTTCTTCCACCATCTGCTTGTTGTATCCATTACTTGTCATATATTTAGATACCATTTGTTGCACCATGTGTGCAGTGGAGAAAAAGGGCTGCGGGTGGAAGGCTCTTCCTTGATCATGCACTGTGAGAGCAGACACAAGACAGATCGGTTCGAAGCCAGCATCGGCAGCCTTGAAGTTGGCCAGACAGCCCTGTGCTATGGCTCACTCCCTGTATGTAACATTGGAGGAATGGGTAGTTATTTCCATGAGGAGAATGATAAACCAAAGAAATCACCAGCCCAAGGAATGCTTGCCCTTTCCACGACTGGAGGTGTTTTTTATAGACGCCTTTAGTTCATATCTTCAAGAACTGCTTACATAGAGTTCTTCCTCTCTTGGCACAGCAGGTAGTTCAGTGGATCACTGACCTTCAGCCCTCTTCTCTGAGGATTCTCTATGACTTTCTTTGCAACACAGTTATCAGAAAATCATAGAATGGTTTGGGTTGGAAGGTGCCTTACAGATCATCTTGTTCCAACACCCCTGCTGTGGGCAGGGACACCTTCCACTAGATCAGGTTGCTCATGGCCTCATCCAGCCTGGCCTTGAACACCTCCAGGGATGGGGCATCCACGACTTTTCTGGGCAACATGTTCCAGTGCCTCACCACGCTCATAGGAAAAAGTTTCTTCCTAATATCTCATCTAAATCACCCCTTTTTCATCTTAAAATGCTTCCCCCTCGTCCTTTCCCTGCATTCCCTGAAAAAGAGTCCCTCCTCAGCTTTCCAATAGGCCCCATTGAAGTACTGGAAGGCTCCTATAAGGTCTATCCGATGGCTTCTCTTTTCCAGGCTAAACAACACCAGCTCAGCCTGTTCTCATAAGGGAAGTGCTCCAGCCTGCTGATCATCTTCATGGTCCTCCTCTGGGCTCACTCTAACAGATCCATGTCCTTCTGACCTTCCATGAAATGGAATGAAATTAAAGGAAATGAGAAAAAAAATCAGATGAATGAAAACTGAATGTTTTATTTGTTCATTTCTGACTGTATATTATAGTACAGTTATGTGCTTACACAAGCACAAATCGAGGTGTAGGATTATTGGTTTTGTGGTGACTATTTGGCATATTTGTCTTGGCACTGTTTGGCATTATTTATTACATTTAAATGTCATTGCAAGTTGGTTTTATCAAACCTACATCTATGCTTCTTGAGTTTATTGTTAAAAATTAACTTCTTACTACACAACCCGTGATCTGAGAGAATTATATTGGAATACAGCAAAACAAAGTCACTATAAACTTGCCAGGTAATAAGTGAACATTCCTGTATTGATGTACTTTTAACTCAGTGCAAGCAAATTTCCTAGATCTAAATTTTCCTTACTTACATTCCGACAAAACTGGAAAATGAGGATAAACACCAAAAAAATGTTGCAGTACGGTATGCAAAACAAATCTCTTCAGTCAAAGCTGTGCAGAGAATCAAAAGTCTTCCTTTTGTTTAATGAAAATGTGGGGAATTTATTTTATTCAAGCCAGCTCCTTTCTGTATGATTTTGGCTCTAGAAAGCAAGCGGATTTTGTTAGTTCTCAAGGTCCTCTTTGAGGAACATGAGACCAAACCTTGTTCTCAGCTATGCTCTACTCCCTGGCTTCAGCTGAGTGATTCCAATAAGAAATCAAGTCATATGGGTGTGCTCAGTGAAATAGAACAGCCTGGTCCAAGAATCCAATGGTCCCAAAATGACCTTAACAAGGATGAGCGATAAAGAAAACCCACAACACAGGGGCATAGGTTTTCCTCCTTGTTCCTGCATGGTTAGACTCAATGCAAGCGTTTTGTCACAAATGTATCTGAAATGAAAAGACAATAAAATTTATACACTTCTTTTTTTTTCAGGCCTCCAAAGCCGCAGGTTAGGGAGATTTCTTTTTTAGAGTAATCACTTGTATAGGAGAGCTCTGCAAAACACCACAATCTGGCAGTTTGACCTGTGAATTTCCTTAGCCAAGAAGCTGCTCTGTGGAATTAGACAAGGATAGAGCACATGCCATTACACAACTGTTGTGTAGATTTAAACAAACAGCCGGGGAATTAAATTCCATTTCTCAGATAGGACTAAGCTATAATGGTCCTGTCTGTTTTCATGTCGAGTTTTTTATGAGTTGTTGGATGGAGAATCCAGCTGACAAGGACAAGTTTCCAGCTCCATCACATTTCCTATTCAGCTCTTTGGCTGGGAGAGTTTGCAGGGCTCTGCTGGGGCAGAGTTATGCAGCTGACACTTTCTTGGCTGCATATCCCTGCAGAGAGAAGGAAAAAAAGAAAGCAGGACTCCTGTGCCAATCCTATTTGCAATCTTGTCACATCTCCTCTGCAGAGGAGATGCCAAAGATGACAGGGAAGAGATGGGTGAATGGAGGGACCAAGGGAAGGCATAGCAGTACCTTTCTCCTTCTCCAAGACCTCCACGTGCATGCTAGGGGATGGGGATGAGCTGTGGAAAAGCCTCAAGTGTCGCCCCTCCTGCATGAAACCGAAGGGTAGGCCAGCTCCTTAGGCTTTTTCCATCCCTCAGTCCCTGACATGTCCCCAAAAGACATAGAAATAGCTCATTGGGCTAAGAACAGCCCAGGGATCAATTCTACCTCAGAGGACCTTTGCCCAATGAAAACAGATTTGGGGAGCTTGGGGAGCTGGCTGACAAGGGATCAAATAGACAAATCCCAAATGCTGATTTAAAGATTCCTGGGAAGTCATAAAATGGTGGAATCATTTAGGTTGGAAGACATTTAAGATCATCAAGCCCAACCATAAACCTAATGCTATCAAGAATACAAGTCTATGTCCAACACCTAATTACAGGGCTGATGGCTCCAGCCCAACTGAGATCCCAGCACAACTGACATCTCCTTCCTGAGATGCTTTTAGCCCTGAAAGACCAATCCTAGTGTCTTAGAAGACTCCTCCAGGGGAATGTCACCCCATGCACACTCTCCTGAGCCCCAATGCCCTCCTGTTCTCGGCCTCTTTTCTCAGTTTGTCACTCCACTAGGCACCTTGAATGGCAGGTGAGGGAGCTACTGGCTGCAAGGGTTGCATTGTGCCAAGAAGGGAGCCCAGCTTCTGGCTCCTGCCACTGCTCCATCCCCTGTCATGGGCTGAAAGCTCTGCTATCTACCATGTACAGCAGCACTGGAGACCTGTCATCACTTCTTCCACATATGTCTGGATCAAAAGTGGTCTCACACATTTTGGGATGAATAAACTGGAGGAACCATTAGCTGTACGCCTTCCAGCTTTCAAGATACGTTTGTCACAGTACACTGAGGCACCAGTCTTAGTTTGGAGGCCCCAATGTCCTTAAATTAGGCCTTATTTGTGTGTTGTGTAACACTGTCCATGGAAAAAAATCCCTTCCTTCACTTCATCGGAGAAGACTGAGCAAAACGGTAACCACTCTGATGTATAGTAGGACACCTACACAATTCACTAGTGGATGTAAACCAGCTCTGTGAGCAGGGTGTCTTGGAAAAATGTCAGTAGGAACTGCTAGTTGATGGACTGCCTTTACTACAAGATAAATCCAGCTGGTATTGTTGTTCTAGTGGAGGTTTTGTTTACAGCATGAACAGAAAATGACTGTACTACAGGCATGCAAATAGTGTAAATTAGTCTGTTTCCATGGAAGTCAGCAAAGCAATGCCTATTGAAAGGCCCTGCATCCTTAGAGGTATGGTTTGATTTTGAACTTTGTGTTGTTTAGGGGTTTCCAGGTTGCAAAACATCTTTTTGGAAGGACGTAGCAGATGGAGAGGGAATAAGGCAAAGACAAGACACATTTAAGTTGCTATCTTCTTCTTACAGTCACAGTCCTTCAAAACCCCCTATATCACAACCTTTTATCTAAATTCCCAACTCTATGATCACTTGTATGTCACTGCATGTCTTCTGTGTCATCATTGCACAAAGGCATGAAAGCTAGGGAAAATAGGGATGGGGATAGGGACCATAATTCTTCTGTCATCATCCCACAGGCTTAGTGCCAACACAGATAGGTGGATGTGAGCTTGGCCTTACCTTTCCCCTTCCGGGTCATCTTGTGCAGGCTTCTTCACTCCATCATCCTTTACCCCTACCTTCTGAGGTCTCTTCATGGGCTCACAGAGTGAGAGAGAATTTTTCCCATGGATATGAAATGCTGGGTGAAAAACAGCTTCAGCACCAACCCTTATTAAAAAGAGTGTCGTTCTGAGCAGGAAACATAAAAGAGAAGTTTTTCAGCCTGGAGAAGAAAAGGCTCCGAGGACATCTTATAGTGACCTTCCAGTGCCTGAAAGGGGCCTCCAAGAAAGCTGGAGAGGGACTCTTCACCAAGACTTGTAGTGATAGGACGAGGGGGAATGGGTATGAACTGGAGAGGGGCAGATTTAGGCTTGACACGAGGAAGAATTTCTTCAATATGAGAGTGGTGAGGCACTGGCACAGGTTGCCCAGAGAAGTTGTAGATGCCCCATCCCTGGAGGTGTTCAAGGCCAGGCTGGATGGGGCTTTGAGCAGCCTGATCTAGTGGGAGGTGTCCCTCCCTGCCCATGGCAGAGGAATTGGAACTAGATGATCTTTAAGGTCCCTTCCAACCCAAACTATTTTATGATTCTATGAATGGTGGGAGCAGCAAAAATTGAACTCGATCTCAACCATAGGGAGAACTCATTACAACTATGTGAGGTCCAAGCCGTCCAGTTGGATATTCCACTCCTATCTACAAGAAAGAAATGCATCAGCAAAATTTTGTTGGATGTTTCTCTCTGCTTCCCTAAGCTGTTTGCATAACATTGCTTACCATGCTTGCTCCCTGCCTTGTGAAGCACTTTCTTCTTGGCTTTCTGTACAACCCATCAGCATTACTACTCCTCTGTTCAGAGGAGCTCAGTATCTTTGCATGCAGCTGTAAATATCTTTCCAGCAGAATCTGCCTGTATTTAACTTGAAGCATAACAGAGTGAACCAAGTCTAAAATTTCCAATTTGTTTTTCTGTGCAGCAGTACTCAAATTGTAATTCTACTTTGAGGGAATCTGTCCTTCCAAAGGAAAACCATTCTGTGCTTAGCACCCACTCCATAAAGGACCTCAACATTTCTCTTTAAAAATGGTTGGGTTTTTTTTTTTCACAGAGACACCCTTGGACTGCCATGGGGTTTCTCAACACAACAGGTAGGATTTTGCCACCTTGGGAGTGATACAGCAGAGATGGCCCAGGTTGTTCCGCTCTTAGAAGGAGGATGAAGAGGGAAAGGCACCAATAAAGGCCTGGAATAAGTCCTAAAGAAATGGTTGCCTGCTTTCCCTGTAAAATGGGCACAGTCACTGCTGCTGGAGGTGACCACACTTCAGCAATGGTCAACAGCCCAACTACCCTGGCTGTGCTTTCAGCAGTGTCTGCTTTCCTGCCTGCTTTGCCCTATGCCCCAAATCAATCCTCTTAATACTTGCTACTTCTGGTTCCCTTTGTTGCAGGTAGAGCTGGAAACAGAAGTATGGGACTGTGCGATGTCTGCTGGGACCATCCAATGGGGATAGGATGTAGCTGAAGGCTATTCAAAGAGTCAATAGATGGACCAGTCACTTGAAAACAATTCTACACATATGTTTTCTCAGCACAACTCCTTCCTCTTCTCTCTCTGCTCTACTGAATAAGAAAAACTTGCTGAATAAGAGCTCTAGGGAGGTGATACATTGGACAACCGATGGAAAGAAATGCCAGCATCTTCTCAACAAATGCTTTTTCCTACACATGCAGCTCTTTCTCCTAGCAGCTGGTTGCAAATAGGTTTTATTGCTCAATAGCTGGCTCAAGTAGACATTTAACAGGCTTTAATTCTTCATCAAGCTTCAGATTTTCCACTTGGGAAATATTCCTCCTTTTCACCCCTTCTCTTTTCTTTTCCTTTGTTAAAAGCAGGACATGACAGCCAGCAGGGTGATGTCTATTGTTATAAGTTGAAAGATCTAGCACACTCCAGAGTCTAAGAGCATGAATGAATTATTAACATCCTTCCCTACTGTTCCCAGTAATGTATTCAACACTTGAAAAAGCTTTTCTTTTAGCTTGAAGTAGCATAGATATTAGTGGCTATTCAAAACAGCCTGTGTGTTAATTACTGCTTAGCCAGGGCCTGTCAGAGGTGACCTTTGGATCTTTCCGGTTGGAGAAGGGCCATAGTCCAGAAACAGAAGCGTCAGCATTACAACAGTAACTAATCAACTTGCCGAACCGTGGTAATGTTTTTGGGAGAAGGAAGATTAAACTACCCAGTTTTCAACCAAAAAGGCATGGTTACTGCTATGTAACTTTTGCCAGCTAACCAGGACAGTTAACTTACAGGCACAGTCAATTGTACGTTACTTTCTGGCCAAAGGAGTGCTAATTACCTCCCCAAAGTTCTTTAAGTCATTCTTTATGGTATTTGCCCTGATCCACTTAGTTTGCACTCTACTGTCACAGTCTGTCTCCTCCTCCTCTGTGGCAGCTTCTTGCATTACATCTCCAGCTAATGCTTTCCCCAACTGCCCTTGTCCCCTGTGATGCTACTCTGCTGACCAACCCTACCTGTGGGGATGCTTGGAGCCTGAGCTCGGAACTCTTCCTGCTAGGAATGGGACGAAAGCTACCAAACCTAGTTTTATGTCTATTTATGTCCCTTTCAACAGGATGTCATGCACATTTTCAAGGCTGCCATGTCTCATTTGTTGAGGATAGAGCTAGTGTGATGGGCCTTTCCATTGCTTCTTTCTGGCCTCAGCCAGGCTTTATCTATGCCTCAGCTTTTTTCTGGTCTTGTGGCCAGAGAGAGTTGGCTTGACCAGTGCTACAGCAGGAAGGATTGTCACCCGTTGGGACCCCAAGTCACAGACCCCTGGTCTCAACCTTTTGACTATCAGAGCTAGTCTGACAGAGCCAGCGAGACTACCCAACACTATGGATGAGCTATACCAAATACACCTAGAGCAGCTTCTAACGCATATTTTGAGACCACCAAATGACAATTGTCTCATACATCAAGAAAGGAGGAATTTGAGAAGGTTGTTTTGCCAGGGATGGACACCAGTGCTAAATTATCTCCTGGTAAACAAAATAGCATGAGAAAAAGTATCCCATGGGTTCTTATTTGTTCCTGAATTACTTGGCAAACATGATGTATGACAGAAGGGCAATCAGGATCCGTTCAGGGATGATTAGGGCTCGGATGTTAGCAGGGGAGGACTGACAGCAGATCTGTACTCTGTCAGGCAACATGTGCTCTCAACCACATTTCTGTCAGAAATAAACAGCTTAAAGGAGTCAAATTCCTCTAGTTTGTTTCTCTGCAAGAGACACTCTTAGCTGACCTGCTGGACCATAAACTTTCATTCCTCAGAGTTTCAACACTTCAGCTAGCTGCCTGGTTGGAAATATTTCTGCTCCCTGTGCTTTCCTTGCACATGGGAAATATTTAAATAGTTTGTCAAAAGAAGTAGTTGGAAGGAGGAAAAGAAGGAATCACAAGCCAGAAACATCTATTTTTTTTTCCCAGGTCCTTTTTTATGCTGAAAACCAAATTGGCTCAGCAAGGCTAGGCTCTTTCTCTTCTTTCTGTGCTTTCAGAAGCAGCCAACTCCCATAGCATGGGCAGAACAGTTGATAAAGCAGCTGAGTGTTGAATTTGCCTGTGATTTCACTTTGAGTTCTGTATTTGTCGAGCCCATGGGAGCAATGCATCATGTTTGAATTTCTTCTGGTAGTGGAAGGGCAGACAGCAGCTAAGCAGGGGGTATCTAAAAGGTTTCTTATACCCTCAGCACCATGCGCCATAGCCCTGTGTGCAGTGCCATGCACTCACCTCTCTCTTGTGACATCAGTTTAAGTATCCAGTGTGTTGGGTTGGAGATACATGGGTCAGGATGAGTCTTAGCACCAGGCACAGGAGAACATAGAAGAGGAGTGAGGTTGCCACAAGAGCCATGAAGCTGTCTGTGTGTGATGCTCCACACCTGTGACATGCTTTAAAGGTTTGCAATTAGTTAGAGCCTCCATCAGCAAAATAAATGGGTCTCTCCTGGGCTCAGTCATGGCCAAGCTGACGACCTCAACACAGCTATTATTAAGCAGAGACAAAATCATTGCTGTGCCATTCAATGTCCATCAAGGTCCAGCTCAGTTGCCCTGAAGAAGAGTAACTCTAGGTGGCACTGATTTCATTATGTGGAAGAGTCCAAAGCCGAAAAGATGAACAGAGCTGCCCAACGAGGGATTCTAACGAGCTCCACTTTCAGGAAACCTTCAGCCAGGGGATATCCTCTGTATCTTGTGGACATTTGAACTCTCAATATGACTGTAGTGCCTTGCAGATAGCAGTGCCAGGAGAACAGCAGTTCTTCAAACGTGTTCAGCCTTAAATGCTTGGTGAGTTTCTATGTACTCAAAGCTAGCAACGCACGAGTACTTTGCTCATCAATGTGTCACCAGGACTACACCAAACATCAGGTTTCCTGAAGTCCTTGGGGGTTTTGTATCATGAAGACTTTGATATAGTCTTCTTGATGTAGCCTTCTTCTGCAGGATCAGATGCAATGGTTGTGAAAGACCTTACCCAGGTATGGCTTCAGGTCAGGTTACAGCACTTGGAGAACACCATTGCTTCAAGAGGGCTCCTTGAGAGTGCATAAACATCATCTGCACTTGGCTGTTGTGGGTACAGGCTACGTGTAATGAAGTAGCATGAAGCTGTATGAGATCAGAGTAAAGCTCTACTTAGTCAAGTTCTGCCTCCAGCAATGTTGATGAGCGAAAGCAGACAGGAAGGGGTTGAGAAGCTAAGAAGTTAGAAGGATTTAGTGCATTGTAAAGGTAAGCTAACACCATATTAGGAAAAATATAGCTCACTGCAATCCGTACTGTTTGCCTTGAAGACCCCGAAAGTTGATAACGAAGGAGCGAGCTAGCAGAAGTGTACTGATAAGCAGGCATTGAAATGCAGAAAGCTGGAAAAATACAGAACAGACTGTGCCTGCACACAGTTCAAGGAGAAAACCTTTTTTTGTCCTGAGGAAGACTTCTTACTTCATCCCCGAGGCTCCGGCCCACGACCACCCGGAGGCATTATACAGGCACAAGACTGGAGCGAACCTTCCAGAACTATTTATAATACGAAGCAGGGATAGATAATAAATATGTGTTAGACAACTAGGTGTATCTCTATCTGTACGCTATAAGTAGCCACTTGTTGAACTATAGGGTGTGCGAGTTTGGGCAGAGTTATCTCCTTTGCACCCACCGGTGTGAATAAACATACCTGCTTTATAAATCATTTCTGGGTTATAGGGTTTAGTTCCACAAAACAATGGCCAGCTGAAGATGTATAAAGAAGAGAAAAACCAAGAACACCCTAACAACTTGCAATTCAGGGACTTTAGCAGCTACCAGTGTGATTTTGTAAGTAAGGCCCTTAATTCAGGTTTTTTTCACGTGAATATGTTCTATCTCTTGTTGAAAGCATGTAAGTGAGTATCCCCTGGTCTTTTGGCAAAGCATCTCATAGCAGCACTTCATACTGCTAGAAGAAATATGTCTTCTTAATTTTCTGAACTAACCAGATGGAAATGCTATTTGATGGTCCCCTGGGTTTTAGTATTACAGAAAATCCTGTTCCTCCTCTCTAAGCCACTCATTGATCTATATTAGATGCCCTTTCAGCTACCTCTTTTCCATACCAAAACCTCCTACTGTATGCTATTTTTCAACGTAGAAAAAGATCTACTGTTGAGCATTTTGTCACTTTTCCGCTTTTTCCAGTTTCAGAATATTGAACTCTCATGTGAGGAGACAAGAGAGCAAGATAAAGAACATCAGCTGAAGGCCCTGGAAAGATTTACATAGCAGTATAATGATGTTTTCTGTTATTATTACATTAGGAAAGGGCATATAAAAGAATACAAATGACCCTTTTCTTAACCAAGTAGCTTTGTACCAAAATGAAAGAGAAACAAGAAGATGTCTACTGCATCCATCAAAGAACTTGCAGGAGAGCTGTGATTTGTAGGCAAATGTCTACGGATGTCTGTGGATCTCACCAGTCAGGGACACAAATGGCTCGTTCCCTCCTACAATGAGACTTCAGGCTGCAGATAAGTCCTCAAGTCAGTGAAGCTCTGGAGCCTGCCTTCCATCTCTTCCAAAGCTACCAAGAAACCCCCTTCTAATTTAAAATAAAAAAGCATTTTTTATTAGAAAAAAAATCAAGACAAAAGGCAGAAGAGTAAAGCCCTAGAAGTTTAGGGGACACATTTCAATACTTAGACACAGACATACACAAGACAGTAATCCTGTGCTTCTCTATATTTTTCAGATGTCTGAGACATCAGTGTTGTGTCTCATCAGATAAAGTCTTCATTTTCTTAGACATTGAGGGTAGGATTCATCCCACCTAATGTCACCTGCGTAGGTGTTTGTCCCTCCTTCCTCAGTTATGATTAAAGGAAAATGTGGTCATTTTTAAGATGTGATTCATCTGACCTGTTTGACACATTACGTTAGTCTGAGTTGAATGTGTTCCAGAAGTGCATGTTACTCTCAGAATAGAAACCTAAATTTGATCAGACAAATCCCATCCTTCACACCCAACATCCCTATCCATGTTGGCCTCCCAAAAGGTGTCTGGATTCTCAATAAAACTTAAACTAGGAGAAATTGCCCAGGGAAGCTATGGATGCCCCATCCCTGGAAGTGTTCAAGACCAGGCTGGATGAGGCTTTGTGCAACCTGATCCAGTGGAAGGTGTCCATTCCCATGGCAGGGGGTTGGAATTGGATCATCTTTAAGGTCCCTTCCAGCCCAAACCATTCTATTATTCTAAATTCATCTGCTTTTATGTCACTTTAAGGACTCCAGGCCTCAGGTGTATTTGACACCATTTTCCAGCAGCTGTCAGCCTACCCATAACTGCAAGCTCAGTGTTGCCAAGGTTCAAGATGAAGAAGGCAAGAGAATTTGGTCACTGTCCTTTTTAATTCCTGTTGAGATGGTTGTGTCTAGGACTCGGGCAACTTTTGTGTAAGAGGTGGGGAGCTGTGCTAAACCAGGTGGCATGCATTCAGAGCATACGTGAACCCAGGCAGAAGAAGGACCTTCCCATTCCTCCAAGCCAAAATCTACATAATGTTTTGGATAGCTAAGTACTGTTCAGTCTGCTCTCAGTTGTCAATAGGCTAAATGGACCCTAGAAATTCTAAAAGTCTGGTCCAGATTTTTCCATACAAGTTACAGGCAGCTCTACATAAGGCTTAATGCTAAGATTCTTGGATGCTTGGTTTAGTTCATTTAGTTCTGTGGCCTATGAACAGAGAGTATTCACACTAGAAATGGTCATCATAACAAGACTCTCGCAAGTCTTTACTGCAGAATCAAGCTGATTCATGAGCAGGTCACTGCTGTACGTCCTATATAATCATACTACTATAAAAATTCAGGGGAGAGTTGAATTTTAGCCAGTCAAATCTTAGTGCCTGACTCTGGAGCTGAAAGCGCCTGGACCATAGAGATGTCCAGGATGTGTTAGGTAGCAGAGCTTTCTTTTGTACATAAGATGGATATAGGGTACAGCTCAGTTGTGAGACACATCTGGACTCCAGCTACTGATCTAAAAGTGTGAAGGAATCCTAGCGCAGAGGCCACAAATGCTCTAGGTTATCCTGTTCCCTGTGTTACTGCTGGGTCACTCTTTAAGCTCTGCTGACTACCTGTGATAAATAACCATGGACTATAGCAGATGATGAGCATCCACCAAACTCATAGATTAGCACTTGCACTTTGGATTCGGGGAGTTGAACATCTATATCTCTCAGACTACCAAAAGGATATGCATTATATCCTTTTGTTCTCCGTGTTACAACATTTGTTTGTTTTAACAACCCAGGTGGTTCAATCTTATCTCATCAAGATTTCTATGTGAAGAAAGCAGTCTTCCCTGAAGCAAATAAAACTTCCTTCCAACATACAGACACATTCCCTCAATGTCGATGTGTATTTTATGTCACACAGTAAAATTCTCACATGTCTCTCTTTACATATTAATACAAAGTACAGGATTAGGCTATAAAATGAATGTGCTGATTTCAGTTCCTTTTGTCAACAGGGATAAATTACACTATATGTCAAGTACTGGCAAAGCCTTGGTGTAGAGCATTAATAGAATTATTCTTTAATATCTAGATACCATGGCCAAAAGAGAATAAACATTTTTTTTCTTGATCATAGTGCATGCTTCTCAAAAAGCAACAGCTCAACATTAGCAAACTAATAGTGCTCAAAGAACAACAAATTAAAGGAAACCACAGAGACAACATGCAGATTGAGATTTTAATGGTATTTTCAGCTAATATTTTTACTGTAGGACATGCAATCCAGAACCAGATCAAGCAGAACTTGACATCAATCCCTCTCTGAGCTAGCCTTGAGCCACTGGCTCTTATCCTGCTACATATACTCCAGGCTAGTTCTGACAAAGAACTAGTTAGGAATTTTCCCAACAGCTGCGAGTGAAAGAAGCAGGTATTACTCAGAGAAGTGAGCTAAACTGTCACAAATTTACTATGAAGGATAATAGGATAAGAACATGTATACCTTAATCAAAACAAAGATCCAACATATGGTTCTGACTCCAGTGTCACTGATGTTCAGTTATGAAATTGTCCTTTTCCATCTTGCTGAAGATTCCCTCGGGCTTATTTCCATTATCTGTTGGCTGTTCAACAGTTATTTCATTTCTTCTTAGAAATCTAGGAACAACACTGGGAGCCCCACCTGTCGGGGAGTTTCATCCACCCAGATTAAGATAAAGATGATAGACTAAAGATGATAGACTAAAGGATCAAAGCTTTGGATAAAATGTTCCTATCTGCTACAAGGAAAATGAGTGCTTAAGGGAAAGCAAACCACATGTCATTAGTACTAAATTAAAGAAAACCAGAGTTAGCACACGTTGAAGAAAATTAGGAAGCACCTAGAAAGAACATGTTCCCTTTTTCCCAGTCTAAAAAGTACACAACTTCAGATTTTGATAGTAGAATTATTTGACCTGTGAAAAGCAGCCCATTGGATTTGTGGTGCAGCTTTTCCTATTAAGTTCTCAATTTGTATGATGATCACTAAGATTACACAGGCTCGTTCATATTGTAATTAAATATATGGTAATACAAGGGACACTCCACCTTTAAACTTATCACAGCCCTTACCTAAAGCACATGGACCCCTAGTTCACGCTATCTACTTTTGCTTCTACTTATATAAGAAAACATAACAGTGCATCAAGGAATTTATGTATGTTCTCTTACAACAACACCTATTGCTGCTGCAACAGTGAGTTCGTGCAACAGGTTTGAATAGATGGAGAAAAATCAAGAAGATGATTGTCTTCAGACTGAAGCACTTTCCATATGAGGACAGGCTGAGAGAAGTGGGCTTGTTCAGCCTAGAGAAGAGAAAGCTTTGGGAAGACCTTACAGTAGCCTTCCAGTACTTAAACAGGGCCTACAGGAAAGCTGGAGAGGGTCTCTTTATCAGGGAATGCAGTGATAAGACAAGGGGTAATGGTTTTAATCTGAAAGAAGGGAGATTTAGATTAGATATTAGGAAGAAATTCTTTACTGTGAGGTTGGTGAGGCATTGGCACAGGCTGCCCAGAGAAGGCATGAATGCCCAGAGAAGGCATGAATGCCCCAGCCCTGGACACATTCAAGACAAGGTTGGACGAGGCTTTGAGCAACCTGATCCAGCGGAAGGTGTCCCTGCCCATGTCAGGGAGGTTGGGACAGGATGATCTTTAAGGTCCCTTCCGACCCAAAGTGTTCTATGGTTCTATGAAGTTAAGAAATAAGAATTACTTCTGGAAAAGAACTCCTTATTTTAATACTTAGGATAGTTCCACACTCTACTGAGCACTTTGAGTCTTCTTTTCTTTCCAAGCATCACTCAGGGACATCGCAAGTACCACCTTAGGCAAGACAAAGAAAATGTATGCGAGGATAAGAGGAGATGTCTTTCACTTAATAAGATTCTAAAAAAATGCAATCCTCTACCCTGATGGTCAGAGATGTTGACTCAGATTACCAGCCACACCAGCTGCTGACCTGGATCACCCTCCAGAAGTACTTTTGGTCTGAGGCTGGAGCTGCTTTTCCTGTTCACACACTGCACCAAGCAATACATCTTCAACCCAAATAACAGCTGAAGCCATAGAGACCTTGGGCCAAATCTACTTAAGGTAAATTGATTCCGGATGCTGCCTTACTCTGCTCTTCTCTTTGTGCCTTTCTAGGATCTTTTAGAATTCAAATGATTCCATTTGACACTATCCTTTCATTTTTTAGTGGGTGAGGCCCTGCTGTTACAATCCTTTGCATGTTGTATAATTATTATAATAGCTCCCTTGGGCTCAAATCATTATAACTGTCATTTGATTAGCTTTTTGTCACTGGGTCTTTTAAAAAGTGGCTGCATCCTTCACACACAACATATGTTAATTTTTTTCCACAAATATCCAAGTGTCTCTCCTCAGCTTGACAGTGACTTGATCAGATTTTGTATTTCCTTTGCACATACTTCCTTCTTCTAACTGATGACCAGATGGAAATGATGATGTCCTGCCTGATCACATTTTATTTATAATTTCGGGTTATCAAGAGATCCAACATGTAACATGCACACCTGAATCAGCAGGGTTCTTCAGACAGCTGTATAATCATGGTTGACATCTAACAATTAATAGTTTTCCTAGAAAATTTTTATTTGAAGGAAAAGCAATTCCTCTTTCTCAACTCTAAGCTATATTGGCAGTCTTTTGCCGGACACTTAAGTTTGTGTTTAACTTCAGTAAATGTCTAGCTCTTTCAGCTGTTTCCATAAGCCCTAATGGAACCACATCTGGAACATCTGTAAGCAAAGCATACTCCATTCCTACATTATCTTTTCTTATAAATGGTCTTGAAGAAATTCATATGTTTGAGAAATGCCTGTTTCACTTATGTTATGCTGATAACGGTTAACCTACGGCACTCCGACCACAACATGAGTCACTTAAAAGTTGCATAATATTCCTCTATCTGTGTTTGATCTTATTCATTAATCTAACATGACAAGTCCATCAAAGGTTTTAGGTTGCTCCGGGCTGTTGCCAAAAGTTCAAGGTGGTTTATATTCATATTTGCACTTCAGTTATTCCTATCTGGTAAAACTCAGAAATAAAAATTAAACAGAACAAGAACGAGTATCCTAGACTTGCCAAGCGACCACAGGAAACATCTGTCTGAGCTGCATGTTGGATGCTGGGTAGGAGAAGCACTGCTTGCACCCCACATCAGCAGTGCTGTGCTGACCCATGCTGTGTACCACACAGATCAAGGCTGGGCTGGAAATCACACAATGACCCACTTCCTTCCCCATAAAGACAAGTTATAGACCTGTAGGAAGCAGCAACCAGTTTGGTCCTATGGTCTGGGCTGTTTCATCCACTTGATTTTCTGTAAAATTTCCTAATTGAGCAGCTGTTACCAAAGAACGATTTGGATTAGTTCCCCAATAGAAGAAAAATAAAAGAAACAGCACCAGTATCCTCCAGCTGTCACTGCTCAGCCTTACAGCCCATGTCTTGACAGGCTGAGGGAGTTCAGGCTGTTCAGCCTGGCGAAGAAGAAGCACAGTGGAGACCTTACAGCAGCCTTCCAGTACTTAAAGAGGGCTACAGGAAAGATGTGGAGGGGCTCTTTGAGAGGGAATGCAGGGAAAGGGTGAGGAGTAATGCTTTTGAGGTGAAAGAGGGGAGATTAGGATTAGCTATTAGGAAGAAAATTTTTAATGTGAGGGTGGTGAGGCATTGGAGAGACTGTCCAGAGAAGTCATGGAAGCCTCATCCCTGGAGGTGTTCAAGGCCAGGTTGGATGGGGGTTTGAGTAACCTGATCGATTAAGTGTCCCTGCCTGTGGCAGGGGAGTTGGAACTGGATGCTTTATAAGGTTCCTTCCAACCCTAAACATTCTATGACTCTATGATTCAATCTTCCGAAGTCTTACATCATGAAGTTGTGGCAACTAAAGTGTGGTAGAAAGATGATACAAAACTAACCAGATGGCTTGGACATCTGTTGCCATTTCCACCAGTGGAAAATAGACGAACTTCAAAAGTGACTCAGTGACTTTGGAGAGTCTGCAACTATCCAGCCACTAAAAAGTTGATGTTTCCCTCATAAATGGCCATTATGGATTTACTGCTTTGCAGCATTCTATGCTCGCAGTGACACCCCCAGCATCACAAATACTGATATCTCAGGTGCATTTGCTGTTGGCTCTGCCATGTGCAAGTGCACTGTGTGAGAAAGGGGGAAACTCAACAGGAGCTTACAAAAAGGGTGACTGCAAACTTTCAAGCCCCCAAAAGACTGAAGAAAATAGTTCCTTTAACTTTGCTCGATGATATGGGTGAGTGAGGTGGCAGTCGGGAGGGTTTTCATGATTTGTTTGGCTATAGAACAAAAATTGCCTCTGCTTCCTGTAAAGGAACCATCTGCTGAGCCAAAACAAGACAATTCGTGCTCACTTCAAACACCGTGTGCTCCACTTTGCAGCTTTTGTTTCAGAAACCCAAGAGTATGTCTAGCTCGAAAGAACCAAATTAAAGCATTAATTTTTTTTTTTCACAGACATATTTAGGAGAAAATCTAGCCTGTGTATCAGGTTTCTCAATCAATTTGATTGAGAATTACCACAATTTGCTGCTTAAAGAAAGCTTTGAGGATAGGAACTGCCCTTTCCTCTGTCTTCCGGGTCATGTAGAGTCTCAGTAAGGGAACTAAGTACAGGGAATGACTCAAAAGAGGCCTCAGAAAGCCAAGGAGACAAGCAGAGCTGTATCTGAAGTGGTGAATTAAATAAGTCAGGACACCTTCTATGTCCTCAGACCCATTGGAATGGCCTGTGTGATATATAAGCCAAGAAAGACACACTAAGACAGACCAAATTCCCATATGTTAAGCCAGCAGAGAAAAGGTACGTTTGGGACAGTAAACAGGTCTACACAGAGCTGGCAGTTAGGGACCATGGCAGGAAGGATGCTCTTCCAGACTATATGCTTTAATAATTACAAAGAGAGTATGCCTGTGTGCCTCTTCCCCACGATGAAAAGTGATTCCATGCCAGACCATGCTTATTTATGAGAACAGAGCCAGCACAGAGCGGTTCATCAAAGAGTTGAATTTCACTCATGCAAAAAGAAGACTGAACACTCCTATTTCTTAAAGGGACAAACAGAAAATGGCATGCAGGGAGCTGCTTTGCTCCTGTCATCTGTCTTTCTCCTGCAGAGCTGCTGAGTCACATCAGGGATGGGTGATGCTCGGTCCCTGCTCTGCTGCAATCAAGAGCAGGGAGACCCCTGAAGCCCATACGATGGAAAAGTTTGCAAGTGTCCTTATACAGGAGGCAAATACATGCATTTGAGCATCACATTTTTACACCTCAAACCAACCCTTGGTGGGCCCAGCAGATAAAGCTTTGCCGCAAGCTATGGTACAGCTCGTGTGACGATTTTTTCATCTGAGGATTCAAATGCAAACGTTTAACACGTCTGGTTTTCTAACCACAAAGACAATATCTTCTTCCTCTGGGCTCCATGGGAAGGTAGAGACTGGAGGGTTTCTCATTCTTCCTTCACCTCCCCTGGCTGATTCACTCTTATAGATGCCCAAAAAACCAGAAAATAAAGTAGAGGAGAAACCTCCTGGGCAGTTAGTCTGTGATCTCCCAGCCAGTGCCAGCTACATCTTGAGGTCTCGGTCCATGAGGCTTTTCAGTGTTCCTAGGTGCAGCTGCCCAAGTCCCAGTGACTCTATGCCTGGGCTCTACCTGCTGGTTCACATCTTCCCTCCCATACCTTTGTCCCAGGTAGCATAGAGCAGGGAAAGGTATTGGAGTCTGACAGGTGGTACTGAATCATCAAAAACAAAGTAAAATAAAAATAATAAAAATGTGTACCCATACATCTATTCTTTTTTTTTTTTTCCACTTGCCACAGGAAATAGGCATCAAAAAGCTGTTCTGAGGCACCCAGAGTGCAAGGTGAAACAGAGCTGCTCTCATAACCAATGTACTTTGTGATTCATGATCTTTTGCCTCTTCCTAGAAGGAAAATCAAAGATTGTAGTACTTGTTTATGAGGAAGCTAAAGAATAACCCACCTCATGGAGGCCTGGTGAGAGGATTTCAACCCTGCAGAAAAATCTTGTCACCCAGAGCCTCCCTCACACCTGTGGACATCCAAATCCATTGCTCCAGATGTCCAGGAGAGGCACTGCCTCTATGGGCTGCAAGCAGCGTATGGGAAGAGGGGCACCATACCTTCCTGACGTTGTGCGAGATGCATCACAGCATCTCATCTCAACGTCTTCCATGGAGACAAGCAAAGCACCTAACAAAGCAGCCCAGATCATATATTACCTACTAGAACTCAAGCTGTCATGCCCAAATCAGCTGTGGCTGTGTCACACAACGACCTCTTGCATACTTCTTGCACAAAGACATCAGTTATTTCATTTAGTTCTGAGAATCATGCTTCCAAAGGAGTCCTGAGGAGTAGAAATGAGAGGTCACAATCACATTGATTCTCAGCCCCCATACTCGGGTCCCTCCAGACCTTTGCAGTGGTGACAGTTCAGCCTGACACCAAGTAGGACAAGAAGTGGTGATCAAGGCTGATGGGGTGGGTTAATAGAAAAAAACAGAAATGGAATCTGGCTGATGTGTGGGAGTTCGTGGGGAAGAGAATAAAAGGAAAAGCTGGCATGGTCAGAAGTACTCAGCAACGTGGGCAGAATTCAGCAAAGAAACTCACCTCCTCAAAAAGAGGGGTAAAAATCCTAAGATGTAATTTTGCTTTTCCATAGTGAAACACGGGGTCTCCAGGCAGCCTGTTGCCTCTGCGAAGTGGAGCTAACTGTGAACACTAACAGGCAAGGGGTTAAATACAAGGGAAATAAAAGAAACCGCTGAACTCATGGAGGAACAAAACATTTCAACTTGACTTAAAGCAACCCCCTCTGGGTTGTTTTGTTGGTTTTCAGAAAATGCCCCTCAACATCTTCCTCTTCTGAAATCCTCTCTCTTCTCTCATATTTTGTATTATTAAATTCAGCTGCTGAGGGCAAAAGTTAACAAATGTCTCAGCTCTGTCCAGTTCTTAACTCAACTCAAGCTCCTTCTCCTTTCTCCTGGAGAGGCAGGAGAGCAGCTGGGAGGTATAAACCCTCCTGCAACTAAGCCTTGGTTCTTGGACAGTGCAAATGAAGGAGCAGTCATTAGCACTGTAATCCGCTTGCTTAGGTGGAGATAGAGTTGGGGATGGTTGTAGTTTCATTTGGTGAGATGCACATCCCTGCTCTTCACTGCTGCACCATATCACCACATCACCACAAGCTGTGTGATGAGGAGATGCTCCAGAGAATCACAGAATTAGTCCAGGATGCTTTGGCAACGGTCATGACTTTGGAAACCAAGCTGTTGTGCAAAAGAGATATGACTTATCTGCAGCAATAAGAAGGAACCAGGGACAAAAAAGCTCTGAAAGATCCTTGGAAGACATTTGTTTAGTAGTGACTTTGAGCTAAATAATCCAGCAAAGGTTTACCCACTTCAGGTTCTGGTTGCAATTGTACTCCTGGAACCACCAGACTCATAAAAAAAACCCACTTAGAAACACAGTTCTACATGTATTCTTTTCCCAGACCCATATGTCCATAATAGCAATAGAAGAGTGACAAAAGTAACAATGGTCAATGCTAAGAGAAAGTAGAACTTTAAACAAGAAGTATCCATTAACTGTTGAGGTCTGGGTAAACAGTTCAGTGAGATTGTGGAGTCTTCAGATCTCCTATGTAATAACAACATTGTCGTTGGTGGTGATGTTGGTAAATACTTGTATCGCAGCGAGAAAATACATGTAATTAGCCGGAAGCTGATGCACAAAGTTGCACGTAGCTAACACAGCGTGATCTAGTGGAAGGTGTCCCTGCCCATGGCAGGAGGATTGGAATTGGATGATCTTAAAGGTCCCTTCCAACCCAACCTATTCTATGACTCTGTGATTCTATACACCCTGTGGTACACTTGCAGAGGATGCTTGTGGATACTACTGGGACCCACAGACAACAAAAAGCTGTGGGCAGGGATGGTAGTACCAGTTGCCACCAGCGTTGATGGAAATCTCTTGCTACATCTCAGATGAGCATGGGGCTACATGATGTCATGTTTAGGTGTCACAGTTTTGGCTGTCCACTGAGGGAATTGTCTCCCAGTTTTTCCTTAATGCTTCCTAACTATATTTTTGAGGGTTAACTCTTAATGTGCCAATACTTTCTCTTTCTTAGTTTGTAGTTCCTAATTACCATGACACTCTGATCTCCTATCAAGGGATCTAGCCTCCCACAAAGCAAGAAATTCTCTTCAGTGTTAGATCATTCATAAAGTCTTCTATGTTTTCAGCTTCTTTTGATGACAGCTGTTTTAAAGCATCGCTCTCACATGTCTTGTCTTGATGTTGAGTGCAGTACTCCTTCCATTCCTGCTGCACGCTTTCTAGCTAACTTCCTCTGCCTGAGTTAGCAGAAAAATATTAAAAGCATGAAGTTTTTTACAGCCAACTGCTGTCAGAATAAAGCAACCTTCTGACAGTTTTCCTTTCTGTGGTATACTTAACGCAGTGGTGCAAAATGAAGGAGTGGCTCTCCTCTCTCCCTAAACGAGCAGTTCATCTAGGGTTTATAACTGGGATCATCTTTCAGGCAGTATATTACTTCTTGTCATTAGTTTGGTTTATTTTACTACTTATACCATGAAATCTTCATTAATCAGTCCCAAGGGGTGTGCCAGGGCCCCATTTTCTTCAGGGTTTGAGCTTCAATTGTTTCTCATTGTGCAACCAGGGTAATTTCACACATGAGAATGAGTTTGCAGCAACATGTTATCATACATTAGCTAGTCCTGATTAATTCTCTGTGTTTCTGTGTTTTTCAGTTCATAGTAGATTGTCATACAAGAGCTTGCAAGCGCAAAGCTCTTTGCTCCCTTTGTACAGGGATAAGCTAATTGAAGCTTCCTGAGGTGTCTTGCTCATACCTGGTAGTCTTCAGTAAATGTGATATGAGTACAAATATGTATTCATCCTAAGATGCAAAGAACATTGCTTCCAGGATAATGGTTCCCATTGTTGGTGAAAAATTGTATAAAAGTCGCTTGATTTGTTTGTTACAGTTTTGTGAAATGAGACTCATGACTTGACTTCTGTTGCGATGTGTAATATGTGTGTATATGAGATTGCTGCTGGAATAACTCGTAAGTTGCTTGCCAGTCCGGTCTAGAAAGTTTGCAAAGCTGAGGAGGTCTTCTTTCCTTCAGGCATCTTCCAGTTCTTCAATCCATGCAGAGTTAATCTTTACAAGGATTCATCTCCAGCACACTGCCCAAGACCAGACAGTGTGGAAAGTCTTTTGGGAAGATTCATTTTCGGGTAGTCAGCGTGAGAATCTTAATGAAGCTTCACTTTCTGGGGATGACACTCATGTTCATGAAGTCTGCCCCAACCATGACCAACCATGCCAACCATGTGGGCACAAAAGACCATTAGCAACTCCAAAGGATTTCTGCAAGACCTGTCCTGAGAGGATTGCTTGGGGTTTTTTCCTCTTGTCTTGAATTTCCAGGGTTTAAACTGCTTCTTCAGGCGTGTTCAGCATGAATTTGTCTGACTTCATGTCTCTGATATTTCATGGCCAATCTATTTGAATGTCAATTTAAAGATAACCTCAGTGCTGGTTATCATGTCTATTTAATGTTACTATTTCCTCTCTAGTGCTCATTTCTCTGAAACAGAAAATCAACCATGATATTGAGATCAAAAAGGAGAAAATCTTTCTCATTATTGAAAGAGAAACTTCATAAAGTTCAGTAAGCAAACAAGTCATTTACACACTGAAAGAGATTTTTCATGCACTGCCTTTTTTCCATCACACTGTTACAAATGCATATTATAACCAGTCTTAGGATTTTGAACTCAGGTCTAACCACTAACAGGCTAACAGCAACTTTTCCTAAGGTAGCTGTAATTAAAACTTTTTTTCTACATCTAAATGCACAGACAGTATTCTAACACTTTCTGTTCTCTACGCTGGTTTTTGATCTGTGACTCAGATGTGTAATTTCCATTAAATGCAACGTGGGTTGAAACCTTACGTAGCTCACTAAAATGGACTGTATTTCTCATCTACAGGAATTACTCTTATTTGTGCTGTACAAAAATATTTACAGAAAAATGCAAAGCTAGACTCATAGGTGGTGTATATCTATGTTCAGAGAAATCATAGAATCGCAGTAAAATAGAATCTCAAGAGACCACATCCTCCATCAAATCATAGAATCACTAGGTTGGAAAAGACCTCTTGGATCATTGAGTCCAATAAATCCTTTCTGCCACTAAACTGTGTCCCTGAGCACCTCCTCTATCATGTGTCCCAGGGTGGTATCAGCCTGACTTATTCCAGTTCTCTACACAAGTTTGCTTAATTCTTCATTAAAATCTTGCACAAATTTCTGTACACATGCAAGTTCACCTAACTTATTCTTAAAACCTCAAGTGATGGAGCCTCTGCAATGCACCTGCAGCTGATGAGGCATTATTCCCAACGTCTGCCTTAATTCCCCCTTGTTGCAGTTTAAACCCATTACTGTCAGTCCTGTTCCTATCATTGCAGCCAGTGAACACACACCACAGCAAATGTCCTTAAGTATTTTAGGGTTCTAATTGCCTTCAGCATGGACCATATTTTACAAAGGAATAATGCATAATAAGGCATCATTTTTTGACGAACATTGCTTACTCTCAAGAAAGGAAAGGAGGGAGAGACAAAATAATACTCCAAGAATGTCAGAACACTAAAAGACAGTAAGGTAACATACTATACATTACCCCATATTACTTCTTATTTACTTAATAGCTCCATCCTGCAAACCCTTCAACAACTTTATTCCGGTATGCTTGAGGACACATAAATATTGTCAACATTCATTCATAGAAACATCTTTCTTCCTCTTAAGGATTATGGGCTCTTCATCGGCTCCAGGCTTGATTTATAAGCCCAAACAGTTGAAGTCTGAATAGATCCTCATATTTCTGTATAAATATGCTGGAAAACAGCCTTCCCTTGAATTATTGCATAAAAAAAAAACCAGAAACTTATTCAAACTTACTCAAAAACCTATATGAGTAATAGGTTGCCAGAATGTGCCGCTGACCGGTCAATTTTAGAGATTGCATCATCTGGTTTATTTTAGCATGTCATGCTGTCAAGCAGTCTTCAAAAATTACACATTTGAGATCTGCCTCAAACATAAATTCTCTTTAAGTGGAGCATTTCAGGAGCCTATCAAAAAAAGCTCAGGGTCCAATGTGCTCTATTGAAGTTCAGAAGAATGTACATGTACTTATATATGCTTACACACATATGTGTGTGTATACGTGTGTGTATATATATATATATTGCACTTTGAAAGCCGGATTCAGTCATAAAAACCCTATTCACTCTTATTTTCTCCCTAATGGAAAAGATAAGTCAATCAGTAACCCCATGCTTTAGCCTGAATTTCTCCTCCCCAAAGCTGGTACAAAGAGAAGTAACCCAAATGAATTATCTGGAGTTACACCGGTGTGAAAACAGAGCAATTGACAGAAGAATAACGTTCCTCTGCACTTGAATTTGAAGAGGTTTATTTTAGTTTTATTTATTCCCAGACTTTTCAGCTGGGAACTTGATTATTTATTTATTTTTTTAACTTCATATGGTATAACTTGAGGCTGCTATAAAAACTCCTTCATTCTTTTGAAAGTCAGGCTTCCTTCTTCCTTTGTAGCATCTGTAACCCTTGACTCTCCCACAGAAAATGCATTCCTCAAAGACTTGTCACAAAAGTGACTGATTCCAGGTTGGTTTTAAATAGATTGCATTTTATCTAACAGGGAATAAAAGCAAAATTGATTTAATCTTATTAGCCAAAGCATAACAAACCTAAATTAAAAAATGAATGATTTGCATTTGCTGCCAGCATCCGTGGATGTTTGCTCATAAGATCGATTTTATGCACTCATTGGTCCCACATCCTGCAAGGTCTGGGAGTCATACCTACATGGTTTTTGCATAAGCTCGGTTCTGGTTTATCGAGTCTGTTTGGGTGCAATGTAGCCCATGGCAGCCCAATCTGCCATCAGAAACCCAGAGATCCGCTCACTTTGAGCACCATGTCATGTTGTATCTTAGCAATTGCCCAAAATGACCACAGTCACCTTCCTTCAGTTACATCCCTGCATCATTTAAGGCTTTTCTTACATGGCCGAGATATACCCACCATGTGGACTATATGCAGCACCACATAAGGGGAACTCAGGCGGACAGGTACTGCACAAACCTTTGCTGTGTACATGCAAAGACTCTTCTAGCACTCATCTTGTGTTGGTGTTGACTTTATTAGCCTCATGATGACTCTATCATCTTTCACTCTATCCTCAATTACCTATCACAACCCATGCATGGTCCACATCAACGTTTTCACCTTGGCATACATGGACCAGCTGATAATAGTTGAGAAAAGAAACTGGAAAGAGAAGCTGTAATGAGACCTAAGTGTATCCAGAATGGCAAATCAGGCTTAACAGGTGGAAAAAATTAAAAAATCTTTTGACAACCTTGTGACACAAATATCTTGCAGTTGTGAAGCCAAGACTCGTGTTCAGTTCTTTTCAATAACATTGGGTTCAAGACTTGCTCCTCAGAAGCTCGCTCCCAGGACAAGTCTCTGAGCTAAGCCAAGGAGACAGAGGAGTTGAGCCTGGCCAGCTGCAGCCCTGCCACATCATTTCAGTTCAGATAATTTGTACAGCAGACACAGGAAACAGCTACCCAAGAACACAAACTAAAATACGCACAGATCCTTAGTTTCATTTTCACAGTCCCAAAAGGCAACTATTTATTATTAAAAGCATGGTATCAGAAAGGCTGGAAGTACTGGATGTCTATAAGATCTCCTCTGAGCCTTCTCTTCTCCAGGATGAACAAGTCCAACTCTCTCAGCCTGTCCTCGTATGAAAGGTGCTCCAGTTCTCCAATCATCTTTGTAGCCTCCTCTGGACCTTGCTCCAATTCCTTCCTGTTGAAAACTATTCAAATGTATCCCTAGTACTAGCATTAAAACATTTTTTCAATGCCTTAACTAATAATACAAGATAAAAAGTTCCATATGATTTCTCAGTCAAAATTTGTACAGATATTTCTCCGTAAACATTCTCCCTAAAGTATCACTTTATTATTATTATTGTTACTATTTTACTAGAATTCTTTTTCAATTTCAGTGTAATCTAAAGGTCTCAGGGTCAGGACAAAACTGAAACAAGCCATCTTTTCAAACTATCAGTCAAAGCTATCAGTCAAACCGCAGCTATCAGTTTAACCGCAGCTATCAGCCAAAGGGAACCAATCTGATCTTCTTGGGACACTCTACACAGCCAAAGGCAAGGTCAGCCCAGGAAGCCACTGGGGATATCTTTCTTAAAAAGCAATGATTCAGAGCGGGATTAGAAAGCATGTCCAAATATTTAACCCAACCAGCCCTTCCTGCAATTTCAGGCCAAGATGTCTCGTCCTCAACAGACACAAAGAAGAGAGACACTGCTTTCTTTGCCGCAACTGGTTTATTTGAAAGATGTTGGCATATTCAGCTTTGCTGCTCACTTCTCTTGATCTAAATATTCCAAATAGTTTCCATCTTTTCTCATCATCATGCTCCCTATACCCTGATCCTTGTTACCATCCTCTGGCCTCCTCCGCCAAAAAACCTTGGAGGTCACCTGGCACTCACTGTCATCAAAGAGAAGATGACATCTAGTTTGTCTGGCCTCTAAATACGGGCTTCCCAGGCTGCACTAAAACAGCAGCTTTTCCCTTCACATGGAGTCTGTGCTCAGAGGAACTTGTCCATTGCATCCAGTCTGGTTGTATTTTCACTGTGGAAGCAACAAAGGTTTGGTTAAAACCATTTCCCTAATACTTTGGTTTCCTCTCCCGTTAATGTTCGCCTGCTTTATTTTGTTTAATTATATCTCAGGATGATTCAGAAACTCACAGGGACCCAAGGAGATTGCAGCCAATGGGATTTATTCGCTGCAACAGCCCTGGAAGCAGCACAAAGCATCAAGCTGTTTGTTGTGTTGTTTCAGATCTTGCCATCTCTTCCTGCCTGTTGCTCTGTTCCGGCAGATATTCCCATCTGTGGCAGAGCTGGAGCTGGCAGAATGAATGGCAAGACCGGTCCTGATCCTTTGAAATCAGTCTTCTGCACTGTTTTTCAGTATTCTAGCAAATTCTGTGGTGAAAACCACAGGTCATCTGTGGGAAAGGGTGGTAAAATCAAACAGTATTGTTAACTTCTGAAATGTTCATAATTCAGAACAGGCCTAAAGTTTGTCAGCATGAGGATGTCACTATAATATTGCTGAAGGTGCGAAATAGAATCAACAGAGTAAAAGTAATATAAACTTTCAAATGGACACTTATTTTGATGCAGGTTGATGCAGGTGATCTTCTTTTGTAGAATAAGCACATGGAAGCAAGTTAAAGGTAAACCAAAATATATCAGCCTGTCAATGAAAGAAATGCATCTTCCAGCAATTTGTATTGACAAGACTATATCGGATCAATTAGGTCAGTAGTCAACAGCATCGTACATATTTTCACCTTTGCATTGAGCTTCTCAGGAATGTTATTTTCTCTCTTAAAGAAAAATGAAGATGATTAGAGGGCTAGAACACCTCTTATACAGGACAGGCTGAGAGTTGGGCTTGTTCAGCCTAGAGAGGAGAAGGCTCTGGGAAGACCTTATAGTGACATTCCAGTACTTAAAAGGGACACAGCAAAGCTGTGGGGAGGGGCTCTTTATCTGAGAACTGGATGATCTTCAAGATGCCTTCCAACCCAAACCATTCTATGATTCAATAATTATATGGAAAATAAATGGTGGGGAAATATTTTGGATTTGTATGACTCCAGAGAGCAGCTGGAACATAGACAAGTTTCTACTTGCAAAAACCTTTCTCCAAAAGACTTTTAAGCTGGGCTTCTATGTCCACAACTTGGTTAATTTTGTTCCTCCTTAAATCTATCCTTGGCTTTAATGCAAACATTACCTCTCTCTACAAACTTTGCGTTACTTATATCCTCAGGACATCAGGGCTACAGAAACACTCCTTTTAAAAAGTCAAATGAATAATACATTAAGGAGGATTCCTTTGTAAACATGTCTTTCATGTCTTGTGTTTACTTACCTGTAAAAAAACATGAAAGACAGAGTTTTGCTTTACAGTCAAGTGAAAGGTGTAGAGAAGGATGCCAAAGATGATAAAAAGCATGGAATAACAGCCCAAGGAGGAACAATTAAATAATCTTGGACTCTTTTCCATGCTGAAGGAGTATAAGTAAGGTCTACCACACTTCCATCCTTCTCTTAAATGGTTTTCTGTTGTTTAGCATAAAACCAACAGACTGCAAGGAGCATTTCCACAGCATCTCTCCTGGCTCTGCAGATGCTGTAAAATGAAAAAGGGGCAGGAAACAAGATCAAGGGCTTCACATCCACCAATATATCCTCATGCCACATTCAAAGGTGTGAAACATTCGATGTTGGGTTTGCTATGAAGCACAACTCTGCAGCCCTACTGTTGTGACCTTGATCTGAAAAAAAGATAACAGCAGTGTGAAGAAAATAAAGACAATGCAGATAGCAAGACTCTCTCAGGATCATGGGAACAAAAGACATGACATGGATCAAGTACAACGCAGTGTGGACTTAGCCAGGAACAGATCCCAGGACAAGCAACTGGTGCCTGTTCTGATTTACCAGTATATGTTTAGACACTTGTGCAGGAGCAGGGATTAATAAACATGTTTAGGTGTTTTTCCACGCAGCAAAAAACTCAGTATGCCCAAAGACCAGAAGGCACCAGATTCTGACCAAGAAACAACCTTCATGAAGGCCCAGGTAAGGGCAGTCTACAGCTGAAAAAGCACCTTCTATTCCTTTCCACATCTGTGGTCTAAAGACTCGCTTTAGATGTTGATGTTGACTCCCAATTCCTTCTTCCAATTCACTTTTATGTTTCAAATATTATCCTCCCATGTTTATAGCCACCTCTGGCTGTGCTAAAACATTTTAGCCATAGAAACACTTTAGTTCCTTAGGGCAGGCCAATGGACCTGTGTAGCTGATTTTATTTTCAGCTCCAAACACATTGTGCCCAGTGCCATAAGGGAACCTGTAATCTTGCAGCAATGGAAACAATTCATTATAATAATTAAATCAGTGCTTCATTTCTCAGCCTGATCTTATTTTGCCTGGTTGTTGGTCTGCAAGGACTCCTCTGGGGTTTATTGCAGTGTTGTACATTACTGAGTGAGGCATCTTTGTTGTCCCCCAGACTTACAGGGAAATATTTCCTCTGAAGCGTGTGTTCAGTGACATGTTTTAGCCTCATTTCACATAGCAGTAAGGCTTGTGGAGCCATGTCCCATATCTGTTCCTTGCTCCATACCTTTAGGACAGCTGAGAGAAGATCAGACTGAGAGCTCTGAGTATTTCACATTTCACAGAAAGACACAGACAGTGAAAGATGGAGACCCATCCCCAAATTCAAAGGCTGCAGTCGTAAAGACAACCCTTATTAGACCTTGGAGAATCCCCTGTGCTGCTGCTTATGTCCTGCAAGTGAGTGAAAAAAAACAGTCCTCTGAAGCAAACCCACAACTAATACATGGAATGACGTTTTCTTCCTTTAACTCTCAGCTTGGAAATAACCCACTCCAGCATTGCATTCTCCTTCTGTGGTTAAAGGAAATCTGAGGTAGGGGATTTGCAATGTGCTGTTAAAGAGAAGAAAACCTCAGTTTTCCTGAGTTACGTTTTTTTATCCCTCACGTTGCACCATCATGCAACAGTTTAAGCCATACAATTGCCAGCTCTGTTTCTATGGTACATTGGCTACAGGGGTTGGTTATGCAGAAGGACTGCAAAAAATCCCTTTTAGCAGCTCTCATGTAGTCTGCCAGCATCTGGACAGCCCATAGTTTCCCCAGTCTAAAACAATTCCTCAACCAACATCAAATATTCATCTCCTTCAGGAAGAGGGAGGACAGCCAATGTTTTGGGGTGAGGAGGAAACCGGAGTACTTGACTAGAATGTGGGAGGTGGCTAATTATAAAAGAAATTATCAGTAAAAACACAAAAAGAAGACAAGATGTTATCTCCACTAGACATGATTAATCAAGACTATTATTTGGATATCAGTGAACTGGTCGATGAATTTCTTTCCTTCCAGAAGAATTATGCTGCAGGATTTCAGTTTATACCTCAGGAAACAATCTTATTTCTAACTGCAGGTTAAAAATTGGAAAGTGGGAGGGACATATGAATCTGAGTCATATCCTGCATTTTCAGTGAGCATCAGACAGCCTTTGAGTGAGGGGTTTTGTACTATACCCTTCCATAGACTGTCAACTCTGAAAACTAATGATGACAGAGCGCTGCATGGTGAAGTTCAAAAGTGTGAGGAAAACCTTGGAGGTGAACATTTCAATGAAGAACATAGATAACGTTTTAATTACCACCTATTTTTCTATATTTCAGTGGAGAGCTCCTAAATCAGTCATTAATCAAGTGAATTCCCATGAGAAAGAGTCAGGGCTTGTTTCAATCTTACCTAGACATAGATGCCAAGGACCACTTGAGATTCCCAGGGTATCCAAAACATTCATATAAAGATGGCCACAGAGGACCTGTGCCTTTCTGGACATGTAGCTAGGAGCTGAGTGTGGCAGCGTGATACTCAGGCACATCTGAAATGGCACTAAACACCTACGACAGAGCAACTGTCCAGCACCCCTGCCACAAAATCAGCTCCATTTTCTGCCGAGAATGTGATATTTACATGAAATCTAGCAAGTCATGGGCCTGTAAACGCCAAGAAAAGTTAAAGAGTAATCTGGCACTTCACAGTCAACCAGCTAGTCTCCAAAGTAAAGTATTTGACTACCTTTTATTTTAAGACTTTCTTTAGCAAACATAGCACGTTTGAATACAAACTACGACAAAGATCAAGATGTTTAGATCTGAAAATACCTCACAACAACTGTCTGCTTTAACCTTTGCATATTTTACATATTTTTTTCCTTATAATCATGACTAAAGCATTTTAGAAGCACTGGAAGGCAATGCTTCCATAGTAGCTATTTGTTAGAACATAATATCTGCTACAAAATATAACCGGGAATTATTAGAAAGTGTCCCGAACTAAATTTTCTTCATTAGACCAATGGTAATTCAAAGGCTCAGCTTATTTTGAAGCAAGAAAGTATATGCAAATAACATCTGTCTCGTAACTGGAAAATAGCCCCCAAGCCTGGATCAGGTCTGGATCTAGATCTTACATCTCATTAAGCATCAAGAGCTTCAGGCTTGGGATCTTGCTGATAAAAACATCAGAAACAAACTAGAAATAAGGCTAACAGCAGCACAGAGAGGTCCCAGCACCCAAGGTCTCTGATAAGCCCAGCAGGTGAGTCAGGTGTGGAGGTGGAGGCATCAGATCAGCGATCAGGAGAGGGAGATCATACACGAAGTCTCCAACAGCTACAAGAATCAAACACAGATATACTATAAACATCCATTGGGCATTCAACCATACAACTGATATTTCTGTCCCAGCTGTTCAGTACATCACCCAACAGGGACAGAGCAGAATACAGTGAAGACAAGTAGAGGTGGACAGCCACATCTTCCCAGGAATAGGTTTAACTGGAACATTCTTAGGACTTTCAATCCCTCCCCTTACTATGCTGGCAGAGCAGATGTTTTTATATCACATTGATTTGCATACCATAGATTTATACTAGCCTGCGTCTGCTCATGAGAGTTATTTATACCCAAAGGAAACAGCACTTTGGGTGTAGAAATGACAGTGCAGACTGAAAAACACCAAAAAAAAAACCTGCTGTGTGTGGGGTCAGCTTGGTATCCATGATGTCCAGCGTGGAGCCTACTTGTCAAGAAAGGTGGAAACAGAAGAAGGTGGCAAGAAACACCTCAGAGGCTCAAAAAATATCATCTACAAGGAAAAGTAGACCAAATTGGAGCAATGTACCATTAACATAGACAAATCCAGTGCAGGCAGGTGGGCACTGAGTGTCTGAGAGTTTACTAATGACAAATGAACTAAGGAAAATAATAATAATAATAATAATAATAATAATAATAGGCAATAGTAATACTTCCTTTGATATTTCCAGCCTCCAGCAACTTGTATTTCTGGGGCTTCCTATGTCAGAAAGGGTCTACTGGAATTTAATAACCCTCAACAGATTTTTATCCGTGTATTTGTCTAAGTGCTTTTAGAACCTGCCTAAGTTTTCGGTGCTCACAACATCCTCCAGTGAGAGGTTTCAAACTTCATTACAGGTCTTGCATGACGCATGAAGAACTACATCTGCATGCTTCCTTGAACCTATTTCTTTCATATAATTGGATGATAATTTGATGTTCTTGTACTATAAAAGTCTGTGGGCAATCATCTCTTACATGTTGTCTCAGTGACACTCATGATTTTGAAAGTTTGTGTTGTATTACAAAAGTCAGAGGTTTCAGCTGCATTGTGATGTGTTTGATTTGCATGTTAAGAAAAATCATCTTTCTAGCAGTAAAAAGAATGAGACACTGAAATAGATTGTACAGTAAGAGGATTGAGCTTGATGGCATATATCAAGAAGGCAGACAATCAATGGTGTTCATGATGCAGTTTATCCCACCCTGAAGTATTCATCCACATTCAGTCAATTAAATTGCACTTCAAACTCCATTGACTACTGATGAGATTTCCAATGACAACCACAGAACCTCAGCAGCCTCCTCACAGGCAGATAACTAAGGTTAGAGGGGAAGAATCTCACCCATTTGAGTCAACCCAGGCAAAGAAGGACTGCTCTACTTCCATCTTAGCAAATCCGTATCAATCATTAAAAGCTACTGAAATGCCATGACAATTATTGGAGTTAATGCCTTCAAATACTTGCTTTTCCTGTGTGTTCTTTGATGCCAAGCACACATAACACCAGTTATGAGTTAAACTCCCATGTATTCTGATTTTGCAAACTGTGTAACAAAGCTGCAGACAGTGGCTGTGCTCTTCCAGGTCATGGAGTAGAAGTGAAGTCGAGTCACTGAACCGTGGTAAGAAAGGAGAGTATCACTTAAGTTTCCTTGTGCTCAGCAGAGCCCTGTATGTTATTTTCCCAATTGATGGTCCAATGTTGTGGCTTTGCCCACCAGGATTCTTCCTCCAGTCCCAAACCTACAGGAACTTGAAGGATCCACAGCTGGCCTCCTCCTCTTCCAGTTGTCTTCAGTACCTTTTCTATCTGAGTTTTGCTCTTCAGACCTTCCTTAAGCCACAAGCAAGAAGCCCTCAAATCCATGAAGGGACAGCTGCTGACTTCATGAAGGCTTGGCTTGCCCAAAATTACTTCTATGCTGGAAATGACTAAAAGACATTTTTGACAAGCATCATCAGCTCAGCCAAGACATAACAACCCTCAGCACCAAGGACCTACCTGAATTCCACGGCCCAGATCTACATGAATATTCAGGGTCCTAAATCATAGCTGCATCAAAAGCAGTAGAAAGATGAAGCCTCAACAGTTCCACGTACAAGGTCCCTCACGGAGCTGATTCCTCAATCAGTATAACCACTCTGGCTAATTCCACATCAGATGGGTAATTCACCACGCTTTCATTCCTTCCAGGTACCTTTCATTATCTTTGCATCTAATTAGCTAGAACGAAAGGAATGCTGAAACAAAATGTTTCGTGAATAACAGCTCCTCTTAAGTCTATGTACCATAATTTGAACGGGTCATTTAAAAGCTACTGTATTGAGCTCAGCACAAGCCCAGCTGACATGCAAAAGCCTTTTACAAGCCAGTACTCTCTGTGCTATCATTAATTGTCTTCTGATTAAACAACAAAGTTTCTTTGCAATGCCCCAGTTAGACACCATTACTAAACATTTTGCCATCACTTACTGGATTGATGTGGCTAATTAACCAGCTTGCAGAATGGAGTCAAGATTGTGACATGACACTTGAAATGAAATGTGCAAATTATAAATTGTTTGAACTCAAAACCTGCTTGTCCTATATTGACAAAAAGGAATACTTTCAAAGTCAATACCTTTGTGCTGTTACTTTTTTTTCACCTATCCTAGGGGAACAAAACAAAACAAAAAAATGCCCACAAACTCCAACAACAAATCGTCAGTGGAAATGTTGGCTTTTCCATGTTCAAAGAACAGACTATTCATTTACCCAAAATTTTAAGGGGCTGTGAGTGTGAGAGTTTTACAACAAGGGCTTGATCAAAAGTCTCCCAATAAATTATCCATCAGTGATGAAATCTGAATCCTTCAGTTTCACGAGTGCATCTATTGGGAGGATCTCACTCCATACTGAGAGTCCATATCTATAGCTGGGAACTCCTGCTTGAACTGCTTTTATTTATACTAGACATCAGGAAGAATTTCTTCACCATGAGGGTGGTGAGGCACTGGAACAGGCTGCCCAGGGAAGCTGTGGCTGCCCCATCCCTGGAGGTGTTCAAGGCCAGGTTGGATGGGGCCTTGGGCAGCCTGATCTAGTGGGAGGTGTCCCTATGCATGGCAGAGGGGTTGGAACCGGATGGGTCCCTTCCAACCCAAACTATTCTATGATTCTATGGTTGCTATTTTCTGTTTGCAGTGGCTGAGACTGTAAAAAATGCTCTCTGGATGTCTGAGATTCCTCCTTGGAGCTGTACTGTTCATATGTCCCAGTGACTCTAATGACTATGCTGACATTTAAATCCATGACAGCAAAGGGAAAACCCAAATCACTGTTCTTCTACCCTAGGAAGCAGTAAACCAACAACCTGCCAGTGGAAAGATATCTTAGAAAAACATGATTAGGTGGTAGAGCAAAAAACAGCATGCTAGGTATTTTCATGTCCTAAGCCACGTCTGATGATGTGCGGAGGGTTCGGGTTTGCGTTCAGATAAGATGATCACAGTGAAACTGAAACTCTCTGCATGATAACTAGTTCTCACTAATGTCAAGGATGCCTGAATTATTATAAAATCTGAGACAACTTCTAGAAGCAAGCGTGCCCAATATTATGTTGTCCAGTGGCACTCAAAAATACTTACAAAATAGTTGGTTTATACACTCTCCACTAGGAGGCAATCACTAAATCACTCTTCATTTGCAGGAAGATATTGTTTTTTCACTTCATCTGACCTGCTGGATTCAGCAGTGGCTGCTCTGTTCTCGTCTTTGTGTCAAATTAAGCACAGAGGGATTCAAAGTGAAAGTCACACACACACATGAAAATGATCCCTTCGTTTTTTCTGTGGTCTACAGTTTGGTCACCAAAGAGCCTTTGAAGACTGATAATAAACACCTGACTGCATCTCTGGTTGGCTGGAAGGAGATATCCTGGTTATCCACCTCTATTCCACTATGGGCTTCACTGTGCTCACTGATCTAGGACCCCAGACTAACATGGTCATATGTCTCATGAATTAGAATAAAATATACTCATGTACAAAGGAGCACTTCCTGCCTTCCTTTCAGCCTCACATATATCGTCATCCTCTGCTTATTATAGTGCCTAGTGCCCGGTCACAAGAGATCGCTTCCCCTTTCTCCCTTTATACTGCAGAGTATTGCACAAACAGAGAAAACCAGCCCTTACCCACACTGATCACAGAGAGGGAAAGCGTGTTATTTAAGTAGGGGATACAAATGCTTGCTAATGGGCTCAGCAGGACAGCTTGATGAAGAACAGGCAAATGAACACACGCAATGACAGAAGTGATAGCTCAGAGTTTAGGTTGCAGAAGGAAGGCCAGATCGAGCACATAATGAGCTGATTGGCAGCGTAAAATAGACAGTGGCACAACTCCTCCCACGTGTAGGTGGCAGCCCTGTGCTTGAACAGCTGCACAACTAGTGCCATCTCTGCTGCAGAGAACCTGGAGAACAAGATGTGATGTCTGGGGACACCTCGACAGGTTAGGTGAGAGCAGCAACCTCCTCCACAGACTCAAATTCCTCAGCAGGAACAGCAAAAGCAGAACAACATCAACTCTGTTTAAGTGGCAAGCAAACAGCTATGCAACATCAGCCTGGGACGGTGCTGTTGTTCCAAATCTTGTACTACTCCTGCTCCACATATTCCAGATATGGAATAGATATTCCAGATGTCCCCAAATACAGATGTGCAAGTTCTGAAAGCTCTCCTACGTAATCTCTAATCGCACATACAGTCATAGAACCATAGACTCATAGAATCGTTTGGATTGGAAGGGAGCTTAAAGATCAACCAGTTCCAACCGCCCTGACATGGGAAGGGACACCTTCCACTGGATCAGGTTGCTGAAAGTCTCATCCAACCTGGTCTTGAACACCTCCAGGGATGGGGCATCCAGGACTTCTCTGGGAAACCTCTTCCAGTGCCTCCCTACCCTCACAGGAAATAATTTCTTTCTAATATCTAAATCTCCTCTCCTTCTGCTTAAAATTGTTCCCCCTCATCCTATCACTGCGCTCTGTGATAAAGAGCCCCTCCCCAGCTTTCCTGTAGCCCCCTTGAAGTACTGGAAGGCTGCTCTAAGGTCTCCCTGGAGCCTTCTCTTCTCCAGGCTGAACAACCCCAACTCCCTCAGCCTGTTCTTCCATGGGAGATGTTGCAACCCTCTGATCACCTTCTTGGCCTTGCTCTGACAGATCCACATCCTTCCTGTGCTGAAGGGCATGTCTATGTCCGTCTGCCTTTTCCCCCTTATGTCCATAATCTTTTCAATTCCAAGACTGATGGTGACTGAGGTGCAGTGCTGAGGCACTGCAGTATGGATTAAAGGTTCAAGCATGGAAGAATGCCTGTCCATTTCCACCCTTCTTTCACGTTTGAAAGGGAAAAATGGCTGTACAGGTATAATGGCCCGAAAAAACTTCCTCGGCTCAATCACGTCATTGGCATGGCAAATGATATCCTCTCTCTTCCAATATCTGGACAAGTGCAATAATTGCAAAACTGAAAGTGAGACTGGTGGAGAAGACAAATATACACATGTATACTCACATAGGCAGATGGGACACAAGACTGTTTTGTTACTGTAGCTCTTGTTTGTCATCTGGGCATCTCTTTTTATATCTCTAAGCTGCTGCTACCTCCTGTTTGCCCTGCTGCTGTGGATGAGAAGGCCTTCTTGTTGGACTCAAATATAGATACCTGCAGTAAAATCCTGGGGTGTCTTAATTGTATATATATATGTAGGCTCTTTGGATATCCTCTGTAGATGATGCCCTTGCTACAGCCCTGCATCTAAACATTTCTGCAGATTATTCATGGATACATATGGATGTGGGTGTGTATGCATGAATAACTTTACTTTTGTTGCTTGTATGCCTTTAGATTATTGCAAAAATGTTTTCTCTATGCAAAGTTTTCTAGCTTTTAAGAAGCATGTTTTTAACTCTTAAACTAAGCTCTTAGCCCACATCTTAAGTTACTCTTTCAGTAAACCCTAAACACAAACCTGTCCATATAGCTTCTGGCTCCAGCCATTCCACCACCTTGCTTTTTCTCTCAAGCACATTCCTTCTGTCCTTAAAGACTCAAAAGAAACAAGCCCTTTCACTGACACTGAACTAAAATCACGCATCTATCGATCCAGACTTCTAAAACGATCGGACGTGTGCCTACTGTGGTTTAAATGAGCACAACTCTGCTCAAGCCAATTATTTTTTTCTGATTTATGAGGAGCTGCTGTCTCTTTGACTTTACCTTCTTAGAATCATAGAATGGTTTGCATTGGAAGGGAGCTTAAAGATCAACCAGTTCCAACCTCCCTGCCATGGGCAGGGACACCTCCCACTGGATCAGGCTGCTCAGAGCCTCATCCAACCTGGCCTCGAACACCTTCAGGGATGGGGCAGCCACAAATTCTCTGGGCAACCTGTGCCAGTGCCTCATCACCCTCACAGGAAAAAAAAATCTTCCTAATATCTAATATAAACCTCCCCTCTTTCAGCTTAAAATCATTACCCCTCATTCTATACACTCCCTGATAAAGAGCCCCTATCTGTCCCAGTAAATTGGATTAGAATTAGACTGGCGGTTCTTCATGAAAGTGAAATTCTACATGCATTTCAGAAACCATAGGTATAATTTCTAAAGGGACTATATACTGGCTTACCATCACAGTTATTATTTAGCATTCCTGTTTCACTAGCATCTTGATATTAGCCATGGTGAAAAGCTATCACGCTAGAACCTGTCCAGACCTTTAGAAGTGACAATTTCTGTTCCAAAGACCTTGAAGATTCAAATCAAAAAGAACTGGGAGAAGAGGAGGATACCACTAGAACGAAATTACAAAACCAGCTGCATACTCTTCACTGCTAAGTGCACTGACATTATAAAAAGCCAAGGCCCTGTGTACCGCATAACCTTCCAACTGCAACACAAAGTTGATTCCCCATTACTGAACAGGCAATGGCCTAAGAAATAACATGAAATGAGAGTTTGTGCAGTGACATTTTAAAACATGCACTGACTTTTAGGAAAAGCCCACAATGAATATTAAACAGGACTATGCACTTCCTGTCGTTGGTGGGCAGGACCTAACTTTCCTTTCTTGGTTACGTGTGGTGACCTTTTAAAACAATTTTTGTCACTGCATGATTCCTTTGGTCCTTCAGCCTTATTTGTTCTGAGACTTCCAGAGAATTAAGTCTCTTCTATGGCTAATAAATGGAACCCTGGATTCCCTCACCTGGAAAAAGACTTTTGACTAATGGTACTGTGCATGGAAGAGTGCTCAGCAATTAGAAGAGCATTTGAGTATAAACCAGAGGCACAAATGAAAAGAATTGACGGTTTCAATTGTTACTTTTGAGGCATTTAGTGTTATAAAATCTTGATGCTTTACACAACACCTGGATTAAGTCCAAATCTGCAAGGCTGTGCTGAAAGATAAAACACAAAGCCTACTTATTACTCAAGTCTCACTTAAGCCTTCAATACAGATTTCAAGTACAGCTAGAGTGCTGCACTTGCTTCCTGCATGGGGGACCTTCTATGATACTGTCATTTAATTCCAGAGTATGTTTTTTCTTTTGCATCCCAAAGGAAATCACAGGCACAGATAAACTACTTTCCATCAGACAGCAGAAAAGTGATGGTAGTTTCGTTTTTTCTACCCATCTTCTGTTTTTCTTCTCATTAGCAGGCACTACTGAGCAGGCTTCAAGTCATCTAATTGCTTCTAAGAGTTCTCTCTAAGAACTAAATGAAGCTAGAGGTAAACAAATGATTCCTATACAGTCATGTTTACCTTGTCTGGAAAGCAAAGTGTTCAGTCCAAATCCACCAAAGACAAAATAGCCTGAGCTACCACTGTGATGACCTACTTTTAACAATAAGCAAATGCTCCAGGACTGGCTGGGTGGAATACACGTGTGAGGCCCCTGAAGCATGGCTAGGAGATATTCCACAGGAAAGGATCTTGGGGGACTTCTCACCCTTCCGATCCTGCCCTTCTCTAAACAGAGATGTGACTAGATAGTGAAGTAGCACCATAGTTTTCATGTGTTTACCAACACAGAACATGAGCACTGAAGATGCAGCATGCCAGTCTTTATTGCATGCCAAGGGTCCAGAGGACTTGCGGCCAGCTGTTAGGTTATCCCAAAGTTGCATTTTCACTGCTGTAATGACAAGGAACGTCTATAAAGAACGCTGTGATATAATGCACAGATACCAACTTCTTGATATGATCTATCAGCACTTCCTCTCTCACATCTGTACCATCACAAAGTGACTCCTTGAAATAACTAGAAGAGTTTGTTTCAAATCAGCTCAGGCAGCAGCGCTGGCATCCCTGAAACCAACCCAAGTGAGGCAACATCCTCTGTGTTCACACCTACCCAACGCAAGTGTCCTCACTGTGTGCTGCCCCAAATAATCACCACACTGTACGTGTGCTCTTCCCGTCCCTCCATCACAGCCTTCTCATCTTCCCACACTTCATGGCTTAGAAAGGGTACTGAAGATCATCTAAGGCATTAATCTATCCTTAACTTCTTTCTTTTTTTTTTCTCATCTCCTAACTTGAGTGTGGCGTTTTGGTGCTTCTCTCTACCTTGCCAAACCTCTGGACCACGGTGGACATGAGGATCACACAAAGAGAGGCATATTTCTAAGGCATTGATGGGGTGGCCTTCAGTCATTCCTAGGAAAGTAATAATGAACACTGGGCACATAGCTAAGCCACAGCCATGAAGTGCTTGGAGATCTCCCGTTTATTTCTTCCCTTACTGAAATCCATTTCTTCTCCTGCTCTCAATGCTGCAGACATTTGAGTACCAAAGCAGGTTATAACCCATTAACTGTGGTCAGTGACAGAAAGAGTGCATTATTGGTTACCACACCTTCATGTACCTTCCTCATGTTACAGTTGCTCAGGACATTGTTCCAAATTCCTCCTCCTGATCCTACCTGATATCTCCACAGCATCTACCCCTGAGGACCAGCTCTCTTGGCTGGCAGTGCTGTCCCGAGCACACTTGGTTTTCAGAGGAAAGTAGACATGTTTAACACCATCTAATCTTGTTCTCTTCCATGCTGCTGAAGATTGAATCCATATTATCTCTTGCTGGGTGTTCCAAAGCTGAGGTCATTGATGGAAAAAATATCCTGGACATCCAGCACCCACTGGTGAACAGATGCTACTACGAAGTTATCATTTTGAGAGTTTTGTGGCCATAACAGAAACAATATGACAATAGTTCCCTTAACCAGAGCCTGGTATGTTTCCATCAAACAGCACTGATGGTAAAAGCACTCACATCAGACACTTTCACAGCACTGAGAAGAAAAAGTTTTGACCTTTCACCTTAACCACTGAAAGAGAATAAACCTGCAAACCCAGTCCTCACCTAAAATATTCACCACAAGGCGGTCAGGTCTGAAATATTACCATCAGCAGCCTCTGATCACCCCAACTTACATTAATTCTGCAGTGGAGAAGACAGATTTCTGAGAAATTTAGAAGGACTGTGCACACTGCAGCACCCAGCTGAATAACTCATTATTAGCAAAATTTTACTGGGAAACAACACAGTCTGCTGGTGCCCTTGTTTCTTTTGAATAGGCCAATTCAAAAGAATTAGCAGGCTAGCTCACGTGAGAAACACAGAGAATTCAGAGAAATTAAACAAAGACCTTCACAGGTCGTCTTTGGCTTATGCCTGTTCATGGACAGGTTAGAGAGAAGTACAGAAAGGGCTGGTTTTTTTGCTGGCTGTCCTAGGAGGTGGCACTACTGGAAACCAGCCGCAGGAGGTAGATCAATGCTCAGTCTGCAGCACCGGGAAGGTGGTGGTGCACACAGTGGAGCAGCAGGATGGCAGCTGAGCAAGGGGCTACTCAGCATCCCTACATCAGGAGAGAGGCAGAGCTTGCTGAGTCAAAGTTTAGCAGGCCCAGCCCAGCACACTTTTCAAGCTATGTCTCAGTTTCCCAGCCTCATTTGCTAAACCACTTACAACTTCTCCCAAAGCCTTTCTTGGAAAAAGTACTACTGAGATTGTGAAGACCAATAAAGAACATCTGTATATGCCTGTGGTGAAAGAGTCTATTTGGTGCTTACATCTCCACCAGCGGCTGTGTGCACATCTACCAGATACCGCAGCTGCCAGAGTCTTTCCCGTGGTAAATCAACTGTCCCTTTGGCTAAGCCTTCACCACTTAGAGCTACTTCTGGCACTAATTCATGACATACCTCAAGAAAGATTCTCCAATGGGATAAACCTTCATCTTCTCTCCTGCCAGGCCTGACCTTTAAGTTCTCACCACATCAGACAGGTCCAAGTGCAAAAGACACCGTGAGACACTATCTGGGGACTCATATTGCGGGGACGTATAACTTCTTGCCCAAGAGCTAGACATTGCCTTTTTGTGTCTCTAAGCTTCAGTCCACTGTGTATAAAAGACTGAAAGCTGATCATTTTCAAGGCACAATAAGGATATTTTAGAACAAGTGCCCAGGGAAGCGGTGGAGTCTTCATTCCTGGAGGTGTTCGAAAAGTGTGTAGACATGACACTTCAGGACATGTTTTAGTAGGCATGGTGGTGTTGGGCTGACAGTTGGACCCTATGATCTCAGAGGTCTTTTCCAACCTCAATAATTCTATAAGTATATTAAAAACTAGGACGTACTAATATACTGGCTGTGAGAAACCTTAGTCCTGTGTTAGACAACCTGATCTGTTAGGCTTTCCCACTCCAGATTGCCCTACATAAAGGAGGCTATTTGTTCTTAGGATTAGGTTGGTTTTCGGATTTCAGATAGCACACGGCACAAGGGGTTTCTGTACTGGACACTCAGCAGTTCTGAAATGCCAATGATGAACTACTTTGAGTTACTGCAGTGTATAACCCAGAATCAAAGTAATCAGGCAAAACTTCTCAACTCCTCACCATTACATGAGACAGCATTCATTTAAGATCCAAAATTTGTATTAACAGCATGGTTTCTCACTGCTTTTTCTGAAAAATTATTTTGTTTGAAAATCAGGACTTGGATTGCCTGACTGCTGAAACTGGACAGATACTAACCCCCACCACCATTTCTGGATTCCTGAGAGGAGGATTCAAACCTCAAGCGCAAGATCACTAGATCAAAAGCAGGTGCCCCTTTCAGCCGTGCTGCTAGAGCCCATTAGTTTGAAGGCAGTGACTAAGTCTCCAAGGAGAACATCTGCCCCACCTCAAAAAGTATCGTAAGCACCATGAAACTTATTTCAGATTTCAGTTATGCTGCAGCTTAAATCTTGGTACAGACATCACCTAAGAAGGAGACACTATGGGGTGAGTTGTCAGGAGCAAGGCTCAGAATCCAGACACCAGGTCTAAAACTGAAAAAAACTCTCATGTTCAAAACAAAAAGCCCTAAACTGTTAGCACAGCAGCAGCAGATGGATCAACCTCCCAGCCTTAGAGTACCCTCTAGAGAGGTGCAAATTTCTGTGCTGGACACCAATGCAAGTTACAAAGATCAATGTGAGCACACCTGAAATCCTGCTGGTCTCTCACCTGTGACGCCCCCATGCAATGACTTCAGCTAATCCCAAGTGAATTCAATCCGAATTTCTCTTTAACTGGGAAGACAGTAAATACAGAGGATATATAAATACATTACAAAGAACACATTGTGATTCGGTTGCCCAAAGAGGATATGGATTCTCCATGCTTGGAAATATTCAAAAACTGACTGGACATGGTCTTACGCAACAAGCTTTATGTGACCCTGCTTGAGCAAGGAGATCGGACAAGGTGTGACTGGGTGATTCTTTCCCTCCACTCTGCTCTTATGAGACCTCACATGGAGTCCTGCGTTTAATTCTGGAGTCCTCGACACAGGAACAACATCGATCTGTTAGAGTAGGTCAGGAGAAGAGCCACAAAAATGATCAGAGGGCTGGAGCACCTCCCATCTGAGCACAGGCTGAGAGAGTTGGGGTTGTTCAGCCTGGAGAAGAGGTGACGAGAAGACCTTATACCAGTCTTCCAGTACTTAAAGGAGGCCTACAGAAAAGCTTGGAGGGGCTCTATCAGCGAGTGCAGGATAGGATGAGGGGTAAAGATTTTAATCTGAAAGAGGGGAGATTTAGATTAGATATTAGGAAGAATTTTTTTCCTATGAGGGGGGTGAGGCACTGGAATAGAAGTCATGCCCAGAGAAGTCATGAATGCCCCATCCTTGGAGATGTTCAAGTCCAGGTAGGAAGAGGCCCTGAGCAAGCAGGTATAAGGGACAGTGTCCTTACCCATGGCAGGGGTGTTAGAACTGGATGATCTTTAGGGTTCCTTCCAACTCAAACTATTCTATGATTCTAGATTCCATGATTTTATAAACATGACTGCCAGAAGTCACTTCCAACCTCAATCATTCTGTGATTTCAAATATTACTACTGTTGCTTTTCCTTCAAGATTGTTTGGGTTTTTTTTCCCCCATGCAATTAATTAATGTTGTCAAAGGACCCAGGAATGGCAGAACGTTTGTGCTAGCAGTTCCACAAATCCCAGACCGGGCAGTTTTCTCCATGAGCAGTCAATAGCTAATGTCCAAGAACAGGAAAAGGCTAAATTTGGAGTTAGCTTTCAAAGAACTTTTTTTTTCAGGGAGACTTACAAGAGGTGGTGTCTTACTAGAGGTGGTGTCTTAGTGCAGAAGTCAATGAAGGGATATTGTTTTCACACAAGCAATGGCAGACTATTCTCCAGGAAAGCAGAAGAACTTCAGTGACAAATGACTGTACTTTTCCAGTAGTTTCAAAGGACCACACCTCTCATATAGCGTCAAGTACAGCGTGTGTTCACACAACATGAGCCTTTTCTCTATGGAGATGCCTGGGGAGGTTTTTACCCACGCCTACCGCTCTGCCACCCACCCCACCCTTTCTCCTCCACCTCTGTGTTCACTCAGCCCTTCATGTGGTCATACCCTGTGAAAATTATGCCTGTTACAGGCAAAGGGCGACTCTTCTTCTTCTTCTTCTTTTTTTTTTTTTTTTCAGTTTTACTTTGCTTGTTTTTCTTAAATCCAGACTGTTTTGCTGCTCTGGGTGAGAGCATGGTGAAGCCATCAGTTGAGTCAGCAGAGTAAGGAAGCCTGAGGTGGGGGTGAAGAACACAGGCAGGAGAGAGACAGAGTGTGGGAACCAGCAGGAGAGGGCACATAGTGGCTTTGCTCCCTCAACCTGTGCCCCCAGATGCATTTTATGCATCTGCATAAATTGATGATTTTGAATGCCACCAGCTCACAGCTGCTGAGAAACCATAGTACTGAGCCCAAGTGACAGAGGGGTTGGAACCAGATGATCTTTAAGGTCTCTTCCAACTCAAACCATTCTATAATATGAATACGGACTGAGAAAACTTTATTAATCGGGAATACATTTTGAATCATATATCTGGTTTGTCCTTGGTATGATACTAACAGCTCCTGGAGGGAGTAAGCAGTAAGACCAGCATCACAATTAATTTATTTTTCTTTATAGCTTGAAAAGGACAGTATTTATCTCCAGTCAAAGATTTCCAAGGAAGTGGACTCTATAGAAAGATTGTCCCATAATTACTCAAACTTTTCTGGTGAAGGCTGGGAGATATGCACCGTCACACGGTATGTTGCAAGTGGTTTGATTTGTTCACTTCATTTCCTGTCTTCTCATGCAGAAGCTGGGGAGCTCCCAAGCTGGAAGTGTATGAGAGCAGAGCAGACAGACATCTCTCAGGAATGTGTGGCTTGGGGAGTGATGGACCCATCATATAGTAGAAGAGATGAAGTGACCTCTGTGGTCCTTTCCAAACCCTTTTTTAATGTCCTTTCTTACTACAAGAGACTGGAATACAAACATCATGTTAACACACAGTGTACAGTTTGAGCAGAAATGCAAATCTTTTGGTAGGAAAAGAAAAAGAAAAGGCCCAATTTTAGCATTATTTTAACAGTAAAAACCACCTAACCTGCTATATTTTCTTCTTTATTTTTCAAATTCATGGACTCATTAACTGAGTTGCAATTAATTTAAAACAAACAGGAATGTTTTGCCTTCTATTGCAGCAGTTACTAAATGTATCCCCTAGTTATTTTTTCCCCGTACGTCTTTGAAATTAAAAATAAATGGCAAATTATCATCCCTAAAGACCAAACAACAGAGAACAAATATTTTGAGAATGCAACTCTTCAGAAAGGCCCATTGCCCAGGCAAAATGCTCCATCAGTTTAATTATTTTTTTTTCTTACTGAAAATGTGGGTGGTTTTCAAATACAGGAAAGAAAACACGGTGGCTTGTGGTGATATTTTCCACCAGAAAGATGCAGCATTAAGGGTTTCTGGTTTCCAAATACCTACACCCACAGGAGTGGCCTCGTCTGTTGTAGAAGGCAATGCCTAATTAGTTGTACATGTCAAGTTAAATGACAATAATAACATACAGCAGTTGATGCATGTTTTAGTGGAAGCTCTGTGTCAGGTGGGTAATTAATACGGCAGCTGCATCCCAGTTTACAGCGCTGTCAGCTTTAAATATGCTGAGAAAAAAGAAGGGGAAAATCTGTTCCCCATGTCCCTGGTGGATAGCATCTAGCTGAGGATGCTCCCTGCTCATTGCAGGGGAGTTGGACTAGATGACCTTTAAAGACCTCTTCCAACCCAAACCATTCTGTGATTCTATAACAAGAAGAGGGCTTGAATCACAGTAAGGAAGGTTTAAGTTACACGTTAAGGGAACGCTGTCAGGCAGTGAAGGATAAGTCTGGGAAAGGCTGTGGTGAGCAGGTGTGCAGCTGTCTGCAGAGATCTGGAGGGACAAGATGGGTGAATGGCCCTCTAGAAAGGGCTCATGTTATTTTTTCCATGGGGCAGAGGATGGAAGATATCCTGCCAAGGATTTTTCCCGCTATAAGACCATAGCACAGTCAAATATTTTGCTGGGAGAGGATGCAAGCTGAAGCCTTTTTCTGCCGCAGTGTCTGAGCTAAGTGGTCCAATGTGCTGGTGGGGTCAGGGAATGGGAAAAAGACCATGGGGCTGCATCGCAGCTGTGGATAAGCCACTACAATGACTGAAGCTTGGGCTCATCCAGTCTAGGTGAAGGTGGGTACGATGGTCCTCCAGCCAACACGTTCCTGTTTAAATTGCAACAACAGCATCAGCAACCAGTGGAGCCGAAAACTTAAGCTTTGGATGGGAATAGGTGGGATTTTAATTATCTGCAGCTTACCTTCCTTTGAGGTGAAAGAACCTCTTCTTCATGCTTGCAGTGTCAACACCACACCACACCCACTCCCAATATAACGAACTCTGATGAAGACAGGAAGGATAGATATGTAAGTTAATGGTGTGTGAGCAATTAAAATGCAAAATCATCTGCCACATGAAATGCCTTTTTCCCTCCTGCTGGTAGCAGGAACACAGATTATACTCAGCTCAAATTGTTCCATAAAATAGAGGAGAACTCCTCTTTAAAAGCAATTCATTTTCCAAAGCCCAGTAGCCTTTCCCTCTGCCTTGCCTTGCCTTCTCTTTCTTTATTTTAATATATACTTTACATTTTAGGGATCAGCAGCAAGGGCAAAATAATTGCCGTGGCATTCAAAGAACCATTGCAGCCAGTTCAAAGTGAACGCTTACAGGTCCTGAAGTTTCTAAACACCCTCATTTGAAACACCATTTGAGATTCTTCACTAATCATTAGGACGCACAAAAGGTACCTGAAGATGTCTTCCATGGGTACATCAGGCATGTGAAGGACATTTGTAGGTCTCCTTGCTATAGCTGTAATTGTATTTGTTGGACCATTAAGAGCAGCAAAGCCCACCAGTCTTACAGGGCTGGTGCGCTCCTGCAGCATGTGAGGATTCTGCATGATCTTCTCCAAAACCCTTTGCTCCCCAAATTTCTGGGGTTTCCTTTCCTTCTAGTTGCTTCTCCCCCAGGTTCCCAGGCCAGTTTCCCCCTCCAGATACACAACACCCAACATCACACCTAATCTTGCAGCACAGGAAGAGACTACAGGACCAGTAGAGCTGAGAAGGTTTCTCAGGGGATGTCCTGGGCAAAACCCATCTCTGACACCCTCAAGTGCTGAAACTGCACCAAACAGGTACCACCTGGCCCTCTTTCACACCACAACCTGATCCGAGGTTGGGCCTGTCTGGAAGACAGATGTTTCAAACATCCATGCACAAGAATCATAGAATCATAAAGGTTGGAAAAGACCTCTAAGGTCACCATGTCCAACCGTCAGTCCAATACCACCACGCCTAGTAAACTATGTCCCAAATTACCAGGTCTAAATATTTTTTTTTAAGATCTCCAGTGATGGTGACTCTACCACTTCCCCGGGCAGCCTGTTCCAGTGCTTCATCACCCTTTCCGTAAAGAAATTTTTATTAATATCCAATCAAAACCTCCCCTGGCACAGCTTGAGGCCATTTCCTCTTGTCCTATTGCTACTTACTTGGTAGAAGAGACCAACATCTGCCTCAGTGCAACCTCCTTTCGGGGAGTTGTAGAGAATGCAACACAATGAGACAGATGAATGAGGCAAGACTTCCCTGTTGATTTCCTCTCTGCATCCCTCAGCAAACCTCCCCTGCCAGTCACCACAGCAAAGCTCTGCAGCCTCAAAAACAAAAAAAAAAAGAAAAAAAATCAGGTTGTCCCAATTATTTCATTTTTGGTGAGCACTTTTTTTTTCGCAGTCATGGTTTCCTTGTCTGCAATAGAGGGTTCTGTGTGTGCAGCCCCAGAGTAGGGTCCCTTGCAGGGCTGGACATAGAATGATAGAATGATCTTGGTTGGAGAGGACCTTAAAGATCATCCAGTTCCAACCCCTCTTCCATGGGCAGGGACCGTTCAACAAGGCTTGCAGCAATAGGACGAGGGGAAATGGGAATAAACTGGAAAGGGGCAGATTTAGACTTGACATCAGGAAGAATTTCTTCACCATGAGAGTGATGAGGCTCTGGAACAGGTTACCCAGGGCAGTTGTGGCTGCCCCATCCCTGGAGGTGTTCAAGGCCAGGTTGGATGAGGCCAGAGGGAGGTGTCCCTGCCCATGGCAGGGGGGTTGGAACTGGATGATCTTTAAGGTCCCTTCCAACCCAAACTATTCTATGATCTCCCACCAGACCCTGCAGGGATGGGGCAGCCAAAACTTCCGTGGGCAACCTGTTCCCGTGCCTCACCACCCGCATTGTGAAGAATTTCTTCCTAATATCTCATCTCAGTCTTCCCCCTTCCAATTTAAAGCCATTCCCCCTTGTTCAATCACTCGTAAAAATTCTCTCCACAGCTTTGTTCTACACCCCCTTCAGGTGCTGGATGGTTGCTATAAGTTCTTCTGAGCCTCCTCCAGGCTGAACAACCCCATCTTTCTCAGCCTGTCCTCATAACAGAGATGCTCCAGCCCTCTGATCATCTTGGTAGCCTCCTCTGGACCCGTTTCCATAGTCCCATATCCTTATGTTGAGGATTCAGAAATGGACACAGTATTCCAGATGAGGTCTCACAAGAACAGGAATAGAGGGGCAGAATCCCGTCCCTCGCCCTGCTGGCCGCGCTGATTTTGGTGCATCCCGGGATGCGGTTGGTTTCAGGGCTGCGAGCGCACACCCCGCCGGCTCGTGTCGAGCTTCTCATCAATGAGCACCCGAAGCCCTCACGATGCTCAGTCCCCGGGATCGGCCCTTTTGGGGGCAAACACGGGAGGAGGGGGGGAGGCGGCGCGGAGCGGGTGGTGCCGAGGAGGAGGAGGAGAAGGAGGAGGAGGAGGAAGGCGTGCGCTTCCCCCGCGGGTCGCGGAGGGGCGGGGGCGGCTGCGGCGCGGCGTGTGCTGAGCCGGGCGGAGCCAGCACGGGCGGGCGGAACCGGGACCAACTGTGCCGGGACGACGCGAGCCGGGCTGAGCTGGGCTGAACTAGGCTGCACCGAGCCGAGCTGAGCTGAGCCGAGCTGAACCAGGCTGCACCGAGCTGAGCCGAGTCGACCTGAGCCGGTCTGCACCGAGCTGAGCTGAGCTGAGCCGAGCTGAACCAGGCTGCGCCGAGCCAAGCCGAGCCGAGCCCAGCTGAGCTGAACCAGGCTGCGCCGAGCTGAGCTGAGCCGAACTGAGCCGAGCTGAGCCAGGCTGCGCCGAGCTGAGCCGAGCCGAGCCGAGCCGAGCTGCGCCGAGCTGCGCCGAGCTGATCCAGGCTGCGCCGAGCTGAGCTGAGCTGAGCCGAGCTGAGCCGGGCTGCACCGAGCTGAGCTGATCCAGGCTGCGCCGAGCCGAGCTGAGCTGAGCCGAACCGGGGTGATCTGAACTGAGCCGAGCTGAGTTGAACTGATCCAAGCGGCACCAAGCTGAGCTGAGCTGAACCGGGCTCATCCAAGCTGAGCCGAACTGAGACGAGTTGATCCAGGCTGTGCCGAGCTGAGCTGGACTGAATCAGGCTGATCTGGGCCAAGCCGAGCTGAGTGCAACTGAACCGAGCTGAACTGAGCTGAAAAGGGCTGATCTGAGCCGAGGTGAACTGAGCTGAACTGAATGAACTAGGCTACGCCGAGTAAAGCTGGACTGAACTGAGCTGTGCCAAGCTGAGCTGAGCTGAACTGAGCCAAGTTGCGGGGGCAGCAGGTATTAGCCTTAGTGGGAAGTGGGGTGGCAAGGGTTTGGGGGTTCGGGGGCTTCCGATGTGCAACAGTGTGCTGTTTCAGGGTTTTAAAATGGTCCACTTGTCATTTAGCCAGTAATTTTTTTTTTTTTTTAAATTAAATAGGAGTTCAAATTACTTTCAGGTTCTTTGTGGTATCATGATCACATTTTCCTGCCTTTAAAAAGTGGTGTTTTCTCCCATGTACCTTCATGCAATACAAAGAAGAGAAGAAAATGAGAAAAACAATGAAAACCGACTATAACCAAAGCGTTATTCAACACAGTAAACAAACTGGGGAAAATATAGAGGGAAAATACTTTCCCCTGCTGGGTTCTGTGATATTTTGTAGGTGTTTCTTGGTTACAGCAATAAGAGAGGTAGATTGAGTCTCATTTTAGAGGTGATGTTGTGTCTCAGTAGCTGGGTCTATCATTTTTGGATCAAGTTTGTAGTACTCTACAAACTAGAGTACAAACTAGCACTGTGTTAAGTTTGAAAGCAGATTTGAGCTGTAAAATGAACTACCTCCATCCCTCCTCCTCCTCCGCTGCTTAGTGTTGCGAACTGCATTTTCTTTTGAAGGAGGGGACCCATAAACCCAGCCTGGAAACTCAATCTTGACACCTGGGTTATGTTCCCCACATTCACGTTGAATGCTAATGAAGTTAAACTCTTGGGTGTAATCAGATCCTCTATAATTGTAGCTACAATTATAACTAACTTCTTGGCTCTACTTTTCTCTCCTGCTTTGCGGGTGTGGGAAACTTTATATGGGCTCTTCTTTTAATTTCCACCATGAAACAACAGTAGCAAAGAAAATTACTTCAGCAGCTGAAAGCCACTCAATTGAGTCATGGTAATAGCAGATTATTTAGCAGGGTTACTAGGGCAGGAAGAGATAAAGTTTCACTAACTTGCTTTTAAAAATAAAAAAAAAGGCAGGGGGAGGAGTGAAGAGCAGAACTGTTTGTGGAGAATAGGACAATGTTCTGACTTTTGTGTTTTTGAACAGCCAAATCCTTGAGGTATTTGACCTATCTTTTTTGTATTTCTTTTATATGTCTTTTTTTTTTTTTTTTCCAATCTTTCTTCTACTTAAGAAAGGACTCTATATCCCATTTGGAGCCACCAGCCAGTTTTGAGTTTCCACCAAATGTGATTAAGGAGCCAAGTCGAGGGACCAGCAAGGAGCACCTGCTCCAGGGATGTTCCTGTCCACCTGCGGTGGAGCAGGGCTGTGTTCAGCTGGAGGTACCAGATGGCCACCTAAGACAGCTGCTTTCCTCGGGCTCACAGTCCCACCGAGCTGCCGTTGGCTGAACACCTGACATAAGTTGAATCTAGCTGCCAGTGCAGGCTCTGGGTTGTTTGCTCTGTCTTTCTTTTGGTGCCTAGGCTAGACTTTGGCATCCACTAGCATCACTTGCCAAAGCCCCCGAGTCATGCTGAACACCTTATTTTCCTCACATGATTTCTTTTGTCCACCCCCTTATGAGGACACATGATGACTAAAGCAGATAACGCTCAACCTGTGCAGAGGTTTCTGAGCTGGAAGAGTCCCTGCTTTAAGATGATGCCACAGTTGCACTGGCATAGGCACTGCAGAGCTTAGTTAGACTCTATTCTCACTTCTACATGTCGTTTGGGGTTGTTTTCGAAGACCTACTGAAGATTCAGATCCCCCTCCTGAATCTCCATCCTGCATCTCAGCACCACCACCCCCAACCCCACGCCATTCCTGGGCTGTTTTTGTAGTCGCACTGCTACACAGGGTAAAGCTTTTAAATTTTTTTCACATCAAGGAGAGCTAAGGGCAGAATTTTTTCACACTGCCAGGGTGGAGCTAACTAATCTCTTTTTCTGCCTCAAGTGTGTTTCCTTTCAAAGAAAGTCACTCAGTTGACGCTCAAAGCTTCTTGCGGATGTAGTATGTGTCTCACCACCATGTCAGAGCTGGAGGGCTTCAAAGGAAAGGCTTAGACAGAGACATAAGGAAGGAGAGATGGAGGGAAGGAGACCCACAGCAGCTTAACTTCCCAGCATGACGAGTTTTACTTTTTCCTCTTTGGGATCTTTTCCAGGTTAGTCTTCGTATAGCCTGCCACTTTGTTCTGAAGAAGGTAATGTGGTGAACAACTTCTGATGGCAACTTTCTGATTTCTTCTCTTATAGTCTAGGTTTAATAGCAAAGAGCTCTGCAGCAGCCTAGAAAAGAGGCAAAGTACTAACCACCTCAGAAGGGCTGCTCCATGGGGGCTGCTCTTGTCTTTGTCATAGGTGTTTGTGGATCGAAGTTAAGAAACTTGGCTGCAAATTCTGCTGTTGCTTCCCATTTTGCTGAAGCCAGAGTTTAACAGTGTTATTCTTTGCCTAAGCTTTGAAACAGTGATTCTCAAGATAGAAAAGGAAGAGAAATTTTATACAGTAGTATGAACATCCAAAATGTGTGTGTGTGAAGTCATTTATAGGACTGATGAGAGCCGTGATCCTGTAATCATAGGTATGTACAGCTTAGTGTGCACACTCGCAGGGTTACTGATGTGCCAACTACCCGTTCTCGCGTAGAAATAAATGTTCACTGGATTGTGCTCGTGATTGACATCAGAAGGCAGTCTGTGTTAGCCTGCGAGCTCACCTTGACGGTTCTGTTTCCATTCCATGATGTTGTTCTCTGCTCGCACTTGCATCCTAACCAAAGCATTTGACTCCTGGTTGTAGGCTTGTAGGGAAAGAAAACATTGGCAAAGACAGTGTAAACTGCAAAGCCTTCTTTGTAGCCAGTTGCAAAATGCTTTCTGTGTCATTGCTTTTGTGATATATCAGGTCTGTTGGAGATTTATCTGTTACCACCAGCCAGGTCACATTCAGTAGTAAAGGTAATGTTTATTAACTTTGTGGAATCAGTGCAGGTCTGTTGGAGATTTATCTGTTACCACCAACCAGATCACATTCAGTAGTAAAGGTAATGTTTATTAACTTTGTGGAATCAACGCAGGTTGCTTTTCAACTTTTGCACAGTTGTTTTGGCAATGGATAGTTCCTCTGGTTTATATCATACCCTGCAGCAACACCATTGCTCTGGAGCAGCTTGCTGGGGCAGAGTTCATAGAATCATAGAATAGTTTGGGTTGGAAGAGACCTTAAAGATCATCTAGTTCCAACCCTCCTGCCATGGGCAGGGACACCTTCCACTGAATCAGGTTGCTCAAAGCCTCATTGGACCTGGGCTTGAACACCTCTAGGGATGGGGCAGCTACAACTTCTCTGGGTAACTTGTTCCAGTGCCTCCCCACCATCACAGGAAAAAATGTCTTCCTAATATCTCATCTAAATCTTCCCTCTTTCAGCTTAAACCAGTTACTCCTCATCCTGTCACTACACTCCCTGATAAAGAGCCCCTCCCTCGATTTCCAGTAGGTCCCAATTGTGCCATGGCATTTTGGTGATATTTTTAGTTCCAGGTATCTGTAAGAATCCATTCCTGTGTTTGCTGTTTTGGGGCAGAAATATGAACAGAAGAAGTTTACGGTTGTATAGGATGTACCCAGGGCGATGTGCCCAGGGCAAGATGAAAGGAAAATGGTGCTGGTTTCATGTAGCCATACCTTATCTCTCTCACGACAGTGCTATTTTTGTGGTGTGGATGTAAGTGATCTCTAAAGTGAATTTCTTGATAGTTATCTGAGCCAAAAAGAATCCTGAGATTTACAGATCAGAATCACTACATGATATTTTTTTGGTCTTTGTGAATGGTCATTTCCACTCCTCGTTCAACCTATTTGGGCTAGATTACTTCTCAGTCATCAGCTGCCTCAATTATTATGTCTTTGAATTTGCTTGACATTCATTCAAATGAAGTGTTTTTTTCCTTATCATTGTCTTTTCCTTATCATTGTCAAGTACAAATGTCTCCCTTATCTTCAGGAGATACAATAATATAATCAGAGTGTACACATAGGAAATACCAACCCTAAAAGACAAAAAAAAATCCAGTTGATAAAGGAGTGACAACAAGGACACTACGAATCCTGCGTCAAACTGTGTATCATGCTAAGGCTAATTCTGCTGCTTCTGTAACTTCTGTTATGTCTACTGAACTTGTCGTTTCATCAGGGAAGTGAAAGGAATCTTAATGCTCAGATTTGTTCAGGGCATCCTCATGATCATCTGGTGATCCTTACTCTGCCAGGTCAACAAGAAGAGAAGGGCTGGTGGGTACAGCCCTTCGCGTGAGCACTTCGTCATGTGTTCTCTGCTATGCTTTCCCTGCATGGCCAAGTGTTGTAACCTACAACGGTTTGACTGACACTGTCACTAAGCTGTTAGGCTGTGTGTCTGTCTGGACCTAGCTAAAACAGGGGTAAAACCTCCATGCTTTGCATAAAGATTATGGAGAAAGCAGCTCTGAGCTGCCTGGGAAGTGCTTGCAGACAAAAAGAGGCATCTCAGCCAGCAGAAGAACTTGGAAAAAAAACAGGCTATCTACAAACCAGGCCATGAACTTCACTAAGAAGTTTCACTGGGGCTGTGTGTAGACTTCAAACAAAACAAAGCAGATCATTCTGCCCTATTCTTTCCCCTTCTGACACTCAAGGCCAGGACACTCTTGCCCTTCCATCAGGAGATGAAGCCACTTTTCCAGGGGCAGAAGAGACTCTATGAAGAAACTGTATCTTTCATAGCATTTTTTTATTTGTATCTCATCAGTAATGCCTGCTGAATACCTGCTTTTAGAAAAAGAAAAAAAAGCTCTGCATCTTATCACCATTGATTACAAACTAGAAAAAACTGAAAAATCAATTACAAGAAGTGTAATTTTTTACATGAGAAATATGTATTAGTTTACCCAAGTATCGTTGCATTGAAATTATCTCCTAGTATAGAAAAAGGTGCCTACGATGATGAAAAATTCAGACATTCTTCATTCAGAGTGTTGCCAGACTACAAACGGTTAAAGGAAAGAATTTGATGTGACATCAGAGGTTCCTGTAGGAGATGGTTGGAACATTTTCCATGATATGTAAAGAAATTCAAAGGTGTCAATAAAAACCTTTCTGAACTTAGCACATTATAATTATCAGCAAACATTACAGTAATGTCTCCCGTAATTACTGCTGCGCTAACCAGGGACTGAGGATCAGGTAGTGCATGAATGCATAAAACCGGCTGATCCTAAGGAGTTTATGATGTACATTTTACAATGTTCATGTGCAATGTACATTGTAGGAATGATTTATAACAAAGATAGGAAAATCATGGTGCATATGGAAGTAGGACAGGTGGAATAAGGAGGTGAAAGGAAGTAGGAAGTGTTGCAACCTTGTATGCTGCAAGATCATAGCTCTCCATGGGCGTAGTGACATGCTTGCAGGCAAGGTGTTAGAAGAGCACGGTCTAGACTGGAAGCTTCAGGGTTAGAGATTCAGTTGGGTTTAGACGACAACAGAAATGAAGTGTTTTTCTTTCCAAAACACTGAAACATTTCAGCTTTTTTTTTCCTCCTTCTTTTGTGGAAATATTTTGGTCCACAACAAAAATGTTTTGATTCTGGATGCTGTTATTGTGTGTCATAGGTAGGTAGTTAGAGATGTTGTACACTTTTCCATTCATTTGATTTCCTGGAGTTTCCAAGGTGCACCATGACCCTTTTAGATGGTGCAGAAAGGTGTTGACTCCATTACCAGCGTCCCTGACAACAATATGCGTGGAAGATACAGTGCTGTGGGTGAACCTTCTTGACAGAAAGAATGAGGATGTGGGAGAACCTTATCTGTAGTTTCCATGAGACACTGTGATAGTTTGTCTGAATCAAAACATGTCAGATTTTGCACTTCAGTTTCCTAGAGCAAAAATCCAAATTTTCATCAGAAAGTATTTATTTTATTTTAGTTGAAAAAACGGTCCTGTATCAAATATGTTTGACAGAATTTTCTATGGCATCTTCCAGGGTGGAAGGTGAGGTCTCAAGAGATCCAGGTGAACTTAGGCAAGCCAAATATTCGTCTTATGTGGCCCAAAACAAATCCCAGTCCAAAGTAAAGCAACAATGCCTGATCATGTTCCCACAGTGATATCTCTTTTCCTTGCTGGCACATCTTTGGTGTTAAACAAAGTGTTGGGATCTGCTGTCCACTCTTCCCTAGTGGGTAAGATAGGTAACTTCACTTGGTAACTCATGTGAGCCACCAGATGTACTTCCGAGAGCAAGTGTGTCCCATTCTTTATTGCGTGTCTGGAGTTACTGGCTATGCTAATAAAATGGCATGGCTGATCACTGCTGCAGTCAGCAAGACCATTTAAGTGTCAGCAGAGGCCCATATCTGGTTGTGGCTTGTTTGAGCAGTGCTCTGGCAGCCACACTTTGAACAATAGCCTATTAACGGGGACTGATTCCTGTCAGAAGGGTGAATGAGGATCTTTCAAGGAAGGGAGGTATACTTCAGGAATGGATGTGCTTTTGCTCTTGGGACCAGAGAAGGTATCTTGGCCCACTTGGTAGGGGACGTGCTGTGTCCATGTGTGGCTGATCCCAACAGTATGGGCTTCACTTCACGCAATCAAGATGCCTACTTTGGATTTAGTGGGACTTCCATGCCCTAGAATCACTTATAGCCTATGTGCTGGTCACAGGACGTGAAGGAGATACAGCCTTGCCCTCAGGAAAGGATGTAGCCAGAAAGGGGTAATTAACCTAATTAATTATCCTTGCATGCTGCATATAGCAAGTTTTGGACCTCAGCAGAAAATGTGAGAGGAAATGGCTCTCCCTTGTCACCAGTATGGACCTGCTTGTCACTGCTCTGTGTGGGCCAAGCATTGTAGACTAAATCAGAGCCCTAAAAAGTCATCTGTGAGGGCATAGGCTCCACTGGACTTCTCTGTTTCTTACCTTGATAAGTTTGAGGCATTGAAAGATCCAGTAACAGAACAGCAGACAACTTATCACCCAAACAATAGCTCTAGGTCAAACACTGATTCGTCTTCTGTCATCACACTTGGATATTTCATTGCAGGGCAGCCACTCACCCATGCACTCACCCATGCCAAGAATCATGGAATCATTGAGGTTGGAAAAGACCTATAAGATTATCCGATCCAACTGCCAGCCCAACACCAACCTTCCATACTAAACCATGTCACAAAGTGCCACATTGACGCATTTTTTGAACACTTCTAGGGAAGGAGACTCCACCACTTCCTTGGGCAGCCTGTTCCAATGCTTCATCACTCTTTTGGTAAAGAAGTTTTTTCTAATAGCCGATCTAAACCTTCCCTGGTGCAACTTGAGGCCATTTCCTTTCATCCTATTGTTACTTGGGAGAAGAGACCAGCACCCACCTCGCTACAACCTCCTTTCAGGTAGCTGTAGAGAGCAATAAGGTCTCCGTTCAGCCTCCTCTTCTCCAAAGAAAAGGAGTGCAATCCTTCCCTCATATGTCATTGCACACGTGTTTTCTGAAAAAGCAAGTAAGCCCAGTCCATCCCAATAAGCAGAAGGGCTGTTGCACCACTCTAAATGTACACATTTGCTGAGTGTGGATTTAACGTAGCTCATCTCGGGGATGCAGGGTTCCACAGTGAAAGAGGATGTGTTCTCAAAGCAGATTTTGCTGTAGAGCTTTGGCTGACTCATTGTTTTGTGAAGTTATACTGTGTTTTTGTGGGAGAACTCCTATAAAAAAGGTACTTATAACTTTGGACTGACAGTAAGGTTTTTCTGCAGTTTGGTGGGTGTATACTTTGTCCCTGTTTGTCCTCATTAATGCAGTAACTCAACACTTTATACCTAGTTCTGTCCTTAGGTCCAACCACACAGCAGCATTAGACTCACTGTGATGCGAATGTCTCTCTCTGAAAGGCTAAATTTAACCTGTAACTTAAATAACCTGTAACCTGCCCAGGTATGTGGCCTTAATTTTATTTTTTAATTAAAAAAAAAGAGAGAAATGCTGGTGACAGCATTATCTGGAAACACACACACTGGCTGGATTGACTTTCTTGAAACACGCAGGCTTGTTGCAACTTTGCCTTGGCACAAGTGAAGTATTAATTCAATTTGGTCTTTTAATGACCTTGTGCTTTTGTAAATAGTGGATAAAAACCTACAGAGGTAGTCAGGGACTGCACAGCCAGTGAAAGGGCAGCTGTCACATTAATGAAAAGGCCAACCTTTGGGATCATTTAGCACTGTAAACCCTGTGAGCCTCACTCCAAGCTTCTACAAGTGCATTGGGAGCAGCAATTTCTATTTTATTTCGAAACTAAACTTGCATATGATTAATTTTTCACGTGGATTCAAGCCTTTTCTTCTGAGGAGGTTTTTGATGTGGTCATTTGATTTTGCTGTGGAGTTTCTATGTACTGGTGAGCTTGCTCCTCTTCTGATGTGCATCAGCAGTGCAAGTCAGGAATAGCTTTGGTGGGGTAGAATCACTCTGAGTGAAAGAGGAGGCATTTTGGTCCTGATACGTTGAGACCAGAAAGAGCAGCTGAGGCTTATAGAGATTTGTTCTGGCTTTGTGAATGGGATTTAGACAAGGTCATACACTACTTATCCACGGAAACCAGAGAGACAAATGCTGATGTGGGAGTCACTGTTCTTTGTCTTGAAGGACTGTGTGCGTGATGAGAGCTGAATTTACCCAGGTTTTCCCCTCCCACCCTTGCAGTAACACTTGCTATTTATGTTTTGATTTATAAAATTGGTAAAATAGTAAAGAACATGCATCCTCCAGCTTCCGTTTTCAGCTCCTCTCACCTCTCCTCCCCCTCTTACAAGGGGAGAGTGTTTGTCAGGGCAATTACAGACATGGTTATTAAAATATTTGAGCAAATTAGATTGAGAAAGTCTCTTGAAAATGGCTCTGTTTCTCCCTGTCCCCCCCTCATCAAAGCAAAGGTGCTTATTTATGATGTATTTTCTAGAGAAATTGGAAAGGACGGTGTTTTTACTGAATCTCATCATTAGAAAATTCAGTTATATGGCTTATGTCAGTTTTTCCAGTTCCTAGTTAGTAGCGTTATTCTTCTGCTTTATTTATAGGTCAAATTCAAACCCCACAGAAAGTTAAATAAAGTTTTCAGTGAGATTTGGTTCAGAGTCTCTTGCACTTGGGCAAAGCTGTAGGCCATCGTTGTGTCCTCAGCTTATTCATCTCTCTGCATTACGTGTGTTAGTTCATTTGGGGTTTGTTGCAGACAAACACCCACAAGCTGATCTCTGAATTTGCTTATCCGCTGGCTGATGAGACACCATGGCTGGGAGCCATCCCTTCTTGTCTCAGAAGCCTAAATGCCAGACAGACATCTCCACCTGAACTAGCTGCCTGATCTCTGACGGCAGCAGGAAGAAAGAGGCATTTGAGGTCACCAGGCATTTGACCCATTTTAGTCAGCTACATGGAGATAATGGAAACTGAAAACCCAGCAGGTCTCTTTCTTTCTATCGTTGGAGGGAGCCTGGGATGAATAGTGAATAGACCATATACAGATGCATATGGAGTAGGTAGTAGCGTTACTTTCTAAAGTGACAGAATCCCAGCTGTATATTTTTGATGGGAGGCAAAGAGGGGAGGGAAGGAGACCTCCAGTGTGTAAGGATCAATAGATGGTCACATATCTCTGTGGGAGAAGTCATTATAGGGTGGTTCCTGCGGACTGTGGTCCCTTTTGGACACGGGACCCCGGTAGCAGAAGCATCACCAGCTATAGCCCCATGAGCCTATGGACCTCTCCTGCTAATCGCACAGAGGAAGGCCATGGTAGTGGATAAGGAGTGAGCAGGGGGTAGTGGCGTGGTAGACAAGGAGGACATGGCGTTAACTGAATGAGCTTTGGACCACAGATGTGAGCCTCTGAATTCAATCCTTTCAGAGAACGCGGTATGTGCTTGCTAAGTCCTAGTAGCCATCAATCTGCCTTTTCATGATACAGTTCCCACTGGCACAGCCCCTTTGAAAAATCAGGCTCTGCAATTCTGCATTAGGCAACAGATATGCTGTCACCTCAGGAAAAGGGACTTTCTTCCTTTGGGGAGTGGTGAGGAAGGGGAGGGAACTGATTACAACTTCTGTCATCTCTAGAGCAAAGCACTGCCTTGATTTCTTTGGTCGATCCTTTTCTGGTCACAGAATAAGGCACCTTGTTTGCCTAAAATAAACTAGCATTTGTTGCATCTTTGCAAATGCTGCTGTGGCTGTAACTCATAGTATCGAAGTATGGAAGTAACTCAAATTTCGAGCTAGTCCCTGTGTGGGATTTTGTGAATACACCAGGACTACTTGCACTATTGCACCTGGATATCTGAACGCATAACCGAGCTTTTCTGTGGCCAGTGGTGTGTGACAGGCATCTTCCTTGCACCCTGTGTTGTTTAGCCCAGCAAGGAGAGTGATGCTGAAGTCAATGAGCCACAGTAGTTGCAAGATTGCTAGCGTAGGATGGACTCAACATTTGTTTGCTTTATACAAGGCTCTCTGCTACCTCCTGAGCTCCGGGGAGACCATGAGCTAATCAGAAGGGGAAACAGTGTGATTTTTGGGGAGCAGGGAGGCAGATATCGTGTGCATGAACATGACTTAGCTCTTCACACAGTGTGAAGTTGAACCCATGAAGGTTCACTTAAGCAGCCAGGAGGTGATATTTAAAAAAAATAAATCAAAAAACAACAGACTCCAAAACCCAGATTCCCAGCACTTCAGACTAAAACGAATTTTGACTGTGTTTTTTATTTCGTTCTTCCACACACTCCATACCCTATACCCCTCTAGTCAGGGTGATAATTCAGGACAGCGGTGCAGAAGGAAGCTGGTTGACAAATGACCTCTTCTTCCTATCAAATGGTAGGATGGATAGATAGATAGATGGATAGATAGATAGATAGATGGATGGATAGATAGATAGATAGATAGATAGATAGATAGATAGATAGATATGAAGAGATAGAGATGGAAAGCCTCTCAGGAACCCACCCGAGGCTTTGTTGCTGAGAACAGGACACCAAACTATAAGTAGAAAGAGGGCTTTCAGCCTAACTGGAGCCAGAGCTTCCTTATTTAAATAGAAATGTAGTTTAAAACTGGACTCTGGTCTGACTGAGGAAGAAGGAATGATGTGTCAGAGTTTATTTAAGGAGATGATTGGAGTCCAGAGGCATTGAGAGTAGGAAAGACATAGAGGTTGGTGTTGCAATAGTGTTGATGAGAGAGGGCACAGGTGTGGTGCCTGCAGAAGGGAGCCCTGTGATTGATGGAAATAAATAAAAAAAAAAAAACCAAAACACTCAATTGGTTGTGATTTTGGTGAAGCCGTGGCAGCAAAGACTGATGGAGCAGAGAATGAAGGCAGAAGCTGCAGGTCTGTCAACCTCTGCTGTGAAAAGGAAGTGTTTTTACTCTTAAAGTATTTAGCAGAATAAATATTAAACTGCAAGAGTGTGGAGAAGGCTGAGTTAGCTGAAATATTCGTGATGGTGTTCATTGTAAAGTAAGAGCTGGGCCAGGTTCTCATAGGGATAGGGATTCCTGCAGACTTCCTGGGAGGACTACATGGTAAGGAGAAGGTTGTTGAGGGCTGTGGACCAGGGCTGGGCTCGTGCTGTTGGTGTGCCTAAAATGAAGTTACCTGGCAGTCAGACCTCTTTTTACAATTCCTATCTACTGTGCCTAATAGGAAATGTTCAATGCTGGAGAGGAACAAGGAGAAAATTAATTCTCCTTAAATGATAGGGCAAGCTCAAGAGAAACACAGGAAAATCCCCGATCAAAACTAGTTTCCTAAAATAGATCTTCAGAGTTAGAAGTGTGGATGTCCACTGTAGACTCCAGTTACAATCTGAGATCTCTCTGTGAGAAATACATCCATGATTTTGAAGAGTGTGTGGTAGCACCAAGCACACAAGAAGCTTCATTCCTGACAGATGGCTAGACAGATACATCAAGGATGATGCAGACACAGTCTGCCAGAAGGCAGAGGGATGAGCAAAATGCTCTTTTCCAGCCCAACATTTCCACGACTCTAGGTTCACATACCTTTAGCAGATTTCCAGATTAAATAGAATCATAGAATCATAGAATGGTTTGGGTTAGAAGGGACCTTAAAGATCATCCAGTTCCATGGGCATCCTCCCACTGAATCAAGTTGCTCAAATCCTCATCCAAACTGGCCTTGAAGACCTCCAGGGATGGTCATCCATGACTTTTCTGGGCAACCTGTACCAGTGCCTCACCACTCTCACTGTAAAAAAATTCTTTTTCCTAATGCCTAATTTAAATCTACCCTCTTTCAGTTCAAAACCGTTACCCCTCATCCATAAAATACATAAATTAAGATGTGAAATACATCTACTGCTGAACAAGGTTAACCACAGGCATGAAACTGTGCCAGCAGAAGGAAGGATGTTAATGTGCCCCATTATGGTCCTGCCTGCCTCCCTGGGATGTTTTTTAAGGGAAAGGAAGTAAAAAATACATGCATATGATGGCACTGGCAGGAAGTTGGGTTTATTAACAACCATCTTGACACAAGAGGGTGAAGTATTCGGGGTAAATGCCACCTGTGTCATGTCAGAACATCCACATCTCCCCCCCCCAAAAAAAAAAAACCACCAAAAAACTAACAAGAAGTCAGTGGATCACTGCCAAAATCTTACAGGAACACATAAACTGGTGGGCTAGTGAAGAAGAGGCCAAAGGAAAGGAGACATTTTAGCCACATCTCAGTTAGACATGAAAAGCTCTCTGAAAATATTTTGTATGCGGTATTTGAAAGACCAGGTGCTGCTGCTTCAAGTTTGTCCCGTGTTTGTTAGAAGGCAACTAAAACCTGAAAAGTGAAGTCGCTATTAAAAATTATAGAGAAGTGCAATGGAGATAATTGTTTTGAAAACTTTCCTTTAGAGTTTGTGTGGCCCATGTGTTGCAGAAATAAAATTAAGCAGATACTATTTAGGAAAATAAGAAAGCAAACCCAACAGGTTGCTTTTAATACTCTGAACGCAAATCCAAATGCGGAAAAAAAGAAAAAGATTTACAATGGAGAGTAAATTGAATAGATGTGCATCTTCCAGGTGGGACAGGTGAGGGTTTGCTTTGTCTCAGGACTACACATGATAGAAGTTTGTTAAATGTGAGGAAAAAATGTGTTATGACCTAGATTTAGGGACAGGACCTGGAGGGGTTTGTTCCCAGTAAAAGTTTGGTGGGTCTGCTCTGGTTCTCTTTCCAATTTACAGAAATAAATAGAGTTTTAGCTTTCAAAGTTTTGCCTCTCCAGTGAGATGTGAATTCACATTGTTTATTGGAAAACAGATTGCATATATGAAAGATTCTTCTTTTAATAGGAAACTTTGGCTTCTTCTGTATAAGCAGATTAAGGAGTATTGAGGAGTGTCCCTTTAGAAATGGACACTTTCCATTTCTAAAGCAGCTTTCAGAGCTGATGGCCCCAGTCAGGCATGACGTGTGGAGTCAACGTGGGGTCAACTCAATTGTATTTCACTGTCTTTTCAAGCTGTCATAACTGTTAGACATGAATCCGTCTACTGCTGGCTCCAACCCTACGATTTGAGTCCTTCTCACTGGACATTGAAACATCAGCGCTAAGACATATCTGATTTTGGCCATCTTTAGGGTAGACATAATCATAGAGGGGTAATAACAATTCCAGGATGGGATTGGCTTAATTTACTTTAGATATCTTCTTCAGAACGGGGTGATATACACCCTACAAATACTTAAATCTCTTTACTGGATATAATAGGAGCTGGGGTGGTAGTTCATATGTCTGTTGCAGTTGTCTGTGTATATATGTGAGTCTACCCTAATCTCTTCACCGACAGTGAGGCCACGATTTCCTAGACCCTTTATCCTAATCAAAATGCAGTTGCTGTATAGCATCCCCCATGTCATCACTCCCAGTGATGGCTTCTGTGTCCTTGTCTAGTTGGTCAAAACGGGGAATGGGTGCAGCTGTGAACTTGTTTGTCAAGTAAAGAAAAGAAGAAGAGTTGCTTTTAGGGAACTCTGATCCCTGATCCCAAATCCTACACAAGAACCAGGCTGTGTTGGAAGTTGTTGGGAACCCACAGTTTGTGACGGGGTGGAAAGCTGAATGTCTTTTCGCATAGCCTGCATTTAGATTATCTTAAAGCAATTATATGGAGACCTGAAGACTGAAAAGCATAAATTCCTGGGTTTTAAGACCCAGCTATACATACATCTGCTAGAATGATTATTGATCCTACCTTAGTGTTCATGGATGTACACAATGAATATTGGCATTCCCAGTAGCAAATTTCTGCAGTTTCTGCAGTGGGATGAATTCCAAGCCTTGCACAGCTGTAAATGTGTTCACCTGCATTATCACCACTGTAGCGAATTCATGTACAAGATCTGAAAATAGACCTGAAGCTGTGGTCTTGTCTTGTGCACAACAAATGCAACAGGAAGAAACCACGTGAACTCAGCAGAGTACAAACAGCTGTGTTTGCAGGCCATATGTACCAGACCAGATCCTGTTACCGATACACACAACTTGCTCTAAGCACAGTATCTGAAGGTTGCCCAGAGACTTTTAAAGAGAAATACCTATTCCTATGCCTGCCATTGGCCGGAGAAAACTCTGCAAACCTCATTTCCTTATGGCAGAAGAAATGCGCTGCCTGGTTCCACTGTATCTGCAAGCGATGAAGAAGGATTTGTGTGGAGTGCATCACCTGTGTTTTGAAATCAAGTTGTTCCATGAAGTTTTAGGAAGAACTTTAGTTGCATGGAGTCTGGTATTGTACCAGTCCCATCAGAGACTGCTGGTCTTGCCTTTCCTTACCCTCTCCCTGCACTGCCTTTGCAAGGTGCTGCAGCTGGTAAGGTTGACTATGCAGAGAGGGAAAATTAAATGGTGATTCAAGTTACTTTCCATGTCTTCCTCTTCCTCTGATACACACCCTTGTATTATAAAAAGAAAATGTGAGAAATACTGTGTGACACCCAGGGGGTTTCTGAACTTCCTTCTTTACGAACAGGCTTGTTTGATCTCCATTGAAATAATAGATGATGTGGGCACCCAAAATTAAAGTCACTCAAGAGTTATTTAGGTCCATGTTCCTTACTGTATGGTCTGTGGGATGAGTAGTCAGGGTCAGAGACAGGGACCCCTGCCATCACTCTTGATGTTCAGTGTCACTCTTGAAATCTGGAGGAATACCCTGAGGTGTGTTGAGTTATTCTCATGTGCATTTCTCCACCAGCTATATAAACAGTTCTTTACAGCATCAGGACCTGCCTTTTTGGCTGGGAGATGCCTTTCAGGAGGTGAAGGAAAGTTCATACCCTTCAGCTGTAACTCCTGGTTCCTTTCCCTCTTGGTGATGCTGATCTTCAGATTATGAATTCATTTTGCATGCACAGTTTTGCCTCGGGAAGAGGAGAGAGCTGGAAGTATTCCCTGTGACTTCAGAAAATGAGAGTTTGATAACACTAGGAAAGCAGCATCTCGAATCCAGAAATACTTTCCCTCCCCTCTCAGATGGCCCTCATTCAGTAAATTGCCATCTTTATTGTATCATGCTTGCACCTATTTTCATTCAATAAAATACTAAGGCATAAATCCCACTAAAGGCATCTGTCTTCAACATGGTTGTTCTTCCACTGACAAGGAGCAGGAGCTCATTTCTTCCTCTCTCCTTAACAACAACTGATTAAGGCTATTAGTGAGTTTACTACTTCCTAATATTATCCAGGGATGTTTTCCATATGCTCAGTTTTTGTGTGGTGTAGGCAAAGATCCCTTGTGCCGCTAAAGCAGTGTGCATTGTTGTTGAACCCGAGTTAAGTATTAGGTGTGTTATAGGTGGAGAGGTTGCAGGTGGCCTTTTATAGAAAGATGCATTTCATCCTTACTTTTCAGATACATTATAGTATCCTTTCCACTGGGAAATTAAGCAGACACTCTCCATATCCATTGCAGCTGCTTCGAGTGTTAAATTAAACTGCTGCTATTACAGTGAGCAGTTGCTGGAGCCAACTTGTGTTGTTCCTTAATCGTTTATGGCTGTGGATTTGAGCCAAGCAGCAGTTCTGTAGTGGCAAACGCTGAAGATACAACCTGGAAAACAGATGTTTGGGCCAAAGCCAAGGTGGTTTCAGGAAAGACAATGAGAGAGAAGCAGGAAACCAGTTATCGGTCTGATTTATTGGCCAGGGCTCACACGAGGCTGGTGCAACAGTTAACTCTGGTGTTAGCTAGCTTTTAGGCATCCTTTGCAAGGATTGTATGGACAGCTGTTGGTTTGCTGGTGCTGACGCTAGGTATGACAAACCTATGTGCTTTGCGGCTGGATAGAAAATTCTCACTGGTTCCTGGTGGCTGCAAAACATCTTATGCAGTAGACTGTTTTATGTGAAGTCCCCACATAAATCTTTTAAATATAATAGAATCATAGAATGACCAGGTTGGAAAGGACCCACTGGATCATCAATGCCAACCATTCCTAACACTCCCTTAAACCATGTCCCTAAGCACTTCATCCACCCGTTCCTTAAACACCTCCAGGGAAGGCGACTCGACCACCTCCCTAGGCAGCCTGTTCCAGTGCCCGGTGACTCTTTCCGTGAAAAATTTTTTTCTGATATCCAACCTGAACCTCCCCTGGTGGAGCTTCAGGCCATTCCTCCTTGTCCTGTCCTCTGTCACTTGGGAGAAGAGGCCAGCTCCCTCCTCTCCACAACCTCCTTTCAGGTAGTTGTAGAGAGTAATAAGGTCTCCCCTCAGCCTCCTCTTCTCCAATATGATACAATGCAGGAGATTTTTTTTTTAAAGTTAATTGCTTGGGGAATCTGATTAAAATAGATCTATACAATGGAGGTGCACTGTGTGAACAGATCATCCACCGGCTCTCCAAGGACAGAAACATGTTCATCACATGCTAAAGGAAGGTCTAAAAATGGGTCCAGCTCGTGGTCTGGGGATGCCAGTTTCTCTCTGTTCCTCTCACAGGAGCCCTTGTAGATGCCTTATATAGAGACACCAATGCTATAGACACCTAGAATTAGGTGTTTTCACAGAATCACAGGATGGTTGAGGTTGGAAAGGACCTCTGAAGGTCATCTTGTCCAACTTTCCTGCTCAAGCAGGGCCACCTGGAGCTAGTTGGCCAGGGCTATATCCAGACAACTTTTGAATATCTCCAAGGCCAAAGAGTCCTCAACCTCTATGGGTAATTGCAGGGCCAAAATGAAGTATTGCATTGGGGGAGGAGATTGCTGGGTGGTGAACGGATGGTGTCTAGCTTAGTTTTTCTTAAATACCAGTGTTCAGGGAAAAAAATCCACAGATGTGAATAGCACATCGGACCAGTGATTTTTTGAGGAATGATGTTAGTATTTAGCAGGACAAGATTCTTTCACAATTTTAACTGTATTATAACTGCATTGATTTGGAAATATGATGAATGCCAGCCTTCTCTTGCCCAGCAGTCACCAGAAATATTAGTGGAGTGTGGTAAAGGCAGAGAAAATACATCTCCTTTCACACAAAGAGGCGTAATGCAGGTGTTTTGAGTGTTGGCCTAAGTCTTTCGCTCTTATTTGCTTTTCACAGTGATGCTGCATTGCACAGACAGAACAGCCAACTACTTGGATTTTCCTTCTGCCACTAGAGACCCTTTGATTTGTTTTTCTTTTTGTCTTTAGACTATATAGGTTATAGGTTTCTGACTTTTTGAAACAAAGGGGCTAGAAAACTGCATCAAACAGAGGAGGGGAATATATACATATATTTCTTCCTGCTAAAGAGACCTTTTTCCCTATCTAATTTCATCAGATTTCTCTGCATCTGTCAGCCCAGGCAGATAGTTTACACTTTTTGTGCCACAGACCACTCATAAACTGTTCACTATACTATATTGTGCAATTTCACAAATGCCTCACAGAGCTACCTATGCTTGACTGTCTAAACTTTCCAGAGCAGGTTTGTCAGGCGTTTGTCTAATGTGTGTGATACACCCTTCAAAGAGATGCTGCCTTCACCTAGAGGAGAACAGGATGGTCCCAATCTCTTTCATCCAGCCCCAGGCTATGATTCACCTTTCCAAATAGCGTCTGTAAAACTGCACAATGATGATGTTTTCCAAGCTGAAAGCAACACCACATGCAGAGGTCCTTAGACAGTCTTCAGAGGAGGTCTGGTAGCTGCTGGTGGCCCATGATCTGTCCATTTCTGGGCAAATGCACTAGATATGAGTCATAGGGGGGTTTCTCTCTTTCTGTCCTAACCTAACTTCCCCAGGAACCCAATGGTTTTCCCCTCTTTTCAAGTGCAATATCCAGGAGAGTTAACGAGCTCTTGCTGTTTTCCTGGAAACTCAGCCTAGTTGCTAGCTAACCTCCCCAGGAGTTCAAATGAGAAGGAGAGGCTTCCTATGCTGTCCATTGTGTAGATTGGCCTTATGCAAGGTAACAGTTTTAGGGGAACCTCCTGGGAAGCCTCCCCTACTGAAATCTCTATCAGAGCAAGACTGTCAGAAAGTGTTGCAGTGTGAGCGCTCAGTATTCGTGAATTTTTGGTCTAGAATAGTTGGTGTTTTTCCGTCCCAGTGCTAACTGTAGCTGTTTGTCTTCATTTTATAACACAGGAAGAAGAAGAAGATCTCACCATATCAAGGACTCAAGCAAAACAACAACCTGCCGCAACCTGGCCACACACTAACAAAAAGTTGTTCTGACTTTTACAGTCACCCTAGACTTTTGTGAAGGGGGCTGATGGAAACTCATCACTCCACACTGCCTGGTAAGAGAGAAGATACTCAAGCAAGGGGCTACGTTTTGATTTCTCAAGTTTTACTCTCTCCTTGATGGTCTTGCCTCCTGTCTTCTTGAACAGACTGTCCAAGTTCTAAAGTCAGCCCAGCAAGAACAGTAATTCTCATCCTTTCAAGTGATAAAATCCTTTCCATGTTGTCCAGAACTGTGATGAAAATAGAAGCCCTTCTTGCCAAGGACTGAACTTGTCTGTCAGGAGAATACCATTTACAGGTAAGAAAATGCCATTCCAAGCAATTAATCTGGATCTTCTTCTGTGTGAGGTTAGAGAAGCTGCCATTGGGATAGAGCAATTTATGTGTAAAAAAGAGACAAAACTTGGGCTGCATCCCACACCACAAGTCGTTCAACTTTTTGCTGTTATAGTTGAACAATATATAGTTGTCAATATATTTGACAGATATCGGCTGGTGATAGGACTCATGTCTTCTGACTTTAGTGGTACAGGAAGCAGACATCTGCAGCTGAGTTCAAAGGACCTCTTGCTCCCCATTGACTCGATGGGGAGCCAAGAATGACAAGCACAGAAATTGGCTGGGCCTAGCCCTTAGGGCTAGATGACGCATGATGGGCACCAGCTACAGCACTTAATCATTTCTGACTTCACTAAATCTTCTCTCTGGAAGCTCTGAAAGAGCCTACAGAGAAGACCAACTCAGAGGCTTTGTTGTGTTTCCTGGCATCTCAATTTTACATGTTTCTGTTTTCAGCTCCTTAAAATTATCCTGAGATCCTTTTTTTTTTTGTTGGCTTTTTTTTTTTTTACTCCACTCTGTACACAGGGTGGTTCGTTGAGCTGAATTTTCTCTTTATAGCTTCGCTTATGAATATGGGTCAGCACTCAGGCAGTTGAATGCCCGAGATCATTTCCATGCTGGGTATAAATAGTACGCAGTTATTTCACGGTTTCAAATTCAACTTGCAGGCTTTCAACAGCCTTGTATTCCCGAAACCCTTTCTATTCTCATAGCATTCGGGTTCTTGAACGTGTGACTTAACATAAATTATAGCAGAGGTTGTCCCAGCCAAGAAAGTCCCAATTTGGCTTCTGTGTATTGTTGTTCTCGTTGCTGACGGTTGGCATCAAGTCACTGGTAGTCAAAGCTGCTGGTGTGAGTCTTCCCAGCCCTGCAATGAGTTTAGCTACACAGTTAAGCCGACAGCTAAGTCATGCTACCTTACACACGTTAAGCTCAGTCAGTCCATCGTCTTGCTGGACAGTGGAGGAAGCCGGAGAGTCTCCAGCTGGATGGATAACTAACGGCCAGCAAAGCCGTGTTCAACTGAGATAAGAGGCTGGTTGAAACCAAGGAAGTTTTTAGACTCTTCCCAAACGCCGCCTGTCTTTTGTTTGACACAGGACTTGTCATGTCTCCCTTTCTGCGTATTGGTTTATCCAACTATGACAGTGGCCCTTACCTGCCATCCCAGGGGGAGGTGATTAACCCTTACTGTGCTGTGATGGTTAAAGAAGCTGTGGAGTCAGGTAAGTGAGGAGGTGTTAAAAAAGCATGTGAGCTTTTATAAGATGTGTGTATGCCTTACTGTGTCCCTGCTGGTGTGTAGGAAGAACAGTGGTAAATCTTTATAAGTGTTTGTGAAGGGCCTTTTGTGTCTCAGCACAGTGCAGTTTGGGTTTGGAATGGCCGACACGAAAACTTGATTTAAAGACGATGCCTAGCAAGTCTGTCTCTTCAATTTGAGGTTATTATCAACTGAATTACAGTTCCCAAGATGTGACAGAGCAGATGAGCTGAGCTGTATTCAGTTTCACTTTTATATGAGCAGTTGTTAGTTTGTCAGTGGGACTCCAGACAGATGAAATCTGGGCACCCTAGGAATATCCTCGGAGGGCTGTTGCTGTTTATCACATTTTTTTGAGGAACTGACAGGTCCAGCAACTTCCAGCATTTAAAAAAACATAGATCTCAGACAGCTGCAGTCTTTGCAGAGAGAGTTAATTTCTCTGCGTAATTGCTGTACTGTGTGAAATGTTTGAAAGTGAAACCTCCTGCCGAGCTGATTTCTGTGTCTGGATATTTGGATTGTTGCACACTTTTTCTGATTGGGACAACATTTCTCACACGTCTTATTCATTAAAATAGTCCCAGCAAGTGGATGACATGTTCTTCAGTTCTGCTTTTCAAGAATCCTGAAGATCAAGACCTTCAGTGTTAGTCAGTTCCTCGTATTGGCTGTTATTTACCTTAAATATTTGATAAATTCCTAACTTGAATGCTGTGATTCTTTAAAAAATTAGATCAACTCAGAAATCCATTTTTATGCCTTGAGAATCCGGATATTAATCTCTAGAGGATGTTAAAGTAGTTTAAAAAAAATGAAATTTTAGAATTTTAAAATAAGTCAGTATTTCACTGAGGTTTTTTGTTTGTTTATTTTTTAATAGAGAGTATTTATCACATTGAACTTTAGCTTAGCTTAAATGATACTGTAAATGATTCTGGAAGGTGTAGTTACTGGTAAATTCAAAAGGAAAGAAAATACTACATAACAAGATATCCTTAAGAATTCACTTTTTAATAAAAATATGTCCTATTTCAGCTCTGTGCAGAGCTTGGCTGTTTGCTTTAAAGAGGCCTTTGAAAACCATAACCCAAATTGAAGTCTTTGTCAGTTCTAAAGTGAATAAAATCAATTTGGTCACCACAGACCTGAATTTATGCATCTTACACAGAACTGAAAGCAGTTTATGGCATCTAACAAACATCAAAGTGCTAACTAAGAGATATGTTATAACAATAACAATAGTAATAATAACAGCAATAATAGCTATAATAATAAATCTCTACCAACAAGAAATTAAAAAGTGTGTTTGGGGGAACTTTTCTCTGTTATTGAGGGCTGAATATAGGAAAAACAACATCCTCTATTAGAAGGTTTCTGTTTGCTAGATTATAGTGGCATTTGTCTAGCAATTGCTCAGAGCGTGGTGGGACAGCCAGAGGACTCCTCGTGATTTCAATGATGGTAGCAGAAACCTCCTGAGACTGATTAATCTCAGACTCTCCTCTTAGGGTGGGTTGAACCTCCTCCCACCCTTGGGAGGTGTTAATCTGCTGTTGGTAGAGGGTGGGTAATGTGTAGATGGCTAACTTTACCTTAAGGTGACTAAGACGAGGCGATGGTGGGATCCATCTCCCCTATAATTCCAGATTTCTGTGAGGATATCTGATGATATCTGAGCAAGTCAGCTATCCTGGCATTATAGCCCAGTGGAATAAATGGGGATTTCCGTGGTGGGGCTTATCTCATCTTGAGGAAGACATCCATATTGGGTCCGGTGAATCACACTCTAGAAAAGCCCAGTGCTTTTCACTGACTCCTAGGGAAGTTTAGACAGTCCACAAACAGTCCTGGCTCTCAGCACTGTGCTCAGACACATGGCCATAAAGATTTCTTCAGGGCAAATGATTGCTCAATAGCTGTGAATGCAGAGTGCAGGGTGTGCAAGGCGTGCTTAAATCCAGAGCTGAATCCAGGACAGATCGAATCCCAAATCCCTGCAAGCTTTATGCTGGCACTGGTTTGGTAGGTGGCTCTGCTCTGACTTTTGCAATGTCCTATTATGGATTACATACATACCATGTTTAGCATTAGCAAACTGTGAGGGGGTTTGTTTGGTTGGTTCTTTTTTTTTTATTTTTTTTTTTTTTGGCAAACAGAGCAGTGGTAGATGATAAACACATTTATTTCCAAAAAAAAAAGGGAATTTGACCCTGACATTGGGTTCATGCCACAGACTGTCCTTTGTCAAACAGTCATGATGAATAAGTCATTGGGACAGAGGTCCCCAGGCGTCTGGGAGTGTCTGGAAGTAATGCACGTTGTCTGTGGACATGAGTGTCAAAACAAGTCCACCCTAAAGCATTTCTGAAGCTCGGGGAAGATCTTGGGCAGTCTTTTTGTTTATTTTGCTTATTTTGTAAAAGAGACCTTGGTATTTTCTGATGTAATCTTTACAAACAAAAAAAAAAAACCCCACAGCTCCATACAGTGTGAAGTACGATAGCAAATATTACTGATGACAAAACGTTTCAGAGATCGTAGGTGCCTCTGAGTTATAAAAAATCTGCCCTTTAAAAATGACTTCTGCCTTCACAAGCCACCTGGCCTGGTGCCATTCTACCACCTGTCTTGGTGACATTTGCTTTGTGAAAGAGCCTGTTCCGTGTTTGAACTCAGCAAGCCGCCAGGAAAAGCACTCCCAGCTACAGTGGAAGCTGTTACCTGGGAAATACAGACGCTATTTTATTTTTCATTATCTTAGGGTTAGATTAATCCCTGGTAGAATTCCACAGACACTAGCAGGGATGCACCAGGGCTGACTGGCTGATCCCATGTATTGGTCAGTTCATTTGCATTCCAGGGTTTATTTAAACCATATGTTTTGGAGTGCAATACAAATGAAAACACTTGTTTTGCAAGTGCTGCGTTTCACATCCATGGAGTTTCACTGGTGTAGGAAAGGAATAATGCTCTTCTGTTTTCTGTGATGCTGGGAAGTTTATGTCTCATTTTAATGTCTCATTTTGTCTTCTTTCGTTGAAAGAGTGCATTGTGTATATATATGCAAGCTTGATGGGAATGCAATAAGCAATAATGCAATAATGATTGCCTAAATCTGCATATGAGAAAGGTCAACCACACTTACCTGATAGAGATAGATTCACCTTAGATTGAGGTGCTTGGAATTTGAACGTAAGATTTAACTGCACAATTACTTGTCATACCGGGCAGGACAAGTGTGAGAAGTGATCTTATGCTGCAGGAATGATCTCCACTCCGTTTTGTGATTGTAGAGAATTGCTGATGGTCACAGCGTACTTCAGCTTAAATCAAGTTTATATGATTGAGCCAAGCTCCAAACTACTTGGTGAGAGTTGGGTCACGTAGTGAAATTTCAGCGAGTCAGTATTGATTTCAGGATCCTGCGTGCCTCTCCTCGGGAAGATGCTTTCTCAGCCTAAATCTATCTAGTGGGTATAGTTTATGTAGTGTCTCTGCAATTATTTCTCTAGTGTATGGAGTGTTAAAGGGAGATTTTTGTTATAATCTCACTGCCCTGATATTTGTTCTCTCCCCGTGAAACATTCTCTCATTTCCTGAGATGAATGATACATGTACAGGAATCACTGTCTCCTTTTTGCTCTTTCTGTCCTGCCTCCAATAACTTTGTTTGCCTGTTTTAATCCATCCTAAAGGTGTATTAGAAGCCTCAGAAATCTTGGAGTTCCTGCCTGTGTAAATCAGAGCTGAGCAGAGGGGAGAAAACTTAATTAGTCCTTCCATCTAGGGAAGTATTTTCTCCAGCACATGTAACATACCAGGCTATCAGCTGCATGTGCTTTTCCAGCTACGTGGGATGAGGGAAAGGCTGGGATTATTTGAAACAGGAGTAATATTTTTAGGAGACAGGAGTTCCAGGTCTGCTGCTTACATGACAGCTTTTTATTCTCTTACTCCTCCAGCTTTGGCATTTGATGGCTTGAAAATTTGCACATGGTAGCTGTGAAATAGAATTTACCTTGAGTAAGTGTCCAAACCTTTTACAAGGCTGTATGAAATAAAACAAGCTGTATGGAATAAAACAAGCTGTGTGAAATAAATAAAACTAGCTGAGACTATTTTGGAGCGCACTAACTAGAGATAACACTCCGCAAGCTAAAGCTAAGCCTCACAGATACCTGTTTTTTAGCCATCACCATTTTAAGGTGTCTCTGCTGTGAAGGAAGAGGAATTAATGCATGAGGAAGAGGTACAGGAAAGGTTTGCTAGGTTGGAATGTCTACACCGCTGTGGATGTAGTTGCAGGTCTGTGAGACAATTCATGCATCAACATCCCTGAGTTATCTGGGATGTTGCAAATGACTGAACAAGTGCTCCAGCTGAAACTTATTCATAAAGTGCATCTAGCTTTTAGGGAGATTGAAGGAAACCTTTTCATTTTGCATTGCTATGTGACAGTTGATACATGTAGCTGGTTATTTGTGGTGCAGTTCACCTAATTTGAATTAGGTATCTGTGATGTCAGAGTTTACAGTTGAGGTCTACTCAATAGAGTTAATGGAGTCAAAGGTGAAATTGTTTTCTGTAAGGTAGATGTCTGTGTTTGGTCAAATGAATGCACCCTAAATCCAGTGATTTATATTGGTTATATTCTTTTCACTGGCTCTGCGTGGACCCAATGCTCAGACAGCTCAGGTATGGCTGTACACATTATAGATGCTGTAAGTTAAGTGAGATGACTCCCATCCTAGGTTTCACTTGACAAACTAACTTTGTAAGACACTCTTCACATGACCCATTACATGTCCTGTCTGGGGATAGACCTTAATATGGGTAAATTAACACAGATCTGTCTTAAGGGACTGTAAAGCGGTGGCCTTAGTGCAGATGAGAAGCGGCACCAGTCAATCCAAAACACTTCTTATTGACAGAAAGTGGCCAAGTGTATGTGCAGAAGAAGCCTACCATGTACCCACCCTGGAACAGTACTTTCGATGCCCATATCAACAACGGCAGGGTCATGCACATCGTCGTCAAGGACAAAAGTGCTGAAATGGTTTCAGAGACCACGGTGGAACTCAAGGTGCTGGCAGAGAGGTGCAAAAAGAGCAATGGCAAGACAGAGATATGGGTGAGTTTTGTTATCTCCTCTTGGAGGATGTGGTGGGGATCTGCTGTGGGACAGGGGAATATCTTGTGTCTGTGCCAGGCTGTGACTGTAACCGGCAGGGCAGCAGGAACTGGCTGCCTTCCAAGGAATAATGTTGTGAGTCTACTTAGGTATGACTTGAAGGAAAGACTTCCATGCATATCAGGAAAAAAAGAGCATGGCACATTTATATTACCTGCTGCTGTTATATTGAAACATATTCCCTGTGTTAACAAGGATTCTGGTTCAGGTGAACTGTGCCCATGTATTAATCTTTGTTTAGGAAACCCACTGGGGACAAATGGCTCTGTGAATGGCTAATTGTGAGTTATTTTATGTGTTCTGGGGAGATAGCTTTAAAAATTTAATCTAATATCAGGTAACTGATTCAGAGCTGCCTGACTGCAGAGGTATGTCAGAGGAACTCCTTGCAAATCAATGGATATCTAATGGAGTAAATTTGAAGTAACATTCTTCATAAGGATGCTAAATGTATGGTTGTGTTCTCTGGTAGTCACAGAATCATAGAATCAAAGAATAGTTTGGGTTGGAACGGACCTTAAAGATCATCCAGTTCCAACCCCCCTGCCATGAGCAGGGACGTGTTCCACTAGATCAGGCTGCCCAAGGCCCCATCCAACCTGGCCTTGAAGTCCAAGCAAGAAAGTTCTTAATAATAGTCTTTAAAATGTAGTATTCAGAAGCCATGACATGAATAACAATAAAGAGGAAAGATATTTGGAGGGAAACTGATTTCCTGGAAAACATTTGTTTTATTTCTAATGCCAGTTCTCAGGCTAAACTGCTTGGATTAAGCAGAAAGTAGGAAAACCAAAAAGGCCTTGACCACTTAACAGATCTAAGAGCAAGATTTGGTAGAGATTTAACACATAACTTTACAGGCTGAGAGGTTTGGGCTTGTTCAGCCTAGAGAAGAGAAGGCTCTGAGGAGAGCTTTTAGCAGCCTTTACTACTTAAAGGGGCTACAGGAAAGCTGGGGAAATGCTCTTTATCAGGGAGTGCAGGGATAGGATGAAGGGTAATGGTTTTAAGCTGAATGAGGAAAGATTCAGATTAGATAATAGGAAGAAGTTTTTTACTGTGAGGGTGGTGAGGCACTGGCACAGGTTGCCCACAGAAGTCATGGATGCCTCATAGCTGGAGGTGTTCAAGACCAGGTTGGATGAGGCTCAACTTGATCCAGTGGGAGGTGTCCCTGCCCACATCAGGGGCATTGGAACTGGATGATCTTTAAGGTCCCCTCCAACCGAAACCATTCTATGATTCTGTGAACTTGGAAGGAATTTAGATAGTTAGGGACAGAATTGAAAACCAGAAGCCATTGTTCAGCATGACTCCAATCCCAGGCTTTAAAGCCATAGGAGGCAGTAGCCTGGTGAGGAGGAAAGGGAGCACATAACCTGGGGTGCTGCTGCTTACAGCATCAGTGACAGACCGGAGATCAAGTGGAGTTGGGGAGCTCTGGTCCTGTTGAGTCCTAACCTGGGAGCAGCTCCTTTGAATTTCTCTTTGCTCACTCCCTCATACAAGTTATAACTTGGAGAAGGTGGTCCCAGATACCTCATCCTGCAAGGGCAGTGTTTTACCTGGCACGTAGAAGGGTAACCTTGCTCAGGCTGTCCTGGAGGTGGGGGGGAAGGTACTGTTGTGGTTTTCAGGCCGAAGAAATCCTTGAGTGTGGGTCTTATCCCTAAACAAGTGGCTCCAAAAGTACAAAGGCATCTATGGCCAGAATCTCAGATGAGTGCGAATTTCCATGTCCACTTGGAAAGCCCCCCAAAAAATGCCTGAGTAAGCTTGTAGCATCATTCACATTGATTGTAATGGACATTAGACTTAGAATCATAGAATCATAGAGTAAGTAAGGTTGGAAAATACCTCTAAGATCATTACACCCAACACCACCATGCCTACTAAACCGTGTCTTAAAGTACCACATCCACACACTTTTTTAATATATCGAGGGATGGAGACTCCACCACTTCTTGACATGCAGAACAAAGTGTACGAGTAACCCGAAAATTAGTGTTCACTGGCATTCATCAGTTCCCACTGGGAAAAGGAGATAGCTTGAGTCATTTGAAATGATTGTTGCTTCCTTGAATAACTTCTTAATGATTGCACTGGTCTTTTTATCTTGTTTTTCACTTCTCTCAACCAGCTAGAACTGAAACCTCAAGGGCGAATGCTGATGAATGCAAGATACTTCCTGGAAATAAGCGGCAAGTGATTTTGTTAATTGATAGGTGTGATTTATGGTTATGTGGGGCAGACTTGGTGTCTTCACTGAAAGCAGTGCCTGTGTTATTTATTCATACAAAATATGATAGCATTTTGGAAAAAAGTCTAGAAAAGCAATTTTTATTGCATGGTAGGAATGACTATTGGCTGCTCCTCTGTGATTTGCAAGACAGATTTTTGGCTGTTCTACCGCTAAAATAGTAGATTTTCTCATTATGCAATTCAAGACAGAATAGATACACAAGGAACCAGCTCCCTCTGAAATCATTCCGCTTGCGTGTATGCATGTGACACGTGCTGTGCTGTGCATTATAGTGCAGGTGTAAAGGTTGGGATAGAACTTAGGGTTGAAAACAGCAAGTATTCTTGTTAGTTGGGCTTTGAAGATTAAGGGCAGTCTAGGCAACAGGAAAAGAACCTATAGAGTGATTCATTCGATCAAATGCAGGTTTCTGCTGCAAGGTGGGCTGATTCACTCTCTGGGCTCTATTGCGTGCTCCATCTAGACCTGCAGGGACTTGGCAGCAGGGTAGGGACACACCATCATTTACGTGTCTTCACTGGGAACCAGACTGCACCTGCAGAGTTTGATGTATTCAACGCGTTTTGCTTTGTTGAAGAAAATGGATTGCAATCCAGATGCTCAGTCTTATTCTCCTGTCTTTGATGCCAAAACTCTCGCACCCTCAGATGTGGGGTGAAGCTGTAAGGTGTAGGTATCTAGAAGGACCTTTCATTTATAGAGACGTGGAAGTACTGAAAGCAACTAATAGCAGATCCATACTGATATTTTCTTCATCCATTTCTACCTTTAATATGGAACAGGCTGTTGTTGCCTTCTTCTATGTCGTAAGATAACAGAGAGGTCAATGCATAGAAAATGCCAATTGTGTTTGTATTACGAATAGCAAGATCAGCATCAAATCACACAGAGGGCCAGTTTGCACAGAATAACTATATAATTTGCTGTGTAATGCATGAGTAAAACAAAACAGAGACTGAGAGTGAGATATTGTGTGTACAGCTAGCTTTGTAGACACGAGCACCTGTATAAATAGCATGTGTAGTCAGAATTTGTTTGCTGTTCTAAAAAGTTTAAATTTGAACTGTGAATATTGGGATGGACACAGTAAAGCAACTGTTGGCATGGAAAAGTAACAATAAAAAGAATATCTTAGGAATATGCATACGTGCTTATTCATAGCCACGTACGTGTACACATAAAGGATTCGGTTAAAAACCCACCTATATATACACATATATATTTATGTATGTTTGTGAGCATATATAGATAATAATTACTTTTTCAATGTAACTTCATCTCTTTTTAGGGTATGGTTCTTCAGTGCTATGCAAAGTCGGAATTTTATGTTTAATTCAAATTCTCTCTTTTGGAAATTTCTGGTCTACATTTCAAAATTAACATTGTGAATATCCAAGGAAGCTCAGGGTCCCAAGTTCAAAGTGATTTTAGTGTCCTTGTAGTAAAGATAGATGAAAACAAAAATCCAGACAAGCCTTGTGTGGGTTTCAGAAAATGGAATTTTTAAAGAATGTTCATTCCCATGAGTGAATCATCAGCTTCAGTCACTTAGTATTTTGGCAGCTGCATCTTCTTAAGGTTCCTGATCAGGGCAGGGTACCCTAATTAATCTGTTTCCTTTCCCTTCAGATGCAAAGGACCTGGCTGACTGTGAGACCGAAGGCTTTTTCTCCTTGCACCAGCGCAGGGGAGCCATCAAACAGGCCAAAATCCATAATGTCAAGTGTCACGAGTTCACAGCCACCTTCTTTCCACAACCCACCTTCTGCTCTGTCTGTCATGAGTTTGTATGGTAAATGAAAATGGATTTGTGCATTTTCCCCTTTAAGTCTAGGGACATGCTTCTCCAATGACTATCTGTGCTCCCGCTGTCAGTAAAGGCAGCAGGACGGGACCCTTGACATCTTACATATGGAGTTACTGCATCATTTCAAGGATGTGGTTCACAGTTATAATTCCAACTGTGAGAATTCTTTTAACCTTTTTAGTTTATTTTTAATAGATATATTTGTCTTTGGACAAATGCTCAGACATTTCTCATCAGCTCAGTTTGCTGTTTGGATATAGTGAAATTCAGCATGTGAATCCATGCTGGAAAGGCTGTGAAAACCACAGAGGATCACTCTGCAGTTAGATTGAATGAAGATATTTCGATTAGAGAAGTTCTATAAAGACTGATGAAAAGCAAAGCTGTTTTATTCTATTTCTTTCTTAAGTGTTGCTCTCCTTTCTTCTGTGGAGGCTTTCAGAAAATTCAAAATTAACCATTTCTCTGTTTATTTCAGGGGTCTGAATAAACAAGGCTATCAATGCAGACGTAAGATTTTTTTTTTGTGACTTATCATTTTTTAATTGATCTCTTATTGGGGCATTTTTTTATTAACTTCATGACACATTTTTTCTTTCAGAATGTAACGCTGCCATTCATAAGAAGTGCATTGATAAAGTAATAGCCAAGTGTACAGGATCAGCAATCAATAGCAGAGAAACAATGGTACGTATTGTTATTATTTGGTTGCTTTTAAAAACCTCAGGGGTCATTCAGATCTCTCCTGCATTGCTGTAAAACAGCTTCTGATGTAGCAAAAGGTGATACTGAACTAAAAGCAATGTGATCTGATCTGTGCCCTTTGGTTTTTATGTTCCCAGTGGTTTCATTACCTCCTACTTGTGAGTTACTCAGATGCAGCCACTGAATAAGCAGTTGCTGAATCAGGACTGACATTCTTCTAGTGTATGAAGTATAACTCAGAGGAAAGTCATGCATGTGAGGTAGAGATTTACTGGAGGAAATTCTTCACTATCCAGTGTTAAGCAGAACATCACATTGAATTTTCAGAGCAGTATTTTAACGTTCCACTCTGTGTTAGCTGAGATTTCAAAACACTCTGTGGAAGATCCAGAATCTCTGCTATTATTCGTTTTGTTTTTCTCCTATGAGTTTATAATAAGACTTCATTTTTGGTAGGAAAAAGTGGAGCTTTAACTCTTGATAGGACTGTACCCTTTTACTGAATTGTGTCCCACAGCTGCTCTTTGCTTCCAATCCCACCCTGGCTGCTATCTTTTTACAGCCTTTAGAGATGAGATTCATCTCAGCTGCCTTCTGACATCTGCAGGATAGTTGTATCCAACTTCGTCATCACCTTTGACTCCGTATATATACTAAATAGATCCTTCTGAAGACTAAATCATGAAAAAAAATGTTGACATCCATTTCAGAATGAGATTGATAATTTTTAGAAGTACTCCTTTTTTTTCCATTGAGCATCAAGGGAGTCTGGGTGCGTAGCTGACATGCAAGCAGCTATCAGGTCAGATAAAGCCTTGGGATTAGATTACTCAGTTCCCACTGTGTTGCACAGATATTGCTTATTGATATTTGGCTTTGTGTATCTGAATGATAGTTACAGATATAGATAGTTTTTACCTGGTAGTCGTACCCAAGGATAAAATGGCAGTAGAAAACCCATCTTCTATGGTCCAGGCCTGGGGGCTGTTGATTTTCCATGCGGAGCTGATGTGGAGGAGAATGAATTGCCAACAGAGCTTTTCTCTTGCAGTTCCATAAAGAAAGGTTCAAGATAGACATGCCTCACCGCTTCAAAGTCTACAACTACAAGAGCCCAACTTTCTGTGAGCACTGCGGCACGCTCCTCTGGGGCCTTGCGCGGCAAGGATTGAAATGTGATGGTGAGTTCCTGGTGTATGTGGCGCAAGTTGATCATGGAAGTGGGGTGTTGTCTTTAGAGAGCTGCAAGCTAAAGAAACAAATCTGATTTATCATATATCTCCATGAGACCTGTATGAGACTGCAGCCAAGGTGGTAGTCAAGGGTACTGTTCTTCAAGGAGAATCATTCTTCAAGGAGGAGGACCACTGTCAGCATATAGAAAGAAATGTGATCCACAAGACTGAAAACTCACTTCCCAGAGAGGCAGAGAACATCTCAATGTCCACCTTTGGTCTTCCAAAATCACTCCTAGTATTGACTTTCATGCTCTTATTTCCACTGTCAGACAGACCTAAGACACTTCACCATCTTCATAATCTTACACCAGTGGAGAGAACCTGTTCTGTGATTAGTGTTTATCTATCAGTCCGTGGAGTTTCATAGCCTGTAACTGCAAAGACTGATGGGTGAGCAAAAGCAACCTTTTGCCCAGAAGAAGATATAAAAATCTCCACAGAGAACCAAAACCAACCTGAGCGCTACGTCATGGGATGTAAATGCTTCCCAGGCCTTGAGCTGTTTATGTGGCTGGTTTCTGCCCTTGGCCAGCAGCAGCAGATGTTCCTGTCCAACCAAATGTCAAACCCTTTACAGCCTAGCTATCCTCTGTTATCCTGACACCTCTTGTTCTTTCTTTCAGCATGTGGCATGAACGTCCATCACAAGTGCCAGACAAAAGTAGCAAACCTTTGTGGTGTTAACCAGAAACTAATGGCCGAAGCTCTGGCAATGATAGAGAGCACCCAGCAGGTAAAAACTTTTAAGCTGCGAATGACCTGGAGGAAGGACGAGCAATTACTGCGTTTCTTGTTTCAGTGCAAGAAAAAAGGGCATTAGATGGAGCGCTGTGAGCAACAAGTTCAAAGCAAAGAGTAGGAACTGGGTTCTCCATGGAATAGGTAGTTAAAATCCTCACAGCAATTTCTGGAGGCCAAAAGTTTTCATGTGTTCAAGTGACAGTCTCCAGTGTTCATGGGAAAGAAATTCATTCAAGACTAGTAGGAAAATGAATTCTGTTAATCGAAAAAGACTACCTCTGAATTGGTGAATATTTTAGCAGCATATCTCTGGAGACAGGGAGAATATTCTGAGGAGAGAGAATATTCTGAAGGGGCTGGAGCACCTCCCATATGAGGGCAGGCTGGGAAGGTTGTGCTTGTCCAGCCTAGAGAACAGAAGACTCCAAGGAGACCTTATAGCAGCCTCCCAGTGCTTGAAGGGGGCCTACAGGACAGATGGGGAGGGACTCTTTGTCAGGGAATGCAGGGATAGGATGAAGGGTAATGGTTTTAAGCTGAAAGAGGGGAGATTTAGATTAGATATTAGGAAGTAATTTTTTACTGTAAGAGTGGTGAGACACTGGCACAGACTGTCCAGAGAAGTCATGGATACCCCGTCCCTGGAGGTGTTCAAGGCCAGGTTGGATGGGGCTTTAAGCAACCTGATCCAGTGGAAGGTGTCCATGGCAGGGGCATTGGAACTGAATGATCTTTAAGATCCCTTCCAAATGAAACCGTTCTATGTTTCTGTAAGATCATTTTGCATGCCTGCACTCTTCTTAGATCTTTACCTGCTGTCTACTTGACCTCTACTGCAGACAGAACAGGACCTGGATGGACTCTCGCTCTGATTCAGTACAGTTGTATTTACATTATATGCATAACAGAAGTTGTGTATCAGGGACTAGAAGAGAGAGGCTGGATTTGGTCCTTTCATTGTCACTGCCTTGCTCCATGGTTGTCATTTAGCAATTTCTCCCATGACTCTCTGATCTGTTTGGAATGAAAGTCCTCAGAGCAGGGACTCTCATGAAGACACATGAGCCCTGGGAGGAGGACCTGGATACTACTATCATATAAACAGTGTAGGAACACAGAAAATTGAATTAAAAAGAAGGCAAAATAGCTTGTCACAAGCTGAAAACTATGAAAGATTTTAGAGTTACTAGTTCGAAATCGGGATTGTTTGGACACCTCCCAGCTCTTGAGTAGCCTTAGACAGGGACAAAATCTGTAGATACTGAGTCCTCAGTATTTGAGTTCCTCAAATATCCCAAGGCAACATCTTAATCCATATAGCAGGTGGTTTTCTGCCTATAACTTCCTTAGGGGCTATCTACCAGGCTTAGCTCTGCATGTTTCTCACCTTTATGCAATACATAGTGCTGCCAAACCTCCAAAGAGGAGATTTTTTTTCTGCTTTTACTTCTCTGTTTCCTACCTACTGTCTCCCTGCAGCTCCTTGCACTGTATATTTTGAGTCAACATTGAGAGATGAAGATGGCAAACGCTGTATACTTTCCCCAAATTACTTTTCTGATCTCCAGAAATTTAGTCTTAGTGTCTAGTAGTTCTCAGGTAATTTATCTCTCAAGCTTTTGTCTCATAGAGTCACTTAAGTTGGAAAAGACCTTAAGGATCATCAAGGCCAACCAAGTTCACCACTAAACCATGTCCCTAAGTGCCACATCTACACGCCTTTTAAATACCTCCAGGGGCGGTGACTCACCCCTTTCCCTGGGCAGCCTGTTCCAATGCTTAACAACCCTTTCCATGAAGAATTTTTTTCTAATATCTAATCTAAACCTCTGCTAGTGCAGCTTGAGTCCATTTATTTTTGTATCACTCGTTACTTGGCAGAAGAGGCTAACACTTGCCTCACTACAATCTCTTTTCAGGTAGTTGTAGAGACTGATAAGGTCTACCCTCAGCCTTCTCTTCTCCAGACTAAGCAGCCCCAGTTCTCTCATAATACTTGTACTCCAGGCCCTTCACCATCTTCGTTGCCCTTCTTTGCCCATGCTCCAGCCCTTCATTGTCTTTCTTGTAGTGAGGAGTCCAAACCTGAACAGAGGATTCAAGGTGTGTCACCAGTGCCAAGCACAGGGAGACAATCCCTTCCCTACTCCTGATGGCCACACTTTTGCTGGCCCAAACCAGCAAGCTGTTAGTCTTCTTGGCCACCTGGGCACACTGCTGGCTCATGTTCAGCTGGCTGTCAACCAGCACCCCAAGTCTTTTTCCACAAGGCTGCTTTCCAGCCTCTCTTCCCCAAGCATGTTGTGTTACATGGGGTTGTAGTGATTCAAGGGTGTCTCATCACGCTTGAATCAAGACAAACTCTTACCTTCTGCAACAGAACTCCTGTACAAGGAGTTCTTCAGAGTGACATCTGGACACTGTACAAGCTGCAGCATGTTCCAATTTGTAGTATTTTTCCAGATTTCTCTTCAAAGAGGATTATTGTGGAGGAAGTTGCTCATTAAAATGCCCTTCTTGTGGATTCAGACCCCTGTGCAAAAGAGAGGATCTCTATTCTGGCAGTACAAACTCCTGTTGACACCTGCACACATCTTGCAGAAGGCTGCGGGTTTCTTAAGGTTTAAAAACCCTTACGCATTGGGTACAGAGATGCACTTCTTATGAGCAAACACCTCTTCTAGACTTGGCTTGGGTGGCAGTCAAGAGTCAAGAAGCAACAGTAGCTGTAAGCTCAAAACTTATGGCTCAGAAATAATTTGCTCTTTTCTGTAAACCAGGCTCGCTCTCAGCGTGACACTGAACAGATCTCCAGGGATGGACCTCTTGAAATTGGCTTCCCAGTTCCTGTGAAGGAGGTGACACCACTTCAGGCACTGCCAGCATCCACAACAGGAAAAAAAGGTAGTTTCCCTTAGTGAAATAGAACAGCAAGCTTTGATCTTTTTAGTCTTTTGGTTTATATGTGGCTATGTAGAGGTGACAAGGGTGGGAAATATATTAGCCAGGGAATCTTTCACGCACCTTACCAGTCTAGAGCAAGACATATCCTTTCTCATCCCAGGATATCAACAATTTTTGCCAGCCATGTCACTTGAGCATGATAACCTAGATCCCAACCTGGTTCCTTTCTTCTCTATAAAACTGCGATTTCCCCATGGCATCACAACCTCTGCTGACATGAGACATCAACCACCACTCATTCAGCTAACCCCTAAATTCTCGTTTGGACCCAGTACTTCAGTGTTCCTGTTGCCTACACTGGCAATAGTGTGTTTATTCCCCTCCTGGGATTCATAGACCATAATATATGGTAAATTTAAAGAGAAATCAAGCTCTTAAACAGGAGGCTGGGAGTACTTCTCATCAGCATTGCCACTTCATTTTCTGATTTCAGATTTTTGCATGGGGGTTGACATACAGTACCTTTCAAAATCATTAACAGATCTCGACTTCATTCACCCAGGAGCTGATCTAGGTGTCACAGCCTTCTCTGCTACAAGAGCAGACTTTTAGGAGGGTGAATGAGAGATTGTGGAAAAGTGTTGATTAACAGACCTTGGAAAAAGCTACTGGGGGCTCAGGAGTCTGAAATGAAAATTACAGTTTCCTAGAGAGATCTCTTGTTTGTCTGTTTTGTGTTTGGGTCAGAAAACTGAATATTTTGAGCAAAAATGTCAATATCTTTCATTAGATTTGTTACGCTCATGTAAAAGGTTATTTCAAGACCCCACCAGCTTTATGGTCCACAGTGTTCATCCAAGAACTGTATGTAACTGCAGTGGATCCGTTATGGCACTGACACTATGTTTTTCTGCATCCCACAAGGTTTAAAACACATCTATCAGAAAGCAAAGGGAAGGAGAAGGAGAAAATAAGAGTGCAAGTGAATCAATACTTAAACCTAGAAAGGACCGGGACAGTGGGTCCTCAGCTCCAAACCTAACCAAGGGTCAAGCAGAGATTCCAGGCCCCAATATCATCTACTTTCCCAATGAATGTTAAAACTATCCTATGTGGAGATGATATCCTAGAAACTTAACCTTGAGCGAAATGGCAGAAGGCACTGGTTAAAGCCCAGCAGAGATGCATTATACCAGTGCTCTGGGTTTGGTACTGTGCAGAACCAAGCTATCAGGTATCAGAGGTTGGGTTTGGTACCATCTGAGCTAAGGGGACGCTGCCCTTTGGCCTCAAAGGGAAATAATTGTGTCCTTATCTGTGCTTATTCTCTTTTGTTTCTACAAGTAGAACTGGCTATGCTGATATGAATCACCAAAGCCCAAAATGGTTTCACATCTGGTTCATGCGTGGGTCTGTTTATCTGCTGAGTGATGTTCTTGCTGTTCAGTGATTTAGGACAGTACAGCAGATGTGTGCTTGAGTGCACAGGATCAATCCAGTAAGTGTCAGAACTTCTTAATAATTCACCTACATCCAAATGATTGGAGTATTGAAGGAATTCTGAGTCATTCCACTCTAGGACAGCTGGAGTATTTGATGAGAGCTTCACATTCAGAGTAGAGACCAAATATGAAAATACCATCCCATCTGTTTCTCATGCTAGCTTTGCCAAGAGTCTTTTAAAAATGGGAACAGATCAGAATAGCAGCCAGCAAGAAGGAGTCAGAGAATCGTTTGGTTGGAAAAGACCTTTGTAATCATCAAACCCAACCGTACCTGTCCACTACTAAACCATATTCCTGAGCACTTAATCTAAAACCGTCTTTTAAATACCTTCAGGGATGGTGCCTCTACCACCTCCCTGAGCAGCATGTTCCAGTGTCTGATGAAGAACACAGCCAGAAATGAAGGGTTTGGTTGTGTTTTGCTGCCACAAAACAGAAAGACAGATGAAGGAGTTTGTAAAGGGTAAATGATACCATTGAAGAAGTTGGAGTTACAGTGGAGTGAAATATCCTCGTAAGAGAAAGCAATATGGGAGCGGAGCCAATCTACTTAGTATTTTTGGCCACCACATTTCCTTTTGTTTCAAAAACTCTTTTAAAACTCCAAGCACGATACCTGTAAGCGTTCTGGGAATTTTCTGCTCATTTACAGGGGTTTATTTAAATGTTTTGATATGTGTTGCAGAACCGCAGGGCATCTCTTGGGAGACTCCAGTGGAAGACACAATGAAGGGGGAGTCTCTGATAGAGTCAGACTTGGGAGGAGAACAGCCCCAGGAGCAGCAGGAGCACCAAATGCAGCTAAAACTAACCATCGAAGATTTTGTTCTGCACAAGATGCTGGGGAAGGGCAGTTTTGGGAAGGTAAGCATTGTGGGACTGAGACATCGCTGCGCGTATTGGAGTATTGCTTATTCTGGCACTGAATAGCATGTGATTTGAAAACCACTTAGGAAAGATTATCTCCAAGCCTTCAAAGAACCCTTGCTCTGGCGTTGCTGAGTCTTGAAACTAATCTTCTCCTTGCTTAAGATAACGATCCTCCTCACCCTTCCCTCTGCCCCATTATTTGCTGTCTCATGAGTGCCCATCACAGGAGAGGAAAACAGCTGGATAAAGCTGCAAGTTCCACTTCCGTGCAGGTTGATGGGGCCAGGTGGGAAAGATCGCTGTGCTGTCCCCGCTTCGTGCAGCAATTCCTGCTGGTGTAGCTGAGAAAGCCCTGGAGGTGAAAGCATTAGCTTAAAATTTTAGCGTGGATCGCCTCTTCTCCCCAGAGCAGCAAGTCCCCAGCTGGGAACACTAACTGTTCTTTCCCAGCTCTGAGCTATGCTGGAGCGTTAAGGAAATTTTGCAACAGCCAAGAATTTGTGCTTTTGAAACAAGAACCACCTGTTTTCAGTGGATTCATTAATCTTGATGAATTGTGGATTGTTCCTCCTTCTTGCAGATGTCCCCTGGAAGGGGACTCATGTTATTCATTGCCAGCGCAGAACTGTGTGAAGCAATTTCAGAGAAACTTGCCATTGTATTTTCACAGCCAATAAGGAGAACGAGTGTTATTATATATCATATTGCTCAGATTCCACATCTTTCCAAGGTGGAAACTATGCCTTAAAGAAGGGCTGCTTTTTTGCCTGTTAAGTGAGCTGGAGCACTTGCTTTGCCAATTCTTAAACCGGTGAAGTATTTGCTGTGTTGGCTTTCCATACCTGAAAATACTTGGCATGTCTGCAGTTTGCATGGGAAGCAGAGCTGAGGCACCTCAGTTAGAGCTAAGACAGAATACGTCAAAATCCACAGCCCAAACTAACCTAGACTCTAGAGCATAGATGTCATAGAAATGCTGAAGTTGGAAGGAAGGGACCTCTGGAAGTCATCTAATCCAACCTGCTGCTCAAAACAGGTCTAATCATATGAGGTTACTCAGGGGTTTGTAGATTCAAGACTTGAGTACCTCTGCTGAAGCTGATTCTGTACTTTGCTTGAGCCTCCTTTATTAACAGGGCCTCTTCCAGCCTACAGGTGTCTGCATCTCTCTGCAGTACATTATGTGGGTGTGGAGACGGTGGGCTATTTCATGCTCTTCTGCAAATATCACCCACGGGTTTCCTGTGTGTGTGTTGCTCCCGGTGCCCTTATTTGCTTGGAGCGAGATTCACTTCCCCATAAAGGGGGCACGCAGACCTCAGTGCCTGAGGGGTCTCTCCAGCTCTGCATGGACCAGAGAGGTTGAGGGCTAGACCTGTGAGAAAGCCTCCTCTGCATGAGGTCTGGCGTTGCCTGCCTGCACTCTGGAAGTCACAGCCCAAGTCACAAATGTACTGCATTCCCTAGTTTCCCCAGGAGACCAGTGCCCTGCACAGAAATGGGAGTAAAAAGGGTTCCCGCAGTATCAGCACTGTTAGCATTTCTGGTTATTCACTGCAGAGACAGAGGGAGGCTCTAGGCTCTACTCTCTGTCTAGTGCTACAAAGTGAAATGCAACAGTAGCCAAAAGGGTAAATAAAACTTTTGTCAGGGCTAAAACATGGCTGAGCTTACTCAGTAAATAGTGTCTGCTAGAGAACTTCAAAGACCTCTTTGATGAATCTTGTGTATTTATTCATTCTATGTGTCAACAAACTGTTAGCATTAAGATCAGGACTGGCACAGCCCTCCACCAGCGACATCTGTGGTCTCTCAAAAACCCTTTTCTGCTGCTCCGTGCCTCATTTTCCCTGCCCATAAAAACAGATAGAGGTCCTAACTCTTCTGAATTGTCTTTTGCTCTTCTCAGAGAAAATGCCCTGCAGAAGCATAGGAGACTCAGCCTATTTGCTCAGGCCTTCTGCTGACTGGGAGGGAGAAAATCACTTCTGGTATAGATCAGTCTAACTGCTGGTGGACATCAGTTTACACCTGCTGAGGATCTGGTGCAGGGTATTTGCATTTCACATGTTGACAAAGCAATATTCTATGATTTGTTATTTGAAGTCAGAAAACAGGAAATGTATCTCATGAGTATTTGCATAAAGATGGTTTCTGTTACCAGAAGTGTCCCATCCATACAGGCATGTAACCTCTGCTTCTGTAATGGCAAAGACCTTCTCGTCCTTCTGTGGAGTTCAGCTTCATAAAACTATTCTGGGTGTGGGGAACAAACTCAAAGCCTGCAAAGTCTTAATGGCAGAATTGGGCCTTAAACATCATCTTTTTTAAGGTCTATGCTAGTGAATTCCCCAAAGCTCAGCTTCCATCCTCGCATGGCTATGTTGCGAGCTCTGATAGAAGAGCATCACTCTTTCTGAGCAGCTGCTTCCACCGCAGGTATTCCTCGCTGAGCTGAAAAGCACAGACCAGTATTTTGCTGTAAAAGCCCTGAAGAAGGATGTGGTGCTAATGGATGATGATGTTGAATGTACGATGGTGGAGAAGAGAGTCCTCTCCTTAGCTTGGGAGCACCCGTTCCTGACTCATGTGTTCTGTACGTTCCAGACCAAGGTAAGACAAGGATCTATCACCTTTTCGACAGGCTTAGGCTACTTTGCTGAAATACGGATACTTGTTGAAGTGCTTAAGTATTCTAGGTGTTAGGGAGTAGCTTGGACATGAGGTGGTGCTAAGGGAATGGATCTTCAGGTCAACCACTTGGAAAGTGGCTCCAGAAATTTCATCTGCCTTCCCCACATTAAGGTAGGAGAAAGCAGGGCATTTAAGGATTATGATAACCAGACCGATTGAGGTAGCCTTGCAGAGAACTGCTATTAAAATCTCCATCCTGGTACCCTGGACTGAAGATGTGCAATGTGCAAAGGCCACATCCATGGCCACGATATAGATGTACCCACACTGGTGTTATCTGAACCTCTTGGACCGTGAAACAGTACGCTGCAGCCACTAGCCTGCATCAGAACTAACTCAGGAAACTCTGGTTATGGAGAACACGTATGCTGTCATTCAGTTTGGGAATTTTCTTTGCCTGCAGTTACTGTTAAATCACACCAGACTCTTCCTAATTCACGCAGGACCACTCCTGGTGAAGTTCAGAGAGGCAGCACAAAGCATCTTCAACAGAAATCCCACTTAGACATCCAAAGTGAAGTGCCATTTAAGTCACATATGTCGCTTTATGGCTCTACGTGGCAACAAACCATCAACTGATTAGCTTTTCAGAACCTTTTCTATAGTCACAACCAATCGTTTTAACACTAAAGCACACACAAGGCATAGAAGAAAATTACAGAAGGAAATTGGAAAGATCATCTTGTCTGTCCAATCCACCCAAACGATTCTGTAGAGATGTTTGCTATCCTTGAGCCCAAATTCAGAGCAACATCACTCTCTTAAGGCTGTTTGTTCAACGTTTTGTTAGGATGCTCCCAGTCCCTGCTCAGTTCCAGGATTCAGTGACAAAAGCCATGGTCCGTGTGAGGTTAGGACCTGCTCAGCAAGAGGCTTACTGCTTCTGCAGGGTCAGGAGAAACGAATATAAACTCTGTGGTATATCCTAGTCGCCTGTGGGATGCAGCACCTGTTTAAAGACAGATTGAATTTATAGCAGGGAACTGCCATAGGCAATGTGACACCGAGCCCAGGCATTCATGTTAACCTCTTTAGGACCATCAATGAGGACAGCATATCCCAGGAATGGAGCCTTTCCCTGAAGAGGAAAGAAATCAATTCCCTTTTTTTGAGGGGCTAGATTTCAGAGGAAATTGTAAATTACTAGACTCCAAAAGCAAAGAAAATAAGACTTAATAAGAAAGGCAAAATATTAGTTGTGTAGTTGCCATACCAGAAGGACGGGATGTCATCCAGAGGGACCTGGACACATTGGAGAAGTGGGCCTCTGAGAACCTCATGAGGTTCAACAAGGCCAAGTGTAAGGTCCTACACCTGGGTTGGGGCAACCCCCATTTTCAGTACATGATGGGAGGTCATGTGATTGAGAGCAGCCTCGCAGAGAAGGACTTGGGTGTGCTGGTAGACGAGAAGCTCGACATGAGCCGGCAATGTGCGCTCGCAGCCCAGAAGGCCAACCATATTCTGGGCTGCATCAAAAGAAGCGTGGCCAGCAGGGCGAGGGAGGGGATTCTGCCCCTCTATTCCTCTCTTGTGAGACCTTATCTGGGGTATTGTGTTCTGGAATCCTCAACATAAGAAGGATATGGAGCTGTTGGAATGGGTCAAGAGGAGGGCTATGAACATGATCAGAGGGCTGGAGCACCTTCCCTGCAAGGACAGGCTGAGAGAGTTGGGGTTGTTCAACCTGGAGAAGAGAAGGCGCAGAGGACCTTATAGCGACCTTCCAGTACGTGAAGGAAGCCTACAGGAAAGCTGGAGAGGGGCTATTCATAAAGGCCCACGGGTATAAACTGGAGAGGGGCAGATTTAGACTAGACATTAAGAAGAACTTCTTCACCATGACAGTGGTGAGGCACTGGTGCAGGTTGCCCAGGGAATTTGTGGCTGCCCCATCCCTGGAGATCTTTAAGGCCATGTTGGATGGGGCTTTGAGCAGCCTGATCCACTGGGATGTCCCTGCCCATGGCAGGGGGGTTGGAACTGGATGATCTTTAAGGTCCCTTCCAACCCAAACTATTCTGTGATTCTATGATTTTATATTCACAAGAGTCACAGCTCTATGAAGGAGCTTATGACATCAGGGAGAGCTGCTTGCAATGCCTACTATTTCAGGTGCCCAAGGGGAGGTTGACTAATTCTAGCAGCTGACTTGCATGCAGCAGCAGAATCGTTTTGTCTGTGGTTCAGCCTAGTCCAGCCCTGGTTGGGAAGGTATACGTCAGCTTTGGGATGGATACAGCAGTGGCACCCTGAAGCTCTGGTTTCAGGCAGCACATGCATGTAAGTGTCCACTTTCCTCATGAGACCATAGCAAAAAGATGAGAGACCTAATAGAGTTGTGCCAGGAGCCAGATGGGATTTACTATCTGTTTAAGGGAAGAACTGCTTCCAGCTGTGGCTGAGGCAAAGAAAACCTGCAGGATGGAAAGGCAATGAGTGCCTGAAGAAAATGTACGCCAAGCTCAAAAACCCAAGTGATCTTTTCCTACGATGTCTTATAGGCAGCATCACAGTGTTGCCCTCCTGACCTATAGAAAGCATCTCCATCCGTCTGATCCCAAGTCAACATTGCCACTTTAAAGTTATTTGATCTCTCCGTTTTGCTCTCAAGTGCACAGATACAGAAGCTGGAATGTAACTGCCCAGGCCAAAGCCGTTCTGGGCTGTGATTGATTTCTAGGTTATGGTTTTCTCCTCTGACTTTTGCAAGCCAAGCAGCAATCACTCAGCACATGAAAGTCGTTCAGGGCAGAAGAGCTGTGACAAGCCATGGACAGTCTTTCACGGCTCAAAGAACAGCATGGTTCAGTTGTAATATCCTTTAAGGGAATCGTTTTAGAAGTCAGGGCACTGCTTCGTAGTCCCTCTCTGGACTTCAATATTGAAAACTTGGATTTTCAATTGAAAAATTGATTTATTTTTTTTTAAGACATCACTGGATACATAAGTCTTTTCAAACAGAAATGCATGTGTCAATGCTTTTTTGAATCTCTAATGCGTTGGCTTGCAAGGTTTCTGAGCTGCCTCGTGTACCGAGTTTCTCTGTGAAGGGCTGTAAAACCAGGAATATTCCTGCACTGAAACTAGAACCTCAGTAGTCCCATGTCTCCAGAGGGAAAAACAGTCATGTAATCTGTTGACAGCTCTCTGAGCTCTGGCATGAGTTTCTTCCTGGCCTGAACCCAGGTAATCAGTGAATGCTGAAAGATAGAAACCTTGACAGCCCTTCAGACAGGTATTTGCAGGCACCAGGCACCTAATGTTCCTTTTTATTCCTGTGGAGACTGAATGATCAGTACTTTTGAAACTCAGAATACTTGTCGTGTTTTGTTACATGAGAACAAATTCAAATCCATGGAACGTTTTTCCCTATCACTTTTTTAACTCAACTGTTTTATTTTACTGCAGTAATATTTGTTTCCAGATATTCAGCTGATAACAATTACATGGTGTGAATTTTAACAGCAAGCTCAGAGAGCTGTTTTATGAGGTTTAAAGGGACACATGTTAAAGAGGAGGAAGAATATGTTTATAATTCTGTGGAATCCCAAAATTAGTAATACCAAAATAGCAACTAGCATGCCAGTGCTTGTATTTTATTCTTCTTTTAGCATTTGAGTGATCTTCTGTGATAAAAATAGGGTTTCCTGTTTTTAAGTTCAGTTTTGTTTCTGACTTCATGTACTTCTTTGACAAAGTTTTTATTCCCACCCTTTCACAGAGTAATGGGATCATAGAATGGTCAGGGTTGGAAGAGGCCTCTGGAGCTCATCCAGTCCAACCCCTACTAAAACCGGATCACCTCCAGCTGGTGGCACAGTGCATGCAAGCAGGGTTTGAATATCTCCAGAGAAGGAGATTTCACACCCTCTCTAGGCAGCTGTTCCAGTGTTCTGTCACTCTCACACAAAACAAGTTTTCCTCATGCTGAGGTGGGATTTCCTGTGTTCCAGTTTGTACCCATTGCCACTTGTCCTGTCGCTGCACACCCTTGAGAAGGGTCTGGCCCCTTCCTCTTGACACCTACACCTTAGATGGTCATAAGCATTGATAAGATCCCTTCTCAGTCTTCTCTTTACCAGGCTAAATAGACCCAGGTCTCTCAGCCTTTCCTTGTGAGAGAGATGCTCCAGTCCCGTCATCATTTACATGGCCCTCCACTGGACTCTCTCCAGTAGTTCCTTGTCTTTATTGAACTGGGGAACACAGAACTGGACATAATACTCCAGGTACAGCCTCACTAGGGCAGCATCAAGGGACGGGATAACCTCCCTCGACCTGCTTGCTATCCTTTTCTTGATGCACTCCAAGACACCATTGGCCTTCTTGGCCGCCAGGGCACACTGCTGGCTCATCATCAGTTTGTTGTCCACCAGGACTCCCCGATCCTTCTCCATAGAGCTGCTATCCAGCTGATCAGCCTCTAACCTGTACTTGCACATAGGGTTGTTCCTCCTGAGGTGCAGGACTCTACATTTGCCTTTGTTGAACTTCATTAGGTTCTTCTCTGCCCAACTTTCCAGCCTGTCTGGGTCTCACTGCATGGCAGCACAACCTTCCAGTGTATCAGCCATTCATCCCAGTTTTGTATCACCAGCAAACTTACTGAGGATACACTCTGTCTCCTTATCCAGGTTGTTGATGAATATGTTGAACAAAACTGGGCAGAGTTACAACCCCTGGGGGACATCGCTGGCTTCTAACTAAGTTCTGTGCTGCCAGTGACAACCCTCTGAGCTCTTCCATCCAGCCACTTCTCTATCCATCTCACTGTCCACTCAGCTAACCCATGCTTCCTAAGCTTGCCTATGAGGATGTTGGGGGAGAAAGTGTCAAAAGCCTTGATAAAGTCAAGGTAGACATAACAATAGAGCCAGTTATGCCATCATAGAAGGTTATCAGGTTGGTAAAGCATGACTTCCTCTTGGTGAACTCATGTTGACCACTCCTGATGACCTTCTTTTCTTCCAGATGCTTGGCGTCCAGGATGATCTTTCCAGGGACTTTTTAATTTCTTATATTAGCAGGAAGGAGAAAAGGATTGTAAATAAGGAGTTTAAAAATCTAAACTTAAACTTAAATAATTTAAAAATTCTTAGGCTCTGAAGTGTTTTCCATGAGTACTTTCTGGAGATTTCTCATTAAAATATCTTCTTGGAGGAATTTGCAGTTCCTGCGAAATTTTCAGTGTTTTTTCCCTTGTACAAACCATCCCATGCCTTGATGTTCAGCCATTTTGAAGACACAGTCTTGAAGCTGCATGGTTTCTAAGTCTCCATCCTCCTAGTATAATATTTTTACGGGGGATAAGTCAGCTTTGGAAATGTCTGCTTCAAGGCTGATTGGCCAAATATGAACCAGCTAATGGGAACTTATTACTTCTCCCCAGTAACAAGCGATAGGACAAGAGGAAATGGCCTCAACTTGTGCCAGGGAAGGTTTAGATTGGATATTAGGAAAAATTTCTTCACTGAAAGAGTGGTGAAGCATTGGAACAGGCTACCCAGGGAAGCAGTGGAGTCACCATCCCTGGAGGTGTTCGAAAAATGCATAGATGTGGCGCTTCAGGGCATGATTTAGTGGGCATGTTGGTATGTTGGTATTGTGATGATGGTTGGACTTGATGATCTTAGAGATTTTATTCAACCTTAACAATTTCATGATTATTATTTTAAGAATTGGGAAGTTTTGCAAGGCTTTGAGAATTTTGCTTCTTGCAACCAGCAGGCTCGAGAACTGGCAAATTCTCATTTGTTCCTGGCCAAATTACACCACAGTTCGGTACAAATAGCAGCATCTCAGCAGAGCTTTGGGGCTTCAGCAAGGTTCTGCCAGAGAAGGTGTGAGCAGCTGTAATTATAACATCAAAAATATGGCGTCTTTACAAGACACTTCTAGATCACAGAATCACAGAATCACAGAATCACAAGGTTGGAAAGGACCCATTGGATCATCGAGTCCAACCATTCCTAGCACTCCCTAAACCATGTCCCTAAGCACTTCATCAAATGATGTCAACCCTTGTGGTGTGAACAGGTGGAGTGTATTGGCAAGCAAAAGAAGGGGCCATCTCCAAGCACAGGTTTTTAGGTGATAGATGATCAACATATTAAATACACATATTCTAATTGCCTTCCTGTTGTCCAGCTCTGAGAAAAATCAGCCCAAAATACATTCAGTTCTGCATGGGATTTCTAAAAGTCTGCAGTGTATCTGCTCGGTTCTTTGTCCTGAAAAAAAGCCAGCTACTTAAAATAAAAACATTACCTTTTCCCTCTATTTTTCAGCTGATAAAATATTTACATTTTGTAAATTTGACTACTTTTTGTTTAGTTTTTGTTCTGGTGATATTTTAATCTGCAAATTTTCACAGGGTTTTTTATCCACCCTTGAGACAATTATTCTCTTTTCAAGATCCCACTCGATACTGATAGGGGAAGCCACTTTCTCTTGCATTTCCAGAAGATAGAATGATATTACACAAGAGAGAAGAAAAAAAGTAGTTAGACCAAGCAACGAAGTTAAACCTGAGGTTGCTTTAATCTGTAACAAATGGACTTTCTGGAATCCTCAACGTAAAAAGGATATGGAGCTGTTGGAACTGGTCCAGAGGAGGGCTACAAAGATGATCAGGGGGCTGGACCATCTCTCATTCGAGGACAGACTGAGAGAGTTGGTCCTGTTCAACCTGGAGAAGAAAAGGCTCCAAGGAGACTTTATAGCGACCTTCCAGTACCTGAAGGGGCTACAAGAAAGCTGGGGAGGGACTGTTTACAAAGGCTTGTGGTGATAGGACGAGGGGTAATGGGTATAAACTGGAGAGAGGCAGATTTAGATTAGACATAAGGAGGAATTTCTTCACTGTGAGAGTAGGGAGGCATTGGCACAGGTTTCCCAGGGAAGTTTTGGCTGCCCCATCCCTGGAGGTGTTCAAGGCCAGGTTGGATGGGGCTTTGGGCAGCCTGATCTAGTGGGACATGTCCCCGCCTATGTCAGGGGGTTGGAATTAGATGATCCTTAAGGTGCCTTCCAACCCAAACTACTCTATGATTCTATGACGTTGCTCGTCCATAGATGGTGCAAACAGCAATTTTCATACCTCCTGTGGTCACCTGCTAGCAAGTACTGACTCTGCATTAGTTGTTCATCATGGAAGGAGACACAGTGAGAGGCTCACATGAATTGCTTGCTTTCCCACTGGATAGGGTGCTGTGATGAGACGGCAAAACTCACTGGGTGGTATGTTGGAGAAGGGCTGAGAGAACTCTAACTTGTCTGTCCCATGAAATAAAATAGATCCAGAGCATGGATGAGCACCCACAGTGGGCTGCACTCAGCTACAGGAAAATGTGAGACCAGAATTAGCTGCAAGAATTGCATATTTTCAAAGTTGTCTCTTGGCAAAGGCCAACATAATTCAATGGGCATGCGGTGAGTTTGGGTCACTTAATGTGCGTGTGGATTCTTCTCCACACAGAACCACTTGCTAGGGTAACTGCTCTAAATAACACTGTCCTGTAGCATTAATTATTCTGATATTCATCCTCTGGAAGCCCTGGGAAGAAAAATTTTTGCTCTTCGGTAAATGATGTTAAATTATGTGTTTGTATGTATGCAAGTGCTTTCAAATGCAAAGAAAACAAAATCTGAATATCTGCAGAAAAGTGCTCTGGAGGGCTTCCAGCTGGTTTGAGGATTTTAAGAGCCTGTTATAGGATGTACCTTCAGAAGATAAATTTAAATGCTGCCTGCTTTATACTCATTGTTTATAAAGTTGAAAGCATCTTTGATAGTGACTATTCAGTCTCACAGCAGTTGCATACAGAACAGAAGCAGGTTGGTTTAACTCCATCCCTGCCATGTCCTGGAAAAGCAGAAAAATTCAGTGGCTCTGCAGAGAAGAGCTCAGCTCAGCACAGGCACTGAGGGACTTATGGGGCAAGAAATTGAGTTCTTGCAGTGATCAAGACCTTCAGCACCTGGCAGGATTGAGTCAACTAGTTAACCGTGTTATTTGGTGTGCAGGATGCACATCTGTATGTGTCTAGTTTTGTGTTGTATGACATCCAGCTGTGTGGTTCTGTCTGCTGTACGAGCATCATTTTTTTCCCTGCAAAGGTGTTTGTCATGGTCCCTTTGTTACAATGGAGAAGTCCCTGGATTGTGATCTAGAATTAGGGAATGTGGATGTCCTGGAGACAACAAGCGCCAACTATCCTGAGGCAGAGTCCATAGCTGAGTGCAGGAAATTACTTGAGCTCTGTGGTGGTAGAAGATGGCCCTAAGCTCTGCTGTAAGACCAGACTTGTTCTGTTGAGTTGTGCGAGTCTGGGATCATGGCCAGAAGTTTGGCTTGAGTGTTTGCTATCCGAGGGTGCTCTCGTGGGCAGTCAGCAAGTTGCCTGTTATCTGTCTGCAAGGCAGACAGGTAGGGTAAAAGTGAAGGGCTTTTCCCAAGCCTCCTTCAGAGCTGTGTAGGTGTCAGCACTGAGGAACAGCATTCCTCTTTGTTTGCTTAGCATCCTTGAACTAGGACCATTTCAGGGGATAAGAGGATGATAAAGTCACGCCATCTGAGCTGCCACATCTTGAGAAATACACACTTAACCTGCTCCCGCCTGCTCCAGGTGCTGACAGACTTCAGAGACTGCCAGTAGCAGACAGGAGCCATCAGATAACTTACCCAGGACAAGAGGAAGTGTAGGTCAGAGCCTATCTGCAAGCGTGTCCTGTGTCATTCTAGCCTTTTAACCTCTAGTATACTGTTAAATTTTCAGTGGTTTCAAGCATGTGTTCTGTGGCTCTGTATCTCATCTTAGGAAGCTGTCTCCAATAATTTGTTGCTGCTTGCATTGCTTGGTTATATCTTGCTACTCATAATGACGTACTTAGGGCTAATCTCAAGTATTTTTTCTTCATGGGTCATTCCAGACTACTGACCTTTATAAGAAACGAGAGGAACTCTCTAGTCTCAGAGCAGAAAAGGCAGAGTGATGTTGTCTTTCTTTTCAATAGCATTTTTATACCACTCTGCAGCACCAGGTAGACTATGAACTTCAGTGTTAATCATGCCTAAGTCAAATTTATAATCTTCAGCTTTGGATAATTGAGCAACAGAGTTCATATAATGATTTTTGCATGCCAGATAATCTTAGAAGTTGTCCACCTTTTCTTTCTTCAGATGGCAGAAGGATGCTGCCAAAGTCCTCTTTCAAGTTAGAGCCCCTAGTTCAATTAAATAGGTGCATGAGATGGTTGCTCATATCCATGAGTGAGCCAAGCATGACTGCTTGTTCAGCTGAATAAACATGAACTTCAAGTATACTTAAAGATGCATGATAAGCTGTAGCCAAACTCTGTGGACTGTCCACAGAAACCCATGGATTTTCTCCTTCCCAGTCCACTGAAGCTGAATCTGGCCCATTTGAAGACCCATGAGGTTTCTTCTGTCCCACTGATACATGTGGCTGCTGACCTGTTGTGGGCTAAACCTCGTCATCTTCCAGTGTACCTTCACAAAGAGCATCTATGCAAGTGTTTTCCTGACCGGGCTCCTGAGCCCACATTGCTTCCACGACTCATATATTTCTATACTAAATTACCCATCTCCATTTGGTCTTCTTATTTGCCTACACTGACTTGATGTGCCCAGACCTCAGCAGATGCAAGACCTTCAAACTGGAAACCTTCATCTGTTTGGTTTATTGGCAAAATCTGTATTGGTTCTTTGGGAGGCCAGATGTGGTCCTGTGCCTGTTGCATGACAGATAGGGGTTCCAACCTGACTTCTGTTTAAATAAGAATACTGTAATTAAGAGGATCGGCTGAAGAAATCTTGCATTAATTATTGCGGACAGCTGTTATTTGAAAAAAAACATTTGTTCTTTTAAATAGCCGGCTCTTGGCTTGCTACCGGAGATGCTTACATTAAGTCTTATGGATAAAAATCTTCTTTTAACTGTTAAAAATATAAGTGAAAAGAACTCTTATTTCCCCCCCCAAAAAAAATTGTGATATGCAACAAAGGGAAGCTATTCATAAACTTTAACATAGCATAGAGATGACTAACTTCAGGTGTGTACAGAACAGAGAGAGGCTTTTGAGAAAAATGAAGCTGCAGCCGTTTTATTTTATTCATGCATTGATGCAAGAAAAAATGCTGAGTTTCCTGTTTAAACTGGGGCATACCTTATGGCATACATATTCTTCTTCCAGAAAAAGGCACTTCTCCTGCTTTGTAGACACAATTCAGTGTGGAAGGGATTGGTGTGAATCTACCATTTACCATGGAGGCCTGGTGGGGAAGTTATGGCTTGGGAAGCAGCAAAGCGATCAATGTGGCATACATCAAGGATTGCATAGGAAACCTTTGTGATCAGTTCTGCTCTTTGCTTACAGATTCCTCCATCCTTCTTGTTTACCAGGAGGAGAGTTTTCCAGTGCCCTGGTCAAAGAGCTGACAGTTATATGCAATTGAGGATAAGGACTGGATCTTTTTTGGGGCTTCTGTGACATGCAGGCACTCAGTGGGCATCCAGAAATATGATTAGTTCATGAAGCTTCGCACTAGCAAGTTACATCTTGCCTTATTTAATGGAGCAGCTTTCAGGCTTAAAGTCAAGCATGTGCTTAAAACAGATTGCTGCATCTGGACAGTGTTTCTTATAACTTGCAAAAGTCAGACCCATGTGTCTCCACAAAAGGTGTGCAGGAATGCAGGTAACACTTGCTTGGGATCCCTCTACTAGATGGATAATGCACTGGGCTAGGAAACAGAGGAGACCTAGGATTTACTTCTGACTCATCCACTAGTCCCCCAGGAAGCTTGTCCATCTGTCCTTCTGTAATACAGGCACTGTAGAGTTACTCAGCGCCTACTACTGAGCCTTGGGGTCTCCTGTTAAAAATCAATGGCACCACCTGGTAATTAAGTGAATTTGCAATGTTTACTAATTCTGTTTATACAAATCGGGGCAGAGAGGGTGAGTACAGCCTTAGAGAACAGAGAGGAGAAATGAACCCTCGCTGTAAATCTTTCTCTTCCTCTTTTCGAGTGCTTTCTGGGTGGTTTGGGTTTGTTGGTTTTTTTATTCACTTTTATCTCCCTCTTCCCCATCCCTTACTGTCATCTTGTCTCGTTCTCTAGGAAAACCTCTTTTTTGTGATGGAATACCTCAATGGAGGAGACCTCATGTTCCATATCCAGAGTTGTCATAAGTTCGACCTTCCCAGAGCAACGTAAGATGTTATTATTAACTTTTGGCTTGTAGGTCACACACATGGTAGAAGCAAAGGCAGCAGCTGCAGACACCATTGATCTTGATTTTATTCCCAGCTCTGCTGCTGTACTATAGAGGAAACCTTGGATAAATCATTTGACCTCTCTGCACCTTACCCAACTGCAATGTGGGGATAATGTTTGTGCTGGAAGGAGAATCACTCTCTATTCCAGCTTTCTCCTAATTGAACAAAACAGATATGTGGGTCATCACCCCAACTCAACAATGGCCTTGGAGCAAGTCACTTCCTCTCCCTGGCTTCTTTCTCCTCCCACACAAGGCTTTTTAGAGCCCATCCGCACAGCTGATTTCAGTCAGACGTGACCTCGCTTTGCATTCTTGGTCAACCAGGGAAGCTATTTCTGTCTGGAAGCGTTACAGATGCTGCTACACCCTTGTCAGCATTACATCTGCCCGCAGGCTTATCCTTTAGCCTGCAAACCAGGGACCTCCTTCTAAGCCTGTGACCTGACTCCTCTGTTTTGTGCTAAGCTTAGCATAGTCCCAAAAACATTTGTTCAGAGCTGAGAGCGGAGCTGGATGGAAGCTGCCCATTAGGCTGCCCTACTTGCTATATTAGTCTCCTTCTCAGGAATTCAGTCCTTCAACCAGAGAGAGGTTCCAGAGGGGCCATTCAACCCATCTGAGACCTAACCTCTGGAAGTGCCTCCACTGTCTATAAACAGCCTCAAGCCTGCCTAAGGTCTTATTTACATGGCCCATGGACAAGGGTAATTTTAAAGCAACCTCCAGGTGTCTGCTGTGATTTACAGCAGTCCTGAGGTTGCTCTTCATTGCATTAATTGACTTCTTGCTCAACCCATAATTGGAGGCCCCAGTAATGACATCTTGGACCCAACCTCCACCCCAGATGTATCACCATCAAAGAAATCCTGCAGATGCATTTTCAGCCATCTGTAGAACCAAATATCTTGTTATTTACACCCTATAGCCGTGCTGCAGGACCTGCTTCAACTTAGGTTCCCAGTCCAGTGATCAGAGGTGAAGCTGATGTTTGTTAGAAGTAATGGGATTATTGCTTTTCCTCTTGAAGGTTCATGGGGGAGGAGAGGGAAGAGATAAAACCTATCAGAAGTACAAAAAGCAAATTTGAACAAAAAACTAATACACGAACAAAGAATTAAAAAATTATTTAGCTTTGATTAAAATAAATATAAGAATTAGAATAATTGAAAGGTGCTTTTAATCCTTCTGCAAGCAGGAGGTATTTTAAAAGTCAATATTGAAACTACTATAGGAATTATTTTTTATTTAATAATTAAAAAACCTTATTTAAATCAGTATTTAATTTGGTGATTCTTTCTAAAGCATTTGAATGTTCGGAAGTAAAGATCAACGCATTGAAGACCGAGGGAGCAGAGCTGTGCAATACTGGAGGGGCATACGATCTTGCAGTTACATTTCCTTCTGGAAGAGCATTTTCATTGTGCAATGGTGCTCCAACCTTATGCTGCCTCTTTGCAGCAGGATGTGGTGTTGTCCTTTAGGCAGAAATGTGTTGAGAAGAAAGATCTCAAAGTCAAAAAGTCTCTAGAGAAAGGTCAGCAAGCTGCTAGCTAGTTCATAGCCTGGATAAAATTTCAAAAGCAAGCCATAGATCTGAGCAGTCAAGAGGTCTGTTTGACAACCCAAGGAGACTGTCTGTGCCTCCAAACCCAGATGGTCACCTGTCTGTCCCATTGCTGGGACCACTCCCCTGTTTGTGCCGCAGTTACTGAACACGGCAAATTATAAGCTGCTCTTTTGAGGGCTGAAGCATTAACTGTAATTTGCAGTTTGCAGTCTGGTTTCATCACTGTAACTCATTGATATAATTTAAATATGTAAATAAGGGAGAGACACAGATACCACCCAGTCTGCCTTCCTTGTGACAAAGACCATATCTTGAGATGAGGCAGGGTAGGCAGTAGGAGCTGAGGGGTGTTTTTTCACTCCACAGCTGATCTGGAGACATCCTTGGGGACTGAAAGACATATCCTCACAGTCAATTATATATATATAAAAAAATGCAGCTAGCCATGCAGTGTGGGTTCCAAATCCCTGAAAATAGTAGGTTCCAAATCCCTACCATTTCACAAAGTGGTTTCAGTGGGATCTTGGCTGCCAGATGCGTGGCATGCTTTTGGGAACATTACATCATCCATCGGTTACCTGTAAAACTCAGTTAACCCAGGTCTTCTGGAAACTCTCCAAGCCTTCTCGGAACTTAACGAAATTTTGGCTCCTGTGGAGATAAAGTTTCTGTCTTTTGAGGTCTAGTTGAAATGTGCCTGTTGGGAGGTATCCACTGTAACTTGTGCCTTCTGTCACTCAGGTTTTATGCTGCTGAAATCATATGTGGGCTCCAATTCCTCCATTCCAAGGGGATAATATACAGGTAATTTTACTCTTTAGTGTCTAATACACTAAACCTTTACTGCTTTCCCTGCAAGCACTAATGGTAACTGAGAGACTGTTGCTTGGATGCACTTATTGGAATTGCCTTTCTATGCAGATTTCCTTTTTATGGAGTCTGGCTGGTTTATTTTGAAAATATAGTGTGGAAGAGGCAGTTTTGAGCCCTTTTTGAGAAGCCAGTCCTATTTCAGTTAACCTTAAAACAAGCCCTTTGGTGCGTTTACGCTGAGTTATTCATATAGCACCCAACATAGACACCCAACTTAAGCTTTCCGTGTATGAAGATAAATAAGGGTTAAGTTACCCCTGAGAAATTTGGTATATAAGCTTAAGTTAGCCATGAGAAATTTTGTATATGTACTGCACTGGTTGAGAGACAGTGATATACCTTAATTTTGGGGCTATTAACAGATCTGCTGTGTACAGTTGTACAGTTCCATGGGAAGATGGGATTCATCTCGCCTACCATCATGAGTCTGACCTAGCCACCCAAGCTTTTCTAGTAAGCAGAGAGGAGTGAGCATTTTTTATGTTCATCAAACTGATGTTAAGGTGTGTGTGAGAAGTGCCCATGTCTGCCAGCAGGCTCCATAGGGAGCCAGTGGTGACTAGATGGGACACTTGCAGGCATCTTCACTCAGATGGAAGAGTCCTCTCGGAAAGTTACTGGTATGAACTTAGTCCACAATGCATCAGGCTATCAAATCCCAAGAAGAAGTCCTCTACTAAGAAAGTGCCCATTCCAGCCTCTGCTTGAATTCCCTAGGAGCTTCAGAGTTATCACAGATGCTTTGATCTAATGCACAACTGTTGTGCTTCAGATCTATCTAAAAGAACAGACAGAGGAAGGAAGCAAGAAGGGCTGCAGAAATCAGGCCACCGTCTGCTTTCCCATGGCCAAAAGGAGGAGCTGAATTTCTGGGGAGCTCTACTCCAGCTCATCTTCATGGCAAAAGTTGCTTTCGACATTGCAGCCTTCTGTGAAAGCAGAAAGCAAATACTTGTCATAAACAAATGAGAAAGCTCACTAAAGCAGCCATATTTGATGAAACCAAAATGAGCTTATTTCAATGGTTGTTATGTAGTGTGAACATTAGAACAAATGCTAAAATTGAATGGTTTGTTTACAATCCACTCTCCCATTAAAAAGCAAGCTTTGTTTCATATAAACTCGCCTTATTATTCATTATAAGTACTTGTGTGGGAGCCATTTGTAGTCTTTATTGACCAATGATGGTGATTGTGTAAACATGACATCAATACCAATGGCATTAAGATGATCTAAGATGATCTCTAGGGTCTCAGCAAGTTTCTGACTCTAATTATTTTTCAGGATGACTAAAAGGAAGCATTTTCTGAAGTGCCCAAATCACCTCGCCATGTCTGTCATTTTTACTCAGACTTCTCTGAGAAATTGCTTAAAAATATCTGCAGGATATTGTGACTTTGTGGCAGAACTGTTAATGATGACATTTTGTTTATGATTCATGTTTTTCTTTGGAATTGCCACAGCAGTGGTGTGTCAGGATTTGGGACCCATTTCCTCATGAATGGAGAGAGTATCATAGTATAGTTTGGGTTGGAGGGGACCTTAAAGATCACCTAGTTCCAACCCCACTGCCATGGGCAGGGACACCTCCCACAGGATCAGGATGCCCAAGGACCCATCCAACCTGGCCTTGAACACCTCCAGAGATGGGGCAGCCACAACATCCCTGGGCAGTCTGTTTCAGTGCCTCACCACTGTCATGGTGAAGAAATTCTTCCTAATGTCCGCTCGAAATCTGCCCCTCTCCAGTTTATACCCGTTCCCCCTGGTCCTATCCCCACAAGCCTTTATGAATAACCCCTCTCCAACTTTCCTGTAGGCCCCCTTTAGGTACTGGAAGATTGCTTTGAGCCTTCTCTTCTCCAGGCTGAACAAGCCCAACTCTCTCAGCCTGTCCTCATAGGGAAGGTGCTCCAGCCCTCTGATCATCTTTGTGGCCCTGAGAGAGATGGTTGGGGTTGTCCAGCCTGGAGAAGAGAAATATCCAGGGAGACCTTATAGTGGCCTTCCAGTATTTATAGGGGCCCTACAGGAAAGCTGTGGAGGGGCTCGTTATCAGCAAATGTGGGGATAGAATGAGGGGTAATGGCTTTAAGCTGATACAGGAGAGATTTAGAATGGATATTAGGAAGAAATTCTTTCCTGTGTGGGTGGTGAGGCACTTGCACAGGTTGCTCAGAGAAGTCATGGCTGCCCCATCCTTGGAGGTGTTCAAGGTGTTGAATGAGTCTATGAGTAACCTGATCCAGTGGAAGGTGTCCCTGCCCATGTCAGGGGGAGTTGGAACTGGATGATCTTTAAGATTCCTTCCAACCCAAATCAGTCTATGATTCTATGATTCCTGTTTAGAGTTTGGAGCCTTGGGAAACATGCGCAAACTGGGCTAGCTAGACACTGGGTAGCATGATGAAAGGAAGAAATATCCCATTCCCGGGAATCAGTGCCAGCATTGCTTAGGGTGTCAAGTTTTGAAATAAAAGATTTAAGCGGTCCTGCTCCTTTTTTCTTTTTTTCATTGAAGACAATGACAACAAGGTCTGTTGAGAATGTAGAGCCATCAGTATCTTAGTCAGAGCTAACTAAGCACGTAGGAAAGTGAGTAGAAATCATTTTTGAAAGTACATCACTTGTGATGTAGTAAGAATAATGATTTCAGCTGTTGTGTTTCATGCACCCACATATGGAAATGCTGGCTTAAATTTTAATGAATGAGACGAGGCATTTTTGGCAGAACCTCCAGTCCCTGGAGCCAATGAGTTTAAGACTCATCAAAATAATGAAAGCAAACTCTAAGTGATGGTTTGTGGGTTTTTTTGGTTGTGCTTCGATCTACGGGATGAATAAAAACATTACTGGCAGCCAGAGATTGATCTCAATGGTGTAACTAAAATAAGTCATTCCAGCTGGAAATTGTGACAACATGAGTGTTTGCCACTTGGAAGGCAAACGTCTCGGTTGTCTTTGTATTTCTTTTTGATTGATGACTCCCACTTTTTCTTGGGTCATATTCTAGCAGCAACAAACAATTGCTCCATGACAATAATTTACTGTGTAGACACAACGAGGTACCCCTCCCTAACTGGGAACTGACTGAAGCAAGTTGAGGAGCTTTGCACAGAGGGAGTCTAAACAGCTATCTTTCCTGCAGTTTTAGGTAGTCATCTACTGTTGGAATGGATCCAGAGAAGGGCTACAAAGATGATTGGAGAGCTGGATCACCTCTGTTATAAGGACAAGCTCAGAGCTGTGGTTGTTCAGCCTGGATAAGAGAAGGCTCCAAGGAGGAGGCCTCCTTATAGAGGCCTTCCAGTACCTGAAGGGGGCTACAGGAAACCTGGGGAGGGAATTTTTACAAGGGCATGGAGTGATGGGACGAGAGGGAATGGCTTTAAATTGAAAGACAGAAGATTTAAACTAGATGTTGGGAAGAGATTCTTCATGATGAGAGCAGTGAAACACTGAAACATGTTGCCCGGGGAAGTTGTAGATGCCCCCTCCTTGGAAGTGTTGAAGGACAAGCTGGATGGGGCCTTGGGAAGCCTGGTCTGGTGGGAGGTGTCTGCCCACAGCAGAGGTGTTGGAACTGGATATGCTTTAAGGTCCCTTCCAACCCAAACTATTCTATGTTTCTATGATATCAGGAGCACCGTGCATTAGAAATTACCTTCTTTGAGGGAGTCAAAGGTATTTCTGAAAAAAACCCCACATTGCAAAACAGTTGTCACTGGGAGGGAACCCATATAGCAGCCTCATGATTAGGACTCTTGCCTGACATGTAGAGAACGTGCGTAGACTGTGAATCAGCAGAGGTTGGGAAAGACCAATTGTATTCTCAGCTGTGGGCACAAGCAGTTGTTGTGTCTGGGTTCTTTAGGAGCCCTGAGGAGGCACAGTGGTTGGTAGCACAGGATGGACAGTGCAGGAACATGAGTGCTATGACAGCAGGTAACCCAAATTTTACCCACATCCCAAGTGATGCGCATCATCACTGATCCAAACATCTCCCTCTGTCATTATTTCAATGAAAAGCATAACTTGGATAAGACATAAAAAAATTAACATAGAAACCATGCCAGCCTTCCTTTCTTTCTGCCTTTTTCTTTCTTTCTTTGCATGCTTTTCTCTTCTTTCAGAGGTTGTTCCCGTGTAAGGACCTCTTTGTTCTCTATCAATGGCTATGATTCATTAGCTCACTTGCTTTTATCTCCTCCTCTGTGCATTTCTTTTCTTTTCTTTTCTTTTCTTTTCTTTTCTTTTCTTTTCTTTTCTTTTCTTTTCTTTTCTTTTCTTTTCTTTTCTTTTCTTTTCTTTCTCTGGGCTCTTTGCTTCCCACTGTAGCACAGAACCTAAAACACCTGATAACACCTTGGCAGCTGTCTGTGAAGGGCTCTGTAAATGCCCAGCGCTCAGACAGTGCCACCCAACAGTTAAAAAGTAGTGGGTGTTCGGCTGATGCGGGGGATAGTTCTCACCCTCTGCAAGCCGTGCAAGGCTTGTGGGTCCTTACCCCTTCCAACATTTGTAGAATGCTGGCAGCAGCTTCAGAGAGAGTATTGAGCTTCCCAGTGAAGGAAAAAGTGAGCATTAGCTGGTCTCTTCTTGCTCACCTTCTCCAGGCTGGGGCAGAAGCACCGGCTGGCGCAAAGACTTTTTTAGCTTCACTCTTCTGCATCCTCGAAGGAGGCAGCTTCTAGAAGATATCTTGGCTAAAAGTCTTCTCCAGCAAATGAATCAATACTGGGACAGGAGGAATGAGGGATAGGGATACTGAAGACCAAGAGAGAGGCTTATTTAGCCCTCAGCCTTCGTTTGTAATTCCAACACATAGGCGTTACATAAAGGCAGGTAGCATGTCAGTAAGTACAGCCTGGTAAAATAGCTGTGTGGCTCTGTAACACTTTAAAGAAGGGGTTTCCTTCTCTTCCTTCACAGAGATTTGAAGCTAGACAATGTCCTCTTAGACAATGAGGGGCACATCAAAATTGCTGACTTTGGGATGTGCAAGGAGAACATGTTCGGAGATGCGAAGACAAGTACTTTCTGTGGGACTCCTGACTATATCGCTCCTGAGGTAGGTGTGGGGTCCAGGGAGGGCAGCAAACTGCTGTGGAACAGAGAATGTCTTAAGACTGTCAGTCAGTGGTGGAGGATGCAAAGAGTAATAACCTGCTTTTGAACAGTTCCAGGCTGGAAACTGGATTTCAGTTTGGTTCAGAGTCTGTGTTGCTGTCTGGCATTGCATAATCATATTTAGTGCAAATGGGCCTGGGAAGCAGGTGGTGCTTGGCTTAACCAAGAAACAGAATGCTTAATGGCAAACAAGTTTGGGCCATGGCAAAAGAAGCTCCAAGAAGTAGGTCCTGCAATTCAAGGACTGCAACAGCACAAGGAATGGGAACATGTTGCCTGTCCAGCCAATAGTAGGCTTCCATGGCTGTACAGGCTCCTTGACAGCTGGTAGGGAGCTATGGGCGCTTCTAGGGGATGATGTTCAACACAGCTTAAAAAAGAAGATACAGATAAGTGGGACACAGTGCCCACCTGGAGCTGATTCTTTTTCCTCATTGATTAACCACCTCTTAGATAGAGAAGAGAGGCTGCGTCCATGATAAAGCAGAAATTGGGGTTCACCTTCCATCTGGGATATGCTCTGATGCTTGAATAATGATGGAACCATTAGCTTGGACTTCTCTTTCAGTCACACAAGTTCGTAGCTGGCTGCACAGGCTGCATCGCAAGCATCCTCCCATAGCTGATATGATCTGAAAATGCTCTACTGTCAGAGGCATAACTTTAAAACTGAGCACAGGCTTGAAGGTCTGTCTAGATAAAAAACGACTAATACCTGTTTGTAAAGGGGATAGAGGTGCTTGGAGACATAAACATGAGAGTGGTTATACATCCTGGTTTTTCTTCTCTAAGTGGCACCACTCAAAGGAGGGATGTTGCTGTCTGGAGTAGAGCTGGAACTTGACCTACTAACTCTGGGCTCTGGACTACCTGCTTCTCTGCTTTGACTGTGCACAGTGCCAGAGCACCTGTCACTGCATGAGTCCTTTCGTGGAGGACATGCCTTCACAAGTTGCCCCTTGGTGAAGGAGGCTTTAAAACTAGAGATGATGGAGTTGTGTCAGGGTCAGGTTGTGCCTGAGCTAACAAGGGCAAGGCAGAGCTTGTGGCTTGTGTTAAGGTCCTGCTCAGTTCCCTTGACTTAGGAAGGCTGGGGCTTGCATAGAGACAGTCTCCAAGCTCCATGCAAAAACCTACCAACAGTTCCTCTTCTCTTTCTGCAGCTGTTACCTCCTGATACTTGGTGGAGAAAAGCTGAACTGGCTCTCCATGTACCCATGCAATAAAATTGACTGGTCACAGACATCAGACTCCAGTTTGCCCATGGCAAGATCCTTTGCCCTTCCCTTTATTTCTTTCCATTTTTTCCCAGACAGAAACTTGTTCTTTTTTTTTTTTCCATAGTAAATTTAGATAGTTTGGACTGGATCCCTCTAGAAAAGAGAAACCTCCCTTAACCTGGTGACTTCACACAATGATAGATCTTACTATAGAGAGGCTTTGACTAATTACGTAGCAAATTAGGGCCAAAGAAAACATTTTTCAGCTTGGAAAAGAACTTAGGAGTCATCCATGCATCATGTCTGCCATCACACTGAAATCCATTTATTTGCCTTTCAAGATCCCATTTCCTGATTTTAGTGTTTTCATGATGGATATTGGTCCTTTCAAATAGCTTTTACAGCTTTTTTTTTTTTTCCCCTCCACTAGAATTCATTGATTTTTCACTGTGCACCGAGAGCTCAGTTCTGATCTAGGTTACGCCACTGCTGACGTGAGGGCTGATCTCTTCAAGTCAATTGGATTTATATTGCCTTAGAGCAGGTGTAAGTGTGCTCTGCAATCAAGCTGCGATTGTCTTTTATTATACTTCAATACGCCTTTATTTAAAAAAAAAAAAAAGCTATTTTCTGATACTGAAAAAAAAAAGAGAGCCAAGTGATAATCTGTTATCTGTGATTTTACTTCATAGGAAAGACAATGACTAAAATAGCTCAGAGTTTTATTTCTGCGCCATCATTTGTTTTAGAGATTCAACGAGTGCATATAAAACATTTTACCTCTAAATTGAAAGCACTGTTAGAGTTTATGGATCATCTCTCCTGCCAAAGGCAGAAGCTCTGGACTTTTTGTCAGTATTTCAAGGCAGCCTCTAGCGCTGTAGTTTGTTACAGACCTTGGCTACAGCCGTGCAAATAAGGGGACTTTGGGTCAGTATACAAGCAATTTTTTTTATTTCAAAAAATCTTTGACCAAAAAAGCCAGAAATTGCTGAGGTTATTTATTTTTTTCCCAGAGAGTTGCAACAAATCTTTTCTGGGACTGTCATAAAGCATTTAATTTCAATTTTCCAGACATTTTATAATATAAAAGGTAAAGCCTTATAAAAATAATATGTCTTTTAAGAAGGAAAAGTTGAGATGATTTTGTTTATAGGTGATCCAAAAGAAATATATTAGGCAATCTTTTTGATTCGTTTTTTTGGCTCTGAGTGAAGGATGTTGTATGTATTGTGTCTTATAGTCAATTAGGTTTTTTGTCCTTTTTGCATCTCCTCTTTTGTCGTTTCTGGAGACAGATGTGTTAATCTTGAGCCTCTACATCAGCTTGGGTTTAGACTTCTGATATTAAAGTCCTGCTTTGCTAGATGCCACAGGTACATCAGAGGGGGATGCTTCTCACCTAATGTGAGGATATCCATCTGAAAATGAAGCATTAGATGGCACTTTATAGTGTTGGAGGAGGACAAACATCCCAAAAGACAAGTCATCCCTTCCTGCCTTAGGTGTGTACATCAGTTAAATCACTGTTTTCCCTCCACTGACTATAGAGAGACTCTGCACAATGGAATTAATAAGAGACATAACTTTTAGGCAGTAAGATGAATCCGGGCCCAAGAGGCAACTTACAATGAACACAAGGTATGAAAACAGTCATGAAATTACTTACCTACTTCCACTGCACCTCAGAGCCAGCAGTAAAGATCTCTAAATCATCTTTTTTTAACTGTCAGCAGACTCATATGCATTGATCTGGATAGTTGTTTTCATTGGTGTTAAGCCATCTCCAGGGCTTGTCATTGATACCTACACCGTTGTTATAGATAAAGCATCACATTGCAACCAAGTTGTGGGTTCGAGAGTAAAGATTGTGCTTTAAATTGAACTGTTCCTCTCTCGAGCTCTAAAATCCTGATAAAGATCTTAGACATTATAGTCATCGTGTATACCTTTAGACATCTGCAAGGTAAATATGTATATGTGAGCAAGTTGATAACCAAAGTAAACAAATAGGGGCTTGTATTTTACAGCAGGTAGATGTTCAGCTGTATGCCTAAAATTTGACTAATTTTCTTCTTTGATTGTAAAAGGAGCTAATGATAACTGGTTCAGCTCTAGGTATCTCCATAGCAGATATCTAAAGGCAGGTGAGATTAATTTTGCTTTCCCAGAGGGGAAGTTTGAGAACTTGGTGGTGTCTGGTCAGGTGTGTAGAGGAGGAAAATACCACATCTCTTCTTTGGAGAGGTTGTCACTCCAACCAACCCCCTGCACAGTGGATGTAGCCTTCACTTTATAGCTGACGCAGAAAGTCACAAACCCATGGACTTAAGGAGGACAAACTCCCATTCCTCTTCCTATAACTCAGTTGGTGTGAAGAGGACGGATCAGCAACTGCCTCATCATGCTTTTCCTGCGGCAGATTTTGCTGAGATCATTTCACACCATTTCCGCTGACTGATAGTCCTAAAGTACCCTTGTACTTTCAAACTTGTTATTTTAAAATGCAGCTTCTGTGAGTTCAATCAGTCCCAAAATGCTAATGCCTAACCATTTGTCTTCCTGGAGTTCAGAAGCCTGATTTGTGCCCTTGGTATAATTTGGAGAGCAGACAAAAGATGACTTGCCTCACTTTTCATGCTTTAGATCTCCCTGGTAGCCAAGGATTTGTTCAGGTAACTTTAAATATCTAGAGAAACGTGCAACCTGTTATCTGTAGTGTGTGGCTGCGACTTGGAGCTCCCTCAGCCACAGCCCCTGCATCGCTGGCAGATGCTCTGGCGCACGCTGCAAGCAGGGTGAAGCACCTCTGTTATCCCACTCAGTGCAAAGTGTCTGTTGAAAGTTCAGGATCTGGCCACATTTCTGAAGTTGAAATACTGACATAAGGCATTTTGCCTCTGTCTTTGTCATTCCTTTCGTTGGGCAGATATTGCTGGGGCAGAAGTACAACACCTCCGTTGACTGGTGGTCTTTTGGTGTCCTCTTGTACGAGATGCTTATTGGCCAATCTCCTTTTCACGGCCAAGATGAAGAGGAGCTTTTCCAGTCTATCCGTATGGATAACCCATTTTACCCTCGCTGGCTTGACAAGGATGCGAAGGACATTTTGGTGAAGGTAAGAATAACTACATATCAAACAAAAGTCTTTTCACCAGAACTGTCTTCTTTGATTTGTGCATCTTCAGCTGTTGTTCAGAGGAAAAAAAAACAGTGTGTTAGGACCAGAAAGAATCAATTCCTTGTCTGTGGACCTCAAAGAACACCTGACCTAAGTCATAAGGCCATCTTTGTGTCTTCTTTCTCCTGAGCTATGGATGATGGCTCTTCACATCCTGTAAGTAGGATTGCAGGTTATCACATAGCAGCAGAGATCAGTTTCTTTGCAGAGCACTTCTTTAGGTATAAGGCATGTTAACTTCTGGAAAAGTTATTTTGACAGGCGTCAACTGAGGTTTACAGGCGTCCTTGGAAAATAGGAGGTCGAAGTAGTTCTTGTGCCTCAGAGATATGAGGACATATAGGGTAGTTTGCTTCGATGTTCAGGTTGACTTTCATTGGAGAATGTGTTACATCTTTGCACTGAGCTGAAGAGCAAGTTTATAAAGCTTGAGCTGTGTCCTGAAGTAGCAGAGCCCACTGAAGCTAGTAGCGCCATGTCATCTGGATTTTGGGCCCTTTTAATCTCCTACATAGCAATGCATAATGTCTTTTGTGAGTAGAGCACTTCTCCATTCCCCTCTAATGGGTATCCTTCTCATCTTTTAGCTTCCCTTCTATTATTACACTGATTTTGTCATTGCCTCCTTCCTAGCCCCAGCCCTTTTAGCATTGTAACATGCATGGTTTGGGATGCAAATTATTCTAGAGTTGCTGCAAGATAAAAATGCAATGAAGTCACAACTAGTCTAACAAGACACTGCCCTCAGTCAGGCTTTGAACTGACATTGAACATGATCTAAGATGTCCTACCTTGCAATAGAGCATGGTGAGAGAGCTTGTACATGGGGTTATAATGGCTCAGCTGATGTGAGATAACTTGTTCGTCACAAGATTTTGGTCCTATTTGACATACAGTCCCTATGTTGACTTTTGTATTTACAAAGCGACAAGACAACATGTAGCATTCCGCTAGAAAACAACTGGAGAACAGATTCATTTTGCATCTGTGCTGTGTACAGCAGGTCTCAGATGTTTAAGTATCACTATAAAATGATAGTAAAGAAAGCAATCAAAAGCAGTTGTTCAGGTAGACGTACCAAGCAGACTGAGATTTTGAACATCTATTTCCAGGACATACACTGCCATCTTTCTGCACAACTGACCTATACTTCTGTCAGAAGAAGTATAGGTATATAGTATAGAAGTATATAGTATATTCTGTCAGAATTGGAGATGGCAATCATCTTTATACCAATCAATAAACTTCATTTCTTAGGGCTTTTCTCTCTATAGCTCTATATTCCACCCTGCTTAATGCCTGTATTATGAGCACAGAACTTAACCTAAGGAATCTGCACTGCTGTGTAATCAGTTTTCTGCAGGACACTTCATTTTTGGTGAGGCTTTGGCCACACTGTTCACCAAAGCCTGATGTCTGTAGGGTTTTTTTTCAAACAGGCCCTCCGTGGTCCATACAACCAGATGCTTTTGGCATTACATAATTCTGTTTGTTCTTTGCTGACTTGTACGCTCACTGTTGGCCGAGCAGAGTAACAAGAAACTTCTACTGTATGCAACCCAAATCCATTCTGAAATGACCTCCAATAGTAAAGTGCTTTTGAACATTTGTCCTTACTTCTGAAGTAGGACATCTTGGGTCTATTCAGGTCACCTGCTATCAAGTGTTGCCACTATTCCTCTCCGTTGACTTTACCAATCATCCATCTAGGATCTGGCGTGCTATGGGCCAGCTAGCCTGGAGGCCCCAGACCTTTTACTGCAGATGTAAAGGTAAATTTTAAACTATTCACACCCACAAGTACAGCAATATTTTAGCATTACTTCCTGCTCATGAACACTGAGAGGAGCTCTGAAATGTTTAGCACTCCTGAAGCTCTCCTCCAGAAACACTTCAGAGCCAAATGGCCCCTGCCCCACCATAAAAACTTATATGACAAAAGAGGCTAAACTGAAGAGTGGGCTTAGACCTGTGTGTAGCTGATGGTGTAAAGACATGGCCCCAGCTCTAGCTTTTTCCTACCTTAATTAGGACTAAAAGAATTAGTCATCCACATGACTTATAGCCTGTAGTGTACAGCAAATGCAAGCTGTCTAAATTGGGAGTTTTGAAAAAGTAGGTGGTTGTCAGCATTGGAGCTGCTCAGTGGAACAAAGCAAGCACTTCCAGGGTGTCTTTTATCTCTTCTTTAAGTGTGTAAAGGAGGTCAGATTGTTTGCATGTAAGATACCTGGTTTTCTCGATTAATTATAAAAGGTCAAATACTGACACTCCAGATGTCCCAGGGCATAGGAGGTGGATGCAACCTTACATAGGCCAGACTAGTATTTTCACAAAATAAATCTTGACAACAAGAGCTGTCCGAACAAGAGTTTCCAAGTGCAATCCAGATATTTCACCTGTGTAGTTTCTTATTTGTGTGCTCAGACACATATGTTGTTGCCACTGTGGCAAATTTGTCCTCTCTTTCCTGCAAAGAAAAAATAAGGCCAACATCTCTCATTACTGACATATTAGGTTAAGAATCTAAACTGATCCCCCAATCAGAAATTTAGTAAGTTAGCAGAGTCTTCACATTCTCATCAACTGTGCTTGAGTTTGAAGTCTGAGACTCTGTCCTAATGAATATACTCTTATTGATGAAAAAGTAAGGTATTTTTCTTCAACATTCTAGCTTTTTGTGAGAGAACCTGAAAGGAGACTGGGAGCAAGAGGGAACATACGCCAACATGCCTTTTTCCGAGAAATAAACTGGGAGGCTTTAGAAGAAAGAAGGATGGAGCCTCCTTTCAAACCAAGAGTGGTAAGCATGTATCTTCCATTTCCACCCATATCGTGTCTTTCTTGCCTGAATCATTCATTGCCCAAATGTTTAAACTCTCCAGGACATGTGAGCAATAAACCAAAACCAGGACCCACAGTAATGTTATAAACCCATTTGTTTAGGGGCACTGTCCAAAGCCTTCAGACATGAGTCTTTAATGTCAGAGACCTCAAAGCCTGTTTAGATTAATGGAATTAGCATTTTAAAGATGTATAAATGTCTTCCTCACCCTGGAACTAACAGTTTTAGCTGCCAATTTAAGGCTTTCAAAACGCCCTCAAACTGTCAGGGTTTTCTTTTTGGGTAGCTCTGCACACGGAGCCTCCCTGTCTAAAAGCAAATGGAGTAACTTGGTCTTGGGCAGTCAGGATGGAATGTGCTCACTCTTACTCATATGTCCAAATGCAGATTAAATTGTTCACAAGTTGCCTGGTATGTTGTGCGTATCAGATGCAAGCAGCTGAAGGCATCTACAGTTTATATCTGCCATGGTGTCCAGTTATTGGGAAGATAATTGTGAGCTATGTAGCTCTTTTGGCTGGGTTGCCTGGCTTAGTCAGCATGACTACTCTTTTTGGATGGCTTTAAGACCGTGTCTGGCATGCCCAGACCTGAGAAACTTTAAATTACTCATCACTTTCTCAGTTACAACAGCAGGGGTCTGAATGCCACTTAAAAACACCTTTCTTTAGTCACACGAGTACATCCCATTCTGTAGGGATTATCTTCCATTTCACAGCACAGGGTATAGAAGGAAAAGCAGTTTGAGTAACCGAGTGATCAGCTAAGGCAGGATGGTCCTGACCATCAATAAGAGTCCTATTAAGCTATTAAATTCATATTAATAGTAATAACATAATTTAATTTGACAAGTGCATAATGCTTTCATTTCACAGTCTTTCACAATTCTTATTTAATTGAAGGGTCCAGTCTGCAGTGTTACACAGTTGTAACATCCCTGCCTGGCGGAACTCAATCATCACAGGCTCAGTGCCTCATATATAATATTTATTCCCATTACTACTTCAATAGGATGGTAATAAGTGATTAGCACTGCCTGCTGGATATTAAGAGCTCAGACAAAAGTTCATTGCAGTTTGATATGTTACTGTGCACTGACTGAGCTGGAGTAACTCATCGTTGTGCAAAAGACCAAGAGCAAATGCATTGCAGGTTTGTTGGCTCAGCTGAGCTTGCATCCAGCTAGTTGAGCTGATCCTGTAAGAAGCAGTTTGATAGGGTCAGTACCGTTGTAATCCAGATCTCAATATTAGTGGTTTGACATCTTCTTTTTTCTCTTTTCTTGAAGAAATCTCCAAGTGACTGCAGCAACTTCGACAAGGAATTTCTCAATGAAAAACCTAGACTGTCGTGTGCCGACAGAGCACTGATTAACAGCATGGACCAAAATATGTTCAGCAACTTTTCTTTTGTGAACCCTAAAATGGAGAAAATATTTTCCTGAGATCTACCTTACCGAGGGAATTCTCAGTAGTGGTTTGAGTAACACTTTGTCAACTGAAGACTGTATCGTGGTTAATTTTATCAAGAACCCGACAGAAAAATGCCACGATTAAACATTTTACCATGCCTGGAGCTTATTCCAGTCTGTGGCAGATGCCAGCCACTCATTCATTAATGATGAAGATTCTTCATGGTATCTTTTAGTCTGTCTTCTCCCTTTTCACAATGTTCTCGAAGTTGAGAGCATCTGAAAATGAGGAGGTGCCAAAACCTGTTCTCCACTACTTGTACACACAGCCAATGGGTTTCTCTGTAAGACAAAACAAATATATTTAATCTTCTGGTTATGTCAGTGCCCATTTCTGCAATTCTCACCTTGGCCCTTCTTCACCATCCTAATGACAGACAAGTGGTTTGCTCAAGGCTTGAGGGCCTCTGGGAACACTTCAGGCTGGGTGCTTTGGTAACTTCCACTTGTACATGTGCAGACTTCTGCATAGGTGCAATTTTACTCTCTACACGTCTTAAAAGTAATATTCACAGGTGTTAGGATTTGATATCGCTCCACTGGGACAGAGACTTTGCAGGTGCTCATTCCAGCATCCATACATCTCACTCAGAGGCCCTGGATCTAAGGACTCAACCCCAAAGGAGAATTGTCGCCATGTCCAGCAGGAAACCTTGAAAACCCCTGTTCTAAAGCTTTAACTGTCCTCACGCCACCAGGCTCAGTGAAAAATCTGGACTAGGCTTTCTGGAGTTTTATCCTAAAACTGCATGAAAAAGGTGGAAGACGTTTCCTCAAACCATTATTTAAGCATTGTAAAACTGGCCTTCCAGTCACAGCATTGGCACATTTTACTTGGAAGTTAGTAATTGGTCCTTGCAAATGCTGATAGGCTTTGTATTGCTCTAAATGATGTCCCAGCTCTTTGGCATGCATCACAGTCGTAGGTCAACAAGTTATATCCGGCAGTCACAGGCAGGACAGCATGTCAGGTGAAGGTGGTCCTCTCCTTCACCTCATGACATTTTGCTATGTGTTCTGTCCCTTTGCAGGGGACAGAACATTTCTGTGGAAATGTGGATGGGTTAAAAAAAAACTTTTCTGTGATCCTTTCATCATGGCATCCTTTTAAGTAAAGGTGCTCTGTTTTCTGAGGTTGGAGAGATGAACCAACCAGTGACTCCTTGTCAATGAGACATTGGTTAAACGCCAGGTCAAAATTAAGTCAAAGCCCAAACAGGTGATTCTGTAATATCCTAGTCCTGGATAATCACCCCAGCTGGTGTTAGACCTAATTGAAGTGTATGCATTTGGAGCTTCATTGCAGAAAAAAACCCAGTCCATGGAGAAGAGGAGCTCTAGAAGGTGAGTTGTCACACAATCAGATTCCATTCAAAGGTACCTTTCTGGCTCTGCTGGACTGTCAACTTGGATCTCCCAAGAGTGAACACAGCCTCGCAGGTAGTGCTGGGATACCACTGGCAGTGGTTGCAGGCACCAGATCCTGGAAGACCAAGAGCAGAGGTGCCTAAGACCAACAGTAAAAGCAGAGCACCCTGGAAAAGGTTTCAGTCCAGTGACTCTCATAAAATCCTTGGTTGTGCTGTATGAAACACAGGGGGCATCTGTGCTCGTAGTTTGTGCAGCTGGTCATTGTGTTTAATTAGAACAGCTAACATGAATTTTTTAAATGCCAGTGCTGTTTGTACAGTTAAATAAAATGTTGTGTACAATTGGAAAATGGGATTGAAGTGGTTAAATAGGGACAAAGAGCAGAGGTGCTTAGAAAAGATATTGAAACAGCTCTGCACTTTCTGGGGGGGATGTTTCCCAGGGGAATTTCAACCCATAGATACACGAGATCAGTGAGCATTTGAACAATTGTAACTACTCTACGAAATGGTATGTAAAATGAGGATTTGGCGCTGCAAAAGGTGTCCATGAAGGGAGTAAAATATTCCTTTTCACTACCAGAACGTGGCACAGATCTAAATGGGGTCTGCTATCTCAAAGGGTTTGCAAAGCCAGATGTACAGAGGTCATTATTATTAGAGGACAATGTTCCTTTGACAACTGAATGAGGTTGGATCAGCCAAGTCCTGAGAGGGCTGGACTCTATCCACATGCTATAGATGGAGTCTGGATGGCCTTATTCAGGCTAGAGGCTGCATTTCTAGGCATTTGAAGATTGGCAATATCCCACGCCGAATGACTGTTAGGGATGTGTTCTTTGCAACGGCACAGTAGTTTGTGCTTGACACCAAAGCAGGGACACCCTGAGAGTGTAAGCTAAGGAAGAAGGGTGCTGAATCATTTCTTGTGTTTGAGTAACTGAAGAGTAACAGGATTAAACACCTCTCTGACCAGAAGCAGGGCTACACTCCGGCTATGGTCCGGTGTATCTAAAGCAGCCAAGAGTAAGAGTGACTCGTAAAGGAGCACATTTGAGTAACTGCTAGAGCTGACACAGTTCTAGCCTTACTGTAGAGCTTTTGATGCAAACCACAAGCAGTGCCGGCTCCTCTCTACCAGGTGTGTTCAGCTAAAAAAAACCAAAACCCATTGAGAATGGGGGGAGGGAGACGGGGAGAGGTGAGCACGAGCCACCACAAACGAACGTGCCGTGTGTTACCAGTGCCGCAGCTTGAAAACCCTCCCAGCTGTGCCTGTAGCCTACAAAGAGTGACGTGATAAGCAGAAAGCGTTTTCCTGTGGTGGCAGCGATTGAGAGATAGGAGCTGATAAGGGCTGAAAGCCAAACGCCCACACAAAAAATGAGCTGAAGCCCAGGTACTCACAGAGATGTTCCTTTGCCTTGGTTAAACCTGGCACCTCCATAACCATCTTTTCGTCTCTTTTTTATACTTTCCCCTTCTCCATAAAATATTAATTTTACAGCATAGTAGATGGGGCTTGCCAGGTCTGGTTATTCGTTTGCTGATGGCCAAATCCTATTTAGGAGACTCATGGGATCACAGTGCTGCTGTGGGTCCATGAAACCTGCAAACATCAGGGTCTGACCTCCAGCACTACCCACTTCAGCTCAGGTTTTGGGATCCTTAACCACCCTACAGCTCCTTCCCCAGTACTGCTGCTTTACTGACAGATGCACAAAATTCTGCTTGTGGACATTCACCAGACTAAACCTCAGGCTGATAAACAGGGCGAGACAAGTGGGAGTCACCTGTGAGTGACAGCCCTGATTTCAGGTCTCCTGCAAAGACCTTCAGGGTTCTTCCAGAGGAGGTTGGTTCGTCTCACAGCTCCTCAGCATGAAGCCCAGTGGTATGGTTGCCTATCCCATAGAGAAGACTGACTACCATCCTGTAACCCACCATGCTCTTTGCTGCCTCTGCAGACAGGAAAGGCAATTTTGCTTGGTGGTTACCAGGCACATCTTGAAGTGAGATGTATCACCAAAAGTCCCTGTCTGCCAGTACAGCTCCAAATAGTTGGTACAGCAAGTAGGTATGTTCTTCCCATTACTATTGTATTTGTATCTTAGGTACTTAAAAGCCAAGTAAGAGATTACAGATGGGATCTAAACTGCTGTCTTACTCCAAACAATGCCAGCTTAGCTAGTCTATCACCTACAGCAGCTAGGATCACAACCAATATGTGGCCCAAAGCATGCCTTGCGGTGTTGTGAAGCCAGTGGAGGTCTCAGTGCACACCACAGGAAGCTTTTCTACCTTCTTTGCTTTTTATCTTTGCCGTATCACAGCAGCCAAGACAGTGCATGCAGAGCTGGTGAAATAAGGAATTAATGTATTTCTAGATCTTTTGTAGCTGGCATTGGTTGCAAGCCAGTAGTCCTGTACAGATCAGAGACTGTACCTGACATGTTGGGGTCCAGTCTACTGTTTGGTAACAGATGGAATGGAATCCTTTGTCCTCTGTATTACCTTAATGTATATATACATGAAGATATGAAATAATGGAAAAAGAAAAGTGAAACAAAGGAAAAACACAGAGCTGTGGAAGATGAAACAAGCACAGAAAAGGAAAGTAGAGAGGAAAGGAGGAATTTAGACTAGACATAAGGAAGAATTTCTTCACTATGAGAGTGGTGAGGCACTGGCACAGGTTGCCCAGGGAAATTGTGGCTGCCCCATCTCGGAAAGTGTTCAAGGCCAGATTGGATGGGACTTTATGCAGCCTGATCCAGTGGGAGGTGTCCCTGCCCATGGCAGGAGGGTTGGAACTGGATGATCTTTAAGGTCTTTCCTACAGTCTGTGATGTATCCCACAGCCCTATTACCCCAAGGCACCTCCAGCAGCAATGGACACCTTGGTGTAAGCAACTGAATCATAGGATCATAGAATCATAGGATAGTTAAGGTTGGAAGAGACCTTAAAGACCACCTAGTTCCAACACCCTGCCATGGGCAGGGACACCTTAAACCCATCCAGGACTCTGGCGTAACTGCTGTATAAGACCTTGGAGTATACTCAGTCCCCAGACCTGAGATTTCTCATCAAGGCAATGACGTTGCCTCCAAAGCTCAAGTAGGTTGAAAGCTCAGCTAAATAATTTGGTTAAGATTAACCTACAGGAATGCTTAAGGGCACAGACTCTTCTTCATTTCTAATTTTCACATGTTAAATTAAACAAACCCCTTAATCTCTGTTCCAAGAAGCAACTGGATTCTATCTGTCTGGGACCCAGCTATCACTCAACCTGTACTGCTCTGCTGCCTAAACAAAAACCTGCCAGTATACAGCAGCTGGAGAGGTGAACCATTATTTTAAGAACCACCTAGAGGAAAACATACTGTTTGAGCGAAGAGAATGTAAAAATTAAGCATTACATTTAATTTATGATGTGGCCCTTTCTTTTAAAGGAACATAAACAGAAAATATTCAGACATCAAAGGAAAAATCTCAGCTTTCACTTCTAAATTCTTTTTTATTATTGTTGTTAGCCTCCCAGTAGCAAAGGAAATGAGTTCTCTGGTAATCATTTCCATTTAATTTTCAGCTCCTTTCTGTTGATAGCATTGTATATAACTATTTTTCTAACAGTTGCTTTAAATGTGTACTTGGATATTCCATTCAGATGGTGGTGAAAGAAAAATCACTTCCAAAAAAGCCATTTTATCTCTGCTGTACATGAGCTCGGAAGGGTAATGTGATATCTCAGAGAGTATATTTATTTTAAATCATTGGTATTTTCCACCAGGGTGAAATTATACAAGATATAACCTCTCATTGCCTCTCTTTTTCTCCTCCATAATGTCATGGGGCCAAAGTAGTGGAGAAAAAGGGACAAAATAGCAACCCTCATTCAAAAGAAGCAATAATCTACCCAGAAAATCAATGCAATTCTGGTCATGCTAGGCATAATGAAAAGAGTAAAAAATTGACAAAATGGGGAAAATGGAGCATGCTGTTATCATAAGGATAATAAATCCCAGACCACAGTGGCATTTTTGAGATAGTGGGGTAGGAGTCAGCAGTGACACAAAGTGGCCTTTCCTGAAAACGATGGTGTATTTTAGTTCTTCAGGAGATCTGGTGACACTGGAATTCAGATGGAATAGTGGAGCATTAGCTGTTTTCTTTGTGCAGGGCTGTGTCCACACAAAATCACATATTTTCTTCTCTTTCATTGGGTGAACAAGAAATAATGGAATAAATAGAAAGTTTCCTCAAAATATTCTTCTTGTGTGGGACAGAAGTCAGTTTAATCTACTGCCAGGCATAGCAGCTTTCTTCACTGCTCTCAGCAATGTCCTCAGCAAGTTTAGGATTTGGATGCACAATTCCTGAAAGCCTGGCCATCTTTGATCATGAAAATTTAGTTCATATCAGTCTCTCTTAGACTGTTTTTCTCGCATTCACTCACTGCATTTAAAATATTCCTTCCTTTTACTCAGTGGAGAAATTTGCTGATGTCAGGATCTCTGAACAGATGGGAGAGCAGTATTGATTATGCAGTTGAGAGTAGGACATAAATAGCTTGTTAAGAGTAAATAATAATAGTTTAAATGCTATGTACAAACCTTTATAAAACCTAGTGAAGCAAATCAAATAATCCTTCCAGAAATCTATTCAAGTTTTTAACAAGGTGATGAAATTCAAGAGCCTTTTTCACTTACTTATGTTAAGGCTGGTATAGAGCTGATTGAATTAACAGTCTGGAACTGCTAGAAATGAGCCTGCCTTCAACATCCCAGCCAAATGAGATGTTTGCAGATGATGTGTGAAAGGGAAAAGAGAATTGATGAGGGAGAGAGAGCAGGAGGACAGGAGCTGCAGAGTGCAAGCCATTTTTGTTCATAGTAGAGAGGGAAATTTATTTTTCATCATAAATTCAGAGTCTGGGCACAAACTCACTCTGTTGTGTGTGACATTCAGATTGGGGTCTAAGGCAGAGCATGGTATAAAGCCATGGATGAAATGCATCCTTATTGATTTTGGTTCATGTTTGCTATGTGTGAAGTCCTTCTGAACTGAGAGGTTTGTGAAGTCTGTGTTCAGAATCCATCTGCCCCTCCATCCGCTAACCACATGGTACCAAGCTACCCTGAATGGTCATGTTAAGTAGGAAGATAGGTTTAAATTTTCAGGTCAGGCAACAAAGAGGAGATCGGGAGAAAGAAAATTGATTTTGCACTTGGACTGCTATTACCACTGGTGTAAATGCAATGCTTTCCTGATTTACATTTGTGCCGATCCATCAGAATTGGGTCAAAGTCTGTGGCAGAGACTGAGTCAGTCAATGAAGAATGTTTAAAATTATAATGATAGCTCAAGTTGGGGAATGGGATATTTTCACCAAAAAGAGGTCTTGCGAAATATTTATTTGGGAGAAAACAGAATTTTCCTGGGGACCAATTCCCTGTTGTTTTCACATTAACCTGTTTTAGCTCCAGCTCAATCAATAGCCAAGAGATGGTTCAGCAGCACAGCCACATTACAGACACTCAAGCAGGTGCACACGGATATGCACCCATGCAGATGCACCCACACTGACGGCAGGGCTGGCCTTTTCCTCTGAAATGCTGGAGGTGCCTCTTCCAGAAGGACATTGCCTCCCTCAAGTGTTCATTACTGCTGCTGCAGAAATAAATCATAGAATCATAGAACAATTTGGGTTGGAAGGGACCTTTAACGCTCACCTAGTCCAACCCCCCTGCAGTGGGCAGTAACAACTTCAACTGGACCAGGTTGCTCACAGCCCTGTCCAAACTCACCTTGGGTGTTTCCAGAGATGGGGCATCTACCACCTCTCTGGGCAACCTGTGACAGTGTTTTACCACCCTCATTGTAAAAAAAATTCTTCCTTATATCCAGCCTGAATCTGCCATCTTTTAGTTTAAAACCGTTGCCCTTTGTCCTATCGTTACACCCTTTGGTAAATAGTTCATCCCGATCTTTCTGATAAGCCTCCTTTAAGTACTGAAAGGATGCAGTAAGGTCTTGACAGATCCTTCTCAAGGGTGCACAATGCCAACTCTCTCAACCTGTCTTCATAGAAGAGGTGTTCATCCCTCCAATCATTTCTGTCACCCTCCTCTAGATGCACTCCAAAAGGTCTTTCTCATGATAAGGGATCCAGAGCTGGATGCAGTACTCCAGTTGGGATCCCACGGGAATCATACTGCCTTCATCTCCCTAGAGAGAATTGTCCAAACAGAGCAGCAACTCAAAGTTTATGGGGCTTCCCTAATTGCTAAACAATCTGAAACACTCTTCTTGAGTCCTGAATTTCATCCACAATGTGGGGTTGAGCTCCTTGCTTTCTTCCCATGCTGATGCAATGAGCTAGGAGGAAACCCTCCTTTGCTCAGAAGTTTTCAACAGCTGGTTTCAGAGAAGCTGAAATACCATAAACATTCTTTTGAGAGACAAATATGTGGCTCCAGGATTTGCAGCAGAAGCCCTAACCCGGTAATCTGAGATATGGACAGGCAGGAATACAGATCAGTGCAGTGAAGCAAGAAACCCTATGCACTCTTTTAAGCAGGAAAGAAACAATATCTATTACAAAAATTGAAATAATAACTTTGCATGTAATGAATACCTAACTCACTGCTGAAGAACAGTAGGGAGTTTAAGAGCACATCAAATGTTTTAGTAATTCTTGGTGAAACTCTTATGGGATAGGAAAAAAATAATGAGAAAACTCAGAGCTGGGTCAGCCTTTGTGGTACACCAACATCTCTCCAAACATGGTGAGAAGTCCTTGTGCAGGGAAGACTAAGAACAGAGGGATCCTTACAATTTTATCCTCCCTTTCAGCTCCATAGAAGAAAATAAAGAAGGAATAGACCTGTCAAGACGAAAGATGTTTTTGTGGTAATGGCAGTACAGGAAGGATTTGGCTAAAATTCCATGTCCCAGATTTGCCAGAGATTTCTGGGGTGCTCTCAACAAAAGGCAAGTATAATATTATGTGTACACCACATTTTCCTTCCTACAAAATAGAGATGTAAAGTCTTCTTTAAAAAGAAGGTGCTGTAAGCATAAAGCCATAACTCTTTGGACATGCACGATGGTGAAAAACACAGACGTCTACATGAAAAGACTAACAAAAGAAAAGTAAAGTCACGCTTCTCCATATTCATGTTAAAAAAAATAAAGACGGAAATACCCACAATGAAAAATTTTCCTGCAGAGCAGAAGGATGTCAAATAACACCACTAAGGCATCACACTAGCATTAAAGGGAATTACTGCTGTAAACAAGTTATTTGATAAATGGAGAATCTTTTCTTTGCTTCCCTTAATTATTCACAAACAGGTGGTAGTTTAACTAATTTGTTCTTTATTCAAAATAGCTGGTGTAAACATATTTTCCTTTCTCTGATAGCAGAGCAGTAGTGTTCTCATCACTCTTTCCTGGCTATATATGCCACGTGTTGGATATTAAAGCACAAACCAGTGATGATGACTGTGCTGCTACAGCATGAGCTGTATCTAAGAAAAAACTAAAAGGGAGGGGGGAAAGGGGAGGCACGACACACCGACACACCGACACAAACTCTTTCCCTTTTTTTTTTTTGTTGGCAAATTATCTACAGAAAGCTCAGCTTTGTTTGAATAATAAAAAAAGCTTTTACAGATGGCCACAAAACTCTTTGCAATGAGAGCATTCTCATGAATATTTATTCTCAACAATTCCCTGACAACTTAACTTTCCGCAGACATCCTTACAAGTAAACACTCAAACAGTCTTGGGAAAAAAAAAAGCAAATAAAAAGGTTTTGCACATAAATACAAGAACTCTCGCAGCTTGCTTATTTTGCGGCACTATCTAGAAATCTCACCCCGAAGAAAAGCCCTCTTGTGTTCAGCTCTTGAGATGCACAGATGAAAAATCACCTCCTTCCTGAAGAATTTGGTCCAAAGGAACAGGCTGAACAGGCTGCTCAGGGAGGTGGATGAGTCCCCATCCCTGGAGGTATTTAAAAGACAGGTAGATGAGGTGCTCAGGGACATGATTTAGTGGCAGATAGGAATGGTTGGACTCAATGATTTAAGAGGTCTTTTCCAATCTAGTGATTCTATGATACTAAAGGCACTAGAAATGACCTGATACTGTCCTCATTTTACAGAGGAGGAGCTGATGTTGACTACAGTGGAAAGGCTTGTCCTAAATTACATAATAAATGGAAGAATCACAGGATTAACCCCTACTCTCTCTGAATTCTCTTCCTTACACAATGTTTAGATCTAGATACTTTTAACCAGGCAGTGATTTGGAGACTTTTTAAAGTGTGGGTTGTTTGTTTCACACACTTTCACAACTCCAGGCAACATGCCACCTTATACAGGGTACCCTATATATACTTCATAGTTAATATTATTACACTTCATATCCTAGCAGAGGCAAAAACTGGAATTACCCACTTTAATGACCATAGATTCTTTTGCCTCAGTCAAGTTCCACACTCATTATATGATTTTTGAAACTAAGGCAAAGTCTTTTTATGGATTGCCATAGTAAACACGATTTGAATGTCATCGAGTGTAAGGCAGAGAGGCTGGAGGTGTGGAGGCTGATGTATTCAGCTGGAATACTTGTAACCACATGGTTCTTTTACGTGAGTTGAATCATTGCAGATTATGCCGGGCTGAAAGGAAACAGTATATTCTGTGGTGTTTAAAGATGTCACACTCATTGCAGAGCTTTTGGAAACCAGTGAGTCAGCAGGAGGAACACAATACCGGTTCCAGCTATTAGGCAGTTATTTAAAACAAAACAAACAGAAACAAAAAAAAAGCCACTTGTGAATTCAACAGATGCAGTGAATTCCCTGCTTTGCAAAGGCTAAAGTGTTTGCACAGAGGAAAGGGGCACTTTTGTTAACATAAAGGTCACTGCAGTTCAATTATTCGTTCAAATGAATTATTCAGTATTTTCTTTTGATCTCATTGAATGTGGATGTCTGTAAAAAAAATCTGAAGATGCAGAGAAAATCAGAGAGTAGCAAAAAAGCATGTGCAGCAATGGGAAAGCACTAGGACAAACAGCTTATTGATTCATGAAAAAGCACAGCCAGATTATAACTCAACCAAGGAAATGTACATAAAGGCTGAAATGACAACTGACTTCTTGTGAACCACGTCCCTTCTCGTATGTCTCTTGCCTTCCCTGTGCACAGTTGACTTCTGACAGTTGTGTTTCCAGTAATAGACACTAGAAGAGCCTGTGACCCACAACATCCATCACTGAACCCTCTAGATACCCATGTTCCCAGATAAAAGAAGGGTTGAAGTCACTCAAGCCAGAATTAGCTTTTAGTTCTTTTCAGCCCACTTGTCTAGTGTTTACCATCTTTGTTTCAAAGCCTTCAGAGCTATGGTCGGAAGAACAAGTTTCACAGAATTAGGTAGAATTTAGGTTTCAGATTATAACTCATTGCCTTGTTTATCTAAGACAGTGAAATGCTTAACTTCCTTTCCCTGGGAGATGAAAAACTGAAGAAACATTAGACAACACAGCAAAGTGTAGTTACTCTATTCTCTGGCACAGATCTAGTCTCTCTGTGTCTATATATCTAGAAAAACTCAGAAGAGTCTTGGATGGATTCTCTAGATATAACTGGAACGTAAGAGATGGTGGTTTTCATTTTTCCAAACATGGTAATATTATACGTGAAGGCAGGAGCTCCAGAGCTGCATGTCCAGCATCTGGTTGTTGGAGCCAGTTAAAATATCAAAACACTGGGGAGGAAAAAAAAAACCCACAGCATCTTCTGTTCAACAATTATCTGTGCACAGATTTTTAATTGTGACTCATTTGTCAGTCACAGTTCTCTGAAGAGTGCTTTGTGCATCCATCGTATTGTTTATCTTTGTAGTCTATTCTTTTGCAACAGCTGTTTTCATTTGCACTTCATTAGCCTGGTTGGATGATGTTCTCACTGTAAATCTTCCCTTCATCCACTGGTTCTGAGTCCGTAGCACACTTCACTTCTAGGCACCCCTCTTCGGTAAACAACTTGAACTAAGAATTAAATGGAACACTCAGTTTACAGGAATAACTATACACTATATCTTCATATAATGAATCCCTAGTGTTCAGCTATTAAAAGTCTGGTTTTGTTTATAGCCCTGACTGAGAAATGAGGTAAAATTAAATCTGTAAGCTTCCCCATGGTGTTCTGATGGGTGGTCGTTTGAGACTTTTGAGGTGTATTTTTGTCTATGGATTTTATCTCGCCTGACTTTGTTCTTCTTGGATTGAGAACAGAATGAAATCAAAAGTTGTATTAAACAAGGTAAAAATGCAGAGATATGTTTATTTTCAGTCTGAGCTTTTAAACAGCGTAAATGTCCTACAGCTTTGAAGTCTAGTCTTGAAGATACCTTCTTAGGAACTTTCTAATTCTTATGTGCCAGAGAACTGTCCTCTCTTCTCAGAACTCCTCTTCCTTATAACTACAGCTACCTCTTCACGTGGCAATGGCACCAGCCTTTTTTTTTTTTCATGGTTCAGAGATATTTTTTCTCTGAAACAGAAAAACGCAAAACATTGCAAGTAGGTCACCTTTGTGTATAGTTGAGTCAGATTGAAAAAGTACAGACAAGTTCAAAACCAAAAATGGCATGAAAGAAGGCTCTCAAAGACAGAGATGACTCATAATTGATCCATTTCCAGTACAATCTCAGAGAAATCCTTCAAGGACACCAGTCTTAACTATATTAGGTGCTACTATATTGACTCTAAGTAGCTTACTCTTTAACCCCTTTGATTAGAAAAGGACATATCCAGCAATACCCATCTGCCATCATAGTCTTCTCGAAGAACTGCTGTGTCAGTGCCTTCTTGACAAAAGAAAGAAGGGGCCAGCAGATAGTGGCTAGGACAGGGGTGGTGGGTGATCTTTGCCCATGACATCAAATTAGTCTAATTCCAGTACAACACCATTGTGCTCACAGCTCTCCAATTCCAAAGGGTTTGCTGAAACCCTCTGTTTGGGGAAGAAGGAACTCCTTAGTCAGTGGTGTAGTTATTTAAGTTTGGGATGTCCAGTTGGAGACCCTTGATGAGAAGGCAGTACATGTGCTTAAAATATTTTGAGGCTAAGTCTGGCAGATCCCGATGGTTCAAGGGATGCGCCCACAGAAAAATAAAAGAGCATTTTTTTCCTCTATTTCCCAACTTTCACTTTGCACTCCTGTCACACTTCACGAAGGAAGCAAATCACGTCCTTTCCTTCAAGCTTTCTTTCTCGCAAACAAGAAGGAGTATTATTTTTTTCCTATTTTGAGTTCATTTCAAAAACTATTTTTCTTCTTTATCAGAATAAATTTGCAAGGCAAAGATTTGACAGGTTATTGCTTTCACTTCTCCTAGCACAACCCACAGCAGCTCCCATGCAAGGCAGAGAGAAAGAGGGAAATCCCAGCTAGGCGTGTGACTTACAACCATGATGACTTGCAGGGACTATGACTCCATTTAGGACAGCACCTTGATCTCAAGCCACTAGGATAAGTACCTGTGTCCTAAAGTCAGACACTGTAATCCCGCTTTATCAACATGACTTCAATAAATCCAGTGTGAAAGCATCAGTAAGTGATTTCAGCCACTGAAAACACAAGTCTAACAGTGTCTGCCATCCTGTACTGTGGAGAGAAAAACAGTAATTAAAGTTCAGGCACCAGAGCTGAAGTCAGGATGTAATCCAGGCTTGAGGACTCCTCAGATTCATAGAATCATAGATTGATAGAGTCATTTAGATTAGAAAGGACCTTCAAGGTCATCAAGTCCAACCATTAAATGGGATGATTTCACAGAAGGTTCAGCAGACTTTGTGAAGTGGAATGTGCTTATAAAATTAGTACCCCAGATACCTTATTAAAACCAATTTGGACAAAGGAAGGATTTCAGTCCTCGTTATCCTATTCCTTTTCTAGCTAAATATGGATTACAGTGCTGTTCTCTGATTGTTTCCTTCCTTATTTCAGTGTGCTCCATTCAACTTCTGGGCCTATTTATGACAAAATTAGTGGACAGAAAGAAAAAAGTGCCTACAAGACAATTTGTATTGCCAGATAACTAAATATCTCTACTTTTGAGAGCCTCAAATGCTCTCAGAATACTGAAGAGGGAAGAGGAGTGCTTTTCTGAAAGAAGCTGGTCCTTACCAAATTGCTCTAATGTGGAAGACAGCATGAACTACACAGAGAACACATGACAAATAATAATCCCAAATGGCTTCTTTCTCTGTTTGCCTGCATCCTTAAAATCAGCAGATGGGGGTTTTCCTTCAGACTGAGTTGAAGAGGATGGTCACTTATTGCCTAATTCCCTTAAATCAGTTGTAGTTCTTCCACAAGCAACACTTCCCTACTGTTACCGACTAAGGCCAACTTGTAGGTGTGGATCACATCAACTGTCATCTGATGCTGGTGGAAAGAGCTCTAATTTTGTGACTTTCCAACAATGCTTTTAGGCAAAGCTTTTTGATGAGAAAAGGAGAAAATTAAGGGGATACTTCGTTACTCTGGGTGACCAAGTGTGTTCGTTTGTGATTGAAGCCACCCTTGCAAGGCTGTGAGCCCAACTTAGGTAGGATAGAGCATTTTTTAATTGTACCCACCTTGTCGACTGTTACACTTATATCACACTTCCAGCGGGCTGTATGTTGTGCTTGCAATTTGAAATCTCCTTTCCTAATGAATTGCTTTAATTAGCAATGAGTGGAGATTTCCACCAGCAAACTCATTTACTAGAATACACGTGGAAGGTAAATGCAGAAGAATATGAATTGTGAGTGTGTCTTGAAATTAGAACGAATGTCTGTGGTACTTATTTGACAGTAATTGCATGAAGTATTAAATTGGGGTGGGAATGATGGCTGGAACAAATGATTCCTGAGTACTAAAGGTGTCTGAGTCTGGGATATATCTCCTCTTCACTTCTACAGATGCTGAATCCGGTTGAGGTTGCACATGACAGAAAGTTGTTTGCACCTGACACCCGCTTGTTAGTTTAAATAAAAATGAGCTAGCAATCATAGCTAATCTCCTGCTGCTGAGAGGCCATACCAATAATTGCCAACCCTAACACTGTTCCCTGCAGAGAAGCCTGAAACTGGATGAATCAGAGTGATTGCTTCTTAGTCCCAAGGTCACCTCTGACCTCAGAGGGAGTGAGAGATGCCACCCCTTCTCAGGGCAGGAAAACAGGGTGCTCACACTCCACTGAACTATTACATGATGATGCACTCTAATACAGGAGGACCACAAGTCACTTTTTCTCCCACAGGGCCTCCTCTGTGCTGCCTGTGGAAGAGCTGCATGGCTGGGGAATACTACCATTTGTTTATATTAGAATCATAGAATCATAGAATAGTTTGGGTTGGAAGGGACCTTAAAGATCATCCAGTTCCAACCCCCTGCCATGGGCAGGGACACCTCCCACTGGATCAGGCTGCATAAAGTCCCATCCAACCCGGCCTTGAACCCCTCCAGGGATGGGACAGCCACAACTTCCCTGGGCAACCTGTGCCAGTGCCTCACCACTGTCATGGTGAAGAAATTCTTCCTAGCCTCTAGTCTAAATCTGCCCCTCTCCAGTTTATACCCATTCCCCCTCATCCAATCACCACAAGCCTTTATGAATAGCTCCTCTTGAGCTTTATTGTAGCCCCTTCAGGTACTGGACAGTCGCTATAAGATCTCCTCTGAGCCTTCTCTTCTCCAGGCTGAACAACCCCAACTCTCTCAGTCAGTCATTGTAGGGAAGGTGCTCCAGCCCTCTGATCATCTTCATAGCCCTCCTCTTGACCCATTCCAACAGCTCCATATCCTTCTTACATTGAAGGTTCCAGAACAGGATACAGTGCTCCAGGTGAGGTCTCACAAGAGAGGAATAGAGGGGCAGAATCACTCCCCTCGCTCTGCTGTCCACACTTCTTTTGATGCAGCCCGGGATACAGTTGGCCTTCTGGACTGCGAGCACACATTGCCGGCTCATGCCGAGCTTCTCATCAACCAGCACCCCCAAGTCCTTCTCTGCAGGGCTGCTCTCAAGCACATCACCTCCCATAACCTACTGAAAACTGGGATTGCCCCGACCCAGGTGCAGGACCTTACACTTGGCCTTGTTGAACCTCATGAGGTTCTCACAGGCCCACTTCTCCAATGTGTCCAGGTCTCATCCTTCTGGTGTGGCAACCACACCACTCAGCTTGGTGTCATCTGCAAACTTGCTGAGAGTACACTACAGCCCTATCTAATGACACTACACACCCCTGGATCTTAAAACACTGCCTCTTCCTCATTTTCCCTGGCTGTCAATCACAGAATCATAGAATCATTAAGATTGGAAAAGACCTCTAAGATCATCCACTCCAAACATCAGCCCAACACTATAGTGCCTACTAAACCATGTGCCCAAGTGCCACATCCACACATTTTTTTTAACACCTCCAGGGATGGAGACTCCACCTCGGGCAGCTTGTTTCAGTGCTTCATCACTCTTTCAGTAAAGAATTTTTTTCTAATACCCTATCTAAACTTCCCCTGGCACAACTTCAGGCCACTTCCTCACATTCTATCAGTTGTTACTCGGGAGAAGAGACCAACATCCACCTTGCTACAACTTCCTTTTAGGTAGTTGTAGAGAGTGATAAGGTCTCTTCTGCAGGCTAAATAATCCCTGTTCCTTCAGCCACTTCTCATAAGACTTGTTCTTATGAATATCATAAGTGTGACCCCAGGAGTCACAGCCCAGGAAAAGGCTGTCAGTCCTGCAGACTTAAAATGACTACTAAAGCCTGGCTTCAGCAGAGTAAGACTGGTGATAAATGAGGGATACTGGACAGGTTGGAAGAAAAATCTTCAAGTTCTGCTATGCCACCCCTAAGAGGGGTCCCAGCTCCTATCAGCATTAGGTAGTTAGATGCACCCCTTGCCTTAGAGCAGTCAATTCCCTTTCTGATTGTCCTTCTTAATTCACATAGCTTTACTTTCAACATGTTTCCAACTTCTTTATCCCTTTCTTTGAGGTTTCTGTGGCATCCAAAGCCTTGTCTCCTTGCCTCAGATTAATAGATTGTCCTCATGGATATATCTGTTCAGCCCCAGCCTCCACCCTTGAATTCCTTCATTTAGCCTAAACCCATCCTGGTCACTGTTGTTATTCACTGTGTCTTGGGAATATGGTGGCAGCTCCTCAGCAAAGCTGTCTGGAAAAAAACTCAGCTGAAGCAAAACCATCAGAGAGATTAATTTTCTTTAAAGAATTGCAAAAATGATTTAAAGTAATTGCAACCTGCCCTGCTCCTAGGTTAGAAACCAGTTCCCAAACCATGTGGCTGGATATGAAAGGCTTTTACAAATGCTCTCCAGCTGCATTATCTCTTCCAACACTGACATGGGCTGGTGCACAACATCAGTGCTAAACCTCCTTCCCACACTCCCGAGGAGGTGTTTTTGCCTCACCACTTGCTAGGTCAGCTCTGTGGAGGCAAGCATCGTTTCCCAGCTTGACATTATGCAAATAAATAAGGATGGATAGAAGGTAATTCCTGAAACAGGACTGCTATTTTTTGCATTTTCCCTGTTCCTGTATCAATGTCTCATGTCCTGTTTTCTATCTGGATTATAAAACTTCTCATATTTCCAGTGCACTGGGCTGAAACCATCGAAGCTACTAATGTAGGTATGCCAGGGGATACTCCCATGTGCTGAGACCACCTTGCATATCACAGGTTTGCTCTGTGCTACTGACCTGCAAGCTGAAAAAGTAAGGCTGTGGGCAAGCTGCAAGCTAGGAATGGTCCCTGGAATGGACTAATTGCCAAATGTGAGAACAGTTATGGGGCAGCTCTTCACAGAAATAGGCCAAATTTTTGGACGTGAATGTTCTAACACTTCACAAACACGAACTGCGGTCAACAATGTTCACAGCACACTTGACCAGTTTTTATCTATGGAGTGTATGTTCCAGTGTGGTAATGGCCAGGAGGAGCTGATCCACACTGGGAATTCCTAGTTGTGCCCCAAAACAGATCACATAACAAACAAAATAATAGTACAGAGTCAATCTTATCACTGTTTCCAAACCATGGTCTCTAATCTCACAGTTTACACAAACAAGTTATTACATACACGTTTTGTAACCAGCAGCAAATCTGTCATTGCTTCAAATCTGGCCAAATGTCATCTGGTTTCTCTTGCAGATCTCTAGCGCAGGTCTGGGTCAAAAAACAGTCACCGAAGTGACAGCATGGTAGCAGTTACATACAATGATATGTAAAAAAAATTGCTAGGAGCACCTTTTTCATACATAGATTCACTGGACAAGATTTAATGTGGCAGTGCTCCATGTTTCTGGCCAGACGGCGCACACTTGACTTTCCTATGGAGGTATTTTTTCAATGCAGAAGATAAAGTGAGGCCAGAGGGTGGGGAAACAGACTCCCAGCACTAGGCTAAGCCTGGGAAGGTGCTTTTGAGCAGGAGCCCCTAAAGGCTCAGGACCTTGTAGTGAGCCCTGTCAGCTGGTATAGAGCTGTGCCATGGTCCTGTTGCTTCAGACACCAGCAGATAGTGTGTTACATGGGTACACCCAAAAGAGCTTTGCACATCTGCTCTCCCGCAGACTTCTTTCAGACACATGGAAAATTACATACTTTTTCTCTGTGACTAAGGTGAATCCATCTTTCCTACCACAATTCCCTTAAGTCGTTTTCTCTGACAGCCTGGTGATCAAAACACTTAGGTGATATTGAGAACCTGTTTCACCAGACAGGTGAATTCTCACACTCCAAGGAGGTAGTTGCTCCCTGCTCCTTCCTTGTGTTCTCCTGTTTTCCTGCAAACATGTCAATCCCTCTCTTTCCCTGCCACCCCTCTGTCATCATATAGAGATGTCTACAATGTGATTTGCTACATCAAAAATGAGGTGTCTTGGTGCTGCTCTGTAAATGAGTGAGACTTGATCCTGCCCATGGGGAATCTGGAGGCAGGAAATACACAGAGGTTATAAACTTGGGGGAAGGGATTTGGGAGATCTGTGTGAATTTGCAAATGTGAAATAATAGGAGTCATTAATTAACTTCATTTTACTATTTCAGTGGCCTGGGTAAAAGCTTTTTTGTACAAAGTGTCTTTTAAAATAGGCTGAAACTGTCTTTAATTGTTCCAAGGGCTGCCCTGGGAGGGAATTGCCTGTTGGATTTAATAACTTGATAATCAAGTCCAGATATATCCCATCAGACTAGATAATACAAAGTTCCTATGCATTAAAACTTTAAAGGGTGGGGGAATCCTCCAATGCCTGATTTTAAAGGGTGGTTCTAGTGACTTGCTGGACCATATGTGACAGGAACGAGCACAGAGCTAAAGCACTTCCCAGGGTATGAGCGGAATGCATCTTCAATCAATTCTGATGTGCAAACAGAAGAAAAGTGCTGGCTGAAGACCTGGGGGGTGATGGAGGCTTGGAGCCTGGCCCATAATTTATGCTTCTGTCCTGTGTCAATCCAGGGTTTGCCAAAAGTTATTTTTTTTCTCAAGAGAACTGCCAAAGAGATTGAGAATCTGTAGCGTGTTCAATGATGAAAACGGCCTCTGTCCCTTCTCCAGAAGTGAACACAAGATGGTGCTGCCATCCACCGACAGCCAGCCTTGCATGTGGCTTTACACTGTTTCTACTTCTTAGGGTGTTTAAAAACAAGCCCACTTTGGATCCTTTGTTGATGAAACTTGCCAAGAAGTCTCTGGGATACTGAGAATGAGAAGCTAAAACATCTCTCTGGCAGCCTGACACAAATGGACAGGGTTAAACTCATGTTGCACAAGAGCTGCAAGAAAAGATGCCATGAAGTATTTCTCAAGGACTCACCATAACTCTCACTGCGGGGAGAAAATTCCCCAGGGAAAAATGACCACTGCAGTGATCTCCTGTGATGAGTCTCTGTAGGAGATGAGCTGGGTTAATGCCATGATACCCACCAAAATCCTCAATAGTCCAGGCAGAAAGTGCCAGAGGCAAATGCAACACAAACTGAGTATAAAGTAGCAACAGAAAATGCACCGTCCAGGATTAAACTGTAACCAAATTCAGATCTGCTGTGTCTGCAGTGTTCTCACCACTGTCAGCATTTGGGAAAGACTTCCCAATCCACTGCGAATGCAATGCAAATTCCCAGGCCAGTACTTTGACCCTCTCAAAGGAAAAACTAATGATTGATGTGTATGAGACTTGAGGAATGGACAAAGCTGAGCCAACATCAAAAAAGGAACAGGGAAAAGAGGCATGAGGTACGAGGGAGATGGAGCAGAGAGCAACTCACTGCTTCCAGAGTCATGAGATTATGATGAGAAGCACTAGGAAAAAGATGTGCCAAACTAACAATTCTTAATGAAAATACAGGAATTCAATTCCTCGTAGACTCAAAAACCTTCCTTTCCTGATGTTTGTGTCTGCAGTATTCAGTACAGTTTTGGGCGCCACAGTATAAAAAGGATATCAAGGTACTGGAAAGTGTCCAGAGAAGGCCAAGAAGTTGGTGAAGGGTTTAGAGGGGAAGTGGTGTGAGGAGTGGCTAAAGTCACTTGATCTGTTCAGCCTGGAGAAGAGAAGACTGAGGGGAGACCTCATCGGAATCCACAGCTTCCTCACAAGGGAAGGAGGAGGGGGAAGTACTGTTCTCTTCTCTATGGCAAGCAATGACAGGATCTGAGGGAATGACAGAAACATGTGCAAGGGAAGGTTTAGGTTGGGTATTAGGAAAAGGTTCTTCACTTAAGGAGTGGTGCACTGGAACAGGCTTCCCAGGGAAGTAGTCCTGGCACCAAGATTGACAATATTCAAGAAGCATTTGGACAATAACTTCAGACATATGGTGTGAATGTTGAGGTTGTCCTATGAAGGGGCAGGACTTGGACTCACTCTTTGTGGGTCTCTTCCAACTCAGGATATTCTGAGATTCTATGACTCCATAAATTCTGTAGGCAGGTGACTAAGACATTTATGGTCTACACAACTGTGCCCATGGTTCTTACATTGGGCTTTGCCGTCCCCTCTTTAGGGGCTCTTACAAGCCCTTAGCAACTCTTCTTTCTACCCAGACACTTGGTTGCAAAATCCTTGGGAATGTAATTTCCCAGGATCTGTCCTACTCTCTGCTGAGTGCAATTAAACCCAGCCAACTGGTTCAATGGGTCTTGGTGGGACATGCAGCATTGTGTAAGCCTCTGTCTGAAGCAAATGAGGCTACAGGAACATTTCTCTCCTCATTGGGGACGTACACTTCAAAAGCATAACGCGGGTACCCTTTTCACAAGGAGAAAGAGAGCTGTTTTGTGGGTTTTGGCTCTGAGGCTCACAGTGACTAGCTCTTAATCTCTTGGCTTCCCATTGTAGAACAGATCTTTTACAGGTGTCCTCCTCACACTTATGGAGCTTTGCTCTGGCAGGACTGAAGGCTGTGTCTTGCAGAGATGTGGTCTTCACATTTTCTCAGGTGGGTTTTTTTTTCCCCTATCAAAACCAGAATGTTTTCCCCCTCCCATGGCCATATCAGTGGGTCAGTGGAGGTACCTCAAGCTGCCATCCTGGTAACATCTGAATTGCAGTCCAGGTAGGTGTCAGTAACACAGGGAAGACAGGCAAGCTGTTATTGATAGTTGCACAACAACACGAACCAAACCATCTTCTTTCAGTCCCCACAACTGGTTTGATGCCATTCCTAGAAGTCTCTAAGCTTCCTCCTACAAGGCACAAACAGACATTACTAAATGTCAGTTCTCACCTGGAAGTGCCTATAATTTGAGGCTAGGCTCTGCGAATCGCTTGCAATTTGATAGTGTATCAAGTTAATAGCTGAGTGATTGGAGCTGAATAAACCAAGCAGTAGAAAATTATGGTGTGGCTCGGATCTGCATCAATTCAAAGGGTGAACATTGACTACTATGGTCAAATCCTCATCCTTTAGATCTCTATTTAGCTACCACTTCCCTGAAATTACTTTGACTTTTGGTAATAACCAATCTACTACTTTATGCTAGTTTGTTTTCATGGGTGCTTGTTTGAGGAGACTTGCCCCACCTGAAAAGACTGCTTGCAATTACTTGATACCTTTCCACTGTCACACAAGCTTCTTCCTTTCTGTTGCTATTTCTGTGATATCTAATACTTTTAAAATAAATACAACACGGGTGGGGATGTGGTGACAAAAACCCATTACAGGCAGACTTGCACAGCTCACTAGTCCTAGAGCTCTGGATTTTTTTTTAAATTTTAAGCAGGTGACCAGGTTTTAGAAAGAAAAAAGTAGACCAAGGAAAGCCGCTGGGGTAGAAACCACACCAAGCCTGACAACTTCTGGTGGCTGACAAGAGCATCTGCTTTTCTGAGTTACCTCCTGGTACCACTATACCTTGTCAGGGACAGATGTAGAGGATCATAACATGCTTGGAAGTCTCCTATATTACGGCATTTTTTTGTTAGGTACTTGCATTCCAAGAAAGATGATGATCAGAAATTCAGGTCCTTAGAGTTGCACTTTTAAGCTGATATATCATCAGCTGAAACTTTTGGGCTCGATGCTAAGCAGTAATAAACATTATTCCAGTCACATCCATGGCCAGTAAAATAATTACACAGAATCTTTTAGGTTGAAAAAGACCTCTAAGATCATCAAGTACGACCATAAACCTAACACTGCTAAGTTCACCACTAAACCATGTCCCTAAACACCAAATCTACACATCTATTAAATACGTCTAGGAATGGCTACTCAACCCCTACCCTGGGCAGCCAGTTCCAATGCTTGACAACCCTTTCCATGAAGTAATACTTCCTAATATCTAGTTTAAACCTCTCCTGGCCAACTTGAGATCATCTCCTCTTGTCCTATCATTTATTACTTTGGAGAAGAGACCAACACCCACCTCGTTACAATCTCATTTCAGGTAGTTCTACAAACTTATAAGATCTCCCTTCAGTCTCCTCTTCTCCAGACAAAACAATCCCAGTTCCCTCAGCTGCTCCTCATAAGACTTAGGGTCCAAGACCCTTCACCAGCTTCTTTGCCCTTCTTTGCACACACTCCAGCAGCACCTAAACTCTCAACTAAAGCTGAGACATCTTTCCTCAAGGGTCAAGCACTGCTGCACTCCCTGACGGCAGGTACCGTACATCTAGGGATACTGCCGGTGGCTAAACGATCTATCTGTCTAGTCTCCTTGATTCCTAAAGGAAGGCACAGAAGACTGACTCTACAATGATATAGACATTTTCTGTCCAGGACCATGCGAGAACTGTCAAATGTATTCATCAACTGCACAAATGGTAATAGCATTCACTCACCAGCAGCTTGGCAGGGGTTCGAAGCAGTGACCTAGAAGTTAAAGGCTCTTTGTTTATTACTAATCCCTGGAGCTATGCAGTCTCAAAGCCCTTCCCTTTCTGTGCAACACAAGACCAGCTTTCATAGCGGTACCCTGAGCCCAGTGAAGTCAATAGAAAGGCTGTCATTGTCGATGGTGACAAATGCACCGTCCCTGGATTCTGCAAAATTAGACTGGCTTCTGCTTTTGTTGTAATGAATACAAATATTACCAGTGATCACCACTGAATTCAAATGGGACCATAGCATGTACCCCTCAGGAGGCCCAGTGATGCTGAAATCTGTGGTCATCTTTTTCCACACGTTTTAGAGGGTAAAGGTTTAGATTTCCCACATATCTTTACTGTTTTCTGGGTGTCTTGCCCTCAGACGGACTTCTTCCAACCACATCTTCTCCTTTGTATAATTCTTTTTCAAAGCTTGCTTGCTTCTCCTGGAAGTTGCCCCCAGTGTCATATGAAACCATTATTGGGGTACAGAAACACCGTTTCTAGTGCAAGAAGGAGCTGGGAAATGAGGGGCTAGACAAACAAATGTCTGCTGGCTGTTTTAAATGAGCCAAGAACTCGTTTCATCTTCAAAATTAAAATCCTCTGGGTTACATCCTTGTGCAGGATTCTTCTCTTGAACAGCTGGAAACTCTACTCCTCTCACTGGCTTTGTGTAATTAATAACATCACTGACATTAATTAGTCCTTGACAAATATTACAATGATTCTTAGATCTGGGGAAAGAAAAAAGCAAGGCCAAAAAACTTCACCTGCAAGTCCTGCAACCAATCCATGTCTGCTGATCCTTTCCTGGAGTCCTTTAAGCAACAGAGAGCTTGCACCAAGATATAAAGCAGCATCACAGTGCTGGGGACGTGTCACAAGGGATCTGGGTTCTTTAAAGATGCAGCTGGCCTTCTTGGGAAGAATAATGCTGTGGCAATCTATATCCAGCATATTCTGCCCACCAGCACTGCCCCATTGACCCATTGCCTGTTGCCTTTGCCTTTTTCCAGACCCACATAGCTCTGCTTGAGTCATCCAAAAAGTTCTTTCCTCAAACTCAGGTCCAGAAGACTGTGTATTTAAGGGAAAGAACCCAATCCATTTTCCTTTCCAATGACACCGTCCCATGGGAGTTGTTTTCCTACCACAGTTAAAAAGAAAAAGTCTTCTTTCCATCTCTGGATACCTCCTGCTCCTGCTTCCACCTACAGTGTCTCCTTGGAGAGAGGGACAGCCATGAAACACTGAACCAGGCATCCAAGAGAAGGAGGATGAGTTGCCCTCTGGAGTTGTTGTCTTTCCCACATGGGCTACTAGGAGAATCAAACCAGTACTTTATTCTAAGTCCTTACCTTCTCAGCAACAGAAGCAGGTGACCCAGCCATGTATCTCAAATTTCTTCTGTAAGATTAAGCTATTGTGCTTTGGACCAGATTTTCCAGAACTTTCTTCAGTTTGGGGTCATTATGGGAGGTAAAATGGCACTTCTAGGATGAGGTGGAGAACGGGCACCAAAAAAAAGTTTATGTATTTTTATTTTCTCTTTTCCAAGAATTTTTTTCACTGGAATTTTGATTATCTAGAAATTATAACTGGCTCCTTATTATCTTGTCGTCTTTTATTGTTTGGATTTGCTGGCTTTTTTTTAAGGAAAAAAAAAGGTAAGGGAGTAATTTCTGTGCTGGATTCAATTTGTTTGATACACGAGGTAAAGGGAGGACTGACATTTCTCTTTACGGCAGTAGATGGAGCTACACCCTCAGCAATGCCCCTTTTCAGACATAAGCCCGGAGAAACGGTTTGGTGGTTGTACTTCTCCTTTCTCACAGTAGTCACACCCAGGAGGGGACTAGGTGGATAAAGAAGATGAATAAGTAGAGGTGGAAAGAGCAATGAATAAGTAGAGGTGGAAAGACTGATGAATAAGTAGAGGTGGGAAGAGTGAAATAAATGCCAGGACTGGAAACATCTCTCACTTCCCCAAAAACTTTATTTACCTGACAGGAACTGTAATCCCCGTTCACACCAAGTGGTGTAACTTGGTCTCACAGTTGAATATAGAAATGTTTGCACCTCTCCATAGCATGGCTGCATCCACCCCTCAGACCACGAGTCTTCTTCAAGGGTTGTTTTACCCTCTCCTGTTCAGTGGGAGAGCTGAGACTCTTCATTGAATTCCAGCAATTCCTTTTGTAATTACCTGTGATATTACTTTGCTAGATTGCAGCTTTAGTGTTCAGATCTGGAAGACTGTCCTTTCTCCTGTCATGGTCTCGAGCTGTTTTGCCTCTTCTTTCCCATGCAACTGGTGAGGTCCTGCAGATCTTTATAGAGGCTCAAAACTTCTCTGTAAATATGATCTTGTTTCATCTTCATGACTCCATAAATTCCTTCAGCATACTCTTCCAGACCTACTACTCACAAGTTTTCATGCATTCCCTCTAAAAGAAGAACAGAGAGGCTTCTCCACCTCCTCACACTGGCAGAAGCCATAATTTTGAATATTGCTTCCTTGAAGTGGTCTAAAAATGAATCATTGTGTAAACACATCTTCTTATTATTTATGGGTAGGCAAATCACAGAAAGCCATTTTAATAGTACTGTGTTTATCATCACAAATGCATCAGCAATGTTTCTGCAAGACTGAGCAGCTGCAGCTCAAAGCCTTTAGGTTACTGTGAAAGGTAGCTATTGAAGTGTAAGACCATCGCAGCCTCTAGAAGATCCTAAGCAGGGCGGGGTAGAAGGGAAAGTTTATTTATTATTTCTAAATCCATTTTATTCTAATCAGGGCTAAACAAGCTGTTCCTGGATGGCAGGACCTGCCTGGATTTGTTGATTTGAAGCTCATGGTTGGACTTGCAATGTCTGTGAACTCCAGTGAGGCTTTTCTTCTGCCTCAAGTTTTAATCTAAATTCTTTAGTGTGTTGTAAGGCCTGAATTCATGGCACAGTCCTTTCCTCAGGGGAGACATTGTTATGTTCTCTGTCTTTATTCTGGCTACCTATTTTCATTACACTCTTTGGAATGAGTACTTTTGCATCCTTTGCCTCCCTGCCAAGTTCAGTTTAAACAGTCAGCAGCATCCTGAAGCTGCCAGGGTGGAAGAACTCACCTTGCCTGTACAGCATGCTGACAGCCGCAAACTGAGGATAAAGGTGGAAAATTCTGTGATTTTGGCTTGCTTTAGAAATGAGGCTTTTCTCGTGAATGTGTCAGTCACTGGCCCCACAAAATCTAGGGAAAAGTTATATTTGTTATGATATTAATTGCAAATGTGTGACTGATTTCATAGAATCATAGAATGGTTTGGGTTGGAAAGCACCTTAAAGATCATTTAATTCCAACCCCCCTGACATGGGCAGGGATCTCCCGCTAGATCAGGCTGCCCAAGGCGCCATCCAACCTGGACTTGAGCACCTCCAGGGACAGGGCAGCCAGAACTTCCCTGGGCAACCTGTGCCAGTGCCTCACCACCCTCATAGTGGAGAAATTCTTCCTAACGTCTAGTCTAAATCTGCCCCTCTCCAGTTTATACTCATTGCTTCTAGTCCTATCACTACATGCCCTTGTAAAAAGTCCCTCCACAGCTTTCTTGTAGGCCCCCTTCATGTACTGAGTGGTCGCTATAAGGTCTACTTGGAGCCTTCTTTTCTCCAGGCTGAACAAGCCCAACTCTCTCAGCCTGTCCTCGTAGGGAAGGTGCTCCAGTCCTCTGATCATCCTTTTAGCCCTTCTCTGGATCTGTTCCAACAGCTCCATATCCTTCTTATGTTGAGGATTCCAGAACCGGACACAATAATCCAGATGAGGTCTCACAAGAGAGGGACAGAGGGGCAGAATCCCCTCCCTTGACGTGCTGGCCATGCTTTTTTACCCTGTCTACCTGAGATGCTCCTAATTCATGGACAGAGAGATGCTTGTAGAGCTGATTGCTCTTCTCTGGTGTATTCCTTTCCTTCTACCCTTATTCCCTACCAAGAAAGTAGAGGCAAAGTCATTGCTCCCTGGTACTCAGCCCACAACTATGCATTAAAAAGGCAACATCAGGCTTATGTAGCTTTTAATCTGACCCAAAACAAGTTGAGGCCACGCAGAGGGAAGTGAGCTTCACTGTCCTCATGGGAAAAGCTGGCAGACGTGTTCTGCCCTGTTGACAGATGAGTAGGGACAGAACCCAAACACAGAAACAATTTTGAAGGAGCAACGAGTCTGCAAGACACTTGGGCATTTCCAGCTTGGAGAGTTTTCAGTCTCCTCAAGCAAGGTTAGGATACTCACACAGAGAAAAGCCAGGTAAAAAAAGAGAAATCACTTGTGTTTTTAAATCATTCCACCCACCACAGAGGCAGGAGAAGCACTAGGAATGCATTTCATAACATCTCTGGTGTTTTCCCCTTTGCAAGAAAATATTTTCCGTCATCATTCTCGCAGTCAGATAAGATCAAGCAGCACAGGGCAGGAGAGAGGCACTGACTAAAGCTATTGTAACTCATTCTGAACTCATTCTGAAACTCTCCAGTCTCAGGTAGGAGCCGCGTGAGAGCATCACGTGCCATGGGAATTCAGGCAGGAGGGCAGCAGGGCTTGGTCTTGTTTATTGTTCTTGCCTGAGTTTGACCAGGAAGCTGGGGGGTAACGCAGAAGGACATGATGTACCCTGCTCCTTTCCTGTGTACACTCAAAGACAATTTATTCTGAAGCAGAGTCATGGCCCCAAAATCAAAATTAATTCCTACATTCAACTCTGAACATAGAATATGTTGGATTTAAGGAAAGCTTGAGTGTAAAATGCTTCCAGTGCAGAAAAGCTTGATGGAAAATGATTGATAAATGTTTGTCCCATATTATCTCTTATTGGCACTGCAGGCCGGAGCTGAGGCTTTCTCCTGCCCTTAAGTGGCTTTCACCACTCCCATTAGGAGGGATTTCTGTAGAGTTCACCCTATTGGCTTACCTTCAGTTTTAAAACTGTTTGTAAATACAAGAGACAAAAATGTGAGTGGTGAGCCAGCAAGGCATTGCCTTCCTAGCTGTCATTCTCCCTTTTGGGTTTCCCCAACTATCCAAGTTGTGCTCACAAAGCTCCTTCTGGCTGTGGATCACTTAGGATGGTCATGAAAAGGTCTGGGGAGGGTCCCTGGCTGTATTGATGCTGCAGGGATGGACTATGTGCTCCACAGTCCTGGTCCGCTTGTTGCCCATGCCATGGTCTCATGCTCTTGGTGTCACAGTGAAGCTGCCTGGACACAAGGGACCCCTCCATGTCCCGGCAGACAATGTGTTGGTGGTGACCAGGGCTGCAGAGCACATCATGAAGGGTACTGCACACTGCATTATCTGTGTCTATGGATCCTTACTTCTGTTGGAAAAGATCAGTATTTTAACATCTTCCTCTGGAAATAAACACAAACCACAGGAATTCATAAAACTATCTGAAAATGGCAACACAGACAATTTGTCTTTTGAAAATATTCCCTGGACTTCCATGTGGGTGTTCAAACCCCGTTTCTTTTCTTGGATTAAGAGGAAGAGGGAACAGGTGAGAAAACAAGAGATATTTACCCAGATTATCTAATTAGAAACATGGGTTGACAGGGAAAGGCTCAGAATGAAGATGCAACTCTTACTAGCATAATCTGAAGAGCAGAACAAGCATCTGTCTGTCTGTCTGTCCTTCTGTACATTTGTCAAAGCAATGCAGTAGAGATTGCTTGCTCTATAGAGACTGAGCTGTCATCCTTCTCAGTGTGATGGAGCTCATCAAACCAACTCCCCATAGATGTCCTCTACATAAGAAACAGCAGCGTTACGTTCCCTCTACAGCCAATGAGGACAACTGTTCTAGCATACAATTTATTTGCTACACATTTGTATTTAGAAAACTGAATCAAACATTGAGTCAACACGGTCAGTAGTCTGGAGAGGGACATAACTCAGTCTGTATCACACACCTGCTTATGACCATGTGGATCCCTGCCTATGTTCTGTTACCTGTTTTAAGTAAATCTCCATTGGGATCCCAAATGATATGGAGATACCTGTATCCAGATGCCTACGCTGGATGTCTATACCAATAAGCTGAACTTGATCCCTACATTGGCTTTCCAATAATGAAGGCATATCTGGGTCCTGGTCCATGGGATCTCTCTTCTTTTCACACAAAAGAAGCAAAAAACTTAAATAAAAATTTCTCCTTCCTTACAAATGACCCTGGAATTTGCAGATCATTCACTGCTTGTTCCATGGACACAACAGTTCATCCTTACTGCAAAAACTTTTTCAATCACATTGGATTATCTTGTGGTAGGTTGTGTTACAAGATTCCAACATGACATTCCAACAAGAATCCAGCGTTTTTCCTTCCTTGAAGTAGTAGGACCTGAGAAAATATCTAGATACTCTACTATTTTGAAATAAGAGGACATGAAACTGTAGCTTTCCCCAGGATTGTTCAATTATTTGGAAATGGTGACCTGGCTTCCAGACAGGCAGCGAGGATAAGCAACCTGACAACGTGCATCCCAGAGTCCTGAGCGAATTGGCTGATGTAGATGCCAAGACATCCTCTATGATATTTGAAATGTCATGGCAGTCAGGTGAAGGCCCTGGTGACTGGAAGAAGGGCAACATTGTGCCCATCTTTAAAAAGGGTAGAAAGGAGGACCCTGGGAACTACTGACCTGTTAGCCTCACCTCTTTGCCTGGGAAGATCACAGAATAGATCCTCCTATTCATGTGCTAAGGCACATGAAGGGCAGGGGGATGATTTGAGGCAGCCAGCGTGGCTTCACCAAGGACAAGTACTGCTTGACCAACATAGTTGCCTTCTATGATGGAGTAACTATATCAGTGGACAAGGGAAAATCTATGAATATAATCTATCTGGACTTCTATAAGGCCTTTGACACGGCCCCCCACAACACCCTTCTCTCTGAATTCGAAAGATATGGATTTGATGGATGGACTCACAGACAGACAAGGAATTGGTTGGATGCTTGCATCCAAAGGATAGTGGTCAACGGCTCAATGTCCAGGTGGAGACTGGTGCCAAGTGGTGCTCCTCAGGGGTCCGTATTGGGACAGGTACTCTTCAGTATCTTCGTCAATGACACAGTGCAATCGAGTGCACCCTCAGCAAGTCTGCATATGACACCAAGCTGAGTGGCGCTGCTGACATGCATGAGGCATGAGATGTCATCTAGAGAGACCTGAACAAGCTTGAGAAGTGGGCTGATGTGAACCTCATGAGGTTCAACAAGGGCAAGTGTAAGGTTCTGCACCTGAGCCAGGGTAACCACTGGTATCAATGTAAGTTGGGGGATGAAGGGATTGAGAACACGCCTGTTGAGAAGGACTTGGGTATACTGGTGGATGAAAAGCTGGATGTGAGCTAGCAATGTGTTCTTGCAGCCCAGAAGGTTGACCATATTCTGGGCTGCATCAAAAGCAGTATGAACAGCAAGTTAAGGGAGGTGATTTTACTCCTCTACTCCAGTCTCATGAGGTCTGACCTGGAGTACTGTGGCCAGCTCTGGAACCTTCAGTACAGAAAGGATATGGACCTGTTGGAGAAAGTCTAGAGGATGGTCATGAAAATGTTCAGAGGGATAGAAGACCTCTTCTATGAGGAAAAGCTGAGAGAGTTTAGGTTGTTCTGCGTGGAGAAGAGACGGCTTCAGGCAGACCTTATTGCAACCTTTCAGTACTCAAAGCGGTCTGTAAGAACAATAGCAACAAATTTTCCACAAGCTCTGTTGCAAAAAGTTTTTAAAGAGTGTAGATTTAGACTACATATAAGGAAGAGGTTTTTCTTATACAGTGAGAGTGGTGAGATACTGGCACAGATTGTCCCGAGAGGTGGTAGATTCCCCATCCCTAGGAACATTCAAGGTCAGAATGGACAAGGCTGTGAGCAACCTGATCTATTTAAGAATGCTCCTGCCCACTGCAGGGGCCTTGGGCTAGATGACCTTTTAAAGGTCCCTTCCAACCCAAACTGTTCTATGATGAATCTATGACAATGACAAGACAAGTCCTCCAGTTATCCCAGACTGTGGAAAACCTGGGAAAATGCTGTCTGATCAGTTGTCACACTGTACCTCAGATCTGAAGAAGAAGGACCCTCGAAGCGTTGTCCCCTAACTGCACACACTGCCCTGGGGTCGTGGCTGACCTAAGCACAGAACTTCAGGACCTTCGTGATTTCCAGTATTGGAAAATTCTTTGCAGGTAGCTGGGTTTTAACATGTGCAAGCAGTAGCATAACAGTGCACCAGTGCACTAGCACCAGCTATTGAAAAGCAGTGTTTTGCTTATCTGGGTCCGGCTCTTACCAACACTGCCACCCCTCCTTCTCAACGGGATGGAATTTGCTGGCACTACTGCAAGTCTATTCTGCCTTTTCAGTAATTGCCACCACAGTGCAGCGTCCCAGGTTGTTGGCAGATAGATACACTTTAGAGTGGGAGGGCATTGCTCTGCAAGCCTTCACTTTGAGAAACAGAATTCCCCAGAATTATCGTTATTAGGCACTATTCCCAAAATATGCCTAGACAGAGTTATTTAGGATGGGCTGTACTATAGTGTTATGCCCTAAAGAGCCAACCACCCTTGAATCGGTTATTATTTGCTTATAAAGGGTATAGCAAGAGAATTGGAGATGCCTCTCCCCACCTCCCTAGATGCTGTGAGAAAAACCTTGATTCATGGACATCCATGACCCAAAAAGGATGTGCAGACTGAAAAAAATGAGAAAGGAAAGAAGTAAGTGTGAAAAATGTGCATGATTATTTGCTAATTAAAGACTTCAGAGCAAGCATAGAGAAATGCAAGGATGAAACTGTGATGTTTTTACCTTTATGTACTCTACCCAAACTTTTCAGAATCCACTTTCAGGGCAGGTCTTTGGCAAGAGGGTGTGAGGAAAAGTATGAGGATTGTTTAGGTCCTGTGAATCTTTTGAACTTTCAAACTCAGAACAAAATGAAGCCGGATATTTTGTGAAACTCAGGGCATCATGAAACATTCCTCACTGCAATTTAAGACATTGTTTGTACAAATGAGATGCCCTGATTGCTTTCTTTGACTTTGTAACTGGATGCAACACTGTGTTATGCAAGCTGTAATTATTCTATTTTGGAAACAATTTTCTCTTTTACTTTCAGGATTCTTTGGGGAATAGGAGGCAGCTCAAACCAGCATGATTTGCCAAAACTAAATATAACAACATCCTCCAAAAAGTTTCATTCTGTTCTAAATCTGTATCGTAGCAACTCTGATGAACTTCAAATTTGATAGAAGAATGACTTTTCTCCTAATCTCCTCTTGGGTACTAAATGTTATCCCAGCACTATTGCTTCAAAGTAAAACTCACTGGGGATTTAGTAAGAATGAACACTTCAGGATCTGACTATTTCGTAGAATCATGAATGGTTTGGTTTGGAAAGGACCTAAAAGCTCATACAGTTCCAGTACCCCTGCAATGGGCAGGAACACCTCCCATAGGATCAGGTTGCTCAAAGCCTCATCCAACCTGGCCTTGAACACCTCCAGGGATGGGGCATTCACGACTTCCCTGGGCAACATGTGCAATTGCCTCACCACCCTCCTGTCGAGAGAATAACATCAAGTTCTTTGAAATCAGAGAAGAAAACTTATTAACTTCAGGATTTACACATTTGACAAGAAAAACATAGGAGTGAAAAATCCCAGGCTGGAAATTCAGCCAGGACTGAATCCTAGTTTTAGCCTCCACACAGAGGACTTGTCTACACTGGACTTCTGGTTAAAACATCACTCTCTTGCAGGCACAATTTGCACTGTGGTTTTGTTAAAAGAAGTGCTTCTGCAGCTAATCAGTAACATTTTATTTAACTACCACAAAGACACAGCCCTAAGAAATCAGAAGCATGGCTATTTAGTCTTTCAAGTTTGAACTGTGCTATAGGGAAGAATATGAGCATCCTCCAGCTGTCAGATAATTTAGCCTTCTAGGCCAAGGAATGTTATTTTTAATAGTGAAGGACTCACTTCAAATCCTACTTCAGAGCCAAATGAAGGTTGCAATAGTAATTGCTTTTAGGATGAAACTAAACTTAGCTGAGCTTTCAGGTGGTTTCTATGTTTTCTTCCCTATAGTGACTTCCATAGCCTTAAGTATGTACACAGCCTTGCCCCTGGTCCCTGCCCTCAGCCATCCTGCTCCTAACAGCACGAGTGCAGTTTGCTAGGGAAAGCTATGCTAAACGGGAGCACTGGGAATGTCCTGAAGGTTAATCAGATGGGCATATATCTTGTCCATCAAGCCACCGTTGCATCCCTGGGCACTACTACGCCTGCAGGATGTGGCTACATCAGGGGATGCTGTCATTGCTGGAAGAGTAATGCTTCCCAGCATTACTCTCAGAGAACAGAGTGGGACTGACACAACCTGCTGTGGACAAGGGCATGATGCATGATGGTCTAAGCCACAGAAGCTGCAGAGAGGAACCCAGATAGTCACTCTACAGTAAAGGCACGGGAAGTGAGGGCTGCTGCCCACTCATTACTCCACCCTCACCTCCCACTCACTCAGGAAAAGCAGACCTCCCACCTGCCCAGGGAAAGGAGAGCTGTAGAGACTTTGAATGCTGATAAAGGCTTTTTAGCTGCTGAGGTAATTCTGCCACCTCCTTACAATAATATAATAGGCCAACACAAGCCCTGCTAGCTTAATTGCCTCTGCAAAGGGATTTTGCCGAGAGAGCTATGGTAGCTCCCAATCATCTTCAGACTCGGAGATGCTCAACACCAGAATTAGGGTCCAGTCTGCCTGCAGGCAGGTGTCTGGATGTCCCACCAAGGTGTTACAGTTCAGTTCTTCCCCTCTTTCCCATTTTCACACCAAGCAGTTGAAATACGAAACCTCTCGATCCCAATCTTTGACATTCCCCACCACTACTGCTGCAGATGACTGCACACACCCAGCCGAGAGAAGACCAGGAGATAAGAAAGAGCTGAAACATGTTTCATTTGGACTGCTTGTTGTAGCCCCATCCTGCATGTCCATGCTGTGATTTGAAAAGGGCACTATGTTCACCTTTCTCATGCCTTCATTTACCCCCAGCTGCAGAACCAGGAATTTGTGATAAGAGAGCAAGCAGGGATAGCCACCTCCAGGTTGGCCCATGCCAGGCAACTTTTTCAAACTTCTGTCTGAGATCATGAGTTTTTTCAGTCCAGGCAGTGGTGTCTCAAGCCTTGAGTACAGCCCCCCAGAGAACCAGCCGTGTAGGTACAGTCCCAACCCTCCCGCCTCAGCCCTCTACCTCCCCTGGGAAATGACATCACTCTGGACAATTTACTGTTAATCAATAGGATTTAACAGAGCCAAATAAAACCCCAAAAGAAACAGCTGATGCAGCTGTATCATGTCAACAGTGAATGCCTCAATGTGAATGGAAGCATGATCTGCCTTTGTTGGCATTTTCTGCTTTGTCTCTGACTAGCATTTGCATCTCCTAATTAAAGAAGTATGGACAACAGTATAAATATATGTATAGCGCTGCATGAAAGCCCTAGGATCTATCTGACAGCCAGGCATGATACAGCAGCATTAGTAATGTTTGTTGTACCATTTCAAATGACCTCATTTGGAGTGGAATTACAGTCAGCCTGCGCGTGTTCTAACCCAGACAGTTGCAGGCACACGGGTTTTAATAGAAATACATCCACTGAATTGCATTTGGCTATCCTTTTCTTTACAAAGACCATGAGTGTTAGAAGTAAAGTTAATCTCTGACTGCAAAACTGGGTATGGATCACTTTCTTGTGTTTTCCATCAGATAAGTGAACTTTCAGGTTGTGACGGTAAAGTGTTGGAAACAGTTTATTGATGTTTGGGGAACTGAAATTTGACCTCCTCACACATCATGACTAGGTCTTTGGATTCTTCTTCCCAAAAACATCTTCCTTCTGCATGCACAGAATCAACTACTCTTCAAAGATGAAGTCAAAGATGAGTCAATGTTTTGCTGGGGAAGGAAGGAGAGCAGTGAACGAAGCAAAAGTTACAGAAGCAACTACTTGTTCTAAAAGGTGAATTTTCCCTGCTAGTCTCGCTTCTGAAGAGGATGATTTCAAATAGTTCCATGAGGTTTTCCGTGTTATCTCTGTATCACCTTTTTCTAAGAAACCAGTGCAATTTCAGGCTCATTTGCACATGGGTCACTTTAGTGCAGGGCAGTGTCGTGTACAGCCCACGCTGGAAATGCTTTACCACTGACATCAAAAACTGAATTTGGTTCAGAGCTGATTTCACAGTCTCAGGAGTCAACTTTCTTTTCCACTGAGTGTGGCCTCCTTTGTTCACAAAACAACATGATCTGTATCCACTATTGTTCAGCAGATAACAAACAGGGAAGGAAGGGAGTGGATTTTTTGGGTTACCTGCAAAGTGGGTATGGATTTCTTGGGTTATCTATAAACTCATTCTTAAAGCATCACAGTGACAGCTAACCCTATCCTTCCAGCTGTCAGTGAGTCTTAAAAGCCCTCCATATAGAGGGCAGCCAGGTCACTACGACACTGCTTAGCTTGACACTGCTTAGCTTGACAGCCAATACATAAAGAGCATCAGTACTTACAGATCAGAAGTGACCAAAGTTGAAAGAATAACTAGTGTATAAATATACTATGACGTGCTCAGGGCCTGCTTGCATTTCATGAAGAATTTATGCAGAGGATTGAGCGTAATGAGCATTCAAAAATGTCCTTGTTGCAAGCATCAAGGGATATCTGAAAGCACTGTGGACAGACAGGAGAGGGCTGGATGCTTGGCAGCTAAGGAGGATGGATCTGCACCCCTTGTTAGGCATTGACTGCCCAGGCAATGGTGGAAATTGGTTTTTCCCTCTCCCTGACCTGGAACAGATGCATCATAGGTCTGTCATGAGGTCCGGTTAGTTAAAAAGGTGTCATTGTCCCCCAGGCAGACAGAAACACAAGACAATGCGAGGATGTGCTTGGGTTATGATACAAAGGCAGGGATGCCAGCATGGATCTGGAGAACTTTCTCTGGATTCAAGCTTCAATGAAAGCCAAGCCAAGCCCACAGCATCTTTCATACAACAAAGGCACCTCATTTAATCACCGGGACTGCTCTGGCAACCAAGAGAGATGGAAAGGGAAGGTTCAGGTTGCTCCCTGTCGGGGAGCAGTAGATCTCAGTCCTCTACACTCAGATGACAAAAGCAGGGAATGAGGGTCAAAACAACCCCAAGAGGCTTATCAGCAAGTGAATGAGGAACCAAAACAAGATCTCAGCCTGGCCCACAGTCTGCATGAGGCACTGCGCCTCGGAAAGCCAAGGATCATGTTTTCTCTTCCAAAACCCATTGGCACTAAAGACATGTTATCACAGGAGGCTCACTTTGTGTGTTTCCTGAGAAACCTCTCCGCCTTTGCTGCGAGCCATAGCTGACGAGCACAGCCTTAGCTTTCAATGGTGTTCTTCCATCCTTTACTTTCCCCCTCCAGAAGATATTACATAAGGTCTTCTATGTTTAGAAATGCTGACTCATGATTGCTCAACAGATCAGTCTGATATTGATTCATCTTTCATGAGTTGAGAAAGCCAAACTCTCTGCGGGGCAGGACGGGGCTCAAGTCAGTGGAGGAAGGTGGGTAAGAACAGAGCATTTAAAGGGCACAGGCAGCACTATTTTTGTGTTGCAATATGTGCCCTGGTGGCACAGGGAATGCATTATCCTGCCTGCACAGCGTTTTCTGACTTGCTTTTGACCCAAGAAGCATTTACATTCATAAACAGTTGAGTTGTACCCCCGGGAGGTGAGGGAAGGAGAAGAAAGGAAAAGACTTGGTTTATCAAATCTGGGATCACTGCAGGACTTGGAAAACAGTCTTTCTCCTTCTCTCTTCCAGCCCAAGTGTAAACTAGCCTGCATCCAAGGGGACTTGTTTATTAGTTTGAAACAGACAGTTTTTGGCAAGACAACTACTCAGTTGATGAACTTCAGCTGAGAGGATGATGAAACAAATTCAGAGGATCATCCTGCTCCCCACTACATTCCCAGAAAGGTGTTGACTGGAGGATTTAATCCTGGGAGATTACGCAATGCTGTTGCTCTTTTCTGGGAGAAAAAGACCAGAGAAAGGTGTATACCAGAAACTACCCATCTCTCCATTTTCTCATGTGAGACAACTGGAGACAACTCAGAGTGGGTGGTGAAGAAGGACATTGGAAGAACAGGAAGGAAAGGCAGATTTGTGAGTAATCCTGGGAAAGAAGGAACAACAAAAAGAGGAAGAAGAAAACCTTGCTCCAAAACTTCTGAAACAGGAAAGGGGACTCCTGTCAGTAAGAGCTGAGATGAGAGGTTTGTCATCCAGTTGAAGGAGAGTTGTAGAATGTTGGAGAAGATCAGGGACTAATCCTCCTTTGGTGGAAACCAAAGGGGTCCAAAATAAAGGAAAAATTCAATTCAGGTAGGCTTTCTTAAGCAAGATATGATTTGAGAGCAAACGGGTCCTATGACTAGGATGTCTCAATTTCATCTGAGTTGAAGCTGACAATCTGAGGAGAAAAACACACTGTTCTAGAGTGTGATTGATCGGTCCTGTCTGAAGTTCTAGCTAGACCTGAGATGAATCCTTAATAACTGTAAAGGGAGAATCATGTTTTGAGATCCTTCTTCCATATATCTGAGCCAGATTGAGGAAATCTGACCCATGCTGACTGTGTTCATCAAGTAAAAGAAAGGATAGAGTACCATGGATATCCAGGCCCCTCTCCACATCTCTAGTGTGAAGCGCAATTCTTGTTCTCAAAAAAGAAAAGCAAAACTGGAAGAGACACAGAGAAGTACAATAAGGAGGGCTGAGATATGGATCTGACCCTGCATGTCAAGAAATTAAGCATTTCAGCTAGAAACAGAGTGTTGCAAGTGGCGTAGTATGTCCAGAATGTCATGAGAGGCCTGAAAAAGGTGAGTAAGGAGTGACTGACCATTATTAACAGAGAAAGTGTGGTACTCAGACAGCACTTTGGCCCTCCATACAACAGCCACTCCTGTACAATGTTGTGATGTGTGCTGAGCATTGCACGGAGAAACCTTGATACTGAAAGCCCACCTACAAAAAGCCCCAACACAGAGAAAGCAAAGGAGGTACTGGACAAATCCCTGGAGAGCCCAGTGGATTTTTTCAAACCAGCCCAGAAGAATACATCAGAGAGCTAAAAGCAATGCTTCAGGAAAACACAGATACTCACTGTGCATTGATAACTTGCTTTACCACCAGCTGTAAGAACAAAATCCAGGGCAAGCATCAAGCCCGTCTTCAGGTCCTGAGCCTCATCCTTGCCAATGTATTTGACTGACAGAGCTGTCAGTCAGCTGTCTCTGATGAAAATAATTGTATGCCTCCAAAGGTAGCCAAGGTATGCAATGCAAAAGAAACCAGAAAGCCCTGGGGATGTACCTAGAGGACATCTATTCATTAAGCAAATTTAAGATCTCTATGAACTTGCTGTTATTATAAGCATGGCAGGTCCAGCTCTGTCAGACTGGAGTGGTGAGCAAAGACAAAAAGAGCAGAAGGCTCTTTCTAATGTTTTCTCTTTCATTTATGTCTTTCTCCAGGGCACTGAAGTCACTATCAGAAGCCATTTCTGTAACTGCTCGATGAAATCAGCCTGGAGCAACTCAGTTCAGATAATACTCAAGGGGGACTTTCTGCTCTCTTTTCCCGGTGGCTGCCACCATCCTTTGGTGAGGTGATTTCCAACCTGTGCAATGGGCATCTTAGAATCATAGAACAGTTTGGGTTGGAAGAGACCTTAAAGATCATCCAGTTCCAAACCCTCTGCCATGGACAGAGACACCTCCCACTGGATCAGGCTGCTCAAAGCCCCATCCAACCCGGCCTTGAACACCTCCAGGGAGGGGGCAGCCACAGCTTCCCTGGGCAACCTGTGCCACTCTCATGGAGAAGAAATTCTTCCTAATGTCAAGTCTAAATCTGCCCCTCTCCAGTTTATACCCATTCCCCCTCGTCCTATCACCACAAGCCTTTATGAATAGCCCCTCTCCAGCTTTCCTGTAAGCCCTCCTCTTCAAAGTGCCAAGTAAGTGATCCTTCTTGGATCCCACTGAGCACCCATTGCCTCGCTCTCACAGTTAGTTACCTTCAACTTCAAAGAAGCATTTAAGCAGTGCTGGGGACGCCTCTTGGAGTCCTGTGGTGACATTTGTGTCTTGTTGAATTCGAGAGATACTGTGGCTTTTGTTCAAGATTTGTCTAAGATAACACAGGTCAGTGAAAGCCAAAGATCTAAGTTAAGTTCCCTACTTACTTTGTTAGTTATTTCCTCTGGGATCATAGAAATATCAATGTACTTGAGTTTTCCCAGTGGCCTAATGGTAATAGCTCTGACGTCCGGCCTGAAGAGTTGTGGGAGAGATACAATAAAGGTTGTAAAAAGTCAAGATAATTCTGTAACAAGAGCTGTGAAAGTACCTACAGAAAACAGCGAGCCCTTTTTATTACTATTAGAGTTGATGAGTAATGCATACTTGTGTAAAAGGCAGATGACTGTTGGAGTGTCTCATGTTCGCTGGGGTATTCCAGTTACACTTGGCACCAAAATCACATCATATTCTTTCCCAGCGTTTGACAAAGCAGCCAAATGTTTACACGCAGCTTCCACTTTCACTTGTCATATCTGCCTGAAAGCTTGTCTTGCAGTTGGGGAAGCAGCTCACCTCTGAACCCATCATCCTTTTTTGTTGCTGGTGGTGGCTTGGGGGGGGACTTTTTTAATTTGTAATCACATTGCAAAATAAAGTTTTCTTGCACAAAAGTAAACCATTAGCATGAGAGTGAGGGAAAACCTGGTTTATCATCACCAAAGTGTTCTTCCCCATCTTTGCAGTTTTAGCTGAGGTGATGAGCTCCATGCAAGGAAATATTCCTCTGGGCCAGATCATGTGTGGGGAACCTGGACAATAGTAAGAGACAACAGTTCTGCCGCACTTGAATGTCTGCTATCAGATTTCGATTCTCTGCCCAGCTCCCCACACTCCCACTCCCAGGATTTTTGTGCACGAGTAATGAAAGAATATGCCACAAAGCCCAACTGCAAAAAGACACTATCCCAAGCTACATAGCACCCCAAAAACAAAACCACCAAAGCAGAGTCAAAGCTCTCCCCACTGAAGTAAATGACACCTGAAGAAGAGGAAGGGACATGTTGCAGGCTTGGGGACAGCCACTAGATGGCGACACAAGCACACATGTCCATAAGGCCACAGCTGGACGCCAGGAACAGGAGCACCAGGAGGTGACACAGAATCACAGAATCACAGAATCACAGAATCACAAGGTTGGAAAGGACCCATTGGATCATCGAGTCCAACCATTCCTAACAATCCCTAAACCATGTCCCTAAGCACTTCATCCACCCGTTCCTTAAACACCTCCAGGGAAGGCGACTCGACCACCTCCCTGGGCAGCCTGTTCCAGTAGCCAATGACTCTTACTGTGAAGAATTTTTTTCTGATATCCAACCTGAACCTCCCCTGACGGAGCTTCAGGCCATTCCCTCTTGTCCTGTCCCCTGTCACCTGGGAGAAGAGGCCAGCTCCCTCCTAACGAACGACACATTACGAACCATCTCTGCTCTTTGGCATGGCTCAGACCTCTCCAGGGAAATGGATCTGCCAGCGGTCCACCAGATTTACCAGAGCACAGCCATGACCAAGATATCAGGGCTCTCACAGCCTCTCCACTGGGATAAGACTTGACTGCATTATGGCTTTTGGGGGTTTAGGTTGGACTATGAACATCAGTAGGAGACCCCATGTGGCTACCGACTGAGACTGTTACTGAGCTGTACTGCTTTGCTTTTGAGATGTGCTCCAAAAGACGGCTTTGTGCAATACTTCCAGCCAGGCAATTATCTCTCAGACTATAGAAAGATGTCTGTTCATGTCTCTTGAGACCTCAGCTCTTCAAAATCATCACTGGAACCAGCCTGTGGGGTGCTCTCTGCTGTCTGCCACTTGACAAGGCATCCCACAAATTGGCTCTGACTGAACACTGTGACACATTTGAGGAGCCTGGAGGGATCAGATCCTGTAAAAACTCTCCCTGACTTCAACACGTTCTGCATGCCCTCTTGGTGAAGATACAAGTTCAAGAGGTTACCAAACACAACAGCCCTGGAGCCTGAGCAATGGGCTGAATCGGCTCTGCCAATCTGTCATAAAGTGCTTTTTATACACATATGGATATATTTTCCACCCCAAAAAGAGCCAGGATGGAAGGGGCCATTGGTCTCTTACTGAGAATGCTAAGGCCTGTTTAGTGTTATGAGTTTTGCAGAAATTTAAAGAAGCCTAAAAAGATTCAGCTAACAATTTGCCATCAATTAAACAGAGACAAGTTTTACAGAGGCATGTGCAGTCCTGACGACAAATCCACAGAAAGGCTCATTGAGCAGGTGCCACTTCATACCCAACCTGCAGATTAAGAAGCTGGTGAAATTATGTGGGGAGCCATCTGCCTCCCTGACTCCACGGGGAAAAAGTCAGACCTTACAGGGCAGAATAGCTTCTCTCCTTCTGTGCCCAAGGCTGCTCGTATTTTTTGCAGAAAGTCAGCTTTTCCATGAGCCCTCACAGGGCAGTTCACGTAGCCAGCTTGCCTCCTCATATGACTTTTCTCTCCCATGAAATAGAAGGTTCCCCATCATTTTTTGTGTCCCTGATGAGTGACTTTGGTCCAACAAGTTTTTCTTCTACTCCTAGACATGGGAATCCATGCCATGCACTTTGAAAACCTCAGGGAATTTAGTGGTGTGTGGCAACATGCATAAATCCCCTGGCATCTTGTGGTCACCCCAGTCTATAAACATTTGATCTGGGACTTTGGAGTTGGAAGTAACTCTCTCCAGCCTGTCTGATCCTTGATAGCCTCTGCAGGATGAAGAAACAGAGAGGTTTTCAGATGATATTGTTTTCTCTCTGTGACTGAAGCTCTTTGTTCAGGTCAAGAAGAAAGTAGTTCATTGTAAAGCCTGTCTTTATCACCAGCATGTGACAAACGTATCTGTTTCTCCTTTTTGCTAAAGCCCAGCTGCTACTTCTCTGATAGAAGGGAAATCCCTGCAAAAAGAGAGCAAATTCAATGATACACAGTCTGTACCCTGTGAGTCAACTCAGCAAAGTTCTCATTTCCCCTCTGCCAGTCCAAAGCTGCTGAAAAGATGTTGTTGTTGTTGTTGTTGGGTTTGGGTGGGGTTTGTTTCTTAAGCTCAGCATTTTGTGGAGTATAATGCTGACCCCTCACTTCTTCAGTTATGCTTGTGGTGTCTACATGTGCAAGCACTGAGCAGGTCCAGGTCTATAGAGCATCTGAATTCATAGAAAATAAGTTATTTTCAGCTCTCAGTAATAGAGGACCAAGAAGCCTTTGTTCTGCAACCTGGACATTTTACCAGTGATGTGAGAAGCAACTTTCCCTCCAAGAACTTCTCTTGCCTAGAAATACCCTTTTCTCTTTTGCCAGTTCTTTTCTCTCTTGCATTGAGTTACAATCTTTACATAGCCATGATGGCTATGACAGCTGAGGATAGTGGCTTGGCTCCCCCTCTTGAGGGACTCAGAGGTCTCTGCATGCTTGGAAAGCATTTTACCAATAGCCAGGCTTTCAGAGAGGACTGTCCAGGCTTTGTGCCATCAGATCAATGAAGACTTTCTACTTGATCCAAAGAGTTTGAGGTCAGCAGTAGCAGAAGAGAGTGGAATGGGCTTCTTTGGACAATTTTACCATCCTCTTTAGTCTTATCTTTATACACTGGCAGAAAAAATGCTGGTTCAGCAGGCATAGGAGCAAATAGCAACAGGGGAAAATGCACAATGTGTGTGCTGACTGCCTTTCTGCCCTTTATTTCTCTTTTTCTTTCTGATTTCCTTGTTTTCTGCTCCCAACAGGTGTGTTTGAGAAAGTCAGATTTCCAAAGCTAGTGGATGCTCCATAAAAAATTGGCCTTTTCCATTATCAATACTTCCTATCCCAAGCCACAAAGGGGATTGGTAACTCTGCCTGAAAGCAAACTCAAACGTAGCTAGCATTTCTCAGGAAATTCGAGCCATGTCATAATACAACTAACCAGAGACAAAAATAGGCGACAATAGATTTTACGAAGATTTGTGCACTCAGAAACTTTTTTTTTGTTTCCCTTGGTCTTCCCTAATAGGACATGGAGGACGGTGGGTGAAAAGAGAGGCTGTATCTACACATTTCTCTTGCAAGTTCTGAGATGTCATTCATTAATCAATTTTGTGCTCCAACACCCAATGTCCCAGTGACCCACCTGTGGCCCTCCCTCTTGCAGACTCTCCATCTTGGCTTGTTCTTTGTATTAGTTTCCGAAAACAACTCTGTGTGAGCTGTCATAAGCTCATGGCAATTGTCCATCTGAAAATCTTCAGTAGACATTTCTGGTAAAAAGTTTGTGTCGCCAACTGGCTTAATATGAAACTTTCAAACGAGGCTATGTCTTTCATTGGGTCAGTGGTCCTCCAGGCATCCCTGCCTGGAGTAGGCATAAAATTTCTTGTCCTTTAAACAAACATGGATATTTAGGCTAGAAGCGACATTCAAAACATCAGAATTTTGGTCAGGTCAGAGGGATTTGTGTAACTTGCCCTCTTCAGGTGCTTTAAAAATATATATCTTTGCTAGAAGCAGCACAGCCAGAACAGGTAGCAGAGGTTTCACCAGCTGCAGGGAAGCTTCAAGGTGCACTTAGAAGACATTCTACTTCTATATGCCTCTGTTTTCCCATCTGTAAAATGAAGATCTGATTCCTCACTCTGACCTCCCCTTTCTTTGTAAAGCTCTTTGAGATCAAGAGAAGTAAACGCTGGTTAAAACCTTGGCAATCTATTTATTTACTTACACAAACAAGGGAACTGGGTCTTGCAAAGAAAATATTTGGTTTTAAGTCATTCCCCTAGCTCTGCAGGAAAACAGTCAATGCACAGATGCAGTGTTAGTCACAAGAGGAAAACAAGCTGTCAAGCAAGAGTTTTGCTTTTCTTTTATCTCCACCCTACCTAGGTTTCATGTCTTTCTCTTAGGGAAACATTTTCAGCTGCTATTGCTGTTGCTAGAAAAACACAGGAGTATGAGTGCGTGAGAGAGTGAGTGTTGCCTTCTTCCATATTTCTTTCAAAACATAAAGAAATAGTGCTATATTAATTGTTTCAGTCAAAAAAAAAAAAAAAAAACAAACAAAAAGAAAAAAAAACACTCCAGAAAATCATAGAATCATAGAATGGCTTGGGGCAGAAGGGATCTTAAAGGTCATCCAGTTCCAATCCCGCTGCCATGGGCAGGGACACCTCCCACTGGATCTGGTTACTCAGAGCCCCATCTAACCTGGTTTTGAACGCCTCCAGGGATGGGCAGTCCATGACAAATTGACATCCTTTTGGAAATTACTTGCAGCAGAAAAGTTTTCTTGTGTGTGCATGAAATATTTGTCTTTGCATTACTTTTTTCCATACTGCTATATAACCATACATTTCCTTTGCCTTCTCCTCTTCCCCTATCCTTGGATGCCTGTGCTCTGCATCCAGCCTTCTGCTGGGCTTCTGCATGCACATTTGGCAATTAAAACTAAGTGAGATTGTCCTCTGTTGCTCCTGGCATTTGAAGCCACAGAAGCATACTGCAGGTTTTATTGGAAGAAAAGGGCAAAGATCTCATATTACACCAAGGCAGAACTTCATGGGCTCATTAGAAAATGACCTGTTATCAATCCTGCTGAGAGTAAAACTGATCTCATGTAAAACGGTACAGCAATAATCCCTTTTATCAACCATGCTGATTTATTTCAGTGTATAATTTGGTCCAAACTCAGTCACGGTCAGTGTTGTCGGACCCTTGGATAACAAGTGCCAATCTACTATGTGTGAAACATCTTCAGCTTAAAACCTGAGATTTAACTGAAGCAAAAAAATCAGCCTGAAGCTGAAACCACTTGAAATACCAAATCTAATTTGAGATAGAACAAGCAGTGAGGAAGATGACAGGGGTTGCAATGCTCCATGGCACATCTTCAGAAGCTTTTTCACACCCATATGAATATTTGTCAAGCCAGACCATAAATCAACCCCCCGCTAAAAATTTTTCTCTGTTTTTGGCTTCAGGCATCTGCTAGAAAGGACCCCTTGAATCTGATTATGTTACATGCATCTCGTGAAATTTGCAGTGGGTTTATTCAGAATTAGGCAACAACACACAATTCATCCCTTTGTGTTATCAGCCAGCAACAAGCAGAATAAAATTAATCAAATATCATGAGGTCATTCAAAGCACTCTCATTTATTAGAAGATTTTTCATTTCAGCCTGACCCTGTCAGGGGACTTCAGCACAGCTATGTGACAGCTACTGTGAGTTATTTGTTAAGTCAAGAGCTGGAGTGTGAAGGCAGAAGAGGATTTCATCCTGCGTTGCCCAGGGCAGGTATTGCAGATCCTGTCGCTCCTCTAAGCTGAGGCGCTTTGGCCAAGACTGCTCAGGACTGTTGACTTTGCTGCAGACAGTCAGGCTGGAGCAGACTCAGACAGCAACAAACTCTTTATGAAAGCAGCTAGGAAATGGAAGCAAAGATGTCCAGCAATCGCCAGTTCCTGCTGGAGGAATTTAACCCGTTCCAGTTGCAGTCTGGCCCCAGTATTCCCAAACAACCAGTTTCCTGATTTGCACCCGCTCAGCTCCCCGCTTTGCTTGGTTAAACTCTGAAATTCAGTGTCTGCAAAAACATGGGGCTGGAAAGGACTTCAGGATCCACTCCACAGTCACATCATTATCTGACACCCACGTAAGTTTATACAGCATCATTTGAGGAGAGGAGAGGAGAGGAGAGGAGAGGAGAGGAGAGGAGAGGAGAGGAGAGGAGAGGAGAGGAGAGGAGAGGAGAGGAGAGGAGAGGAGAGGAGAGGAGAGGAGAGGAGAGGATATTTCACTTGAAAGGGACCCAGAATGGTAACCTAGTCCAACTGTCTGACCAGCTCAGAGCTGATCAAAAGTTAAACATGATGCTTCTTTTCTCCAAGCCATTGGTAGCTCCAGAAACCATGAGCCAGGTTGACAGCCATAGGTGATGACATCAATGAGTCAGAATGATTGGAGAAGAGAGTAAGAAATTAAATCAGAGCAGAAATGAGGGAAGAGACGGAGCTACCTTTAGCCTTGAAGACCATCTCCTTGGGGCTATAACTTCTTCCACAGTGCTATGGATGTGTATGTTCGCTCTCAAGAGGACAATACGGTCAATACTAGACCAGCAAATGGATGGACAGAAGGTGACATCCCAAACAAAGCCTGACACTCCTGTAGAGCATGCCTGGGAGGGAGCTAGGTCTCCGTTATGGACAGTAACATGTTTGTGCCCACCTGATGCAGATGGCACCATGCCATTTCACAGCTCCATTTCACTAAGAGGTGTTGGATTGGTACAGCAACCTGCCAAACTATTCCAGGGCTTCTGACCCAGCTGCAGTTGGTGACCTCTGAGCAGACAGGAAACCAAGCAACAACAAAGGAGAAGTGTGGTAGAGTTGGCCACTACAATCACAGCTCAAGATGAGGTGTTTGAGGAGCTCGACCACCATCACCAACATATCCATGCTGCTTGGTAATAACAGTGCCTGTTTGCCTCAGCCATGGTGATAATCACAGTCCTTTTGAAGAATCCCAAACCCAAACTCCGTGTGGATTTTCACTGGAGCAGTGCCAAAGGCCTTGCACCGTATCTGTCTTGGTTTCACTTCTCCCTCTCATTTTATTATCCCTGAAATAGCTCTTTCTGCCCCAGGATAGCTAAGAGTGCTCACATGTCATTCTGTACTTGTCCACTCTCTGCTGAGGAAGCTGTTAATATTGCAGCATCTGCTGAAAAATGTAGAACCCATGTTTCTCTACAACAGGTCCTCATTTTAAGCCTCACTGCAATGCCTCCTCTTCCTTAAAAAGGCCCTCGACGAGCTCTGGATGCTGCCTGGGTTCACACCAGACATCAGTCTGCAGAAGGCACTTGTACCAAATGCAAGTTTCATTAGGAATCTAGCGCATTGAAGCTAAAACTACTGCACCAGGCATCAAAAGACTACTCTGTCTCTACAAATAGATTAAAAGTTAAATATATTACCATATTTACACATAAACTATCATAAACACACACAGAGATATATATATATATATATTCAGACTTCAAAGGAGAAGGCTTAGGGGAGACTTTATTACTATGTACCAGTACATAAAGGTGTGTTCCAAGAGGATGGAGACTCCCTTTTTACAGGGAGTAACATGGAAAAGGCAAGGGGTAATGGGTATAAGTTGCTTCTGGAGAGATTCTGATTGTATTCCAGAAGAACATTTTTCTCCATGAAAACTGTCAAATATTGGAATGATCTCCCCAGAGAAGTGGTAGATTCGTCTACACTGGAGAATTTTAAGGCTCAGCTTGACAGGGTGCTGCACCATCTCATTTAAACTATGTATCTCCTAAAATGTTTGGACCAGATGGTCCTTGAGGTCCCTTCCAACCTGGCCTTTTATGGTTCTATGATTCTATGATACATGGGGGTAATATGTGTGTGTGTATATATAGAATCATAGCAATCATAGAATCATAGAATAGTTAGGGTTGGAAAGGACCTTAAAGATCATCTAGTTCCAACCTCCCTGCCATATATATGTGTATATATATATATTTGTCTATATACTTATCTATGTGTATGCATATGGAAATGGCCATGTACCTCTATGTGTTTTTCTGGAGGTTTTATTTATTGAAACAAAAATTATATATTTAAATTAAAAACACACTTATTTAAATAATATCAAGCAGATGAGGGCTAATGGGGATTTGCTCTAACTCTTGCCTGTAAGCCTTTGGAGGATTCCTGCATTCATCTTCCCACTCCCTGCACAACATGTAAATAGAACCAAAATGTTTTCTAGCACTTGTATCTACCAACAGATGCCACTCGTTGATAAGCAATTTTCTGAAAATCTCATGTCATGATTGCACATGTATTAACACTGATAATTGCAATGATAAGAAGACTTAGATCAGCTTATGCAAAGCCTTGTTCATCAGCAAGTTGCAAAGTGCTTCCAAGGAAAGTCATCCTCTAATTCTTTTTTTTCTAGGATCAAGGGATGTGAAGAAGCATGTCTACCAACAGTGTACTTGAAATCATGGAGCCAACTTGTTTCTGCCTGATACTGGGGTTGCAGTGTAGAGGCAAGCTGACGGCCTTTCATACTGTACCCTCAAAAGCCAGACACCAAGTCTCCTGCTGTAAGACTGACACTTGTACTATCAACTGGCATCAAGCAACTGGTGTTACTGTATTCATAAGGTCCTGTGCCACAATAAATACTTAGGATTTCTGTTAAAATGCCGTGGAAGAGCCTGGCCTGATTTTCTCCAGATGGAGTCACCTTGCAATAGGTAGCTTAGAATCAGGGGATGATAGAATCACCAGGTTGGAAAAGACCTCTTGGATCATTGAGTCCAACCATTCCTATCTGCCACTAAACCATGTCCCTGAGCACCTCGTCTACCCATCTCCAGGGACGGGGACTCAACCACCTCCCTGGGCAGTCTCTGCCAGAGCCTGATGACCCTTTCTGTGAATTTTTTTTCCTGCTATTCAGTCTGACCCTCCCCTGGCAGAGCTTGAGGCCCTTCCTCCTTGTCCTGTCATCTGCCTTATGGGAGAAGAGGCCAGCACCCTCCTCTCTACAACCTCCTTTCAGGTAGTTGTAGAGAGCAATAAGCTCTCTGTAGCTTCTTCCATCACCATTCTTGATATGATGAGAAGACCCACCTCACTGTGCTAATTGACTGGTGCTTGGCTAAGGCACTCAGGAGAGAGCTTCTGGGCACAGAACAGAAATCCAAGTGTGTCCTGGGACATCTCTGCACTGGCAAGACCAGCCTGGTGGGAACATTCTGCTGAGGTGTGTTCCTCAAGGGCAACAAGGTCCCCTTTGTTTGTGGGACCTCCACCTCTACACACAGAGAACTACCAGGACCGCTGCACTCACACGCTTGGAGAGGGCTTTGGGTTTGACTCATTTACTTTTCTCACTTTCTTTCCAGTAAACTGGAAAACTTAACCAGCTGTCTGACAGCCGCAGGAAGGTTTCGTTCAAATTCACTGGAATTAATTTGCCTGATTGTCGCTAACCAAGTTAATGGCCAGGACATGAAGCGGCCAGTTATTTGGATATTTTTTTGGCTCTGGAAGAGGTTAAATGAGGACAGCACTGTGGGCTGCATTGGGATTTGGCAGCCCCAAAGGGGAAGTCTGTCTCAGAGAGCAGCTGCCTGTTTTTCAAGTGAAAATGCATTTCCTCAGCCGCCTTTGAAAGTAAAGGTTAAACTTAACTTAAAGGGAAGATTTAACAGCCTGGAAAATAAAATTAGCAGGAAACAATCTTGTTTCTCTTTTCTACCTCTTCAAATATCGTTCTTTCTATCATTATCTTCTTTTCTGTCATTTTAACTGCTCCCCAACTTGGTCTAATAGGGATTTTTTTGAGTCTCGGCAAACCAGCCCTCCAGCACTTGCAACTAACAGGAAGAGCTTCCAGGTTTCCTTGCTAAAACCCAGGGAAGCAATTTCTCTGGATACCTCTTGAGCTTTTAGATTTTGTTCTTCCTGACACTTGTTTCTTACACAAAGGAATAACCATTCCTACCTAAAAAGGCTACTTTAAAAAAAAAAACAAACCCTAAAAACATAACCAAATTAGTGAAAATCATAGCCTGTGGTAACTGGCAACATGCCTGCAGCAGCGATAAACAAGTTTTGAGCTGTGATAAATTCATAGAATCACAGAATGGTTTTGTTCAGAAGGGATCTTAAAGATCATCCAGTTCCAACCCCCCTGCCACAGGCAGGGACATCTTCCGCTGAATCAAGTTGCTCAGAGCCCCATCCAACCTGGTTTTGAACACCTGCAGGGATGGGGCAGCCATGACTTCTCTGGGCAGTCTGTTCTGGTACCTCACCAGGCTCACAATAAAAAATTTCTTCCTAATATCTAATATAAATCTCCCCTCTTTCAGCTTAAAACTGTTATCCCTTTTCCAACTCCTGCATTCCCTGATAAAAAGCCACTCCTCATCATCCCTGTAGGTCCCCTTTAGGTACTGGAAGGTCCAGTAAGGTCTTCCCAGAGCCTTCTCTCCTCTAAGGTGAACGGCCCCAACTCTCTCAGCCTGTCTTCATAGCGGTGGTGCTCCAGCCCTCGGACCATCTTTGTTGCCCTCCTCTGGATTTATTCCTCTCTGGACATGTCCTTCCTGTGCTAAGGACTCCAGAACTGAACACAGTACTCCAAGTGAGCTCTCACGAGAGCAGAGGGGCTGAACCACCTCCCTCGACCTGCTGGTCACACTTCTTTTGATGCAGCCCAGGATATGGTTGACTTTCTTGGTTGCAATTTAAATTGTTGTGTTTTACTAGACTAATGAAAGGCAATGGAGTTGATCTTTTTACACGGTCACACTCATGGCAGAGTGTGGGACCTGAACTCATGTAGAGAGGCCAGGGAAAGGGGGCAGAAGGTGAGAAGTGGGGAAAGTAGATGACAAGGTTTTTTTCATCATACACTAATGTATACAATATCAGGAACTGTCAGATCGAGGATATCATGCCAGGGGCAGATAAATCCAGCATCCTTTGCTGGATCCTGCACTGATCGTGACTCTGACACATCATCAAACACCCCACAGCACGTGTAAAACAAGATAAAGCTTTTTAAGGACTTTTCCAGTGTAGAAAAGCTGACAGCAGGAGTAAAATAACATATACACAGGTAAAAAAGCCAAATATCTTAGCATTTAAGATTTACTCCCCTCCTTCTAACAATCTGTATTGAAACTCTGACATGGAAGGTGAAAATGAAGAGGAGATTTTGCTGCTATTGGTGTGAATCCTCAGCTCAGCAACTACAGAGTCTAACTTCAAATTAGGAAGAACATAACACATGATGACTGCTAGCTTTTGAGGACTGAGACAAGAAAACCTCTCTGAATCTCATTAAGACTTTGGTTTTGCCACACAGCAGTGATTATTCACAGGTGCAAATGTTGGAACCCAAGAGAGGTCATCATGACCATCTCATGAGCCTGCTAGTGACTCAACTCTCCTTTCTTGATTGAGCTGGACCACTTTATAGGAAAACATCCAGCTTGATTTAAGATGTAGGGATGGGACACAGCAAATCAAATATATACAGCTCTATCAGCATCTAAGCTACTCGTTTATATTGTCAACACAAAGAAACAGCTGTGTCCAGACCTAAGTAGGGCAAATGAATCACACTTTCAAGTGCCTGATATTTTCCAGGGATTAAGAGGGGAACTGTCAGTGGTCAGCATGGAAGTGACGTCTGAACAGGAAACATTGAGAGTGCAGGTTAGCTGCTCAAACACTGTCATCTAAAGAAGAAAAGTCACCTAAATGCTATCCCCCTTGTTTCACACGTCATTTCCCAAAATCATGTGGTTTCCTGAAGATTGCAGGAGGTTCAAGTGCTCACTGGGAGCTCTGGGCAGCTGGGAGGAAATGCAGGCTGGGAGGAGGATGGCTGGGTTTCAAACACTGCTCTGTTGGATTCCCACAGCTCCTCAGATTTTAGAAGGCAGTTCCCTCTGCCCTTGCCTCCAGCCAGCTCCCCACGATCCGTGAGCCTCTCTTACCAGGACAGCAAGTAAGGAAACATCCTTCCCATGTGAGTGCAACCAATAGGGCAGGTGTGGTCAGCACTGGCTTTTCAGTGGAGATCCCTTGTGTTGGGTAAGGACGTGCACTGCTTGGATTCAGCAGGATTACTACAGAAGGAAAAGCAAACCTCTATCCCTTTACTTCCTTTTTTCAAAGCAGTTTTAATGGTCCAGAATGCCTTCTTACCTCTCGGGAAGGGAAACATACCAGGTTACGAGCCAGGGAATATCTTTCAATCACTTCCCTGGAAAAGCAAAAGAAGAGAGTTCTTCTTCTGGGCCATAGGTTCAGCTGCATGGAGAATCCGGGAGAGCTGACCCAAAGACCTTGCTGCAGTGCTGAAAATATAGGGTGAAATCACTTGGCTTCTGATAGGCGTGAAGGCCAGATGAGATTATCACGATGCTTCTCTCTGACCTACAAAACTATCTGTGATTATTTATAAATCACACCAAAGGGGGCTGGCAAGCCCACGCCCTCTACTGTTGTCTGTTAATTTGGTGGTCTGTCTCTCAGTGCTGATGAGCAAAGACGTGTCCAAGCTTGACCCATTCAACCTGTCATCCAAGACAGCAGTTATAATGATAAAAAAGAAACAATTGCATTTCCTTGAATGAAGGAAACAAGAGATCGGATGATTGTTATTACAGCATTGTGCCTAGAACCTGCCCATTAGTTTTAGGTACTGGGAAATGCTTAAATTGGTAAAGAAAGCTACCGATGCTGGCAGTCACAAGTGTATTGGTCATGGCTGATAAAGTATTGATCTTTCCTTTTGCCTCACAGCAAGGTAAAGGAAGTTCAGCATTGTAACACCAAGGGGAGTTCACGGGTACGACTCCTGGGAGGAAATGAGTTACCTACATGAGCCCGATGCAGGTGACTCCAGGCTGTGGGAGGGTTTTTCCAGGCACAACTTCTTCTGGGTATTTCCTTGAGTCTATCCAGGGCAGCTTCCTGTTCTGAATCTGTCCTGGGTGTGAGGTCTATGGGTCTAGACTGAGATGTGGGCTTCCCTCAACGGCAGCAAGCCTAGGTCTAAATGCTGACAGGATTCTTCCCACCAATCAGCTGTTGAGCATGTCTGGGCAATTGAGAAACTTCAGGCAGCAGGGCTGGATGGTGCCGAAGAGGGTAGCTGCTGCGCTTGGTAGGAAGGCCTTCCAGATCTGTCAGAAGGCTGTGCAAGCGTGTCTCCAAGGTTTATGCAATCACACCATGCTGTCATCATGAGACAGTCAGAGCACAGAGGGGAAGAAGAGGTGAAGACATTGTCTACTCCTCTTTATGTCTCCAGCAGAATCTTCTATCTGAATCAAATCAGGGAGAAGTGTTGTCTTTGGGTTCATCTCCTCTCTTTTCTTCCTCCAGCATCTTCCCTTTGACTCTCGTCTCTCTCCTTACTGCTGTTCCCAGCCCTGCCATGTTCCTGTCCATCTAGGATATTGTTGACGTTTTTTTATCTCTCCTTATTGCCTTCCACGTTGCAAGTGAAGCTGATGATCTGCTCTTCTTGCTGAATGAAGAGGTTTTCCTGAAATTTCTCTGTAATTTTCATTGGTTTCTCTTGAAATGTCATGAAATCAAGCATGTCTGAGCAGTCCCATCACTCCATCAGCTTGAGGATTGTCTCCCTTTTCCTGTGCATTATGTTCCTAGAAAAAAAGCGGTTTCTGTATAACTGAATATTTCTATAATTTATTTGTGAATCTTCACAGACAGAGTTTTACTTTTTTCCCTTGGGGAGAATGAAAACAACCAACTCCAATTCTGCTTAAATTCACTTGAATCCGTTTGGTTTGTTTTGTTAAGCAGAAAGGAAGTATTTTACTTGTGTCACACTGACCTCATGCTCTGCCTATTTTCATTATACAGGGACTTCATAAAAGTGCTTTCCAGACTCTTAGACTTTTTCTTTAGCTCTGAGGCAACAACACTTTCCATGGTATGACCTGGACTTCTATTCCCATCGTGCCATGTTCATCCAGTGAGAGAAGCGAGTGCAGTGCCTGGCCTGATAGAAATAAACCAGAAAATAGATGGTGACAGCTTAGAGATATTCAGGCTAATTCATAGGGAAAAACATCAACACTCCCTCAAAAAAAAAAAAAAACAAAACAACAAAACCAACAAAAAACCAAAAACCCACACATAAAACACCAAAAACAAAACCCAGAAAATCTATTAAATTCAGGAATTTGAAAATATTTCCTTTGGACTAGAAATATCAAAATGAGGTCTTTACAGAGACGTATTCTAGGCGAGGGATAGCTAGTTTGGAAAGTTCTAATATTTGAATTTGTTTTGAATTTATTTGGGAAGAAAACAATAACATTCCTCTGAGACCACAGTTCTTGTTCCAGCTAGCTGGAATGGAGCCTCACATGCAATAGTCTCCACACCTGGGAACACAAGGCACATCTTCCATGAGAAATGCATTTCTCCCTTGACCAGACTTTTGGAGGGTGGAAAAGGTGGAGCAAGGAAGGATTTTGAGGAAAGGACTGCAAGAAAAGTGGGGAAAGAAGACCTCTGGAGAGCTTCTAAAGCCAATAGAGGAAAGTCATGAGAGTGGAATTCTTTTGGTAGAAATGGGGAAATTTATAAGGTGAAATCAGTACACACAGTTGAAGCCCACACCAGTGATGCATTCTCTTTTCAGGATCATATGAAAGGCATTAGTCACACGCTGTCCCCATCTCTACCTTGGAGGGATGAAGTGCAGCATCGCAATTTGCAGTGCAGTCTACTGGAAATAATCTCTTCTGGACAAAAGTTGTTGTTGGAAGCCACTGTCATTTCCAAATGCCAGTATTTGGAAGCATGCAAAGAATGGCAGTCACAGGAATGGATCTTCGAACAGGAAAAACAATGCCAAGTGCTATATTGGGCATGCTTATTGCCATGTTTATTATTGTTATCACCACTAGAATTATAGCTCTGGTTGTAGGCCATGTCTGAGATCAGATCTCCTTTTAGCAAGGGCTGCCTGCAAATACTGCAAAAGGCAGTCCCTTCTCCCAGAAAAAAAGTAAACAAAGCTGTTAAAAAATATTCCTTTTCAGTAACAGGAAGGTTGCCTTGTGTGTACAAGCAGAGTTGATTTCAGGGTATGCAAGAAAGCTATGCTAAGTGCAGCCCAAATTGTCTGTCTGAGAGATAGCTCCTCTTATCAAGGAGTTTTATCTCCTAGTAGGCAAGAGGTAGAAAGACTGAAGTATTGCTGTCCCCTTCTGAGGTACAGTGAGATGAAGCAACTTGCCCCAAAACCTACAGGAAGATCTCCCTAAGCTCACCCTTCCTAGTTGAAACACACAGAAACCAAGTTTGATTACAGAAGCCAGTGCCTGGGCTGTCTGATCCAGGAGGACCCATCTCTTGAAACCAAGATTTCAAGGCAAGACCCACTAAGGTCAAGTGGTTGGCCTGGTCTCCTAAGTGGTGCACGTACCAGAGTAGAGGTTTGACTCCATGCTAATCACAGTCCCCAAACTGCAGACCAGTTTGTGTTCTTAGAGATGATTTAGCTGGAGAGAGGCAGATTTAGACTAGATATTAGGAAGAATTTCTTCACCATGAGAGTGGTGAGACCCTGGAAAAGGTTGCCTAGGGAGGCTGTGGATGCCCCATCCCTGCAGGTGTTCAAGGCCAGGTTGGATGGGGCCTTGGGCAGCCTGATCTAGTGGGATGTCCCTTCCCGTGGCAGAGGGGTTGGAAATAGACGGTCTTTAAGGTCCCTTCCAACCCTAACTATTCTAGGATTCTATGAATTCAAAAAAGGCATCTGTTTTCTAGGGCATCAGGGTAACAAGGTATATGGGAGACCCTGTCTAAAATGGTGCATGGACAGGACTCAATTGACTAAGCATAAGCATTGTGTCGTTTTTTTCACCTCACAGTTTCCCAGCAGGTCTTCATCTGTGTCACCCCAAGGGCACAGCTGTCTTAAACCTCTGTCATGCCTGCCTGTCCCATGGAGAAACATCTCAAGTGACAACAGGCACCACTGTTTAAGTAACAGATCCTTCTTTATGTGCTCATGCCTCCCTGTGAGGTGGACATCTGATCTCCTGTTACAGTCAGTGGAGACCTAGTGCTCTACCCAAATGCCCACTTAGAGGTGCCCAAACATAGTTGAGATCCTCTGGCTTACCTGAAACATCTAAGCAGCATAAATTGATGAGACATAAGACCTTCAGGAAATTTATTCCCTTATAGAGTGGCAGCTGAAGGCTGGGAGGCACTGTAAGGCCTCATGCATGGCACCGGGCATCTCTGCTGGAAAACTGAATCATGTCCCTAACCTCTGAGTTAAACCCCAGCTATCCAGTATAACCTTCCCTGTTGGGTCTTAAAAATATTTCGTGTTCTTTCTTATATTGAGTTTTACTACTAAAAAAAATATGATAAATAAGTTCATCTGTTCTTGTGACTGTTTTTTAGCTGCATTGCAAATGAATTTTGAAAGGAAAATGAGCTATTCTAAGGATGAGGAAGGCACGGCACAGAGAGGTGAACTGAGATGCCTGTGGTCATCCAAAAGGCATAGATGGGAGCAAAGCCCAGTTCTCCTGACCGTCAATCCAGGACTGTAACCAAGAGGTGAAACTGTATATCTCAGCTTCTGATTCTCAGATCCAGCACAGGAGATAGTGGAGTTCAGTTGCTGGCTGAAGGCTGCCCTTTTTCCCGTAACTCTAGGTTGAAAAGTAATGAAGCTTCCAATGTTCAGTTTATCTAAGCCTCTAAGCACACTCTTGAACCTATTGGAGGACAGATGTCCACCTCATTAATATTTTTGGACCCTCAGAGGAAAGTCTGGAGCACATAACCGTATTACACTGCTTTGTCCCACAAGGAAGTCCCAGTTGCATTTGCTGCAAGGCTCTGAAAATTCGAAACTTCTCTCTGCCCTTTCCCCCTCCTGGCTTTGTGCATTGATATTCCTCACCATCACACTGCACTAATGTGACACCGTGCTCTGAATTTCAATTAGTAGGTAGGGGGTACGGTACTCATACAAAAATCCATTAGAAGCTGTCTGCTATTGAAGGGCAGTGAACAGATAAATGTGATTGTCTATGAGTCTGAAAACAAAAGGAATGTGCTGTGATTTTACCAGAAGCAAGGTGCTGTCAGTGGAAACAAGTCAATATAAAGATGACTCTTGGCTGTTGCATGAAAAGTCTGGGAAAAGATAAATGAATAAGGAAAGGAATTTAGCTAAGGAGTGGGGAAGAGGAAAAAAGGAGTATTTTATTAAATTCCATCTGTAGCTTTCTTTCTTTTTTTAAATTCATGGGGTGCTTGAGAGAGAGGTCAGGGTCCTCATTCTTCAAAGCTGATGTTCAAGCCTCATGCACAGTAATTCAGAGCAGGGGCTGGCTTCTCACACTGTGTTTCTAATCTGCTAGTCATCTCTAGTACTGGCTTTCAGGGCAGGTTCATAATAGCTCGGCTTTATCTGGAGCAGCCACTTCTCCCTGGGTGAGGGCAACTCAGAGAAAGCCTTCATAAAGACCTGTGGGTGACTGAGTTCTAATGGAGGTCCCACATCTCGTTATCTCTGTGGATCCAGCCCCTTGATTTCTACTCTACCACCCTTATGATATTGAAATCCCTTGACGAAGTGGGTACCCAGTGTCAATTAACACAAGCTGTTTAGCCTCAAATTGCCAGTCCCAAAGGCGGCTTTGTTGTCTTGTGCATCCTGGGTCACATCTGCCCGCTCCACGTGGACGTCCTGTACCTGGGGCAAGTTTGAGCACATGAATCAAGGTCCTGAAGAGGAGTGAGGCAATCGCCACCTCCAACCCCACACATCTTTGGGGTATCCACCTGAAAGGGGTAGGTGCAAAAGTAAGACACTGAGCCTTCCCCACACCAAGTCCTACAAACTGTGCTGGCATCTTCACATGCATGTTCTCAAAGAGGTATGATATGCATTTAATTTTGACTCCGCGTAATGGCTGTCAGAGATGGGAACAGTGAACTTCCCCAAACTCATTTCTGCTTCACATTTCTGTCTCCTTCAAGCCTAAGATTACATCTTTTCTGCCCCATGGGCCATATTTCACAGCCTTCAAACTATAGTCATTGCATAACTTATCTGTCTTTAAATATTGCTTCTATTACTCATACTTTAGTGCAGCCCTCCAGAGTTTTCCAGAACCATTAAGTAGAGACACCGACCCCTTAGTAAGTGGGGAAGGTGTTCATACATTGATGGTGTTTGCTGCACTCTGTCCTCCTTTGACTTTTCCTTTTTCTTAGACTAGCAGGAAGGAAGCTTGTAATTGCAATGCAAAACATATGCTCAAACCACCCAGTTCTCTGCAGGGTCCACAGTGCTACCAGCACCAGTGCTTGAAACAGGAAACAACACAAATGAGGCAGGAATCACAGCGGAGAGATCTCCTTGTTTTCTAGCCAAACCACTACTTTCTTGCCCTTCTTTTTTTGCTCTTACTAATTGCCCCTTACTGCTTTGAGTTCTGATACATCCACATCCAACTAATCAGTTTCTCCAAGCAGACACATTAATGCTACTTTTGGTACTCTGTGCCTTATGGAGTGCCTTATGGGATCAGATTCAGGAGCTCAATTCATTTGATTGTTTCAACATCATAGATGCACCTAGTGCCCTTTTGGACACCCATGTCTGCCTGAAACACCTGCAAAGGACTTCTGGATGTGACACAGCACCTGTGGGAGGTCAGGGGCAGCTGAAGAGGCACCTTGAAGCCGCATAGGATACAGCTCAAGTGGCCCTGGGTATTTTTGTATGGAATTAGTTTTCCGAGTCCTATTGAATATGCTGAACAAGAGCAGGATAGAGTCACTTAAACATCTGGGTCTAGAAGCATTCACAGTATCCAAGAGTATCTAAAGCATTTGCCCAAGAACACAGAGGACATCTGCTCTTCTACAGCAGCAACTGAAGACCAGACAAGATATATCATGATGTCTAAGGTGACAGCGGACATCTATGCCTAGGCAGCTGAAAGGTGCCCTGGATCTCAGTTTAGGAGCTCAGACATCAGAATCACATGAGGACACCAACACTCAAGTTGGTGTGAAAAGGGAGGTCTCTGAATCCCACCACAGAGTGCAGACATATGTACCTTTTAGGGCCTCACCATAGGCCCCTTTAGGACACAATTCATCCCACTCCAGAACAAATATCTGTAAAGTTCAGAATCACACCCTGAAATATACAAATAGCTCTACAGCAGACATGTAACTCCTACACATCAGAACAAAAAATGTGAGCTCCCACCACTCTTCCTGCCTGTTCCCCCATACTTCTCCACCCAAAACACAGCAGATGATAGATAGTATGCATTTTCTTCTGAATCTTTTGGCCTCTACTTACTTTCATAGAATCATAGAATAGTTTGGGTTGGAAGGGACCTTGAAGATCAACCAGTTCCAACCCCCTGCCATGGGCAGGGATGTGTCCCACTGGATCAGGCTGCCCAAGGCCCCATCCAACCTGGCCTTGAACATCAGGGATGGGGCATCCACTGCTTCCCTGGGCAACCTGTGTCAGTGCCTCACCACCCTCACAGTGAAGAAATTCTTCCTCATGTCTAATCTAAATCTACCTCTCTCCAGTTTATACCCATTGTCCCTACTCCTATCACCACAAGCCTTTGTGAACAGTCTCTCCCCAGCTTTCTTGTAGCCCCTTTCAGGTACTAGAAGGTCGCTATAAGATCTCCTCAGAGCCTTCTGTTCTCCAGGTTGAACAAGCCCAACACTCTCTGCCTGTCCTCATTTGGGAGGTGTTCCAGCCCTCCGATCATCTTTGTAGCCCTTCTCTGGACACAATACTCCAGAACTGGACAGAATATTCCAGATGGGGTCACACAAGGAAGGAATAGAGTGGCAGAGTTACCTCCCTCGATCTGCTGGCCGTGCTTCTTTTGATGCAGCCCAGGATACGGTTGGCCTTTTGGGCTGTGAGCTTCTCATTGACCAGCACCCCGAAGGCCTTCTCCCACCCCCAAGTCCTTCTCTTTCTGCATCAAGTTCACATTTCTCATCCTTCCCTTCCAGTCATTTCAGGATTACACATCTGATCTCATTTCTTACCCTTTCCTATCCACACAACCTTTTCTTCAAGAATGAAGCTGCTGCATACCTCCATCCTCATCCTAATTCCTCCCTTGGGGAACACTGTTCTCTGCTTGGCATGTCTTCACCTCCTTAAAACAGACACTGCAGTAGGGTAGATGTCACATCCCATAGTTGAAACAAACAAGGGGGAAGAGTTCAACACAATATAAATTTGGATCAGTACAGAAGATCAGGGCATGACGTACCACCATTTGAAGGCCTGAAGAGGCCTGGGGGAAAAGTCCAGCCTTCAGTGCTTTTTTCCCTCCTTTTGTACAGAGCACAATTTTATGGGGGCTGATTTTACTTTAGAAGTCACATGGTGAGAAATACAGATGTCCCCTGGATTAAATAAAGGCACTGCAAAGCCCCTCATGAGTGACTGGTCCTTTTAGAGGGGAAGATGAACAACTGTGATCAGTCAAGTCCTGGTTTCACTTTTTAGCGTGTAGTAATATACAGTGTGCTACATGTTTTGGCTCTCTCCTAAAGAAAGCAACCAGAAGCACTGCTGCTATCTCCCATGGTTTTTTTTTTTTATCCAGCTGGGCTACAGCAATGGAAGATAAAACTAGGATTACAGAGTTGTCAAACTATTGGAGCAATCTGAAGTCATGTGGCATTAATGACCAGAGAGCTTAATGCTAAACTTGTCCTTTAATCGTTAACCATCTTGTAAATAGCATTAATCTGAGTCTTGAAGGAATTACTCTGCAAAAGGCTTTGAGCCAAGCCTTTTGGGCAACAAAGCCCTTTGGAAGGGATTTTAAAATCATTTTCACTATATATTTCAAATATAACAAACCAAAGAAAACAAGAACCTCCTCTTGTTTTCACAGTGCTTCAAAACAGGCCAAAGATTTCTTTGGAGTTAGGCAAAAAGAGGAAATTGCAAACACCTGAATCCTGCTTATTTCATTCAAAGTTTTTATTTCCACATGTGCTTACACGATATTATGCCAGCCTTCACGGCCTTATCCAGCATCTGCCATTACAGAAACAGACTTCCCAGAGCGTATCAGGAGTTGACGTGAGGGAGAGATATGCCTCATAAGAGGTCATAAAGAGTTCAAAGGAGCAAAATGAGGACAAAAGGCAAGAAGGGCCTATGATACAAAAATGCAAATGCATGAGACTGAACTGCAAGGTGCGTGAGATGCAGCTGTATTTGCTCACTTTGGACCTTGTGCAAGAGTAGGTTGTCTAAACTACGCAACTGTAGGAGTCAATGTGAGGAGTCCTTGTGACGCTTGTGACAGGAGGAAGGGCAGCAGGAGAAAAGGGGACAGCATGGTCTGATAATAGTGACTGCACTTCCCAGCTACGTAAACCTATTTACATCCGTGTTCCTAGGTCCGTTTACACCTTCGGGTACATCTTTGCCTCTTGCCTTTGTGACTGTGAATGCCCTGCAATCAGGGTTTGTTCCTAGGCTGTCCATTGGGATGTCAAACAACAAAGTGGTCCCTGCACCAAAAGACCCCCACTGTTGTGACTACCAGTAAAAGATATCATGCTATAGATACACCAAAATCTCAGTATGTACATTTTGAAATCCTGCAATTCATTGTCCAGTTTTCTGAGGCTCTGGTTGTCATTAACAGTACAAATCATGCCTATCAACATGCAGCTTAAGCATAACCATGCTCAAAGGAAATAAGGACCTAATGCATGGCTTAGGCACCAGTGGTTTAACATAGCTGTGTCTTTGTGGAGCTCACAGTACATTAATTAAGCATTTCCTCAGCTTCTTGGGCATTTGAGGTGAAGTCCCACAGCTTCACTAAGAAGGTCAGAGAGGGTCCCACAGCACGAGCCCCCTGGGATGTGCTTTCTCCAGTGGGTAAAAGGGGAACAGAGAGGCAAGTCTGTAGCTCTCAAAGTAAAGAAAGCTCCATGGCTCTGAGCCTTGCATTTGTAAAACAACAGTTAAGGCACTGCTGTTTCTGCAAGGGAAAGAGTGATTGGTGGCTTCGCCCAAGGGACAAAGTAAGCACTTAATTTCAGAGAGTGCTACAGGGGTCTGAAGCCGAGAGCAAGAAAGGATGGAGCACCAGTCTCCTCAGCATTACCTCTTTGTTCACCTTCCTCCCTTTGCAGTGAAAACGTGTTTGCCCACAGCATCACAAGGGTCTAGATGCCCCCATGGATGCAATCTAGGGTCTTTGGCATTGGCATTGCATCTCTCTTAAGGCCCTTCCTGTCTTTAGAACTAACTGGTTACCTTTGGGCTTTGCAAAATAACACTGATAATCGCAACAGGAAAGAAACCATCCCCAAGCATCTCCATAAAGTCGTGCTTTACCCACCGTAAAACTCAGTTCAGAAGAAATGCAACCAAGATTTTCACCAAACCACTTAGGAGGCTGCCAGCATCAAATTTGGGATTTCTGAGAGGTTGGAGATTATGAAAAGCTTCTCTCAATGGCTTTGAGAAACTGGAGAAAAGGTCCATGATTGCTGGCATGGGACCATCTCATTGGGAAATAGCTCTTAAATGCCACCATCTCTCTTCAGGTTTCATAGACATATCCCTGAAGGGCAAAAGTTGTTCTCCAAGGCTACAGACTTTCTTATTTCAGACCAAAGAGAGATAAAAAAAAAATAATCATGTGGCAAACATGAACACGAAATGAGTCATACTGTAAAAGGATGCACCTGAAAGGAAGCCTAAACCAGCAGCTTCCTCCTTGCTGCAGGCTGTGATGTGCTGTTGTACGCAAGGAGTTGAGACAGGAAAGTGCAAATGTGTCCTTTCTGCTCCACAGCCAGGCACATCCAGTGTTGAAACCAAAGTCTTGAACCACCCTAGAACTCAAGCCTTCCATTTCCCCAGCCAGGGATGTAGTTGCAGAAGAGAGAACGAATTAAATTTTGCTGTGCTTCAGCACAAACAAGCAAAAGTTTTGTATCAAAAGCACGTCGTGTTGCAAGTGATGGCAAACTCAGACCACAGGCGAAGTTCCCACAGTGAAGCGAAACTTGAGTGTCTTCAGCAGATCAGGCCAAAACATGCCAGCTTCACTTGAAGTCACCAGACAGATATTTTCTCTTCACTGACGCAGGAGAGGAGAGATCTTCTTCTCTGTTTACTCAGTCCCGCTGCTTGTCTATACAAAGTCCTGCATCAATGTAACTGAGATGATCTCATGAGAAACTTAAAATAAGAGAAAAGTAAAAAAAAAGAAACTACAAAACCAACAACCTTTGGGGTTTGGTTTTGATGGTTTTTTTCCTACTTTTTCGGAAGTCATGGTCTGACTTAGTCCCATGGGGTTTCAGACACCCCACCAAGCCACCTGGAGTACAGGCAGCTCAGCCTGCATTTATACTCAATGCAGAGCAGCAGGTTCTCATGGGTCCTTGGTTTCTCTTCTCCCCCTCCCCCCGCTCCAGATTTTCTTCTTTCTACTTATCTAGTGATGAAAAAAACTCCCAACAAGTTGGATAAAAACAAGGAAGGAAAATTAAAAATTGCATAAAATTTAGCAGTCAGTGAATACTAAAAGGTTACTGAATCTTAGCTTTAAAAAAAGAAATATGTTTCCAAATTGTTTTTCATCTGCAATTACTTGCTGAATTCAGGCAGGAACCACATGGAGCTTCTGCCCATCCAAATCTTTGCTTCAGCCCAAGTCCTGAGCCTTTGAAGTAACTGGGAGATGAAACCACTCAGTATCATCCAACCCTAATCCATATATTGCGAGAGAGGGGGTTGGTGGAAATAGTAACAGAGATGGAAACGGGTCATATTTCCCCTCTACCCCCCTGCAGAGGCATTGATTGCTTTTTCAATTAGCTGAAGCTGTAAAGAAAGAGAACAGTTTACATTCCAGAACCGTGGGTCATATTTGAGAGTGTTTCCTCCCTCCTCCTTTACATCATTAGGCATTTGCATCAGGGAGGTGTTCTGCCTTAATTTCTCAACCAAACTTAATATTGGCATTTAACCCAAGGCCACAGTTTGCTTTTAGCCTCAACCAGCTCCCACAGCTTCTTTCAGGAAGTTGCCACCACGTCTTAACGTCTTTTGCCTTAATATTTACTTCTTTTTCTTCTACTGGTGTTTCCTGGCTCTACATCTCCACGTGACTCAGAGATTTCCCGGACCCTGACTCTGTGGTGACATCAGCTACAAGAGCTAAAATTAATAAATATCACTCACTCATTATGTCAAACCATAATTACAGGGGAGGGAGGGTTGTTTGGCTTTTTTTTAAGAGTGGGGATGTTTTGTTTCCACTAAATATACATAATAATATACATATTTGGACCTGTGCACACCTGCTATAAGGAATCTGTATGGTTTCAATGAGCAAAAGACAGAAAACTAAACACCCTGCTTTATTTTGGTCTCTGGAATCTCAAGAGACCAGAAGTACATATAAAGCAAACTGTGCTATAAAACACCTGGTATAGACATAAGGCGAAAGTCCAGCACAGCTTCGGGGTGATTTGCGTGTCCTGAATTCACCTCTGAGAGTGACTTCATCTCTGTGACACTCAGCAACTTAAGAAAAAAAGAAACGGTAAAGGTATTTGAGACATGCCTAGCATCTGCCGGCTCAGGCAAACACTACTAGCTGTATAAACAGACCTGCTTTCCTTTCTTGCTGTTATACCTTCACTTTTTCCTTTAAGAAGAATTTATTTCATCCTACAGAAGCAAAGCCAGCACTGATGCAGCATGTTGGTATCGATGCTGTTTACAGCAGCTCTCAGTGCAGCAAATTTTGCACCAGCCCAAATACAAATCATCTAAAATCCTTCATCCTTTTACAAACTCTCACTTTCCACTGAGATTTACTTGCAAATTACTAGTGTCCCTGCCCACCGCAGGGGGAGTGGAACTTAATGATCTTTAAGATCTCTTCTAACCCAAACCATTCTGTGAAATCACAAATTTTTTTTTATAGTTTTTAAAGGTTTTCTTCTTATTTTTTAGCTCTCCTCACAATTTTGCAGGTTCACTGCCCTGAAACCTCAGTCCTTTGGTTAGATTTCAACAGAGCCACTTGTAACTGCATCACCTTTCCTTTCCAGGACAAGTAGATCCCCTGCCCGTTACAAGCGCTGCTCGTGGCCGTGATGCAGCACTGCCAGGAGTCACAAGTCCTGGGGACCTGCGATGCCACAGGTAACACACACTCACACCCACATGGGAGGTGAATTATGAGCTGTCATGAGAATAAGGCATGAGGCCATCAAAAACAGAAGCAAAACAAAGCCTCACCTGCCGGTAAAGGAACCAACCAGGTTACAGAGCTGGAGAGATTCTTGCAGCACTACACAAAGCTACATCAGGAGAATTTTAAACTGGTTTATCCAAAGGTCATATGAATTTCGGCAAAGTAATTGAGTCTACCTCATTCTTTCTAAAAAAATCAGGCTTCATAACATAAGCAAGATGTTATGAGAAACGCCCCTGAGTTCTGGTAAAGATATTTGTTTTTTCAGCCTGGATTTGTTTTATTTGGGTGTGTTTTTTAATCTTTTAATAACTCTATCCTGAGTTATTCCTCTGTGAAAACTGCTACCCTGCTCATAAAAGGTAGAAATAATATTCCTATGCAAATGCAAAGGGGTACCTTTTCTACTATTTTTTTTTTGTTTTGTTTTAATAAAGGAGGATTTGGGGCTGAGGGATCAAAGAAAGCAGGCCCACCTGGGGAAATCTTGCCTAGTGTTTGGAGAAGAGATCTTGGCCAATAATGAACTTTTAGAGCAGAGATTTTGCTGACTTTTCCTCCAGGGCTACTCCAGGCAGGTTTATTGACCAAGTCTGGCAATGGGTCGTGAGCACTCACCATCCTTCTGTCCCTGCTTAGGTGATACTCTTCTGCTCATGGATGGAGGTTGGAGTACCTGTCCCTGATGCTACCTACATTTAGGGTCTGGGCTTCAAGGCAATGAAAGCACCTCTTCTGTGTGTGCCCTCTGTCCTGAGCTCTCTCAGCTCTCCTGATTTATCCTGCGCAGCACCTAATTGTGGATACAACTGTGTTAACACCACTCGCTCATTGTACCACAGGTCCCCTTGAATTTCCGGAGAGTTCCTTGCTGCTGTTTAAGTTACCTTCTTTGCACTGAACAGCTGAGACCCAGTGTTGAAGAAAACAGGATCAAAAACACCCAACAGCTGTGGCTAGAGTCATCCAACCCCACTTTTGAGGGTCCCTGCAGGCAATGTTCTATGTGGACCATTGATCTAACCCTGTATATCTTCTATTGTGCTGATTGCGTTCTTACATATTTGTATAATTTCATCCCTAATTTCAGGGATGGCATTGGACTAACCCACTCTCATTCCACTCCTGCGCTCGTCTTTTACACTGTGGTCTAGAAACAAAGAGTGCAAACCCAACTGCTGCTTTCATTTGTACAAAACAACATAAAAATGACTACATCGTGGCCATCTAGCCCAGTATTATAGTTGACAGTGGCGACTTAAGGGAAAATATGACAAGATAAACATACAGCCACATTTTTCCTTAGTCCTCTCCCAGTGAATTTGTCCAAATAAATTTCAAAACCCTGAAAGCAGCAGGACTCTGTCTGTGGCGTATTTAGTGATGGAAAATATGTCCCTGGCAATGGAGAATATCCGCGGATATGTACAGCTTTTCTTTTCATCCCTGTGCTTTAAAGACATTGTAACACCATGAGTAGCAGTCTCCCAGGGTAGAATTGTGGTTCCAGGGAAACAGGACAACAGCACATGGCACAGGAAAGCCTCAGATGTTAAAACTATGTCTTTTCTAAGGTCGGATTTGAGATATTTAGGGATGACTAATGGGACCACTACTGTGAAATAAATAGGATTTTGCCTGAGCCCTGCTATCTGGAGTAACTCTTTTCAAGCCAATGCTGCTGTACTAATGCATGAGCTCTACAGGGCAAATCTAGCTCTTTGAAATGCTGGATAAGAGCCTCTTTGTGTCCCCAAAAAAAGTGATGCCTGTGTTGTCTGTCTTCACAGGCAGATGTTAGATTTTGTTGCTAGGTGTGTCAGTTATTTTAATGTTTGGCTGCAAATATCCCAGAAGAGAAGCTACAGCATGGCTGTGCCTCTTGAAAGAAGTCTGAGCCTTTAAAGACCACTAAATGATTTTGGAATTAAAAGAATGGAAAAAAAGTCTGGAGAAAGTGTGAAAATCGAACTGGCATAATATGGCATGATCAAATCACTCTTCTTTAAACCTTAAAAGCTATGCAGATGATTAGTTAAAATGACTGAAACTGTCATGGCACTGGCTGAAACCAATGTCAAGGTTTGCTTCAGGTCCCATCACAAGGGAAATATGAACACTGCAAAACTGTGCAACGAATATCTCATTCTCAGCCAAGCTGCTACATCAACAGAACCTGTTGTAGCACAGTAGGTCCCCTCACACCACCTCATTAGAATAATCCTGCAGAGGAACCATTTTTGCCTGCTGTGTAGCAGAAAAAGCAAAGGGTTCAATGGACATGAGAAAAGAATGACTTGGAAGACTTTAGCAGACCTAAAATTTGGGCCAAGGCATAGTCATGGAAGCAAAACTGTCTTGACAGTTACTTGGTCACTGGAAATTCATAAGTGTCCCTGTAGGTGCTTAGCTCTATCTGGAGCCAGCAAAACTATCCCGTAAATGACAAGAAGAACCTGCTTCTTCTCATCTTATTCCTGGGGTTGGAGATTGGCATCATCAGTTAGAAGGTGTTTCTCTTCCATACCCACCAGCAAGGATTTTCATTTTCATTTGACTCATTCAAGTGCTGTCTTTCACATATGGGGTCTTGGATTACTCAACCCATAACTCAGAGAGAACTATAAGATCCCCCCCAGAACCTTATCTTCTCCAGGCTGAAAATATCAGCCAACCCTGTGTGGATGTCCAGGGTAACCCTTGCACTTGGCAGTTGTGTTTAGGCAATGGAATCCCACTCCGGCTGTCCTCTCCAGGGCAGGATGAATCTCTCTGTAGACATCATTGACTCCATTGATTAGATCTCGGCTGGTGGGAAATTAGATATCTCACATCTATGAACCTTGGTGTAGGAATCTTCCTGTGCAAACCAGAAGTAATTACAAACTATTTCTGCTCCTTGTTCCTTTGTAGCCAGCAGCCTGGAAAGGTAAAACTAATGACAGCAAGACTCAGCTAATCTGTCATTAGCATAGAATAGGAAGCTTTCAGTAAGTATGACCCATTAACCCTAATCTCATAATTACCCTACTATTGATCAGGAAGTGTGCGCTAATTGGCAAAGCATTCAAATAGAAACTCGTACCAAATGCATGAATCATAAGCATAATTATCAACTCTCCCTCCCGGGCCTCATTAAGGCTGGAACTGCAGCATACAATGTTATCCTTTTTTTGGATGGAAGCATAACACAATTACATGAGAAAATGAATCTTGCCATTTGTCTTGTACTCTGTTGTCCTCATCATCTGCTTAGTGGCAACACGGTTCCAAAAAAATTAACATGACACGATGGTCTAGGTGTCATCTAAGAAGAGTCCAGCCTTGCTCTTTGGATTATTCCAACCAAAAAGAAAAAGCTCAGGGACTGATTTTAGTTTATATTGTCTCCTTTTCTTATCAAAATAATCCTTGGATGGCCAAAGGCAGCCATATAGAAATAACTTAAGGCCATCAGGCTCAGTGTTTCACTTGCGTTCTCCAGTCTTCTGCCTACTTTGCAGGGCTGGAAGTCCTAAAGACCCATGCAGTTTACCCTTTAATAGGTCTGCCACTGGAACTGAATTGATCTAGATGGCAGGTTTGCTCCTCAGGAGGAATGTTGCTTCATCCAGTAACGTGCCCACCTGGTGGGGCTTCTATGGAAGTCTCAGGGAAGGGGTGCTGAATGGTGTTACAAGGGCACAATCTGCTCTATTCCCAATGCTGTTTTCACCCAGATGAAGGGAGCTATTGGCATGGAAAAGCCTCCTTCCTGAGCTCTGCTGGGCCCAAGGGAACAACAGGCCTATGGACGGAGCATCCTGCTATTGCTGTACAGTCACACTAGGGTTTTATCTCAGGGGTTCACAGAAGAGTTCTTGTAGCAGACACAAGGTGCAAAAGGTCCAGGTAAAGGTATCATCCTTCCATGTTTTGGATATCTCCAGACCAGGAGCTGTGTCTTCATGCCATCTTGAACTTTAGCTCTAGGAGATTTCACAAAGCATGGGGAGCTGAATTAACTCCAAAGTACCAAAAGGGAAAAACGCACAAGAGAAAAGAGCTTTGGGCATTGCAACCTGTCAATTTTCAAGTTGACAGTGCATTCACCGCAGAGGTACCTGCCACCAAATCACCTGATTTTCACCTGTAGGGTCTCATGCAATGCTCAAGAGAAAGAGCCAGAGGCAAATGTCTGTTTTGTTTCACATCACCATTCGCAATGAAGACTAAGCATTTCTAGTCTATGAGTCTGATGAGTTCTTTGATCAAAGAGTCAACAAAGTCCTGCTGTAAGCAGGGGTTGCCTTTCTTATTTCCCTTTATGTTTCTCCTGGTGGTGTCACAATGACCACTTTCCCGTAAGGCACAGTATTTTGCAATAACTGCTCACACCAGCCCTCCTAGAGCTCTCTGCAGTGCTCAGTGTGCAGAACTGATTTGGGGCAATGACGAGCACCCAGATGCCCTGGACTTCACTTAGCAGTTGAAAACATATACAAAAATCACTGACTCATAGAATGTCCTGAGTTGGATCAATGAGTCCAACTCCTGTCCCTGCACAGAACAACCACAAAATTCACATCATGTGTCTGAAGATGTTTTCCGAATGCTTCTTGAATACTGTCAGGCTTGTTGCCATGACTACCTTCATGGGGAGCCTGTTCCAGTGACCCACCATCCCCTGAGTGAAGAACCTTTTCTTAATACCCAACCTAAATCTCCCCTGGCACATCTTCCCGCCATTCCCTCAGGTCTTATCATTGGTCATCAGAGAGAAAAGATCAGCACCTGCTCCTCCTCCTTCTTCTGTTGTGAGGAAGCTGTGGACTGCAATGAGATCTCCCCTCAGTCTCCTTTTCTCCAGGTGGAACAGACCAAGTGACTTTAGCCACTCCTCCTATGGCTTCTCCTCTAAACCCTTCGCCAACTTTATGGCTTCCTCTGGACACCCTCCAGTAGCTTGAGATCCTTTTTATACTGCGGCACCCAAAGGAAATGTTGCACGGGTGGATTTTGCAACACCTCTGCAACTACCAGAGAGGACCTTGTGATGCTCCTTGCCAAAATAAGGCGACTTTTTTCTCCTTTGTTAGTTAATGTTGCAGCCAGAGAAAACTACTTTATGGGATTGGAACACTTCATGGCTAAGGACATTCCTAAATCAGTGCTCCAGTAGTCCTCGAGCTCAAGCAACGAGCTCTCATATGCAGCACAGACTGAACCCTTGTTCCGTGACCATGAGCCAGGACTGAGTACATTTAGCTTCTCATTTTTCAAATGCAGTTATGCTTCTGATTTTATTTCTCTAAATTTCCAATGTGGAAAGAAAAGAATGTAAAAGAAAAAAAATACCAAGAAAAAAATAACACGAAACAGTATCTTGCTATTGATGCCTGAAAGGTGAGAATAAAAATTTCCAGTACTCCAGCCGCTGCCTAAGTCCAGATCCACTCCCACATCAAGAGATTAATCTGCTAAGAAAGGTGTTATTCTGCCTTGTGCTTTTGAGAACTTCTGGAAATTAAATCTCAGGGGTTTTGTTCTAGGCTGACAAATTATCTGCTTGCTTTAAAACTCCATTTTCAATTACTGTAAGCAACTTGTGACTGGAAACGTCGTCAGTACAAAGCAGTACAAAGTCCCCCCTCTAATTAGCAGCTCACCCTACAGCAAGGATCGAATTCCACTGCTGCATGTGGCACATGTAGCTCTCTTTTGCCCTGACCTTGGGATCTTGCTACTTCATTTGCCTGGAAGGCAGAATTTAGCCTGATACTAATGATATTCCTGCCCTTACAATATATCTTTCATCCAAGGATCTTGGTGTGCTTTAGAAATCCCTGGACTTGGAGTCTCTGGCCAGGTTAAATAATGCACATCTCCCCGAATTGTTTTTTATTCGCTGTTGTTTCAAGCATTGGCACATTAGCATGTCTTAAGCACCAGTGACTGGTGACAAAAATGGAAACTCTCTGTGTTGGATGATTTTGTATCATGCATGTGACTCATCTTTATTCCCCGTGATTTAGGTGCAATTCCTCACAAAGCTGCAACTGGTTACATGGTCTTTTTAGGATCCGTGTGTAAGTGGGACTGAGAAGGCAATTTTTAGTCTCATCATTGAAGCCAGGGTGAAAGACACATGGCAAACTAAGTGAAACCCATGCTCTTCAGGCTCTTTTGTTACATTTACATGAAGCACTACTGACAGCAAAGGATGAAGGGCAGGTGTAAGAGATGACCATGTAGTGGACAATAATGGATTAAACACATCCCTCCTCTCTCACAAGGAAAATCTTAGCTGTTTTTAACTCATTGCTTGGAAATACTCATCTCCATAAGTCTGAAAATAGCCATGTCTCTGGGAAGGTGGTCAGAAGCTGCAATCTGACTAATTCAAGTGGTAAAAAAGAAATACCCTGTGAAAACCACCGGTGGGTAGAATCAACAAGACAGGAACTCTTAGCTTAGACCAGGAGATCACGTCAGCTGAACCTGATTGTCATGAATACTTATGAAGAGTCAGTTGTCCAGCAAGTTAGAGCCTATTAATATATGGAGCCTTAAAAATCTCCATTAGCGGGTGTTCAGAATAGTGCAGTACAGTCCAAGATTTTTCTTTTTGGCCCTGATTACGGAGTATTTTCTATGAGTGGCATGGATCCTTTTGATCATGTTGGTGATTGTAAGCCAAACACACAGTAGTTACCACAGTTCTCCTCCAGAGCACAGTGTGGATGCTAAGAACTCAAACTGAAGGCATGAGGGGGGAAATGATAAGCATTTTTGCCTTCTGTGGCCCTAAAGGCTTCATTAGTTTACAGAGAGTGAGGAATTCAACCTTTCTGCAGAGTGTTCAGTATTATTCTCTCTGTTTTACATACGGATAGTGTGAGTCACAGAGATGTTTAAGTGTCCTGGCCAAGGTCTTGGGGGAGTGACGGTCACAGATTCAGAAACAGAGCTCAGATGTCTCCTCTCCAAATCCTGCTTATTGTGCACTATAAAAAGTTTCTTGTCCCATGACCTCAGGTAGGTTCCTTTGTGCTAAGTCATTGGTAGTAAAGAGAATATAATTCAAATAATTAACTCCTACATAAGCAAGACATGATGCAGTTTGCAAAGATCTCCAAGAACTCCTTATCACCATTTTGCATCTAGGTAAACTGAAGCGCTGGAAAGTCAAATCATTCAACCCCAGGGCTGTCTTTTCAGTCATGTGCATGTCTGGGATCAGAGACACTCTGTAAAGTCACCGTGAACTCCTTAAAACCACCTCTCTGCATGCCAAGGTGCAGGACTGCCGAAGAAAGCCGTAGCGTTTGGCAACACCACAACACCAAAGGTGGGTGAGGACACGTGTACGTCTTATCACATGCCTTCAAGCCGTCCCAGGAAGGCCGATTGCAACACGTCATCCCTGGAGTATTCAGCAGGTGATCAGGCTCACATTTTGCATGTCAAATTTTCCAGCTGGAGACCTGGGTGGTGCCTAATAGGAATTTGGGTGTGTTTGCCCAAACGTACCTGTCTCCTGTCATTCAGCATGCCAGCAACACAAATGTATCAGCTAGGAGAGATGCTGCTAAGAATTTAGTGAAAATTGTAGTTTCTCAGGATGCTGTCTTTGGTTGAGAGAAGTCCTTATTACTCATGCCCTTTGTAGAATTGGTCAGTAGGATTACTTTTCAAGGGAAATGGACAAAGCCAATGTTTCAACCAGAGTTTCATTCTTGCAGAAATCACTCTGAGGGGGTTTTGTCATTTTCTCTTGGAAAAAGCCTGTAGGTTGCTCTACAGAGGACTCCTAATTTTTCCAAACCATCTACAGTAGAAGCTCAGTGACAAATCAACACCAGCTGGAGCATTTAGGCCGTAATGATGCTAAGCTACATCCTGAACCTTCATTAATTGACCTCCCAATTGTTTCTAATATCTACTCCTTTCCTTACAAAAATGCTGAGTAAGTCTGATCAAATCCTTACCAGAATACCATGCAAGAGGCTCTGAGGTAATATTTAACTCCCAGACCAGAAGCACTCCTTAGATGACTGCCAGACATCAAAGCAAACGGTTTTTAATGAGCTCTATCTCCAGTTTTGAATTTCTCCTCCAAAATTTCCCCTGCTTTTGGATTACAAGTTCCTCAAAAGCAGCTTCCTTCTATTTTCCAGGTTCCAGAGGATCCAACAGCATATCAGTCCTTGGAGTGTTTTGGAAGCATGCTGAAATCAGTTCCCAAATCTGTCAACTAAGACATTAGATGAAGTCCAAGCCACCTCTAGAATACCCTGCCCTGTTAAAGGATCACAGCAGAGATAACCATTGCTTCAGTCACACTTATCACATGTTCATCTAACATTTCTTTGCTGCTTAATCTGAGGGATGTTTTATATCTGATCACTGATAAGACAATGATAACCACTCTACCAGTTCCCCTCTGACCTTCACTAAATGGTCTGCTCAACCTTCATTTTGTAATTTTATGCTGACAATTGAGGACATCCTATACTCGGAAGCAGATCAGAAGGAATACCATCATAGTTCCAAATCGTTATCTTTTGCCTGGATTTTCCTTGTTACCAGGTAACAGTCCTCAAGTATTTGCTTTCTCTTGCCCTTTTTATGAATTTGTAAAGGAAAATGTACCATTTTTTTTTCTCTAGAGACTGACATGATTTTCATTTTGTAGTCGGTCTAAAGGAACAGCAGGGCAATAGATGTGCCTACTGACTATGCCCATCCCATGAGTCTGAAAGCATCCTCTAAAACCACTGCTGCGGGGATGACAAGGGAGCCAAGAATTAGCGTGGCAGTAGATGGCGCTGAAGACCTTGGAGCCTACCAAGGACCCTTGGTCAACCTATACCCACCTTTTAGGGCTTCCGTAGAAGCCTTCTCACCCTCTGTTTCACTTCTGCAGTGAAGCCACCACAGACTGAAGTCTGGACCACTTGGTTTTAGTGCAGAGCAGGACTTGGGCTAGTTCAGAGAAACTCTTAGCAGAAGTGGGATCACACACTGCTGTTAATGATTAGAAGGTCTAACTGGGAGTATGAAAATGGCAGTAAGAACCTGGACCGCAGAAGAACCTTGTTTCTGAACAGCAGCCATGTGTAGTGTCTTCTCAATGGACTTAGCCACCAGTCTATTTGAAGGGTTCAGTACAGTCACAAAACAGCTGATGGCCTCCTTTCTCTGATCCAAATAATCTCTCAGGATGCAATTACATTTACAGCTTCAGAGGTGTGTCTCTAGTTAAGGAAGTGTTGCTTGTCAGCCTCAAGCCACTATCTGCCACTGCTATCAAGAAACCCCTGGGAACTTGTGATAGACTGTGTCATGTGATTTCAGGTCAAGATACCTTCTCTTATCTGTTAGAACATGCTGTATCTTAAGTTCCTATTAACACATCTGACTGAGAAATATACCCTGATCTCCCAGGCTTCCATGCTTGCTCTTCTGATGGTTCGGGGGGGGGGGGAAAGTAGAGGCTAGTTACGTAAAAGGTGATGTACATGTGGAATGGCTGAAGGAGCACCATATCTTGTGGTGGCTTGGCTTGGGAACCACAGGTCTCCTAAGAGGAAAATTCAAATTTGTGTCTATTCCATTGGTATATGTTGAAGAAAAGCACATTTAGAGGTGCTCACAGCAATGAGCAGTAGAAGGGTGACTTCAGGTTGAGCAGAAGCTGTATTGAACCGCTTTCTGGTGTCACTAAGATGAGTTGTGCCTTTTATCCATCTTAAAAACATAGACAGTCAAGAAGATATTGAGAGCTGCCTGAGCCCAGCTCTGTATCCAGTCAATGAAGTTAATGGCACATGGATGTTCGTGTCACCTATGTCTAAACTGGGCATCACACTCACTGCTCTCACTAAAAGTCAGGCATCACTCAAATTTCTTTTGAAATTCAACTGTAGTGCGGGCACTGGAGCAAACTGCATGTGCTGCAGTGGGACATGTCAGTAAAGTCTTGTGTCTCCTTAGCAAATTGCTGTCATAAATGCTATAAGAGTAGATTAGCTGATAAGGATAAAACATCTGTGGTTATAGAGGCAACTGGCTTGGACGAGAACAAGAATCTCCATGTTGCTTCAACAGTTCTCCAAGCTACCAGTTTAATTTAGGAGTCTCGCCAGGGCAATAGAGAATGACCCCAGGGATCACTTCAGGATAAAATTCCTGCTTCATAAAGTACTCAGATTAACTCAGAAATCCCCTCCCTTTTACATCCTTGAAGATACTGGCAAAAACCTCCCTCCTGCAAGGACTCATTCCCTGAAATCTAGGAGCCCATCGTTATTCATCACCTCACAGATCATCATGACCATTTTAGGCAGGAAATTAAATTTATCACTTATCTAATCACATGCTCAACACTTGGAACTCACTTACCCCAAAGACATTTCCTCTAATATCCATAAAGCTGGGACAGACCAAAGGGTAGTTATCACGTGTTGTGTCTGCTCACCATTACGGAAAGCTTTTCTCCCAGGTGCCACACCTCCACATTTGACCTGCAGCCTAATCAGTGTATCAGTAGATTAAATGCTTTCGTGGTCATGGGATCAGCCAGGAACTTTTCCTCTTTAGTCATACAAGGACATTTAATTCTTCTCTCAGTAGTTACATCAGGATGAGCAGGAAATTGATGCATGCATTGGATTAATATTGATTCAGCCAAATACAACAGGCATATGATTTTTGATTACATGGTTGTGCTGACATTTACTCTGTGAGATAACCAGTGCTGTGTGCTACCTTAATTCACCCACATTGCCATATAGGAACATAGTAGTATTAAGCATCCTATACACTGGCATATTCATAACTAAACAGATGGAGAAAATACGTGTATGTGTGTATGCAGAGATTAAAATGGCATCACGTGCCAGATTTCATGTCTGCAAACAAATTTATGCATTATTGATGCCAGTGCATCCAGATTATCATTTCCAGCACTGTGTATTCATATATCGGTGAATGTGGGTGGTTAGAATATGAATAAATGAATATGCATACACACATATGTAAGAAGTGGTGAGTGTATGAATACAAACAGATAGACAGATGTGTGGTGCCAAGAAGTGTTAACGTGGAAGTTCAGATATCCAAAAAGAAATATCCTCGTGTATCTAGACATCAAATTGCTAGAAATCCTAGCATATTTACAACAAACCTTGCAGGCAAGAACTCTTTCCTCTCTCCCCTGTCTTAGCAGACAGAAGTGTGTCCATGTTTGCTGAGAAGAAAAGCATCTCACAGGCAGCATGAATGTGTGCACCCGTGTGACAAAGAGAAATAACTATTTAGATGCTGAGTGGCGATGAATAAATACCTGCCAATGTTTATTCCACACCCCAGGGTGGGGCTGGCACTCAGGCTGATCAAGTGAACATTATTTTGTGTTTGTTTTTCAGTCTTTGGGGGTTTTCCCATTCTTTCCCAGCCCTCCAGTGGGATTTGGCTTAGGGAGGTAGGTCCTGTCGGACAAAGCCACTCCAAGCAACAACAGAAGTTCCAAAGGTGGGCTGTGGACCAGTTGATCAGGGACGTTTAATGAGTAGTGTGAGGAGAGAGAAAGCATCTTTCTAAATACAGAATGAGTCAAACTCACCCTTGGGGAAGGGAGAAGAAAACCTGAAGCAGAGAAGAGGCATTGACGAGGCACAGTATGTGCTCTCAGTCACATCCTCTGCTGTTTACTCAAGCTGGAGGGATATGAGCAGAAGTAAAACCTGATTTAGGTCACATATGCCTTTCTATTTGCTCAGTGCAGCAGACAAAACATCCCTTGGGCAAGAGAAGGAGGAGACAAGGAGCTGGTGCATTGTCTGGGTGGTCAGATAGGACTTCATGCACAGTCTTGGACTATCAAGGATGCCATTTCTCCCAGCTAAAACGCTCCAAGCAGAAGGAGGGTTTTGCATCTCTCTAAACACTTTCTGTTTATTGTGGACCTCATGACAGGCTAGTTTGGCTTATCTGGGGCTTTATTTTCATAATCATGCAGGTTTGCATAGCTAACGAACACTGTTCCCACCACGGTCTGTAAAGCAAGCACTAGCTGGCAAGGAATTTGCTAGGTTTATGGATCTAAACAACAGGCACGGTTTCGTTCCTCACCTCCTCTCCTCCCACCCACACTGCCTTCTCAGTGCACAGCCTCTGGGGTCTGCATAAAACCTTCCGAACTGTTAATTCAGTATGGCAAGGACCTATCTACAGCTCCAAGTTCATCCAGGGCCCAGTGCGAAAAATGCTTGTATCTTGGTCAACCTCATAACTTAATTGGCCTCACCTGTAATTTACTGACTTGAGGACTTGAGTTTCCCTTGGAGGTGCCAGAGAGGTCAGGGTGTCTGGAATCTATGAAACCTTCCTGCAGAGCAAAGCCAAAAGGAGCTGTGCTGGGAATATTACTGCAGGTAACACAAAACACCTGACTCCCATCTCATGGAATTTAAACTTGAGACCAAATTCATGTCCATTAATACCTGTCCTCGGCCATCCAGGGCCAACACACCATTTCTGTCTAACCAGCGGATGTCAACTGCCTGGAAGAAACCTTCTTACTAGGAGATCACATGTAAAGATGGATCGTAAGATCAGTGTTGCTGGTTGCCTCTGTTGAGTCAACAGTGCAGAAGAAAAAGGAGACTTCAAGCTCTATGAGGAAGCAATGGGAGAGCTATTCAACATCTCTCTGTCAGTAAAGCAAACATGAGCTTTGCCTAAGCCATGAAGCACACATTGATTACTGGAAATGGCTATTGGTGTTGCATGGTGACATCCTCCTCCTCTTCCCCCACGCTCATGGCCGTGACTCTGGCTCTCATTCTGAGCAACTGTGCAGCTTCTCGTTGTGAGCCAGCACCAGGCAGAGATGCAAATCTCAGTCACTTCTTCCACTCACCACATGTGAGAGAACTGCATTTACTGGTGGAAACTAACTACCCACGGGTTTAAATACTACTCTGCTCAGAGCCACTGTCTGCCTTCAGAGTTTCTCCTTCAAGGGAGAAGCCAAACCTGCATGCCTTCTATAGGTTTTATTAGAAATTAATAGATAAATACACTTAAAGTCAAACATCGTTATTGCTTAGGCCAGCTGCTGCTAACTTTTTCCAGCCCAGTAGAGAGCTGGGCAATGCAACAATTGATCCCTGCTCACCAGCTGCAAAGGAAGCTGCAAGCATTTGCCAAGGCACAGGTTGTTAAATCAAAGCATCAGCACTGATAAATGCAATATCAAGAAATTAAGATGGGATAAATACCCATTTTGGACACCAGTTACAGGTTCCTCTGTGTTTTGTGACTCCACTGGTCCATCATCTGCGCCATAGGATGACATGACTTCTGCTGCTGTGCCCCACTCTCAACAAATCCTAAACTAGAAGGTGGTGAAAGGAGTGAGCTGAGAGAACAAGGCTGATAAGCTTCATGGGAACACTGTTTGCCCAGGACGAATGCCAGGTCTCAGGACTGCAAATAAATCCATAACTGGCACCATGCAAGGGCAACCGTGATGTTGGTTGCGGAATGCAAGGTGGTTGTGTTTGGGACCTTGGCTGTCGTTTGGGAGATAGCCTGTGGATGGTCTTCACATCTAAACCCTGCATTTTGGTGTCTTCACCATACATTGGTCACTCACAGTACTGGAGATCGGGGCAGATATGTGACACTTGCTGGAGGTTACAACAGGAATTTATCCCTTCAGGGACCAGCAAAGTATGCCTGGTGATCACAGGGGATGAGAAAAGGGACAATTTACCACTTCCTTTCCCACACCCAACCCAGACAAAGAAACCAAATAAAGGCTTTGGGCTCCAGCAGAGCTATACTGAGTCCACTGTGCAGCCTGTATCCTTTTCTGACTTCTCAGCTCTCAAGATGCTTGGATAAGCATACATCACTCCCAAACATAATAATAGTAACCATAACAACAGCAAGAATGACAATAGTAATAGTAAAAATAATCAAAATGTTGCAAAAAGAGTGTACCATTCCAAACACCTTGCTTGCTAAGCCATCAGCAGAATGGAATAACATTAGTTAATATTCAATGAAATAGCAGAACTTGTACTAAGTAAAAGATCAAGGCACTCATAATCTGATGTAAGGCATGTCTTGGACATCTGGACTGAAAAAGGACTTATTGAACCAGATCTTGTCATCAAGATTGCCAGTTTGGCAGAGGAACATAAGAAACCCACCTGTGGAAGCAGGTCCCTTACTCTCTGATCTTGTGTAGTAGAGAGCTTGTATGATGCAATCACTTGTACCTTTTGTAATAAACGGAGTGCAGAGGCTCCTATCAGGGGTGCTAAGAGCTGTGGAAACCCACCGAGCACCCAGACTTGCACAACTCCGTAATAAAACTAATGCCTCATCTTGGTCTGTGAGACTGACTATTCGCATGACAGATAACAAATCCGACTTTTCAAACAATAATATGACTTTTCCATCCATCAACGGGTAAACTTGTCTTGGGGTGATCTACACACCTCTGCTGCTGCTGAGAGATCAGCACAACAGCCAGCTTTCAGTGGTCCAATGACCACTGTCATGTCTTTTGGCCTGAGGCTGCCATTGAAGCATGGAAAGGGCCACAGAGGCAAGACAGCACAAAGATTTGTCAGGTTTGCTCCACCGAGTGATGACCTCCAGAGGAGAGGTCCTCCACGGAGATATGCAAAATGCAAGCTGGGGAGCAGCGCTGCTTGCCCAACCCTCAAGCTGACCAGAGCTGGCATTCAGCTGAAGGTGAAACCTTCTGCCTCCAAACCCTGTGAAACAGGCAGTTTCCCACAGCTCTCACCTTCCAATTGCAAGCAGTGAGGGCGGCTGTTGGGATGGAGTTTTTCTCTGAGCATTGAGACTTTCCCAGGACTGTGCATAGAATCATAGAATCGTAGAATCACCAGCTTGGAAAAGACCTCTTGGATCATCAAGTCCAACTATTCCTATCTGCCACTAAACCACGTCCCTGAGCACCTCGTCTACCTGTCTTTTAAATACTTCCAGGGATGGGGACTCAACCACCTCCCTGGGCAGCCTCTGCCAGTGCCCGATGACCCTTTCCGTGAATTTTTTTTCCTGCTATCCAGTCTGAACCTCCCCTGGCGCAGCTTGAGGCCACTGCCCCTTGTCTTATCACCCACCGCTTGGGAGAAGAGGCCAGCTCCCTTCTCTCTGCAACCTCCTTTCAGGTATGCGTATAGAGCAATAAAGTCTCTCCTCAGCCTCCTCTTCTCAAGGCTAAACAACCCCAGTTCCCTCAGCTGCTCCTCATAAGACTTGTTCTCCAGCCCCCTCACCAGCTTTGTTGCTCTTCTCTGGACACGGTCCAGAGCCTCAATATCCTTCTTGTAGTGAGGGGCCCAGAACTGAATGCAGTATTCGAGGTGCAGCCTCACCAGTGCTGAGTCCAGGGGCAGAATAACCTCCCTGGACCTGCTGGCCATGCCATTTCTGATACAAGCCAAGATACCGTGCATGGCACGGCCATGGCATGCATCGTGTTCAAGTGATCCCCTCTCTGCTCCTTGCCCAGCTGCTCCCAGCCTTATCCAGTTCATCCATCATGGAGGGACATTGGTCTGACAGCGGACTGTTGCCCTCATCTGTATTCACAGACCCTGTAAGTATAATCTGCATAATCCTGCGGTCCATAGACTACATCTGCAGCCAAGATCTTGCTCAGTGTGCCTCAAATAAGGAGCTAACTTAAGAGCTCTGATTTATTTTAGGAGAGTCCCTATGGACAGGAGAGCCCCCAGCTGATGCACACACCAAAGCTGGGTGATGGGTATAGTGTGGCTGTATCCAGGAGCCATCCCAGAGCCGTGCCATCCCCGCACCCATCAATAAAGGGTCCTCATTAGCCCAGGCCAACACTGCACCAGGGAATACACCAGAACACTGCTGATGGTCACAGGTCCTTGCCTTCTTCCAGGCCTTGCCCTGACCTTGTTGGTTTTCCAATATAGACGTAGTCTGGCATGTTGCTGCAGAAAGCTTCTATTTTTGACAAACGAGTGTCTTCAACTAGAAAATAACAGCTCACCCAGAAGAATCCTGCCTGGCTTTGCCTGCATTCCCAGCCTTACTTAAATACAGCCGATTTCTCCCAGCAGCCACAGCCCCTGCTGTTCACCCTGCCTGCTCCGATGAGTTCCTATAGACAGTGCAGCTATAAATAATCCCAGCCAGCATAAGAAACAACCCCCTTGACAGTTTTATTTTCTGCAGGCATGAGCAATCCACAAGGATTTCATTTGCTCTTTGTGCATATTTGCTTTGGCCCCTTGGTTAATTACTTGAAAAAAGATGTTAGTGGATTTCCACCCTGGAATATCTGTTTTGCAATTGAATGCTTCGGTGCTGTGCTTTGTCTCGTCTGCTGCAAGCAGAGGTGACGATAACCCAGAGCAGCTCAGTTGCAGCTAATGGATTCTATCTAAAATATATCCGGTTCAACAGAGGAGACAAGACCTGATTCTGCAATAGCTATTAAGCTCATTTCCTTTGGTGGATTTATTCCTAAGCCCTCACAGCACATGTTTACTCATCCAGAGGTATCTTGACCCCTGGCATTTGTGTACTGAAGCATGCAATTTGATTGTGAGTTAGTGTGGATATCCCACGCAGCCTGGTTTTGAACATCCTCCTACGAAACTGGAGCCAGACTGCTTCCAGTGATTGGTCCCACAGCTGTTTATCTCAAACCACCTCTTCAAAACAATAGAGGGATGTAACAACTGCTTAATGTTTCACCTGACCTTTGCACAGGGCAAATACAGTCCTTGTTGTAGCAGATGGTCAATTTGTTTGTGCTTATTAGCACTTTAAATACTAAAGTCATGGACAGTATCTATTTTTTTTGGTTATTGCTTCTACTTCTTCTTGCACTGATCATTTAGTTTTAGGCTGTGCCGTGAGGAGCAAGGAGCTGGACTCAATGATGTTTGTGGGTCCATTCCAACAATGTTCTATGATTCTATAATTCTATGACTTCTATCTGTAACCTGCAAGAGATGCACAGGCATGAGAACTCCTGCTATCCCACAGTCAGTGGATGGGCTGGATATTATGATTGTGTGCGGTACTGCCTGCTTTTGGCAAACATCATCCTTTGCAAAAGCTCTGTCTACGCCACCAAAGATGAGCTATGAAGAGCAATCCTTCCTCTAAGACCAAAACCCACCAACACAACAAGAAAGGGAAATATTGTGCAATGCATTGCACTGCCATTGGGAAATAGCAAAGGGTTTCAGGTTCCCAGGAGAATAAAATAATAATAAAGCTTCCCAAAGATGCTGCAAAACTCACATTACAGGTTCAGACACACGACTGAGCACCCGTCAGCCAAAGCCCAGCTGCCCAACACGTGCATATTCTCACCCCGTGGCAGACATGGGATTGCCTGATTTAGCTTAACCCTCACAGCACCACTGAGTCAGCATCTCTGCAGGAAAATCCGCTTCACAGCCATGGCAAAAAGCCTTCCAGAGCTGGCTGACATCCTTGCAGCCCTTAGTCAGCAGCAGTTATGTCCTTCTCAGCCATCAGAGCAGCCATGCAAGTACGCAGACAGCAGCAGCTTTGCTAGGAGCACCTTCAAGGAAAAATAGCTAGCCACATGCATGCTCTGATCAGCTTAGCAGGTAGGAAGGTAATTAATACCTGTATTAAAATAAATGAGGACACATAGGTAGGCTTTTGATTTGAGCCTACCTCTCCCAGCCTTTCTCCCTGTTCAGGGCATCGCTGGCCATCCAGTTCCCATAGCTTTCAAGACTGTTTCAAGTGATGACAGTGAGATACAAGAGACACCACACTGAGCTGTGTCTGCATTCCTGAGCCCTTAGATCCTCTCTGCAGGGTCTCCCAGAAGGTGCCTGGAGGTGACCTGTTGTGTGGGTGAGATGAGTATCCAGCCCCACTTGAGATAAGAGCAATGAAACCCTCATTCAACCTTTAATCCATCCCGCATTTTCTCACCAGTGGTGCTTCTTCCCTAGCATTACTGCAAGTCAATCCAGTGTAACCAGTAGGGCAAGGGAGGTGATTCTGCCACTATACTACACTCTCGTAAGACTTCATCTGGAGTAGTGTGTTCAGTTCTGGAGTCCTCAGGACAGGAAGGACATGGATCTGTTAGAGAGTCCAGAGGAGACAATGAACATGATCCAATGGCTGGCGCACCTGTCATACGAGGACAGACTGAGAGAGATTGGGTTGTTCAGCCTACAGAAGAAAAGGCTCTGAGGAGATCTTATAGCAGCCTTCCAGTACTGAAAGGGGGACTCTAGGAAAGCTAGAGAGGGGTTCTTTATCAGGGAATGCAGGGATAAGATGAGGGATAATTGTTTAAAGCTGAAAGAGAGGAGATTTAGATTTGATATTTGCAAGAATATTTCTTCTGTGAGGGTGGTGAGGCTCTGGCACAGGTTGCCCAGAAAAGTTGTGGATGCCCCATCCCTGGAAGTGTTTAAGTGTTAAGGTTTGAGAAACCTGATTCAGTGGAAGATGTCTCTGCCTATGGCAGGGGGGTTGAAACTGGATGATCTTTAAGTTCCCTTCCAACTCAAACCGTTCTATGATTCTATGGTATCTTCCAGCAAAGGAATGTTTTGTCAAAAAAAGCCAACACACTTCAAATCATCCTCAGCAAACAGGGAGAATATGTCAACTCATGGCATCGAAATGAACTTTGGAAATTTTGAAAAACATGGGTTTTCATCTCCTTTGGACAGATAGATGTTTTTATTTTTATTTACATTTAAAAAAGAAGATCTTTGGTGAACCAAAAGCCTTGGTTTTCAGTCAGCTTTAACCATAAGTGTTGCAAACCTTTTATTATGACTATTCTGACTTAATTCACTTTCTTCCCAGTACCATCTCTCTCCAGGGTTTGCAGAGTCTTGCAAGTGGCTTTATGCAATGAATGCAAATGGACTTTTCTTACTTCTGCAACAGACCCAGTCGTGGGCAAAAATGTGCCAGAAGAAGAGGCTTGAAATCAGTCTCTCTGCAATGACCATGCTCAGAAATTCTCACTATGAGCCTGCATGGTGGTTTAGGAAGTCTGGAGAGGCATTCCGGTCATTATTACAAATTAATTACAGTGAATATTAGTGTTTTATCATTTTCTTACACCTTGATTATTCAGCAGCCAGTCTCTGCTGGGGAATTTATAGCCAAACATTTTCTTAAGTTCCCTGACTTAAGTAGCTTCTAAAATGTGGGTTCATCTACACCAATAGGGCCAGTAATGGTGCAAAAATGTCACTGAGAACATGCTCAAAAAGATTATATCCTCTTAGGAAAGCCTTGAAGAAATTATTAAAAAGATAAATCAAAGTGGTAGTTGGAAAGGCATTCAGATTTTATGGCAGTGGTTCTGACACTGTACATGTGTACATCTCAGGTAGGAAGGGCAACCTCCTCCTCCAAGAACTTGCCCTGGGGATGACTCCCAGATCTTTTGTCTCTCCTTTCTCCAGCACAGTAAAGCCACCAGTGCAGACCCAAAATACCGTGGCGTTCAATCCTTGTACCCATTCAGCAGAAAATGGGCATGCGTTGCCGCTGGTGGTGACTGAGCGATTATAGAGTGGGTTAATGAGCAGGATGTCTGCATCCTGCCAAAGGATGAGATGATTGTGTTAGTGCACAAGAAGGACAGGCTTGGGAGGTGCCTACACACTGCATTGAAAATATGGAGCAAGAAACAAACGTGTAGTGCTTCAACTGCCTAGTGAATGCTAAAGGATGGAGTAATTAGAAAGAGAGGAGTGGATGCATGGCAGGAGAGCACGTCTGCCAGTTGTCACATATGAATCAAGGCTGGGCAGAAGGAAGAGTGAGTCAGGTTGTCCGCTTGGTAGGGTGGTGTCACCCATCATAGCGGGTGACATTAATACTATCTGAAAGGCAAAAGATCAGCCCTGGAAAAGCCACAGTCCTTCCAGCATCAACAGTGGAAAAGCCAGGAAGGAAATCAGCCATTAACACTTGTACCATCACCCTGAAATCTAGGTCGATGATCCCCCAGGGACAACGTTCTTGCAGCACAGAGTGGGTAGGGACACCAGGCACCTGTATGAGAGCTACAGCTTCCTTTCCTCCATCACTTCATCCACGCCCTGGATTAATGTTCTATAGAAATGGACTAAGAGCCAGAGAAGTGCATGGTGACATTTGCTTCTCCATGTTGCCATATGGTGGGACTCCTGCTCCCAAGGGAGGACATCAGTATTTTTAGGTACCCCATGACTTCTCTAAAACAACACATTCCCCACTAGCCAGAAAGCCTTCTCTTCTCTTCTCTTCTCTTCTCTTCTCTTCTCTTCTCTTCTCTTCTCTTCTCTTCTCTTCTCTTCTCTTCTCTTCTCTTCTCTTCTCTTCTCTTCTCTTCTCTTCTCTTCTCTTCTCCTCATTGGGAACAAGCAGCTCTGCCCACAGGTTGGCATCCGGCTTTGGTGGAAACATTCAAAGCAGGCTAACACAGGCTTTCCAGTCTGGTTTGGATGACATTTATCAAAATGCTGGGTTTCCTTTCTGCTGATGCTGAGTCAGTTGTTTTGGGGGATAAAGGCAGTGAAAGGCAAGACCCAGCTCTGGAAATACCTCCTTATAATGACCAAAATCACACTTTAATTGTGGGGTTTGAGCTGCAGCTAGAAATATCTGGATTTGAGGCTGTGCTCGTTCTTGAGCCTCCCTCCACCATGAAAATTACTCGTTAGGTCTTAATTATTGTTTCTTTTCGTAGCTCCAGTTCAGCCATGTTTTTGGTTACAACCTCTGCTGCCATTCATTTTTCTATCTTCTGCACCAGGGCACTGGCTGGTACCAATTTTTGCCAACATTGATTTCTAGTATAAAGACTAAATAATGGCTGTAAAGACCAAATAATGTTTGCTGGGTATCTGACTAGGAGTGGATGTCATAAAAGAGTCTCTACCTTGTACTAGAGGAAAAAGCAATTCACAAAGCCTAGGTGACCATGAACATTGTCTCATCACCATCTCTTTAGATCATGCCAGCTCTGCATCTGAGGGATCTGTGCTGAGACCAGCAAGGAAGGATTATCTCGATTTTCCAACAGGCTGGGTGGGCAGATGTATCAGTTGGGTTTTGTCTGGCTTGTCATGGAGGTCATCAGACTCAGTAACCTAGTGATACTCTTATCAGCTTGCAAATTGGATGTTGCTGGATCATGGGGAATAACATTCAAGATGACCTCTCAAGGTATTTAGCCCATCCTCAGCTGGGTTGGAGCTGCTCGGTCCTCAAGGGACAGTGGTGGCTCATGAGGGAAGAGACTACCAGGAGATCTGAGGCCTGGCAACACTTAGTACACCACTGACTGATTTCTTTGTGTGGATTGTCTCAAGATGACACACGTTGGCTGGTGCATAAGACCACAAGGAAAGCATGGAGAAAACTTTATAAGGAAGGCTCCCTAGGGCACAGAGCCCAACCTGGCCCCAGCGGCAACAAAGACTGGTTGCCTCCATAGCCTCTTCAGACCAGGCAGAAGTCCTGGGGGTGGATCATGGAGCAGGACAGGGGATGAGCAGGGCACTTTCAGGGGGAACATGAGATGTGAAGCCAACATCATTGAAGTAGGCACTGTACCTGAATTTCAGAGGTATGTCAAACATTTTGGTATTGACTTCTATAACCATTCCTCTATCTACATGATATAATTTCTTCTAGGATTGCTGAAAACTAGATTCAGTTTCAATTCAGTTTTTCTAACCAGTTCCTTCTCAGCAGCACTCCCAGAGAAAGCCAAGTGACCAGACCTTTAAGATGTCCCCTGAGTCTTGCCACGGCTGCAAAGAACAGCAGCTCTGCAAACAGAGGCCTGATCATTCGCGGTGAACAGGTCACACCCCAAGAGGAAAGAGATAGGAAGGGAAAAGCACATAGCTAGGGAAATGACACAATCTAATTTCTGCTTGAGAAATATGTCAAAATAAAACCCTCTGTGTGTTTATCCAGGAAGTTGCAAGGGGCTGTCACAAGGTATATGTCACTGGCTGGCTATTTCTAAGCAGCAGCTCAAAGGCAGAAGTGTTTCCAAACAGCTCCGATGGCTGCTCTCCATCACTGCGCAGGGTGGGAAGTAGGGCTAGGAGGATGCTCTGTAGTGGTCAGAAAGCTAACAGAGGGGCAGTAGAGACAAGTTTCTCCAGCAGGACAAACTCATGGGGCTTGGGACCATCTGAACAGGTACAGCTGCAGACTGGATGGCTGTTGGTGGTAGCACAGCTACTGCTGGTTTTTTTTTCCTTCCTTCCTTCCTTCCTTCCTTCCTTCCTTCCTTCCTTCCTTCCTGAGTACTCTAAGTCTGTGTGGTTTTTTGAAAGATCAGGACTTCAGCATTGTAGGTCTTCCCTACTGCTGCCAGTGCGATATTGCCAGGTGGGAAGTCAAGGTATACATGGCCAGGATTGGAAGAGTCCCTCAGTGTCATGATGGGCAGGTGGGAAGAAGGGGAACCAGCAGGTGGTGATGACTCCCTTGAAGGCAGATGAGCTGAAGGGTGTGGGTCCAGTGTGGGACCTTTGCCCACTTGACCAGGAAAGCCAGCAGAGATATGCAGTGCCAGCACTGGGAGACCCATCATAGGTTGGGGTGAGCTGAGGAGGAGGGCTTGGGCTTCTTAGTGGAAGCCACAACAGAAGGACTTTATCAGGAGCATGAAATGGCTAGGAGCAAGTTCGCAGATCCCCTAGACCCATACTGAGCTTGACTGCTCATGGGAACAGGCTTTTTCACACCCTGGGGATAGAGCAGCTGAGGGAGAGGACACTGGCGCTGTTCCGTCACACCTCTCAGCCTCGGGAGAGGACACAGGTGCACACACAAGCAAGGGAAAGGCAAGAGTCAAATATTCATGTCCACACAGCCTTCTCTTGGCGACAAACAAAGCCTGGGCTCTGGGCTCATCCTGACAATGGGGAAGAGACCCTGACAGTTAGCAGAGTTTAGGCATGGAACAGTGAGACTGAGTTACACTGGTCTATGTAGAGCTGCAAAATAATTTTTCCATATTTCAGTAGAAATATATGCCTTCCCAGCAGGTCCAGGGAAGTGATCCTGCCCCTCCACTCTAATCTTGTGAGATCCTACCTGGAGTATTATGTCCAGTTCTGGAATGCCTAACCTAAGAAGGATATGGAACTGTTGAGACAGGTCCAGAGGAGGCTACAAAGGTGGTCAGAGGGTTGGAGCACCTCCCATATGAGGACAGGCTGAGAGAGTTGGTGTTTTTCAGCCTAGAGAAGAAAAGTCCAGGGAGATCTTATAGTGGCCTTCCAGTACTTAAGAGGGCCTGCAGGAAAGCAGAGGAGAGACTTTCTACAAGGGCCTGGAGTGATGAGGTGAAGGAGAGTGTCTCTAAATTGGAAGGGGAAAGATTTAGATTAGACATTATTAAGAAATTCTTCACGATGAGGGTGCTGAGACTCTGGAACACACTGTCTAGAGAAATTGTGGCTGTTCACTCCCTGGAAGTGTTCAAGGCCAGGTTGGATGAGGCTTCGAGCAGCCTGGTCCAGTGGAAGGTATCTGTGCCCGTGGCAATGGAGTTTGTACTGGATGATCTTTAAGGTCCTTTCCAATCCAAACCATTCTATGACTCTATCTCTTTGTTGTAGCAAAAATGCAAAACTGCATTTAGATACCTGGAGCTGTTGCAAATAATACCTGTTAAAGCCACACCAGAGAGTTGTTCCTCTTTGCAAACTCCTCAGAATTTCCATTTTGTTTTTATTTTTTCTCAGCAGTGTTAAAAAAAAAGAAATCCCCTGAAACCCCATGGTGTGATGGCAGTCACTCCCCAGCCAGAGGCAGGTGAGCAGAGTGCTGGCTGTGCTTCATCCAACATACTGCCATTGTAAAGGTTTGCTGGCAGTTTATTTAATCCCTTGCACATATCAGACACATTCCTGAGCCATCAATCAGAGATGAGTCAGCCAGTGTGACTCGTCTGTCTCTTTTTTATTTTTTTTTTTAGCAATCACAAGTTCTCCAGTCTCATTTGCCAGCAGTGAGCTGGGTTTGTTTGGTTTATTTTTTTTAATGGAAATCGGACTTGACTGGGAGCAGGGAAATGTTCCCACTGTCAAGTATAACCTTTAAAACCATCCTGCCTCGAGGAACGTCTCCTCTCTGCGATGGCACAAAATGCATCACGTGGAAGAAAAATAAAGGATGCTGCCCATGAACCCTCTCCCTTGCACGGCTCTCCTGCATGGGCAGCGTGATACCAGACCCAGCGTGACCCCTGAACATAAAAAGAGGAGAAAAGACTTATCAAAGAGGTTGCTTTCTTGCAGAGCAACCTTGAAAGCACTGCCCGTAGCCGTGTAGCAAAGCTTCTCCAGCGAGGACAAGGTTATCACGGCTTCAGAACAGCTCCTAACCCACCAGCGCAAGGCAGGGTAGCTGCTGTTATGGTTATGCGTGATCTCAGCCTGCTGTGGTTGGCAGCGTTATCGAAGTCTCTGCATCCTTGTGGGACTCTCTGCAAAGTGGGCGCAAGGCTACACTCCCCGCCCTAAAACAAAGCAAGAGTGTTTTGTCTCTGCTTTTGGGTCAAGGAGATGGCTGGGTCACTAGAGATTAAATAAAAATAACAATAATAATGAAACCCCAAGAATCTTGTGGTTTCTGGCTTTCCCGGAGAGCACTGGTCCTCCCTGCCCTCAGGGTGCTTGCAGAGATGAGCATTGCCCTAAGGTCCCGCACATCTGCATACACGCCTAGGAGAAAGTTGTTGCAGATACCTCAAGCAAGATTAAAATCAGAGACCCCTCTCCCTGGTGAGGGGCCCAAAGCAAGGCTTGACCTCCTCTGAAAGCCCAGGGAAGACCACAGCAAGTGTTACCCATCAGCCAGCAGTAGCTAACCTCAGAGCTGAGCTTGAGTACGCAGTGGTCCACAACTTTTGCTCCTAACAAGCTTTCAAGAGGCACAACAGCTTGAGGGGGATGAACCTCCAACCACCTGGGGGTCATCTATCCAAGATGTGTTCCAGAACATCACCTCCCAATGCCACCTTCTCCGCCTTTTTCTCTGGAGCACAGGGTGATGGAGAGAAGAAACAACCAACTTCGCAGGGACTCATACAACTTTGTTTGCAAGTAGCACCTGCTGTTTTTCCTGCTGTCAAAGCAAGGACAGCTGTGATGCTCACAGAATGATGAGAAACTCATCCAGCAACTCAGCTTCATTTAGCACCAAATCATTTTAAGCAGGTATGTACTTGGTTCCAAGAACTGTATTAGGTTTAAGTAAATGCCTAGCCCTGCTGAACTTGCAGATGAAGATCTAGGCGGGACCTACTCCCACACCTCACCTTTGTACTCAGCAGGGATGCAGTAGGTAGAGCTTGGGGGGTAGTCGCTTGCCTAAGTAGCTGTCAACAGTCGATTAGAGGAATGACACCCTCAACTCATGAATGACACACTCATGAGCTCTTCACTCCCCCTGACAGAAGCCTTAAAACTTCTGTAACATGGTCAGAAAAAAAGGACAGAGCTATGGGACCCAAACCGTTTCTCTCAGAGATGATCCTCAAAAAATCCACTGAGGGATGAGGAAGGAATTACAAGGCATGGCAGGACTGCACAGCCCACAGTGACCTTTGGGGCCACCAAGCCACATGCAAGACAAGGCCTGAAAGCCAATTCCTAATGCAAGAAAGAGTCAGCTTACGTCTGTATTTCAACAAGATATTTTATTGGTCCAGCAACTGCAAAATATACAAATTTCTGAAAGGCATACCCTGTTTTTAAGGTGGCACAGCTTTGTATCAGGCAATTATTCCAGACATATATACAGAACAGTTAACATAGCATAAATCCAAACAAAAAAAGAATCCCAAGTACCTACCCTTCTCTCCAAGCTTTGCAGTATACATTAAATAAATAAAGAGCGCTTTGCTATCAAAAAAAATAATAAAAAAATAAATTCAAGTATCACAAAGGAAAACAAAACCAGAAAAATAAGAGGGTTGGGGGTGTAGAGGGGCAGAAATCATTGGTGTGGTTCCACATGGCCCCTCTCCCCACTTGCCTTGCTGCAGCATTGCTGCCCAGTCCTTGGCTCCTTTAGCTAAAAAGGATGAGCAGTGAGTTTCTGGGGCAGGGTGATGGCCATGTCAACCCATGAGGGCTGACACCATTCACCTACCACTTAACCCTCTCCAGCACAGGAAACTCTGCTGCTCAGAGACCATTTTTCCCCTTGCTGGAAGAAATGCCAGGTTCAAATTTCATCTTTTTGTAGGACCTACTGAGACTTCCATTATTTCCAAAAGAAGAAAGTTTAGGGTCATTAAGTATTTTTGCTATTTTTTTTTTTACATATATATTTATATATATGTATATACACACACACAAATACACACCAAACATCTGCACAATTATATGTTTACAGTATTGATCATGGGGCAGCCAGACGTCATGTTTGTATTTGCCGGCTTATCTTTTCATTGCAGGAGGAGAAAGATAAAACTCCCTAGGAAGCAGGCAAGCAACTCCCCTTCCTAAAACATTCATTTTTCTCAAAGTCAGAGAAACCGAAAGAGCAGATGTCAACCAGACACATAGGGAGAAGTCTGCTTTTAATGAGGTTATTAAAAAAAAATAAAAGCGGAGGGGGAAGCATTGATTTTATCTGTACAGGAATATAATACATATATGCAGAAGCTCACACAGGCAGGGCACTGCCGAGACCACCTCCTCCAGTCAGCTATGGACTAAGTGTGGTCTCAGACCTCTCTCACCATCGATGCCGCTCCAAGCACGCACTTTGGCTGCATGAGGCTGAAGCGCTAGGCACTGTGGTTCACCTTTTCCCAAAGGAAAAGCAGATCAATCCTCCCTCCCAAAATACACACACAAAAAAGAAGAAGAAAAAGTATATAAAAATGTTATCATTCTTTTATCTTGAGCTCCCATCTGTAGGGATGTTTTGTCCTACCCAGGAGTATGGGGAAATCCATGGGAAAGATTAACCCAACGGGCTGCCCATCTCCAATCCTCCAGCTGCAGGAGAGCTTAGCTGCCTTCACCTCCTGCCTCCAGCCCAGTTGTGCAGGCAAAAAGCAAGAGACAGGGATGGAGAAGATGCTACGTATCAGAGCAGGGAATAAAAAACAACCCAAAACACTAAAAGAAAAAAAAAAATTCAAAATCCACAGACTTTTGCACTAAGCAGTAGTGGTTAATTGCCATTTTTAATCTCTGTCTTGCAGGCTGGAACAGGCTGCCAAAAAGAGAGCTCACATATCAAACCTCTGGGAGTTGGCTGATGTCAACTCTCTCTATTCCCTGGCACCCACACCAATGCCATAACTACCTTTTTTTTTGTAGTCCCAGCTTTCCAACATGCAAAATAAAAAGTTGCCTGTATTCAGGCTTCCCCTGTTAAGGAGCACGGCTTGAAAAGAAAAATAAAATAGTTATGCTCTTGCCACAAATAAAGTGCAAAAACCAAGCAGTTTCTAGATATACACACGTGTGTGTGCATGTATATATATTAAATAAAACAAAAAAAAAGAACACAGAGAAAACCATTCCTTCTTGTGGCTTTTTGCAGCCACACACACTTCCACATCCCAGCCAGACCCCTGGCCAGCTCCATGAAACCAGTGTGTCTGCAAAATTCGTCTAACTCAGCCTGTCCCTGTTAAGTCCTGCGATGATGCAGGGATCAAAACCGTCCCCAAAACCTCTGTTTTCCTCCAAGGAAGAGGGAACAAGAGGTGAAGTTCCAGCACAGCACCTCCACAGGTCCTCAGTGACCCCCCTCCAAAAAAAAAAATTAATCAACACACAGACTCTCCCTGGGTGTTCCCCGAGATGAAAGCATCAGCAGGGCTCCCCTTACACTACAGGCAGCTTGTGACCAGTTCTAGAAGCAGATCTACATTCACGGCAAACCCCATTTATGGTGTATTGACTATAAAAAAGTTTGGGTTTTTTTTTTTTTGGTTAAACCTAGCAGTTCTTGCTGTGAAGGACTTGACACAACTGCCTTCCCGGTGTTTGTGGGCCTGGCTGAGCCAGGCTTGTGTGCAACAGGCTGTCACGTGGGTAAGGGACTGCAGCACAGCGCGTTAGGGACCTTTCTTGAAAAGTAATTAATAATAATAATAGTAAAAAAAACGCAAACCCCCTTCACTCTCGCCCACTTCTTCCTATTTCTCTGCTACCCCCCCACCATCCATATATACACAACCCATCTGGAGACAGATGGGTACCAATTGTCTATACAAAAGGAGACCAAAACTGCTTACAGAGGAAAATTAAAACTCCTGTGCGCTAAAGCACTTTACAGCTTGCTACGACTTAACAGGACGCCGGAGAGGAGAGCAAATGCTGCAGCTTGAAGATCTGGTGGTGACTCTGGGGAGCTCGGTTCCTCTCCTCTACTCTCCTGCATCTCTCCCCCCTTCAGCAGAGTGGTTTGCAGATAAACGGGCGTGGGTGAAAACAGCTGAGGGTCGACCTCGCCGCGGACTGAGGAGACCGGTTCATAAGCAAGCTTCGGAAATGGCGATGGGATGGGAAGCTGGCGTCGCCAGTGACGTCACTGGTGGCCTCACGACAGCACCAATGGAATCACGATGGTTTCTGCGAGTTGTTCATGTTCTGTAATGAGAGAGGAAGGACCAGGGTTGGGGGCCATGCTCAGGCTGGATCCCATCCTGGCAGCATCTTCTACATGCACATCAAGGGGATGAGGCAAGTAAAGTCACAGCACGGGTCACTAGAAAAGCATCAAGGACAGGACTTTGCCCATCCAAGGAGAGATGGGAGGGTGTATACACTGACTTGATACCCACAACACCTCCCCTCAAGCACTGCCTGGCTTTGAACACAGGGTGGAAATTTGACGGAGACATCCCAGTCTGCCCTTCTGAAGCTGCTCTTTGGTCCACACAAGGCAAGGAAACAGGGGACCATGGTGTTCATTCAAGGAGCTCAATTAAACATCTCTCTTGCTCCCCTTGAGGGTGGGCAGTGTCCCCTCCTGCCTGCCAAGGAGATCACCATTTGTCCAACCTTAGCAATACCAAGAAGAGACAGTTCCCACTGGTCATGCCAAAGAGCTGGCATGAGGAACCAGGTTTCAACAGTAGCCCAGCAGGAGCACCTGCTCCCCCAATGATGCCCCATGAGGTTTCATGGGACCTAGAGCTGCTTCAGATACAGCCCTGGTGTGGAGTAACAGCAACAGGCACCCACCAGCACACGGTGAGGACCACAAAACCAGGGACAACCAGCTAAACACAAGCAGGACCAGCCCCAAGGATGGCAGCTGAAGGAGAGCATCCACTAGAGGAGAAACTCAGAGGGAGATGATCACAAGGACATTTCCCAATTCACAAAAACACACAAAACAGGGTCGGGAGGAAAAAGGACTAGGAAATAGCTAGGAAGGTTTCTCAACATATTTTTTTTCTTTTTGATTTTACTACCTAAACTGCCTCTTAAGTTTACCAGGAATCTTGGCCAGGCTACGAGGCAGAGCAGGTTGAGCTGTTCTCTCTGTTATCTAAGGAGACAGGAGGAGGGTTAGGAAAAGCCACATGCACCACAGCCATTTACCTTGGAAATATTAGTAAAGAGAAAACTTTGAGAAAGTGACAAACAGGTCTTCTTTAAGCATGAAAAGTGAAGGGGAGAAGAAGGGAGGGGATCAGGTGGTTGTTAAAAAGTGCACTTTGAATCACAAATCAAGCAAAAGGAAAAGAAATCATCACACCAGGTAGCCCCGTGATCCCAAGTCAACTTGATCCCACAGCCAGGAGGACTCTGAGGTACACAGCCATGTCCCTAGCCTCTCCAGGTGTCCCCTGGTCCTCCTGGGTGGAGGTCAAGATCCCAGTAGTGAAGGCTGATGCAATGAAGTGCCACTCACTGCCAACCAAGTCCCATGGTGCAAAGTGGGAAGGAGGTACCTTCCACTTCCCCTTAACCCCATTCAAGTTGTGATTGGACACAGTGAGGGACCAAGCACATACGTTTACAAGACAACAACCTTCAAGGGATATAAAATCAGCATGAGTGCGACCAAGTTTTTGGTTAGGGGTGTTTTCATGGTTCCCTCAAGAGTTCAGCTTCAGTTCCATACTAGTAGGTAGAGGCAGGCTTTCAACAGTTGGACATTTTAAACTTGTTGCTGCCAGACTACACCTGGGATGGGTAACCATCACTGCCTGCTCCAGCAGAGCTGCTGCTCTAGCAAAATCTGACGTAGCAATCTCCCAAACTCAACATTGGAGCACGTTTTCAGTGTCCCAGCCAGCGCTGAAGCATGCAGTGCTTTATATTACAACAGGGATGGGAAAAAAATTGGATGGAGAGATGGACAAAGAAACAAAAAATGCTTTCAAAGCAACCCAAGAAGACCAGGCACTTCATCAGGGGCTTTTGTGCCCATGAGCAGCAAAGGAAAGGAAAGAGACATGCAGGCCATGTTGAGCAACTCAACCCCTACAGTTATCCAGGAGTATCTTCCTCAACCCACCAGCCAGCAAAGCCAAGTCTGACCTTTTCTCAAAAACACTTACTCTAAAAGAGGTTGAGGTTCACCAGCTGTTACATGCAAGTAGGGCTGAGTTCTGACCTGGCCACCAAATCCCTCCATTTTCAGCTCACAACATGAACCAGGATAGGTATGTCCACCGGCTAATGCAAACTGGTCTACAAAGGGCAAAAGACTCCTGGGCACTACAGCCCAGCCTCAGCTCTGCCACTCCCTGGTCTTTGAGAAGACATTCGAATACAGCTCAAAGACTGCTGCTCTCTTAACTCAACGATGTAGCATGAATTAAAGTCTGAAGGCTTAAAATTTATCCTGACGCTGTCCTGTCTCTATAACACATGGACCAAACAGCACTTATCCAAACTGTCAAAGCCATGACTGTTCACAAGTAGCGTTCAAGGTGCAGAGAGGTAGAGGAGGACAGTATCTTTGCATCTACTCTGCCCAACATATCTAGGCAGGCTTCCCAAAATCCAGGTTTGCATAACTGCAGATGCCAGGATCCAGGATCAGTCCAGTTCCAGAAGATATTCCTGCTCCCACACAGGTGATAAAACCCTGCTGGGGTCTGAAGTCAGAGCCTTCTCTGAAATCAACCTGGTGCCACTCATAGACACAACTTGGAGCCTCTGGAAAGGACAGACCTGTGTCTATCACCTGCAGTACAAATGTGCTGCCACAGAGGAGAGAACCCCAGGAAAACCCAACAGCATCTCCCATCCCATGACTGTCCAAGGAGGAGGCAGGGAATTTAGATATCGTCAATAGAAGGCAAGTAATAATTTGCTTCATTTCTCAACAAAATTGGCACATTTAATCCTGAGATACTTAGGGGTTGGACAAAGCACCACCCATAATGTCCTCTTTACCTTTTCAAAGATATATGCAAACCACCTCCTCCCCACCAACAGAAATATTAACTCCTAAAAGTCCACACCCCGACTGGGTTTCACAGCAACAACAAAACAATCAGTGGGATAGCAAGAGACATAGAAAGAGGGCGAAAGGGGGAGAATAAGACGCAAGAAGGTACTTACAGGCATGCCTTCCCTAGTAAAGGCTGCAGAGAGACAGAGAATGGAAAGAGGTGTCAGTAACACCGCGCAAGACCGGGCAGAGGACACCAGACATCAGCAAGGGGTACTCTAAACAGCAAGACCTTCCAATCCCAAAACTGGCAGAGGGTTTATCGGAAGACTCAACCAGCCCAAGCAGAGCCCCAAAAGCAGAGAGACAGACCAAGCTGCCACGCTTAGTGCTTACTGGAGTGGGAAGGGTCATGAAAAGCAGCCACCAAGCAAAGCATTCAGAGGAGCATGGCACCCTTCCTAAGCTGCCCAAGACCTGGCCAAAGAGGGGTGAGGACACCAGCCAATACAGACAATGCAAAGAGGGTCTGGGCAAGACAGGAAGATCCAACAGGCAGCTGGTGCGAAGGGCAATACATCAAAGTAGCTCCTGTATATCCATATTGCTTCTCCAGTACCACCCCAGTTCCTTAGAAGCACAGGGAAGGGGCTTTTGTTCCTGGAATACTGTACAGTAAGGTCTCTCTATCCACATCCCTTCCTACGTGGGTGAAAGAGGAGAGGACACATGAACATCACAGCAGCTACCCACAGGGTTTCAACCAGGGCTGCAGAATGTAAATAGGTTCACCATGCCAAGAGGCTTCTACTCATTTTCTATCCATTTTGCCTATTTCTCCAGGAAGGAATAGACCTCTGCAGCCAAAGCTGCCTCCTTCTCACTTTATTGAAGTGCTTAGGGATATGATTTAGTAGTAGACAGGTACAGTTGGGCTTGACGATCTCAAAGGTCTTTTCCAACCTGGTGATTCTATTACAATGCTCAGGTCTTTGCCAGAGCCATGCACATCCAGGGGGTAAGGTAAGAACCCCTCTGTCCTGCCCACTCTAGAGATGCAGCTCCCCAAGGGTTCAACACCACGGTGCCAGACAGTGCAGGCACTAAATCAACTCAGCTAGAGATCTGGAGGGTTTACAATGCTCTCAAAACTCTAGAGAATCAACAAGAACCCTCGCCGGGTCCTTCCAAAACCAACCCAAGGCAGGGAGGGACAGCAGCTGTAGGACAAAGATGCTTTGCAGAGACAACAGCACAGACTGCAACAAGTGCAAGCCATTCCCCAGCTTCAGGAGCGACAGGAGGACAAACAAATAAAACAACAAGAATAAACAACAACAAAACAAAAAAAAGAGTTCAACTAACTTGTCCCGGCAGCTGCGTGGGCACTTCCTGAGGAACACAGCCTGGCAGGGCGGAAGAAACAGCCACATGCTCCTCAAAGCTGTTGATGCGAGGTTTTTTGGTGGGCTCTGGGCTTGCTAGAGGGGTAACGCTATTACGTCTCATGAGCGGGTTAGGTCCCTTCTTTGCTTCCTAAATTAGAGTGAGACAAAGAAAAAAAAAGTAAATAAAAAAAATAAAAGAAAATAAAAAGGAAGAAGGCGACAGTTATAAAGGAAAAAAAGAAGCAGGTTGGATTGTTTTTGGTTTTTTTTCTTTGAGCAGCCACTGCTTTTCCCCACAAATGCTGTTGACTTGCAAAGGATAAACTGAAAGACTGGACACCGGAAAAAAAAAAAAAAACCTAATGTAACACAATGTGATATCCCAAGAAAAGGAAACAAAAAAAAAAAAAGGCCCTGCATTCAGAAACAAGACATACTTTCTCCTCACCTGAACCTCTGCTTACATAAAAGAGAGATTACTAGGAAAAAAAAAAAAAACCCAACAATGATCAAAAGCCATGACTTCTCATGACAGAAAGAGGCACCTATGGGTCTCCTCCTCAAAACTGGTCCCTCTGACTCAGGAGTGTGAAAGCAAGACGACGGAAGAGAAGCCAGCCCAGGCTGATAAGGAAGATTTGGGAAATGGGGGCAGAGCAGCCAGCGAGGGTCAGCACTGCGCCAAGCATCAACTCAAGCGAGGTGGGATGGAGGCGCAAGCGCCTGCGCAGCAGAGCAGAGGGATCCAAGCGCTTTGCACATGTCTCACCCCATTCTACCCAGAGCGCACCACCCTCCTGCCATCCCCAGTGAGGGTGGAGGAGGAGAGCATTGATGGCCCTGTGGCAGAGGGAAGGACTGGCTTCCCCACCTACAACCATGGGGAGGGAGAGGTGGCTCAGATGCTGCTACCCACTGAGGTTAAGAAGCAAAGGAAGGGAGATGTAGGTGAAAAGGGGATTGCTCTGACTGCCCAACACCCAGTCAGGCTCCATCACTGCTACATACAGGTTGGAAAGGTCCCAGCAGCTGGGACATAGGCACTGCCAGGGTCCCTGGGGGTCTCCCTTGGGCAGCTTCCCAGCCCTGACACCAAGCTGGCATCCTCCCACTCTGGCCTCTGAGCTTCTGGTGGAACCTGTGACAGTTAGACCTGACCTTATAGGAGTTTTCCTCCACATGAGGGATTTTCTCTCTGCAGCATCCCCAGCCCAGCACCATCACCTTGCACCCTATGGAAGGGTACTCTGGCATCCCCACGCAGCCATGGCACGCCAGGAAAAAAAAACCAAACACAACGGCAGAAGATGCTGGCCAAGGTGTTGAGCCTGGGTTCTGTCAGCCAGTTGGGAGACATGGGAGAAATCACTTTCTCCTTCCATGGCTCTGTTCCCTGCTCAGATGAGCAGGTGACTACACAGGTAAAACTTATAGACCAAGGAGGAGCTTTCCCTGAGCAAGCTTTAATCCAGGCAAACACAGTGGGAAGTGGGCACATGCAACAGTCCTTTTCCCTCAAAAAAACTCAACCGATCACATCTTTGCAGAACAAGAACCCATCTCATACTCCAGTCCTCCAAAAGTACTCTGAGCATCTACCTGAGCAACCTCCCCATTGCTCAGCCTGGGCACCCTCACTGCTGGCTGACCACAGAGTAAAGGAGAGGACACCAAGGGATGGCTCTAAGGAAAAGCAACACTCACCTCTGGCCGTTCCCTGTGGGTGTTGACAGCTTCAATATTCAGCGAGATGGACTCCACCCGGCAGCCTGCAGAAGGGAGCACAAGGAGACAGAGAGGCCATCAACAAACCCAATGGGCACAGGATGCTATGAAGGGTTCCACCCCAGATCCCTGCTCTTCTCCCACTGGCAGTTTGGATTCAGGAAGAGGTTCAAGTTGAACCCCTTGATGTATTTAGTAGAAAGGCCCCACTTACCATAGGCCACCGGGGTCAGCTTCAGCACTGTGTGAAGGGGACATTTAAGGTAGGGCATTTCATCTGCAAAGAAAAGTAAAGCAGGAGAGTTATCCCATCCCCTTGCCAAAAGCAGGCTTAGAAATCTTCATCAATAGCTAAGGCCATGCCATGCCAGAGCGATGCATACTCCAGGCTCTGAATGCACCTGCACACATCTCATCTCAGAGATATCTATCATCCTTCCTTCAGCAGGATCAATTCCCTTCCTAGGGACAGGGGAACTCACCTGCACTTTTGTCCAGAAAGTATGCCAAGAGACAGCGCATTACAGCTTGGTGACAGATGACAAGGACATTTTCTTGTCTCTCCAGCTCCATGATGACTGGCTCCAGGCGCTGCACCAGGTCTTGGTAGGACTAAGACAGAAAAAGTGGAGAGAGATATAGCATACAATCAAGAAAATTGGCACCTCACGAGATACAATGGTACAATAGTCCTTATCTTGGTCCACCTATCAATTTCATGCTCTTGACTAAAACCAGCATAATTACTGCTAAAAAAAGCAAAGTTCAAGAAAGCCTCATCTTCAAGCTGCTCTAAAACATAGCTACTTCTGGTTAGAGAAGGATGGAAACCCTACTAGTTTGCTATCAAGTCAGTGGGACTATTATTAAACAAGTTTTCTTAAATGAGATCTTCACCTACCACAATTTTACAAGAGCTCGATACAAAAGGTAAATGGGAGCCCTGACCCATCTTGATTCGTATTTCTTGGAGCACTAGCTGCTCCTCTGCATCGAGTGTAGTGGATAGCATGAAGACAAGGTCACGTTTAAAGCAAGAATCACATCTCTGAAGGTCTCCTTGCAAACCTACCTCCCCAGAAGGATAGCGGTAGTAATATTTATCTTGATCACGTAAAGCAAATTCCTCTGGATGCTGCTCCCTGATTTCTTCATATGTCATTTCTTCACACACACCCTGCCAGAACAGGACATCCATGAGGTTAGTGGACATGCTTGTCAAAAAGCACCAAAAAGACATCCAAAACGCAAAGCCTTCTCCAAAGCAATCATCTCTAACCCTCCACGGGGTCAGCTACAGAGCAGCTCCAAGCAAGTAATTTTAATATGCTCAAACATCTTGAAGCATCAGCACAAGGTAGAGATAAGATCAGAGGCTGAGCTGTGAGTACCGCAGAAGTACCACTCTTCCCCACAGAAGGAAAATCCCCAAAAGGTGAGACTTGGATAAAAGAGAAAAGGCCGGTCCTATCACCCTCTTTGTTAAACAGCAACCAGCTTGATCCAGCTGTTCCTACTGCAATCAAAGATACTTACAGCATCTATTTCATTGAGTGCCTTCCACTGCTCATAGGGCAGTTGGAGAGCTTCTGCAGTTTGGATTGTCCTCTTTAACTGGCTGGTCCAGACTTTGAGGTCCTTTAAGTTTTGCTCCTCAACAAACTTGTTCAGTGCCATTGCAAACTGTGGGACATAAAAAACAAAGAGGTTGGACGCCCGATTGTCAGCTTCCCAGTAGTTCTCCCCTGCTTCCCAGTAAATGCTGCCTCTCCAAGACCTCTCTTTCCTTCCATAGGCAGTTGTATTAATCATCTGCTCCAAGGCGAACGTGCATTGATCCCTAAAAGGGATAAGGTGTAGGAGAATGGAGAGAAAGCAAAGGAGAGAGTGCCAACCTACTGTGATCATGGAACAAATTCGGCATCCAAGAAACAGCGCCCGCTGTGGAAGATCCCTGGCCACCCTTAACTACAGCTCTGCTTATTTGTCATTGAGCTAAATTGACATCTTCTGTAGTCCCTGATAATAGTCACACCTCAAATTACTCCATTTAGACTTCAAAATGGTCTGGCAAGCCAAAATAGCTATTAACCGCCCCAAAACAATGCGTTTGACAAAAGTTTTGAAGAATATAGTGAGCAACCTGAAGTCGCCCTCAGAGCTGGCTATGCCTACGTAAGGGTGGCAGCAGTCCTACATCTCGCCCTGCCTGTGCAAGGTCTGAACCAACTCAATAAAGATACCTACGCTCTTCTCTCCTAGAGATTTCTGCAGTCCAACCTCTGTTAACCCTAACGACATGCAAGCCCTCATGCAACGCCGATGGCTGAAAAGTCAAAGTCATACGCCTAAGCCCAAATTTAACCAGCCCTATAGATGGATCCTCAGAGCACCCCAGCTGTCATCAAATATACACTTAACCCTATACATGGCATCTGCTAAAAACAAATCACTCCTAGAAGCCACAGAGGAATATTTCCTTCCTCCTCACCTTTTTGCCCCTGTTGGAGAGGCCCGAGTCACCTCCAATCTTCCCCTTGAGGTTGAAATCGCTCTCACCGTGCCGACAGAGATAAATGGTGCGCGGCTGGACATGGATGTTCATCAGGTAGTAAACAATCCTGCTCTGGATGTGATCCTGAACTCTGTTGACCAAGAACCTCCGGCCAACATCAATGACTTTGATGAGTGAAAGCTCCCTAGGAAAAGCACAGCAAGAATCAGGGGCGTTGCCAGTTGGGAAAGCAGAAACACCATCCTTGAAAAAAAGCAAAAAAAGTCTTGTGAGGTATCTCAGTCAACATAATCACCCAGCTAAAAGGATTTCTTGCAGGCTATTTTCAATGAGAAGCCAACAGGTTATGGCACTTCATGGAGAGCTAAGTAACACCAGTGTAATCGCCGCTGCTCTTTACAGCAGTAAAGAGGATTAAATGAGAACAGCAGAGAGCACGTTCCTCCCCAGGACAGGGCTCAGCAGGACTGGGATAATCCGTGCAGGGCACATGGATGCATTTGTGAGTAATGGAGAGTCTGGGAGGTGCCTGTGTGGTCTTTCAGGACAGCAAAGGTCTTGTCAGGGCACACAACTAGGAGGAAACCACAGGGCTTGTTCAGTCTTGTGGTTTGAGCTTGTTTAAACCGTACCTTCCTTTAACCGACAAAAGCACCTCAGAAATACTCAAACCAAATTGCTTCTCCAAAACTTTTGTGTTTAGATCTACAGAACCAGAGTATCTGAGCCCAGAAGAGCCGGGAAAGGTTTCAGTGCCCGGCTCCCTGGCACAGGGCTGAAGAAAACTAGCAGTTTCAAGGAAGAAGCAAAATTCACAACGAGGCTTGGCCACACACTATCCTAGCACAGCCACATACTTGAAGACAAAGTGAAATACATCTCCATACTCCACCACTCCTCTCCTGGAAGAGGGCAGGCATTCAAGCCAGTTCAGAAATTAGCAAAATCTCTTACCGGTCATAGTTATCAGGGTCGAGTGGCTGGTAGCTGGCTTGGTAACAATTGATCCTCTTCATGAAGTCCTCCATGGCATCAGTCGAATTACAGTCACGGTAGTCAGGGCTGGACAATTTTACTTCCTGTGGCAGCAGAGAAAACACCACAAAGAGAAGTCAGGAAGCCTTCCAAGCCAGACCAGGCTAATCTCATATTTCAAAGTCCTGCCAATGTCCAATTATCAGCTGAGCTACTTCATAGTCACTCCTTGTCATAGGACAGAAAAGAAGAAAACAAGACCCAAAGCTAAGTACAAGGTGAGAAAATCCTGAATAAACCATTGCATGACCGCAATGGATGTAAGTCCACTCCCACTCACCCAAGAGTTGGCGTAGAATCTCACTACCCAACACAGTGGGGAAAGCAAGCTTTAGTAAGGCTAAAGAAAAACATTAGGTTTAAACAGTTCAAGTTGAGGATGGAAAGTGAGTGAACTCAGCCAAGATGCTTGTCCCAGGCCTTTTGAGTAATAAGGCTTCCAGGAGATAAGAGGCCATCCTGACTGTCCACCATCTGAGAAAACAGGATAACTTTCTGTGGAATATTTGCTAGAAGCTACTGGGCTGAAAGATGCTCAAAATGTGAATGTCCAGAGCTGTCAAGGACTAAGTTCTGCCTGAACTACTCTTAACAGCCTACTTTTCCTGAAGCTTTGAGTTTGAGCAGCAGCGTTACACATTAGTAACTTCATAAGCAATCCAGAAACGAATAGGGTAACACAACTGAGCAACGCGCCTGGCAGCACCCCAGGCCCACAGCGCATTTTCCACACTGATTCAGCACTTAGAGCACCAATCATCTACAACACGCCAGAGAGAAACCCCTATGCTCAACTAGTAGTCAATTTTCTCCTCCTCCAAGCATTGGTTTACTAAGAAAGAGATTAAATTCTCCAGAATGTCTAGCTGCAGAGTGTTGCAAAGAGACAAAAAGGGAAGAAAATAAAAATAGACCAAACTGAGCATTTTATTAGCATCATGGAAAAGGCTGTGCGCAACCTCTCCAAAAGCTGATTGCTGACCATGGGACACATCAGGTCCCAGGCAGGAGCAAGAGACAAGCTCTAGCCTCCACCACAGCAGCCTTTGTGGAGCCTATTCCAAGGGCAGAGCAAAAACCAACAAAACCCTTCTCACAGGGTATCCTACAGCGCATTCCCAGACACCATTATATGGTTCACAAAGTCATGATGTACAACTGGAGAGAACACTGGAGCAAAGCCCACTGTAGGAAATGATTCTTGAATGATTACTTGAATTTCATTCAAGTTAATCATGTCTAGCTAGATCAATTAACATCTGCCTGCCTCAGTCAAGCCTAACGGGCAAAGGAGCTCCTCTGATAGTGAGAAATCAAGATCCAGTAGTTCCCAAAGGAGTGGAGGCACAATGTTTTATGCTGCTCTCTCAGCCAAGATTTCAGCTAGTGGCAGGAAACCTCTAAGCTGAACTGCTATCCTTCTTAAAGCAGACCCCAACAGATTTTCGGGAATGTGGCATGTGGCTGAAGACACCAAGTCCAACTGTTCTCTGATACAATTTAAACATCTAACCACACCCATAGCCTCCAGAAAGGGGGACTTTGGGGTGGGGGGTGTCACCAAAGCACCCTGAATGCTTTCTGTTCTTAATATCATGTTACATACCAGCAGATATGCAAAGAGCATAGAAGGGAGCTGGGGAAAGCCTGCAACAACTTATTTTCATTACGTCTAGGTAGCTCTCGGTCCTGGTAGATAAAATCTCCTTTGTCCTCCCAGGACAAACACATCATAAAAAGATAAAAACCTCCTAAGCCTTAAACAACTCTGGCAAGACATTCTGATAAGAAACCAGCCGGGTGCAGGTGGGAAATCCTACACAAAAGAAAACAAAAATCAAGACTCTCCATGCTTACCATAACGTTGGTGGCAACTACCGTGGGATCATTGCAGACAGATTCAATGAAGAAAACCTGCAAAACAAAACAAAGTTCAGCAATAAGGTTTGTAGCATTCAACCAGCTCCTTGCTCAACCCAACCTACTCCGTCCTTGACCAGAAAGCCATCTCTCTGCCCCACTCCCATCCTTCACTCAGCAGTGAAATCTCCCTTGCACAGGAACATCATGAGGACAACACATAAGAAGATACGCCAACAATACACTAACATGGACGATGCAATACAGATAACAGCCTGATGATACCAACCTTGAACCCATTTTCTTTGGCGAAGTTAAGGATCATCCCTCTCCTCTCCCGCGTGGTATTGGTGGCATCAAAAACCTTCAAAACCAAACATTTCAATCAGCACCAAGAGCATCTGGTTTCCCACTGGGCCACTCCTCAGAGAAGAAACCACAGAGCAAACTGCACACTGCACAGCGCCTTCAGGACAAGGGCTACTGCCAAACCCCATGGAGCACATCGCTAAGCTTACCGCAATCTGGCCACCCTCCTCTGTCAGGTACAGCTTGACATCCCTCAAGGCAGCCAGGGCACATTGCCTGTAAAAAAGGCAAGGGACACATGTTCCTGATATCCTCAGAGATGTTTATGGCAGCAGCGCCCAGACCTCCAAATTGAAAGGCATGTTTTGTAGCTTCTCCTCACCACTTCCCCCACATCCCAGGACCATTCAGGAAAAACACCCTCAATCTGCCCAAAACAGAGCCATGCCTGCCAACCAGCATGCTGGTCTTCACAGCAGAGACAATGGTATATGATGAAGTAAAGGCCAAATTTCATGGCAGACCTCATACCCTACATCACTCAGCCTGAAGGCAAATTTCAGGTACCATTGACAGAGGATGCGTTGTTGACCCTGAAGCTGCCAAGTTGGTACAACTTCAGTTTTCAGGTCTCGGTGCACAATTCAGGCCCTCCTTGGGCAGGCAGGGAAAATCCAATCTAGAGCTTATTTTTTTCTGTTAATCATCCCCTAAACAAGCTGGTTAGCCATGATGGCAGACATTGGCTTTACCACCCATTTGGGACCCAAGCGCAAGCATGGATGTGGTGCACACACTTACTTCCTGACTTTCATGGCTTCCTCGTTGTCAGGGCGGAAGAAGTCATAGGAGCTGTAATGCTTGACAGCCTCGCGGCGATACTCCCCCACATTGAAAACTGTATGGGGAAGGCAAAGACCATCAAAACCAAGATTGGGCATCAGCACAGCTTGACTTAGCAGTTTCTGCAGATAATGCTTTCTAAGCTAAGAAATGACATCCTTAGAGGAAAAGGCTCAAGAACATCCCTTGGTCTTCAAAGTGCAGGAGAACCCAGGCTGCAGCAGAAGCCACAGGAGGACATGGACATTCAGCCCACAGGATCATGGAGAGATCCCCTACTACCTCCCACCCCCTCAAGGCACTGAGCTCCTAGAGCAGACCCCAGACCTCATGCTTTCCCCAGGTAGACAGTGAAAGAAAGCCTAACCTTTCGTTGGGACACCAATCCAGTTGAGGTAGCGAGTCAACTTCTTGGAGATATAGGTCTTCCCACGGGCTGGGAGGCCAACCATCACTATCACAGTGGGAGAATTGGCAAGCTGCGGCCCACAGGCTACGAGGAAGAGGAGAAAGCATAGCATGAGCAGCCGTTAATCCTCAGGCTCATCCTTTATCAACTCTACAAGGAACTTAATCTCAAATCCAACCTTCCCCCAAATCCTTGAGCAAGAAGAAGCCCAAAGCCTCTGCTTCCCTCGCACCATCACCTCTGCAGTATCTTCTGTGCATCCCCCTCGTGTGCCTGGACAACTAAAACCATGAGCAGGTGAAGACATTTATTCATTTTCACAACGAGATCTTGCTGAATGAGCGCATGTCAGAGTAGGGGATATAACGGAGACAGCTTTGTGTGAGAGACAACTGCCCCAGCTAAGCCATGCTGACCCGAAGTCACCATGGTACCACCCAAACCACTGGGTTTGGGTGGTACCCAAACCAGAAATCAGAGCCTGACAGCCATGGAAAGAGAAGATTATCCTGATGGTTGGAAAGTGTGCAACCTTCCATTCCCACAGTCCGGCACTTCAGATACAACTGCAGGGCTGAAATACCAAGTCCACACAAAGTTATTAACCCACAGAGAGCACCTTCTAAAAACTTTTGCTAGCTGTTTTTTTAGCTAATACACATGCAAATGCAACCAACTAATTTTTTTCTGAAGACAAGGAGGGCTTCAGAACTGCAAAACCACTGGTATTTAAAAGCAGATTTACACACGAGAGTCACTTTTTCCTCATAAATGTGTTTTAAGCTAGGGTATTTTTGGTTGTTGTAAACATGAGTCCATGTCAAACAGCTGGAAATAAATCCGAAGGCATCACTTAGCGATGACTTGGCAAGCGAAGAGAAACTCCTCTCCAATTCACCCGAATGGCACGGCTAAAATGCAGACAGATCAGCTGCCAAGACCGCTCAGGTAAATCACTTCTTCCCCCATAAATCCTTGGGAAAGTAAAATTCCTGGTTCAGCTTGGAGAAAATTGCTGAGGTTGTAAGACTGGGAAAGCAGACGGGGAATTTAGTCCTCCATAGCCTGGTCCCAGTGCCACGGGATGCATCTGTTCTATCTGGTCTGCACACCCTGTGGACCACGTAATGTGGTAGCATCCCTGCTTTTCTCCTGGGTTTGCCCTGCAGAACTGCTTCTCACATGATTCTGCATACACAGGAAAGGCCAAGGCACAAAGGCAAGCGCTTAAAATATGAGAAAAGAAGATCTTAATGATGTCTAATGGAATTTGGATTAGGCAGACGTCTTTCATGTACGCCAGTGTGACATACCAAGAGCCCTCCTAGTGAAGCCAGAGACCAACCCCAACAGGGGGATTTCTTACCCACCCTTCAATTCACCCAGCAAGAGACCTCACAGGAAAGGAATGCAGGGAGTGAGTGGCAGAGACATAAAAAACTCAGTTTAATTACAGTCTGGGCGGAGAGCTCTGCCTGCCCATCCCAGGTGCCCACAGTGGCAGCACAATTTGGGTATGGCAAGGGGCTCACAAGGGATGGAGGTGGTGTGGTAGGTTGGATAGATTTTTCTCCATGGAGATCTGGAGAGGGCAAATAAAGTAAGAGCTATCCAGAGATCATGGAAATACCGCGTGTTTTGCTTCTCCCCTACTAATAAAAAGCTAAAGAAACCAAATTAAGGCCACAAGAAAGAGCTACAGCATTGGTGCTCAGAAAGGCAGCAAAGAGCCACCCATCATCTGCCTGGCTGTCTTGCCAAAGCGGACTCAGCAGAAAAGAGACAAGAAAACTAAGATTAGGAAACTACCTAAGAGATTTTTTTAAATTAGTCCGCATTCCTCAAGCTGGATCTGCCTTCTCACTCACCTTCTTTGTGCAACCTGCATCCCCATGCCACATTTCAAAAGCCCGGGCTAGCTCCCACCGATTTCAGCAGCAAGAAGTGATTTGCCATGCTGGGGTATCCAAGCAGCTGTGCAACATATCCAGAAAAATATTTGTTTCCTTCTCCAACATTCTCGCATCCTCAACCAACTCACAAGCCTCTTTTTGCACAAAACACAACCACAAGGAAGAAATAATACCTGATTAGAGAACTCCTCCTTTCCAAACCTGCCAGCAGACAAAGGATCTCAAAGAGTGGAATCAAGAGGATTTGGGATCATTAAAATAATAGCTCTCCAAGAGGGTAGGGACAATGCTGGGTACTGTTCACGTCCCTTTGGCTCCAGACAGCCGAGACGGTCCCAGAGCTGGTGCACACATACAACTTCCAAAAGGTGCTGCAGGAGTTACACCCAGATTAGAGGAATCTCCCCCTAGTTTGGGTTTCTAACCAAGGAAAGATCTGATGTTGAAAAAGCACTCCTTTACAGACCTGGAAGGCATTTCTCCAAGCACCAGGGCATCAAGCAGGCATCTTTTTGTCAGGAACCTGAGCCCAAACCCAGTTAAAATCATAAAAGCCTCCAGGAAACTTTGCATCAGGGATGAAACAGAAACTGGTGTTTTGCTCCCAGTGCTTCACAAAGACCTAATTCATCACTGCTTTTCACCACGGCTGGAAAGCTATCGGGGATTTCAATGCATATTCATTACTCATTATCAGCATCTCTGCAGGTAAGTCAAGGTCAGGGATGACTTTCAAAAGGCTCAATCAGGCTATTTAGAAGCAGCTGGTCACTTGTGCTCTCTGCCTGCTAGAATGTCAGCACCAATGTGTTTTCAAGCTTCACCAGAGTGGGTGGAAGGAAAAGAGAAAAAAAAAGAAAAGAAGGAAAATTGCTTTTATAAAAGGTTGAAATAAAAGCAGCCATCTCCCCACTTCAGGCATTTCTACTGTCTCCTCATAAGCAGTGTTCCCCTGCATTGCCTGCTGCCACAAGCCCATGCCACACGTTCTACATTAGTCTTACATTTTCCAGCTTCTTTCTTATTGCAATTCCTTAACACCTTTGTGGATGCACTGAGAACGTGCGGCACGTTTTGCATGCGCATCACTGATGGATTTTCGCATTCCCCGGTCCACCAAGCCAGAGTTATGCGAGAGAGAAAGGCAGGAGCAACCCCTTTCCTCCTGGAGCATCCCCCTCTCCTGACTCTGCCCATCCAGCCGCATGCGACGACTTGACTTTCCCAGCCCCTACGTGAGAGACGTGCAGCTTGACAGCAATTTAATGGATCGCCGTCAAAAGGCCAGATGAAGGCATTCCAGCCTCCCCATTGATGAGGAAGCAGACAATCAGCCTAATTATTTCACGGCCAGGCGGCAGCTTCGCGAGGATGCTGCCAGGGATGCTCCCACTCCCTCCTCTCCGCATCACCCTCGCGTTTCCCTTCTATTTCCACTCCCATCCGGCTTTGTGGCTCAGCTTTTCGCTGCAGGTGAGGAATTAATAGCGCCTTGAGTTTAAAATAGCCGTGGGTTAAAAAGAAAAACAACTAAAAAAGCCCAATAACCCTTTTCCCATCAAGCACAGTGCCCAGCGTGGCTCGTTCCCACACCGAGAAAAAATAATTAGAAGCCACATTATGGTATTAATCACCCTCTTGGTGCCTTAATATGTTAAAGTATGCTTTCTTCTCTGCCAAGAGGGAATTCTCGCCTGTGAGAAACCGGGTGAGTAAAGTGGTAAAAAAAACACAGGGAGGCTCCAAGTACACGAGGGGTTTCATTCAAAGGTGTCAGTCCTTGAGGAAAAAAAAAAAATCAATTACGCATCTACATCTGCAAAGCATTAAAACCAGAAGACATCTTACACCCCCTAAAAGCAAAGCCCCGTGGCAAACCAGATGCTCAGCCTGTTGCTGAAACCCATTTCCCCAGCAGATTCCGGTGCGGAGCTGCCTTTGCAAGTGTAAACGCCTGCACGAAGTTTTAGGCATCCCTCGCTGCAAGCCTGACCCATAGCCATGGGGCAACCACGGGTGGCAACGTTATAGGGTTTATTTTTATTATTATTATTATTATTATTATTTTAAAGGGGGAAAACTTCCCAGCCAAAAGAAATAAATCTCCCAAGCGACTTTGAAAACGCCTTTTCAAGGAAAGCATTGGAAAGACTGATTCACCCAACTCCCCAAGCCACTCCTATCCTCTGCCAGGCTGCAAAGTGCCACCTCCTCCATCCTGGCTCTGCGGATTCCTGCGACGCTTTAATTTAGAGTTGCACAACTGGCAGGCTGTCAGTTTAGCTGTTAGGCGAGTTAAAAGAGCTGCCTCTTGCTTGAGTATTGGGTTATGATTCACGGTTTGTTTTATAGTAACAGCGGGATGACCCAAGCACTTGCTTCTAATTATCTATTTGGAAGTGCAGAGGTTGGTTTTAAACCCTCCAGGTGCTTTCTGAGCTTGGAAAAAGCAAGGAAACCACTGCAGAAGTTTCAGCACTCATTTTTTGCCCTCTGCTCCACCTGCCTCTTATCTTATTCTGATACTGAAAATGCCAGCAAATAAACTCTTTCAGACTCGTTTTGATGTTCTAGAAAGCAAGCATCCTTTTTTTGGAACAGTAACTACTTCTTGTAATTGCAGTCCGGGTTCTTTTAAATCGCAAACAGCCGGTGCTTCTCCAAAATCCATCACCCGAAAATCCTGCCTTTCCTCCACCCTCCAAAAAGTAATAAATCAGGAGCGAAGTGTCAAGACATCCCGGGAATCCCAGCCGAGCTGGTACCCGGCTGCTGAGGTTAGCAACCTGCTCCCTTTCCTTTTAATCCCAGGGATGCAGGATGGAGGGGAAATTGGGACACGCGTGTCCCAGAGCCTCTCAGCATCCTCCGGAGCTACCATGTGATGACGGCTGCACCTTCCTCCAACCTCCCTGGGCTGGAAGCGAGTCACGGGATGGCAGCGGGTGGGATGCTGGAGGAGGAAAAAGGGAGGGGGGGAGAGGGATGCTGCATGGATATTATGGGAAAGGGCGTTGCAAAGTCCTCCCAGGGGTGCGCAGAAGAGGGGAGTGCGTGTGTGTGTGTGCTTCCCGTCCCACCCCATCCCATCGGGATGCTGCGATGCCCCCGTACTCACAGCGGCGGGGCAGAGCCGGCCGGTTGTCATTGGGAAGCCAAATCTTCTGGATGCGGCTTTGCGTCAGCTCCATGGGCATTTTTAAAACAAAGGTCTTTTTGCGCTGCGCGTCCACCTTGATGCGGTTGCGGGGGAGCAGAGAGGGAGAAAAAAACCCCACAAAAAAGAGGGTGGAGGGGGGAAAATAGATAATAATACTAATAAAGGCTTTTTGTTGCAGTCGTCGCTTTGGGGGGTGGTTTGAACAAGCGGCTGCGGCGCTTTCGGAGTCTCCTTAAGGCTTTTCGGCGGAGGAGGAAGAGGAGGGACGGGGCTTGAGAGCACAAAGCCGGCAGGAAGGGCACCAACGCCGCGTGGTTGGAAAGGAGCGTGGATGAAAAAAAAGCCAAAAAAAAAAAACCCAAAAACCAAAAGCCCTAAAAATCCCTTTGGTTTAGGGAGGAAAAAACAAAATAAAAAGGAGGAAAACCTCCACGCCAGGCAGGCAGGGAAGGGCTGGCGGTGCCTGGTTCCTGCGGAGAAGCGGCGAGAGCGATGACGACGCTGCTGCTTCGCTCGCGATGAGGCGGCAGAGGCGGCGGACGCCTATTTCTACCCGGCACGGAGCGAACTGCGCGGCCGCTCCCGCCCCGCGGGGCGGGGAGGAGGAGGAGGAGGAGGAGGATGGAGGGGGAGGAGGAAGCAGAGAGGAGGATGGAGGATGCCGCGCTGCCGCCTGCTGCCGGTCCCCCGCACTGCAGCGCGGACAAAGGAGCGGAGCCCGGGAGTCTTTGTTCTCCTCGGGGGGGGATGGATGAATGGATGGAGCTCGCCTGGAGATGGGGGAGGAGGAGACGAGGGGTACAGGCGGTCCCCGAGCTGAAACACCCCGAAAAGTTAAAGATCTGAGTAGATCTATGTGAGTCGTAATGAAAAATAATTATATGTAAATGAAAATTTAAAATAATTTAAAAAATAAAATGAAAAATGATTAAAAAATAAATGTAATTGAATAACGTTAAAATTAGAAAAGAGTTAAAATGAAAATGAGGAATAATAAAATGAAAGTAAGTTGAAGGTAAAAATAATAAAAGGAAAAGTTTAAAGGAGAAGGAGGAAAAAAAAAATAATTGAAAATAAAAACCGAAAGTGAATAAAAGACAAAGAAAAGAATAAAATAAAAATAATTAAAAATAAAAGACAAAAGGGAATAAAAGAATAAAGTAAAAATAACTTCAAATAAATGAGAAAAGGAAATAAAGGAATAAAATGAAAATAAAAAGAGAAAAGGAAATAAAAGGAAAAATAAAAATAATTAAAAATAAAAGAGAAAGGGAATAAAAGAAAAGGAATAAAATAAAAAGAGAAAAGGAAATCAAAGAAAAAATAAAAATAATTAAAAACAAAAGAGAAAAGAGAATAAAAGAAAAGAGTAAAATAAAATTAAAATGAAGAAAGCAAAAGGAAATAAAATAAAAAGTAAATAAAAATACAAGAAAAAAAAAGAGAGAGACACCCTAAATTAGCTGCGAAAGTGAACTATTCGAGGGTTATTCAACCCAAGGACCGGCCGCGGGGCTGTCGGGGGTCGCCCGTCGCCCCTCTCCCGGCAGCTCCGCGCCCCGCACGTCCCTCACGTCGCACATGGCTCGTCGGGGCGGGACTGCTCCGCCTCCCCCGGCTCCGCGGCCGCGCAGGGCGCGCCCCGCCCCCGCCCCGCAGAAAGCGGCGCTCCTCGGGCTGCGAAGCGGGAGGGGTGCTGGTAGTGTTCCTGGGAAGCTTTGCTCTATGATGGGCTCCACCACACCCCACTCATTTAATCACTTACTTTTTATTCTTTACTTTTTTCTTAATTTTATTATGTCTATTATTTTCATGTTACTTATTATTATTTTATTATTTTCATGTTACTTATTATTATTTTATTATTTTCATGTTACTTATTTTTTTTAGTTTCATGTCATTTTTTTTTAGTTTCATGTTATTATTTTGTTATTTTCATGTTATTTTAGTTTTATTGTTTTATTATTTTCATTCTTTTATCATTTAAATTATTCTCTTACCTGCATTTTATTATTTCCATTCTTTTATCATTTAAGTTGTTCATAGAATCATAGAATCACCAGGTTGGAAAGGACGCACTGGATCATCGAGTCCAACCACAATATTCTATTCTATTATTGCATTTTGTTCGTTTCATTCTTTTATCACTTAAATAATTCAATTATTTGCATTTCATTATTTTTAATTTTTTATTTTCATTCTTTTATTATTTAAATTATTATTTTCACTGTTTTATTTTTATTATCTTATTATTTTCCTTGTTTCATTATCTTATTCTTTTATTAACTTTATTTTACTATTTGCATTATTTTATGATTTGCTTTACTTTATTAGCTTATTATACCTATATGTATTATTATTAATCCAGTGATGGGGGTCCCTGCAAGTTACCCTTCCACCTGAAATTAGGCTGTGAAGAGCAGCTCAATGATAACACCACAAAGAATCATAGACCCATAGAATGGAGTCTATAGAATTTGGTTGGAACCCAAACCATTGGGTTGGACGCCTCCCACCGGATCAGGCTGCCCAAGGCCCCATCCAACCTGGCCTTCAACATCTGCAGCGATGGGGAATCCATGACTTCTCTGGGCAACCTGTTCCAGTGCTTCACCACCCTCATCATGAAGAGTTTCTTCCTAATGTCTAACCTAAATCTCCCCCTTCCAATCTGAAGCCATTCCCCTTGGGCCTATCACTCCACGCCCTTGTAAAAAGTCCCTCCCCACCTTTCTCGTACACCCCATACAAGGACAATTCGATGTTCACAGCACACAGGGGTTGAGAACACACAGAGGCCACCCATCAAAGCCACTTTGGAGACACCGAAGCCCCATCTGCGCAGGTGCTCACAAATCTCCCACCCCAGCTCCAGCGATGGGATGGATCCTGCTCATCATCAAGGGGGTCACTTTGGTAGGATGGTGGGTGGCAAATGTGCCACAGCAGGGAAACGTAGAAATACAGCTGAAAATAGCATAAAAGTGGGAGCATCTGCTTTGATGTGGTTTAATAAAGAGAATTTTTCTCGGAAATTTAAAGCAAAATAATCATAGAATAGTTAGGATTGGAAGGAACCTTAAAGATCACCTAGTTCCAACTCCTAAATAAGAGCATCTTGAATACTTGAAGTGTTCAGTAGCCTTTTTATTATACAGGGAATTTTCATCCTCTGGAAACAGACTTATGTATTTATAATGGATCTAGGAAGAACATATTTTTGGCTCTCTCCTTACATGGAGCCAAGATAGATGAGTAAAAAAAAAAATGCACAATCGCTCCCTCTCCTACACAGGAAAAAGATATTCACAGGCAGAAATAAAATAGCTACTACAAGGGAGCTGGAAAAGAGCCAGAGATTTGAGAAGAAAGAGGATGAGAGCAGCCAGCGCTTCAGATGGTGATGGTGGGGATGTGGGTCAGACACAACACTGTGCACAAAATCCAATCTTGGGATAAGGCAGGAGAGTGTTTTTTTTTCCCCCCGAATCCTGGACCTTTTCCCATGGAAGGCAACAAAAATTAGGTTCCTGGCTAAAACATGAGTCAGAAGGACAAAAATTCACGTGATATTACAGGATGAGGAGCCTGAGCATCCCCCTTCCTCCAGCAGCTCAGCTCTCCTCTCCACCACCCCCACAATATGGAAAGAAGCCTGAAAGCGAAACCCTGCCTGAATTAAAATCACAGTCACTTCAAATTAGATCCACCTAGTAATTCTTGGCTTTAAAACTCCTAAATAACTGGAGCGGAAAGCTTCAACTCCTAAATAAATGGCCTGGTTTTCAAAGGCACGAGCACCCAGCTGCTCCAAGTGAGGTCAACTGGAAGAAGCATCATTACTATTTATAAGGCGCTTTCACCACCAAGAGTGGCGGGCAGGACAGCACTAGGTGCACCGAGAGGGTTTATTTTCCCCTCTCGAGCCGTGCTGTGCAAAAGCACAGCTCCCTATAAATAGAGCCCGCACTGGTAAATAAGCTGTTGCTCACAGCTGCTGTGAAAGGAGCCCACAAGGTGCTTAGCTCAGCGATTTTTTGAGAAATCAAGTCACCGACAGGGCCAAATGCTGTTAGTAAGAGGCGTGTCGGCTCGCCGAGAGCCACCGTGGGCACAGCTCACTACGCGATGCTGTCCTACATCCTTTGCTTTGTTGGGCAATAAAAGGCGTGGAAGGGAGGAATAAATGACCCAGGGTTCACCAGAAGCGCTGCTCTACCTACCCCATCGCAGGGACCTGCAGGGATTTAATAAATGCAAAGGGACGGGGGTACAAATGAAATGCCAGGGCTCAAAATTTGAAGGTCCTGGTGACAGGTGGGCAAAAAAGACCTCCAGCATCTGAAGGATGGAGGCGGCAGGTCCAGAAAGGTGAGAAAAGGGATGGCGGTGCAAATGAGGGAAATCTGGTAGAAAAGGGGAAATAAAGTCTATGCTATGAGAATGGGCCACCCATTTCTTACGTGGTTTATAGGCTGTGGACTTCTCTGAAACAGCAAAGCTAAAACCCCTCAATTCCCTCATTCATTTCTTACTGAACTGACCTAGCAACCCACTCTGGACGGTGGAATTAGGCTCTGGATTTGGCTCAAAAATAACAATCCTAGACTGAATTCCCCATTCCCTTTGGAAGAACCTACCAGTACAAAGGGGCCATCAACCAGCTTCCCCTGGCACCCTTCTCAAAATGGCTCTGGTGAGCCCCAACTCTGACTAAGCATGATTCATCCTCCTCTTTTTTTCTTTTCCCTTTTTTTTCCCTCCTCCCCCCAAAGGAAACTTGGAAGAAAAGGACGAGTCATGTTCACGCCTACGTTCAGTGCAACAAGGACCACATCCTTAGGATGAGGAATGGAGGGGACAGGATGCAGCGTGCGTGATGCCCAGTGGGATCCAAGTCACACAGTCCAACCCTGCACCCAGCAAACCCTTGGCACGGCTAAAATTTGGAGACGGTGAGCTGTGCATCCATCACCATAAAGCTGCAGCCATACGTGTGCTCGGTTAACGGGAAGACAGCTTGATCCCCGGCAATTTACAGCATGGCCTCAGTTTACCAGTCTGGGACATGGGCACAAATAGTTCTCCCTGCCTTGGGAGGGAGGTTGCAAAAGTCAGGCAGCAGCTACCCAAATTCTTGTTAGTGCATTAACAACACCCTCTTGCAACAGAGAATTATTCCTTTGGGCTGACTGAGGGGTATTTATACATTTATTTGGCAAAAAAAAAAAAATCCACTAATCTCTTTGTGCTTTTGAAAAGGGATCCTGGCGAAGCCAAGAGAGTTGTCTGCAATACTTCAGGGGAATTGTGGGCTTGCAAAAATATTAGGGAGCATAGTAAGTGGTTGCCTTCTCCTCTCACCCTCTGGATGCTGAACTGGTTTTGCTGCTGAAGGCGCTTTCTTTGCAGGAACTCAAGGTTTGTGAAAACTGCTGAGGGGTCTGGCTGGGAGGGGAGGGTTTTGCAAAGGCTGATAAAAAGTGTTTGGGCTTGGAGGGGTGGATGTAATTCATGGTCTTTTGTGTCTGCAAGTTTCAATCACTTCAGCCCTCACAGGTATTTCAAATACAAGAATAAATAAACAAGGAGCAAAGTGCAAACCATACGTTTATCATCGGGATATCACAGCTCTGTCTCCTTATCTCATGCTCTTTTTCACGCTGCCCAAGCCCTGCATCAGCCCCTGTAACACATCGGGGTGTTTCAGTCACAGAAAACAGCATTTTCTCTTACTAAGATGGGTTTTCCTTCCTCATTTCTTGCCTTTCACCTCCCCTGCCCTTTCAATCTCATGCTCCTGTTCCTCCTCAACAGCATCAGACCTGCAGCATCAACCATGCTGCTGCCAAAGAGGAACAGAAATTGGGCGAAATTGTTTCTCCATAATATTATTTCAAGGCAGGGTTTCCTGTAGTGATTAAGGGATGCTGCTCAGCAGGGGACTTGCAGTCCCCTACCCTGAAATTAGAGGAGAGCTCCCGCTTGACACCTCTCAAGTCTGCAACTGAGAGGGCTCAGTCCTGCCTGCAGTGCAGGATTAGGGCAAGGTAGGGAACATCGCGTGCTCAGGGCTGTCCCTGAGCCATCCCTTAAACACAGGAGAAAAACACACGCTCTTCCATCCTGGGACAAGGCGTCCAGTTTTTGACACTATTGCACACTGTAAGCGGACCTGATGTGCTCATGAAACGTCTTCCTTCCCCAACTGTAAGAAATTCAGCTGGTTGCTATCAACAGCTGAGCACTGAAATATCAGAGGAGCAAGCACCCAGAGCTGCCCCATGCATGCCTTTGGGTGCAGCTTTCCTTAAAAATAGCTGCAAGCAGAGAAGGGGAAAATTCAAAGCAGTTTAGTCTCGGATACTGAAAAACAAGTGCTGAGTCCAAAAGGGGGAAATCCCCACAGGGGCACAGGACATTGCACAGCCCTGCTTTATCAGCCCCAATCAAACATTACACCCAGAGCTGATCTTGCCTTTCCTGGCAGCCAAGAGGCAGGAAAAGCCACGAAAGGGTTGCAGAATTCATGGGGTCAGTTTTCCCAATGCTTAAGTAAAAATCAGCTCTTGTGCACGTGACCTCTCTTGCAAGGATGGGTACTACCCAGGCAGTAAATAGAAAACATCATTTCACTGTCCACTGATAAAAAAAGTGAAGGGGGGTTCCCTATAGGGTTTTTGTACTCTTCCAGCTATATTCATCCATGGAGGAAACTGGTTGCGTTCACTCAGCTCTCTGCTCTGAGCCCTTCTGCGCGCGGTCGCCGTTACACTCAGTGCAACACAGAAACTATTTCAGGGACAGTAAATCCTGCCTGAAGTCAACTCTCTGTCATGCTATGCTGTCAAGCCTTTGAAGGTTTCTTCATTTTAATTTCTTCATTTTAATTCCGTTTCATTTAGGAGCCCTTCAAGCAGGAGGATGAGGGTTCAAATTCAAACCTAGTTTCTTTTCAGCTGGCAGATTTGTGCCTTAACGAGAGGAGTTTGGTTATAATCGGGTGAGATAAATGTAGGTAGGAAAGGAATTGGGAGAGTTGCAAATGCATTGCCTGGACCAAAATGAATACGGAGAAAAAAGAAGGATGAGAGCCTGGATTTAACACTGATTCCCCAAGTCAGAAGCAAAATCAGCCAAGGATTCCTCCACCATCCCTAGAGTGAGTTGGGTCTTGGGAGGTCCCTGGGAAGAACCAGTAAGGCTCAAAAATGAGGAGGTACAAGATGGGAGTCCAGTAGCCAGGACTGATGACCCTCAGGGTGCCTCCTGGCCCAATGTTCATATTTAAAATCCCAGTGAAGGGATTACATCTCTGATTTTTGAGAATTACATTCAGTAATTGTCAAAAAAATAAATTTGAAAATAAAATTCTGAACCTGCAACGTCCATTGGAGCAGGGGCATTTCTCAACGCTAGCAGGTCTGCTCAGAAACGGGTCCAGGAGGATTGAGCAATGTCCTGTGAAAGTTCCTGACCTTACAAGACTAGTGCAAAGCAAAACTCACCCCATAAACGTGCTAAATCATCAAGATAATTGACTCAATAGGTTGCGAAGACAAATATGGGGTTTTAAAAGCGGTTAGAGGGTAATTAGATGGCAAGAGGTTGGGGATATTTCAGTCTTGGAAATCTGATACTGATTCTTCTTTAAATGAAATCTGTCTGCAAAATTTCAGACTTTGTTCCAACAGAAAGGGTCGAAGAGGGTGGATCAGTCAGAGAGCCAAAATTCAAGTTTTGGCACTGTCAGTGGCTCCAAAAAGCCAATATTCAGGTCAGCCTGACACTGGGTTGCGCCTCCTGCTCCCAGATACTTTTAATCACATTAGAGGAATGCATCCCCCTTTGCCCTGTGATTTTAGGGTATGAAATTCCCCACAGAAAGTCCTGGGAAAGATTCAGGGTGTAAATCCACAAGATGTTAAACTTGACTTTAGGTTACCTTGTCCCTAGGAGAGGTGCCACAACCACCTGTGAGAGGGCACCAATCCAGCACAAAAATACTACTGGTTTGAAAGAAAAGTGTGTTTACAGGGTTACCCCATCCATCCCACCTGCCAGATCAGACATTACTCAACCTGCTGCTGCCAGCATAAACCTGGTCTATGTTACTATAGCACCTTCTTCTCAGCAAAAATACAGCCAAAATACAGCTGATCCAGACCTACTTCGTGCTGAAAAGTGATGCAGCGAGTTGGAATCCAGCAGGAAGGAATTAAAATCCCGGCCCTCTTCTAAACACGGTTTGTTATAGGAACCATTTCCATGGAGGTGGCCAGTGGTTAAAGTTTGTTGTGTTCATGAGAAGCACCCAGTTCTGTGGTGCTATATTTGGGATGCAGCTCTCCCATCTCCTGCTTGCAGAGGCTTAGCGATGGATATGAAACCCCCAGTGGATGAGCCTATTCAACCCATTTAAGCTGGGAGATGCTCACCCTCCGGAAATCACAGCCTGTTATTATCCTTTGGACTTTGCTATTGAACTGTTTCCTAACATGTTATTAACAACCACCTTTCATTAAGAGCCTGGATCATTATCTCGTCGTTGCAGGTTATTAAATCAAACAATGGCAAAGGCTGTGGCCTTTCATTCTGGGGCTGACTCACCTTATGATGTAAGAAGCCCATATCAGTGACAACCTCAACATTGCCATGGTGACCAAGAGGCTTCTAAAGAGCTGTAGGCAATGATATCATGAAGTCAGATACCTGGGAGATGCTGGGGAATCTCTCAGAAGTAATGCAAGAAGAATACAGACCTCTCAGCAAGAAAACATGGTGTTTTGTATTCCTGCTGATCCAGAAGGAGGTGCTTGTGGGCAGCAGCAGCGTGCACTGGATTAATCATACCGTAAGAAAGCGGGTATTTTTTTATCCCTGCTGTCATCCCTCACTAACACCATTTCAGGTCCTGACACACCTGCTTTTCATCAAGGGGTGATAAAAAGCCATCCTACAAAGCAGCATCCCAGTGGTGCAAAGAGAGTGTTCTGTCCTAACCATCTTGATAAGCCATCAGCAGAATGGACTAACGTTTGCTAATATTCAGTGAAACAACAGAACTTGTACTAAGTAAATGATCAAAGCACTCGTAATCTGATGTAAGGCATGTCTTGGACATTTGGACTGAAGCAGGACTTATTAAACCAGATCTTGTCATCAAGATTGCCAGTTTGGCAGAGGAATAAAACAAACCCACCTCCGGAAGCGGGTCCCCTACTCACCGGGTATGTGTAGTAGAGAGCTTGTATGATGCAATCACCTTTACCTTTTGTAATAAATGGAGTGCAGAGGCTCCTGTCAGGGGTGCTAAGAGCTGTGGAAACCCACCGAGCACCCAGACTTGCACAACTCTAATAAAATCGATGCCTCAGCTTGGTCTGTGAGACTGACTATTCGCATGACAGGTAACGAATCTGACTTTTCTAACAACACCAAGAGCATTTGCATGGCCTAGGATGCCCAAGTCGAAATATTCCATGGAGGATGGTGAGCAGGGAGGAGGGATTGCAGGCCTGCACAACTCCTGTTTGTGTCTGCCTCCATCCACAGCAAAGCTATGGGTAGTATTTGGGAAGGATTTAGATCACTTTGGGTGTCTACACCTTTGACCATTTCCACCATCACAGAGAGAAATGGACACTCACAGAGCGATTCACCTGCCCTGCTGTGGATATTGATTGTAAACCAGGACGAGATGTGTCTTGAAGGTGTTTGTAGCCTGTGAGAGCGGAGCGAGTCCTCAGTGCTGTCTATGTCCAAAGCCATCTGACGCACATCTTGGTGAGCTCCAGCACAAGCTGACCCAAAACACAATTCCTTGTCCAATCCAGAGTCCCACATAGGGAGGAAGAGTAACACTTTGATGAGGAGATGCATTTCGAAACTGCATACGTGCTGAGGATCTTTCCACCCACACCCTTGTGAGCACGTCTGCCATATCAACAACCCACTTGTCCCTGGTTCCTCACAGGGCTGGGATGATAGAGGCAATAGCAGGTGATGGTTGTCCAACAGTGTCCTACAGATCTCAACCCGGTCCAAAAAGAACTGCTTTGGGGACCAACACCACTGCTTGGGTTGAGCTGTTCTGTAGATCAGCCTCCCCAAGGTTTCACCTCACCGTTCAACTGATGGAAAGCACAAGGCATCAAGAGGTGAGGTCTAAGTGTCCTACTTCTCCAGGCTGTTACCATGTGTTTTTAAACATGAGATCTGCAGGATCTGCTTTTAGAAGGTCTGTGAAAGACAATGAGGAGGGAAAGCATATGATCAATAAGGTGAAATTTAGAACGGGAAGATCCACATCTGCACTGAAAAATGCCCACAGACCAAGCAATTGAAAAGCCATTTTGAGACAGCCAAGATTTCTGAATTCTCTGCATCAGGAACAAAAATAATCAGGAGGTAAAAGACCGATTGAGGCTCAGCCTTTCACATAGCAGACATCTCAGCAGTCAGTTTGAGTTTCCATACCTTTTGCTGGAGTTTTCTATAGACAAAATTTTCCCAAGTAACCTTTCATATCTCTGATTTCCTAACAGCTCTCCTAACCAATTTTTGGAGCCAAATCACTGGAATGAGATCACACAAATTGCTGGAATGTAGAAATTAAATAATCAAATTTTCTTATCAGCGTTTTCTTAAATTTTTCTGCTTATAGGGCAAATACTTCAATTTATCTGATTCCTAGTAAATGTTTTTAATTTGTACATTTGGTTTAATCTTTTCCATGTCATTCCCGCGAAAAAAAAAAATGGCTAAAATTGTCCAAAAGTATCTGCAGGCTTTATTTCTTCTTTGCCCAATATTTTCCAATCAGACACGAAAAATATTAACGGGAAATTTCTCTGGAATTTTGGGACAAGATGAAACAATACGTGGAGATTGCTGCCAACATATTTTCTCAAATGCATTTAGATTTTCCAACCCACAATTACAAGCTGTTAACAGCTCCTGCGGGGAAAAAGAAAATTCAGCTGACTGTTTAGATTTCTGCCCTGGAGTTTAATATCCAGTAACAAATACTTGGCAGGTTGGTAGGGACCATGAGAGGAGATGCTGTGCTTCATAGCATCAGGGAGTACCCCAGCTTCTACCCAAAACAGGTGCTGTTACTTCAGCTGAGAGCCAGAGCCATGAGGGGTTGGCACAGGTGGAATCACACATTGGCCATTGACCATGAGTCGACCCAACAGATACGATGGAGAAGAGGGAAAACCACTTTTACTGCATCTGCCTCAGTATTTCTGGCAACACTGCTCACTGGCAATTCACAATACAAACTCTACGCCCCAAATAGGGTTTAGTTTTTCCTTCTCACTGCTTGAATACCAAATAAATGACCCCAGGAGACATGGGCTCACCCAGCTTGTTCATCCCTACTATGCCCATATGCTCCTCTGCACCGTGCCTGTGTGTCTGTGCTTCTCTGCTTGCACCTCCCTTGGCTGACGCCTGTGGTGACAGTAAGGTCAGAGTGAGAGTTTCACATTTCCCAGACCGGCTGTTTACCCAGCGCTCCGGCTGAATTAAAACAACTGCTAGAGAGTCACCCGAGTCAACAAGAGATCTAACAGCCACCCAACTCCCAGGCAGGCTCTCCTGCCAGCTTCCCAATAAAGAAACAGAACTGGGCTCAAGCTCAAGGGATGACCTTCTTTCACTCCGTGTTGTGCATTTATTGCCTGAGCTTGGATAATCCAAACCACCTCAGCGACGGGCACACTGTTCCCATTGCTGGGTGAAGGTGCTTGTGACGCCTTGTGGGTCAGACAGATGTTTGAGTTGCCCAACCTATGTATTGAACCAACAGGAGCTGCAGCCTGTGTCCATCAGGATGTTGAGACCCATGGAGGTTTGCATCGGCAGAACTCAGTGCATTTCCCAAACCCAACATCTACACAAGAACAAGGTCTTTCTGCAGTTGTGGCTAACGGGAACCCATCAGCATGGGTCTGGGGTGAAGGCAAAGGGGATTAGAGGGTCACAGTAGCTGCAGTCCACCATATATATAAGTCAGTCAGGCTGAGAGAGTTGGACTTGTTCAGCCTGGAGAAGGCTCCAAGGAGATCTTATAGCAACTTTCCAGTACCTGAAAGGGGCTACAAGAAATCTGGGGAGGGATTGTTCACAAAGGATCGGAACTAGGTGATCTTTAAGGTCCCTTCCAACCCCTACTATTCTATGATTCTATGATATCTGCAGAACAAGCTCAAAGCACGGCCCCTCCCTGTCCTGCCTTAAACACAGATGCTCATTCCAGAGCTGACCAGCTAAATAGCCCTGAAAACCCACCTCATGCAGAGTCCAATCCAGCCTTCCATGCCTGGACAAGCACAACTCCCTTGAACACGTGCAGGAGCACACACATCCACCTCGATCCCTGGCAGCCCATGCTGCTACTGCCTTCGGATGCTACTCAAAAATCTGGTCCTTTTGCATTCAGGCATAGTCAGTCATCGATGAACTGGGGTGACTAAGACTCGATGCTGGCTCACACCAGCCTCATCCCACATTGACTTGTCTTGTCTTGTTTGCAGCCAGGCCATTAGACATCAAGGCCACCCAACCCTATCACTGCAAGCCCAGCATGGCGGGACATCTAACAGCCTAAGCCAGATAAGGCAACCTTAGGATTCCCCAAATTTGGGCTAGTAAAGTCATACCCAAATAAAGACTTCTTCCCAACTTCATGTCCTCCACCAAGAAGTTACTCAAATTGCTGCTGTTGAAACAGCTATAAACCATCTAGTGGATTATTAATTTGCTTTCCTATTCATGGCACCAATGTGCTTGACTTGGGTTAGTTTCTGAGCAGCTCATCTGCACCCAAAAACTACAGAAAGAAGAAAAGCAGAGGGGAAATGAAGCAGCAAACAGAGGTGATTTCACATTTAATAGGACCAAAGGCTTTGCTGACTGCATTTCCCCGTATACCTGTTCTTCACAGCTGCTACAAGATGGAAGACTCTTCACTGCCTTTGGCAAATCAGCCTTGGAGAAACAAACAAACAAAATAAATTATCATTGCTGGCAGGTGCCTGTTCTCTACCAATTTGTCCTGCTCAGGTTTGTTCAACAACATGGAGATTTCAGCAGTGAAGCCACTTCCGATTCCTTCTTCCTACCCCAAAACCTTGTTTTCAGCTGTAAACAGGATCCAGCCCTTCAGCTGGAAAACAGACACAGGCTGGAGGGAAGAAAAAACAACCAACCAGCTTTTTTTCCTTCGTTGTTTTTATTTTTGCAAAAGGAGTTTTTGTTTCACGAGCATTAATCCATCCCCCAAACAGTGGTGTTGATGCAAAATGGTGTCAGGGGTGGAGTGGCTTTATTGAGCTGCCCAAGCTCAAATCACAGCCTCAGCCATGTCCTACTGTTCCTGTTAGAAATCTCTTGCTAATAAGAAGGATTTCCAAGGGAATCAGTGTCAGGGAGAAAAAAATAGTCAAACCTTCAGATTTCTGCACCAAGCATGCTAGAAACTCTTGTTGGCATCGAAGTGGGATGCTTGTCTGGGTCATACTTGGGATGAAAGGATGAGTTTTCTCCAAATAAACTTACATTAGTGACTAAGGAGGGTCCCCATTTGTGCAGGGGAATTTGTGCAGCCACCTGGCAGTGGCTGTTTGCATTTTTAAGAGCAGAACAATTCGGTCTCCCAGGCACAGAAATCAGCAGCGTGGCTCTGTGCCAGTTGCTCAGTCCCTGCCTTCAAGCTCATGAGCAAGACTCGCGAAGTGCAACCCATCCTCCCGCTTACCCTTCAGCGGATGCAACCAGAGCATCCTAACTTTGGAAAGACCGAAACTGGGAAGTCACGTCCCCCATGGGGCTTGTGGCCAGGTCTGGGTGTGGGAGGCAGGATGCCCTGTTTTTCTCCCAGTATTGCTGGGAGAAAAACATCTCCCTTCCCAATGTGTTATTCCCTTTGTTTATCAGGCTCAGCTGTTCTCTAGGTTTCCTGGAAAATAGCTGGAAAGCCCAGCCACCCCTCAGCACTGGTGATATGTGTTCATGCCCTTTTTGCATGTCTCCAGAGAAGGCTGCAGCTGCTGGGAGGGACCGTGGCAGAGCTGGGTGACGGCGAGGTCAGGAAAGCAGAGCGCAGTGGTGTTTCCTCCCAGTGTGCACGCGAACGGGGCATGCACAGCCCGTGCGGCTTCCCAGGGATGGCACGTGCTGGCAGCCCTGCGTCCCTACTGTCCCTCCCGGGCAGCCAAGTACAGGCTCCTGCCTGCGGCCATGTGCCAGTGGGCCATGCATAGCCAAAAGATCATAAATAAATCGGCAAACAAGTTCACCTCACTGCCCTGCAAAAGGCTCTCCCTGCATCAGGTTGGACAGACAAGCACCAGAGGTGACTGCCAAGGCGTCACAGAGGGGAATAAATCAGGTCATCTGGAGGGTTGCAGCCATTTAACACCAGTCCTGCTGCGTCCCTGCCCAAATGCCGGATGCTAAGGGCTCCCAGTCCCTCCAGGTGAGCACAAACTAGGGCTGGGGCTGCACAGGAACACAACAGCACCTCCTTTTCCCAGAGGATTTATTGTCACCACTTCCACAGGCTTGAAACAGCATAATTTCTTCCCAAGCCATTTCACAGCGAGATATTTGACTCCGTTTCTGGAAGCGTTTAAGACCAGGTTGGATGGGGCTTTGGGCAACCTGGTGTTGCGGAAGGTGTCCCTGCCCATGGCAGGGGTGTTGGAAGGGGATGATCGTTAAGGTCCCTTCCAACACAGACCATTCTATGATTCTGTATTTGTCCATCTCAGACTCCCCACCCTGTCCTCAAGTAACCTATTCCAGAGCTATGCAAAGCATTCTCTGATTTCCAACCCAGATCTTCCAAGGTGGGATTTTAACATCCTGCTCCTACCCATAGCAGTTGATTTTCAAGCTGCACATTGCACTTTGGTAAGAACTGGACCAATGCACGCCAAAATTTACCATTGCTGCAGGATGCTCGGGCACAGCCAGGTTTGATGCAGACAGCACTGGATCTGCAGGTAAAAGCAACTAAATCCACAATTACTCAATTACCGCAGCTTCAAGCCTATCACAGCACCCTCCCATGCCTCAGTTTCCCTTGCATCAAGTGATAAAGCTGGAAATCATCCAACGAGGACTGAAAGATTTGTTGGGGGAGGGAGAGTAAATAAAATCTCAGCAGCCAACTATGAACAAACAGCATGATGCCCCTGGAGAAAAAAAAATAATAATAACGAAAAAAACCAAAAGGAAAGCCCAATTCCAGGGTGTTTTAACATGAAGGTTGCATAGAACACGGAGGATGTTGCTTTTTCTGGCCTGGATGGGGCTGGTTCCTCAGCATTAGGGAAGGGCATATTTCACTCCGGACACTGTACTTTTTGGAAGAGATTTAATCTGGGATAGAGTGGGCAGCACCAAGAAGATGTTTCCAGAACAGGATAGATGGTAAAGTGCAAATTGAGAATGATTTTGTGCTCCAGGAAGGAGAAAACTAGAGTGGAAAATGTGAGAAGAGCTTTCAGCTTGAAAAAGGATGCTATGAAGAAAATGAGAGCCGTCCTTTATAGCAGGGAATATTTAAGGTAGATACAGGAAAAATTGCCCAAGTATTGAAAAGCCTGATACCTCTTAGGAGGATGAGGAATCCCCCCAGGGAAAAACACAAGGGAAATTTGAAACTGCTTGTATAGATTGGATCTTGGCTCCCAACCAGGGTCCGTCCCCCATCCCCCTTTTTTTTTTTTCAGGCTTGAAATATTGTTATGCAGGGGGAGAAAAAGTGGGGTGCCCCGCAGAGACGTGCATGCCTGCACGTGCGTGTGTGCATGCACACACCAGGCAAACAGGGATCACACCTCGCCAGCTGCTGGTTTTGAAATCCTCCCACATCCCTCCAAGAAATCCCGTGGTCATCTGATTTAAAGCCTTTGGAGTTGTCGTATGCCGAGATTAATTACTCCATCGTTGAGGGTGTGTTAGGGAAGGGTTCAGCATGCCAGCCACCGTGCCAGCGTGGGCTCCTGATGGCAAAGGTGGTGGGATGCCAGGTGGAGAAGTGGTCCTGGGGGTGTCGGTGGCGTGATTGGTGTGCTGGGGTGAAGCCCAAGCCCACAATGAGCTTCCTATGGAGGAGGTGGACACTTCTTCATCAGCCAAGCCCAGAAAAGCTCAGCCAGATGGGATTTTCCAATGTAATGTGACCACCGAGCCTGGTCTTCAGCTGGTAGCATGGAGGGAAAGCACCAGTGTCATGCCAATGCCTGGTCACCATGTAAAACCAACAAAGGAGTGCTCTTCTCCACTCAGACAGGAGAGAGGAGGGACACAAAAAAGTGGGTTATTCCAGCATCCCAAGTTGCTCAGGAGCTGCTGGGCCTGGGAAGGCAGGTTACAGGCATATCTGCCTGCTCTCAGGTTAGGAGATGAGGAGATGCTATCGGCAACTGAATCTTTATGTGGTTTCAATTCCCAGACTTAGGAGGTCTGAGAGGCTGTAACAACCCATCTCTTCTCACTGGCTAGTTTCTGTAAAGCAATTGGGGTGCAGAGTGGGTCCCCATAGCCCTCATTGGACTTTACATCTCCCCCGTAGCACCAGATATCCCTTTACAAGCCTCCTACCCCAGTTTCCAAAGTGAGTAGTGGTCCTACCTCTGGCTGGTGGCAGCAAAGCACATCCCACCTCCCCACCACTGCCTGGCATGTCCTCTCCTGCTCCAACAGCATAAAACGTGGTGAGCTTTGCTGCTTAGTTGGGCACCAGCGAGAACACGACCACTAGGCACATTGGCTTCTTAAACCCCCTAAAAACCCTCCAAGAGTGATCGTAAATGCTAAAGAAAGCATGATGTCAAAGAGGCAGTGGACAGGTCATGTTCACCAAGTGTTTTTGTGGAGCTGCAGGGAGCAGGAATGCACTGGGACAGGTGTGATGGGGGGCACAGACATCTGCTCCTTTGGGTCATTTACTTGTGTTTCACTCAAGAGTTTGGGGAGGCAAAAGGGAATGAAATAAAACCAAGAGCCAAAAGGAAAATACCCTCACAAGAAACACCAACCAGGGGGCAAAGCAGGACACTAGCAGGTTTCCAGCCTTCTGGGAAAGGCGTTCATTGACAACAAAGTGATGGTTTGACTCAGGCACGAGCCTATGAGTCAGGAGAGCCAGGGCCAGCTCTGCTGCACATTTCCTCCTTGCTCTTTGAGCAGATGGCTACGAACAGACACCCACGCTGTCACCGTCACCGGGACAACCCCCACAAGGAGCTGTGACAGGCAGGACACCCCCTAAGCAGCTCCGGACTCCACATCCGTGTCACTTGGAGGCATAGCTCGTCAGCACGTATAAATCCTCCTCAGAGCCTTTGACGGGAAGCACTGAATAAAAGTTTTCGAAGGCTGCCAGGAAAGCACAACATCGAGGAGCGACGGGTGACCAACAAATGGAGCAGCATGTGAATTCGTAGGGCATTGCCACCAAGCCAGAAAGCTGCCCAAAGTGATGAAATTATCCCTTTTAAAAGCAAAAAGCTGCAGAAAGGCAAATCTCTGCCCTTAACTGTAATCACTGTGCAAAAGCAGACAGTTTCCCATCAGAGGGTGTTACAACCTGACTATCTGCAGGAGATGTGATATCAAGGAAGCGCTCTATAGGGAAGAAGTGATACAGCAGAAACAGTAATGCTATGATGTGACAGTGTCCTGCCCTTTCCCTTCATGCTCACATGCAAAAGGCACCTCTGCTCGTGCTAACAAGAGCCTCCTTGATCTCAGCAAGCACAAATGAGACCAGAAGACATCAAAACTTCTGCTAACAGAGGGAAAAAGCCTAGAAATAAAGAGCAGTACTGTTATAGCAGCTGGGCTGTTTACTTACTTCTACCACATAGCTGGAAATGGTAGTTCTTGGTGGCAGAAATAACCTCCAGAACATTACCCCCACTAGGACATTTCTCCTGCCAAAACAGCTCCTGTTATAACTTTCCTCACCATATAATAACTTCTGCCACTTTTGAATGGGAGCTGCTTGGAGGAGGTTGCTCTGATGGTCACCAGCAGAGAGAAGCCAGGCGAGGGTGGACATCAGCAGGGCTTTGTGCAGGTCTGCCAGGTGTTCTCCACTCAGTATCACGGGATGCTGCAAACCTAAATGCAGACAAATACCCTGTAGTGGCTTGGATGTGGTGGTTGAGGGACGTCCAACAAAACGCATCTGCAGTGGTGTCGGTAGATGCGATACACAGTGAGGTCTCTTTGCAGAGAAGCTTTGTGCCTTGCAAGCATCTGAGCGCTGGATTTGGGAGTTGCTATTTCAGAGTCTCCAAGTTCTCCAAATATTACAGCAGAAATCTTGCCGGAGTTTACATACCACACTGAGAATCACGTTCACCCAAGGCTTCAGCTGCTAGGACCAAGGTCCATAAGCAGCAGGTGGCTTCAGTCAACTGAGAGGTGCCCACTTTGCCTCTCTTAACCACTCTTTCACTCACCATCTCTCTCTGCTGAGTTTCTGCTGTTGGCTCAGCCCTAGGTTTTGCTAGGCAGAATCTCTGATATGAATCATTTCAGGCTAATTTATTGATGGTACAGCATCAGGTTACAGCTTGAGCTGGCTGCCGCTGGAGAGGGACCATGAACGAAACAACTCCTGGGCAATTATACCTTACAATCCAAGTTCCTATCCTCCATGTGCTCTTCACGTGCTGTCCACATGACAGCTGGTACAATGTTTTTTCAAGGGGTGGGCTCTTTCCATTCTTCATTAAATTCTTTCCTTGCCTTTGGACAGTCTGTCCCTTTCCTTATCTTTAAGGTTTGCAGTTGGAGTAGCTTCCTTATTTTCTGGCTTGAACTGGCTCTGGGACCTTTTTTATGTAACTGAAAGTTCAGCATAAGTTCATCATATCTATGTGAGTAGTTCACAGCTTGCAGCCTTCACAAATTCAGCTACTAATGCTAAGCAAGTTCTGCTGTGTCTCCTCCTATCACTTCTCACTTGAGAGAAGAGACTAGCACTCACCTCCTTTCAGGTAGTTGTAGAGAGTGATAAGGTCTCCCCTCAGCCTCATCTTCTCCAGGAAGATGCTGCACAGGATCCAATGCTGGGCCATCATGCCCATGGTGTTTCTGATGTCCACCTTGCTATGAGTTCTTCTCATTTATTTTGTGAAGACAGCATGCTCAGCGCAGTCTGCTGCAGTCACCCAGGCTCTGCCTCTGCCTGGGATTGTACTGGTGTTGCAGAACCTCAGCCAATGTCCACGTCAGTGGAGTTTCTTTGTAGGAACACAGTGTCCACCATTGCCTCTCCAAACCACAGCCCATGTCCATCCAGGCCCACATCTGCCACCACCATAATCTCCCTTGGCAGATGCAGTGAAGACCATCAACAGATAAAATCCACATCAGCCACTCCAGAATTTGCCCCCTCATCAAGCAGCCCCCCCCCGAGTCCTCTTTCTTGCCTGATTCAAGCAATTCGCAACCACACAGGATACTTCGCTTGCATGAACAGTAACATGCTGGAGTCTTCAGCACAGGAAGGACATGGATCTGTTAGAGTGAGTCCAGAGGGGGCCACAAAGATGATCAGAGGTCTGGAGCACCTCTATGAAGACAGGCCAAGGGAGTTGGGGTTGTTCAGCCTAGAGAAGAGAAGCCTCTAGGATCACCTTATGGCAGCCTTCCAGCACATAAAAGGTACAGGAAAGGTGGCAAGGGGCTCTTTATCAGGGACTGAAGGGATAGAACGAGGAGTAACAATTTTAAACTGAAAGTGGGGAGATTCAGATTAGATGCTAGAAAGAAGTTCTTTCCTGTGAGAGTGGTGAGGCACTGGCACAGGTTGCCCAGAAAAGTCATGCATGCCCAGCCCTGAAGATGTTCAAGAGCAAGCTGGATGAGGCTTTGAGCAACTGTATCCATGTGAAAGTGTCCCTGCCCATGGCAGGAGAGTTGGAACTGGCTGACCTTTAAGGTCCCTTCCAACCCAACCCATTCTATGATTCTATGCCCTGATGACTGGTCATCCAAGCAGCACCCAGCAGGTCCCCCCATCCAACAGTTCAAAGCCGACCTGCACCTTTATGTATTTCCATAAATATATATATATACATATATATATTTATATATATATATATTCATGGTGCCATACATTTTTTTTCAGGTGGGAAGTACCTTGCACCATTCATCTACCTTGCCCTACACATACCCTCAGGAGTCAGTTGCTCCCAGCATCATGCATTCAAGCTCTGCTCAATGTCTTTCAGTCTTATCTCCAGCTCCTTTGCAGCCAGCAACACCACCAGAGTTCCATTTGTCCTTTGACAAATGACAAACGTCCCACTCTGGCAATATCCTGGCTGCTTATCACCTGCATGCTCCCAGGCTTTCTCGCGTCAGCCGCAGTAATTAAATAGTATTTTTCAGGTGGAGTGAAGGGCATTATAGGTGAAAAGCTCCCAACACTTCCTGCCAGGAGAGCTGTAGCCACGGATGGGGCTTCACCAGGATCACTGCCAGGGGGATCAGGACTTTCTCCAGTGCTCCCAGCTGATGCTGTGATGCTGTAAGAAATTATTTCCTCCCTAAGCTCATTCCTTCTAGATGTCCTCGAGCATGTCTGCTAGAAATACCTTTCTTTAATATCCAAAACTGCCAAATGCCTTGGAGTTGGCAAAATGTATAGATATGAAGTGCAGATCCTGGGGCAATGCCACTGGCTCTGATGCCCAGGGAGAAAGGAGACAGAACAGAGCCAAGGCAATGAAGATTTAACACAGATGTGTCAGAGAGACCTGAGAAAGTGATACCAAAACTGAAAGCAGTGAAACACCAGCAGAGCTAGGGTGGAGTTTGCATTTTACTCCTCAGCATATTCTACTTCCCCAGGCAGGGGTGCATAAAGTACAAAATGCAAATCCCAAAATGTCCATGTGCCTCAAGCTACCTGGGCTTTGCAGAGCAGCATCCTTCAGGCAGAGGCTCTTCTTTGCATCCCAGATCTGGATGGCAGTGAGCAAGCCCCGGAGTGAGATGCTGCTCCCAGAAAGCCCCCAAAGGAAAGGCTTAGTCTCCTTGCTGAGCTGGCTGGAGTCCCAGTTCTCCTCTGGGAGGATTAGGCAGGCATCCTGACTCCGATCAGGCTGAGGCCACCACCTTCAGCATGGATTTTTAATAGAGTGAGTTGAATTATAGGGAAAAATTCTCCATGCCTGAATTTCCTGCAAACTAATGATATGCACAGCTCACTCTGCAGCTTTTGAAGGGCAGCCAGAAGACACTGTTCTCCACAAACTTCCTGCCTGGTGGCTTATAGATATGCCCGTGGGAAGCTCAGGCAGCCCAGCTGCAGCAACCAAGCAGTGCTTTAGGCACAGCTGGTCACATGGGATCCCACCAACCCAAAAGGGTGATTTCAGCTGGGGTCACATCTACACAGACTGCAGCCAGGCCTTACAGGCAATCTTTACAAGTATTGTCACGGCCAAACCCACAGTCTGTTCTAGTCTAAGTGGGTCTTACAGTCTCCATCTGCAAGAAGAAGGTAACCTTGTGGGGTTCTGCCGTGTGAATGAGCATGCACGTGCACAAACTATGGACATAGCCCATCCATGCTGGTCTATGTGTCATATTGGATCTTCCCAAGGTGTACCTGCAAACTCATGCAGGGAGCTGCTGGCCGCTGCTCTGACATTTCAAGGTTGACCTCTAGAGGAAGTTTGTAGAGGAGATAACTCTGTGCAGGTGACACAATGGTTGCAGAATCGAACTGCCCATAGCAGGATGCTGGGGACTTGCACGTTAGCTGTACCCCAGGTATCTAGTGGTGACAGCAAGCTTGGCACGGTGCTCCAGAAAGTAGCATCTCCTCCTCAGTTGAGGCGTGCTTAGCAAGACCGCGTGGAAATGCATCCTCATTACTGCAAACCAACCATGTGTCCCCAGGTGCTGGAGACCTGCCCACTGTTTTTTATCCCTACATGCTCTGTCGTGTGAGCTCCCCTCCAAGATGGGAAGCTCCCACCAGCTCTCTGTACTCCTCCCTCAAGGACTCAGCACTTTTAAAGCCTGATTCTCTCTGCTTTTCTCCACCCACCCACCCACCCATCAGCATCTCTCCTTCTGCTCTCAATGCATCCGTTTATCACCCAAAATTAAATCAAGATCTGAAATCTGCTACCCTGTCAAGATGCGAGGGTGTGAACCACGTCACGCTTCATTGAGCCTTAAAAGGCAATATAAATCTCCACGCCTGAGATCGTGGTCTCTGTGAACATCACTGCAGGCAAACTGTTGCACACTCACAACATCCTCCCCAGAGCAAGGACAGGTAAGAAGAACAAACCCAGCCCTCTCTCGCAAATTTTCATGCCCTCCTTGCTGCCCTTTTATGCCATGACAGCATCAGTGTGTGACATCCCCGCAGCGGTACCCTCTGTCCCTTCCCTGCCATCCCCCAGCACAACACCGCTGGTCCAGAAATGCTGATGCACTTCAGCGAAGCACCTGTGTTGGATGCTGAGCAGCATCTTTTCCCCGTGTCCTTGCACATCTTGACTTAATCCTGCCTCCCCTGGGTCTGTGTCTCTTGGAGAAGACCTTTTTCCCTTCCATTTCTCTTCCAAATAGATCTGCTAGGACAACAGGCCACCATGAGCATCCTGCTCTGTGTCTCACCATGCCCGCAGTGTGATACCCCTCTGGAATGAAAGAAGGTAATATTAAGGACCTCTGCTTCACAGAAGCCTGGAGAAGACAAGAAATTCATTCATCCCTCCATGGGACGAATGGAGGATCATTCACAGCACAGCACGGGAGCAGCTGTCAGAGCTTAGGTCTAATAGGTAGGTCCTTCTTGCCCCACGCTGCCAAGGCAGGGGATCGCAAGGGGAGATTCCTGCCAGTTGCCGAGATGGAGTTTTTGAGAAATTAGATAGTTTGAGATGCAGAACAGAGTGAAAGAGGGCTGCCCAGGTGGGGTACCCCTCTCAAAAGCCATTTACCTCCCTGGTCTCTCCTCCCAGGACCTCAGTGGCACAGCTCCTCCAGACAAGCATCTCCCAAGGATGACCACAAATGCACGCAGGTTGCCAGTTCTCAGCCTGCATCACCTGAACAACCCCCAGCAGCAACCTGCTGCCCAGAAAGGTTCTGCTTCCTTCTTATCCTCAGCCTTTGCACCACCCAGAGCATCTTATTCCCCCAGAGCAGGGACAGACCAAAAAACCACACAGCCAAGGGCAGGTGGAGGAGACACAGCTTCCCTTTGCAGGCTGCATTTCTATTCTTTTCTATTCTTTCTATTTATTTCTATTCTTTCTATTCATTTCTATGCTTCCACCCCTGCAAGGAGGAATCGCGGTGAGCACAGACCCCATCCCTGGTCCCCCAGGTCCTCCGAGCGCGGCTGGAGCAGCATCCTGGGATGCTCCATCCATCCTCTCCATCCATCCCTACCTTTGCGGAACGGCATGGGGTGAACAGGAGGAGCTTCGCTCTTAAAATATATCTATTTCTTCTTCATTTATAGCTTCTTTCTTTCTCTTCCTTCTTCTTTTAGAAGGAAACAGACATATTTGGGCAAAGCCCGGCAGAAAACAGCGTCATTTGGAGGCTGGCACTGCAGAAAGGGGGAAGTTCTTGCCGTTTCTGAGCTTTTAACTCTTACCTTCCCAGAGACAGCAGGGCTGAGAGAGGGGTGACAGGGACAGAACAAGGAGCTGATGGCTTTAGAAAGGAATGGAAACCACTGGAAACTGGGGTTTGGTTTGGTTTGTGATGTTTTTTCTCCTGGTAGGACCAGCAGAGAACTGAGTGTAATGGATGAGGGGGGGGGGATAAAGCGGTTTTGGCATCCTGCATCACCTCTGAGAGAATTCTGAGCCCAGCAGGGCATTTGATACAAGAAGTAGGTACTATTACAAAATGCGGGATATTTTTTATTTAAGCTAAAGTAGAGTTAAGTTTCTTCTAAGTAATTGTTTTTGAAAGTTAGAGAGAATGTCCCTCTGATTGCATGGTTTCTTTCGCAGATAGAATGGTTTCTTTCAGCCAGTGTTCTTTCCAGACACTGTTCATTCTTTGAAGATGATAATGTGTTGTGTGAAGTATGATCTTTGCTGAACAGATGTCTCTTCTTCTGTAATCACCTCTGTTTGGAGTCTCTTCCCATCTCAAATGCAGGGTCAAGCAGAGAGCTGGAGCCAGCTCCAAATTAGCAAAAGCTTTGGCTGTTGTGAAGTTCATAATTACATTAAAATTAGTCCTTGGAAAGTAATAGAATATGCATAAGATTTCTGGGAAAATGTATACATATGCATGTAAGTGGGAAATACATTCTGTAACCAGCTTTTGTCTCAATGTACATGATTGATGTAGATCACTCCCTTGTGTTGCCCCAGCCTGATAAAGTATGCTTGCTTTCTAAAACACCAAAAATGTGTATTAGAGAGTCTTATTTGCATTCTTGGTATCACATTGTTCCCATCTTCTTCATAGTGGCACTGGCCCAAGCTGAGAAAGCTTAACTGTTTCCAGCACCAGGGAGACAGAAACCCAGACCCACCTGCTCACCATCTCCTGGCTGCCCTTGCACAAGCTGGGAGGTGCCATCCAAGGCCAAGGCAATTGGAGATTCAGATTCTGGTGTGCTAAACCTCATACTAAGGATATGCCAATACCCCTCTCTGGGGATCACAGCAGGGACACCAGGCACAGGGTTGGGTTGAGTTGTGGGCCAAGCCTAGAGTTTTGGAATGCAATAAATTCTCCGTGGTTTAATCTCTACCATTCAATCTGCATCTCAGCTTGCAGCAGGAGGAGAAGATGGAGCATTACTGCTAAAGAGAGTTGTTTATTTTTACCATGGTTCTTTTACCGCTCTCCCTGAAGGTAGAAGGAGGCATTGGCTTGGAGTTAGTTCAAGAGAAACCCCTTAAACTATGCAGGACTGCACCCTATGCTTCAATTTTGGAGGTTAACAGCAATACCATGTGCTCTCTGCTGTGTGTTTGCTCTCCGCAGAACTGTTCTCCCTCCTGGAATCACCAAGATCTTCCTCAAACCGCCCTGTGCTGGTGGCCGTGGTGGTATAAAGACTCCCTGTCCATTTACTGCAGGCTCCAACTCCATCCTAACCACCATGAGATGGTCAAGGTGAGCACTTTTCATTTGCTTCAGGGCAGAATCTGCCAGGTATGTCTTAAACTGCGCTGGAGAAAACTGTTTAAGCCAGTGGGTGAGGAGTGCTCCCCAAAATGCCCTTATAGTTCTGTTGTAGGAGCTGTAATTCCTGCAAGGATGGCAGCAACATCAATATCTTGCACGGAATTGCTGCCTCTGCTCTACTTTGGGACGACAGCTGCTGCATATGTAGGTTCCCTGAACCTCAGCACGAGGGACAAAAGCATAGAAGATCTGGTGGCATAGGCTGCTGGGCTTCCATCCAGCAACTGGAACCAGTTACAGCCACTGGTTTCTACCCTGTCCCCAGCTAACAAGGCAGAACATGCTGGTGCTGAGTCTCTGCCCCGGCAAATTGAGAGGAGAATCATTTTCTTGGAGAAAAATGGAATTTCACAGGACATTTAGCAACCCTAAAATGCCGCAGGCTGGGAAAATTCAATGCAGCTGGACTAGATTTCCACGTGCTGCTGCCAGATATAGCCCAGCAGGTAAAGGAGAGTCCTTCTTCACTCCACCTGGCCCAACGCCCACATGCAAGAGAAGGACACCTCAGCCATGCCTGAGGCCAGGGCGGCATGACAGCAACCTGCCTTTCATGGCATTATCCAGCAGCAGCAGCCAGAGCTTTCTGGAGCAGTTTAGCAAGCTCTGATGCTAGTCCAAAGCCTGTGAAGCCCCTCTCCTGTCCTTCGGGCTCCTTCTGCCCATTGCCGGAGGCTGCTGAGCCCAGCTCCACGCACAGGCTCTTGCACTGCATGGTCTTGGCTGCTCCTTGCAACCGCCCAGGCACAGCTCATGGGTGAGCAATGAGGAGCAACAAAGCAGAGAGGAAAGAGAGCCTGACACTGCCTGAGCTTGCGCAGGGAGCCCAAGCTAATAGAGCTGTGCACAAATACCAGCATCTACCCATGATGGTCCCTGTGCAGCAGGAGCAGCTGCAGGGCTGGCACCTTCTGCACACATTGGGAGCTTGACCTAGGGCCATGTCTCCAAGCATCCTGGATCCCCAGGGCATCAGGGATGACAAGCTGCCATCTTACTGTTAAAACTTTCTCTCCCTCCAGTTGTTGGCCTGGTTCCCTCTATCTAACACCCAGGAACTCTGCTGATTCACTCCCAGAGGGAATGGGAACCTGACTCTAGTCCAATACTGTAATCCATGAAATAAGTGCTGCTCCTTGAAGTAAGAGACTCCAGACCTATAAAATAAAAACCCAGGTTTTTTACAGTTTTATTGCTCAGGATAAGTGCAGATCAGCTATTTCAGCGCTTGGCAAAAGAAGCATAATGCAACATACTCAGTGTTAGACACAGTAATGAACTTGAGCTTCGTGTCCATGAAAATCCATGTTTGGATGCTCATGTCCAAATGTGCTGTTCATCACATTCTGCTCAGTGTCTGCACAACTTGGAAGGTGTCTAACTCCTCAGTTGTTTTTTTCTGCAATATTGATCTTCCCTGGACACTGTTAATTCAGCTCCTAAAACTTCGTGGCAGGAGCTTCTCAGAGCATTGTAAGTGCAATCACGTCCTGTCTTAGAGGCTGGTGCTTTAGGCTCCCACTAATGCGTTTCCATCACCTGGTCAGGGATGCAGAGAGGCTTTGCCACCACATTGGCTGAAATAGTGCAAAGGCTTAAATAACCCCTGGATGAGCATCCAGCCTCAATGTAGATGGGTGGATGGAGGGCTGCTCCTGCCACTTCAGGAGAATTCTGGGTTGTAAGATGTACCCATTCATCAGCAAAGCACCTACTTCTTCCCTGCATCCCTTGGGCAAAACCAACACCAGTCACCTGGGACCCAGCTGCTCTTCAAGGGAAGAGGCTTACATATTGCACCCTCCACTGAATCTGGTCCCCAGGAAATCATCTGTTCTATTTAATATCTTTATCCATTATCTGGATGAGGGGATTGAGTGCATCCTCAGTAAGTCTGCAGATAACACCAAGCTGAGTGGGAGTGTTGATCTGCTTGAAGGAAGGAAGGCTCTACAGAGTCCCTCACTACAAGAAAGACATTGAGCAGCTGGAGCATATGCAAAGAAGGACAATGGAACTGGTGAAGGGTCTGGAGCATAACTGGGGAGCGGCTGAGGGAGCTGGGCTTGTTTAGTCAGCAGAAAAGGAGGTTGAGAGGAGACCTCATAGCTCTCTACAATTACCTGAAACGAGGTTGTAGTGAGGTGGGAATCAGACTCTCTTCCCAAGTAAGAAGTTATAGGGCAAGAGGAAATGTCTTCAAATAGTACCAGGGGAGGTTCACCGGATGGGTCGTCCAGCACTGGAACAGGCTGCCCAGGGAAGTGGTGGAGTCAAAATCCCTGGAGGTATTTAAAAGATGTGTAGATGTGGTACTTAAGGACATGTTTAGTGATGGATTTGGCAGCGTTAGGTTTATGGTTGGACTTGATATTAAAGGCTTTTTCCAACTTAAAAGATTCTGTGATTCTATGATCTTAATGCAAATCAAGTGTCTACTTGATAATTGGGATTTGCCTCATTCATTCTGTGCATTCATAGAATTATAGAATGGTTTGGGTTGGAAGGGACCTTAAAGATCATCCAGTTCCAACCCCCCTGCCATGGGCAGGGACATCCCACTGGATCAGGCTGCCCAAGGCCCATCCAACCTGGCCTTGAACACCTCCAGGGATGGGGCATCCACAGCTTCCCTGGGCAACCTGTGCCAGTACCTCACCACTCTCATGGTGAAGAAATTCTTCATTATGTCAAGCCTAAATCTGCTCCTCTCCAGTTTATACCAGTTCCCCCTCGTCCTATCACCACAAGCCTTTATGAATAGTCCCTCTCCAGCTTTTTTGTAAGCTCCTTTCAGGTGCTGGTATGTCGCTGTAAGATCTACTTGGAGCCTTCTCCAAGCTGAACAAGTGCAACTCTCTCAGCCTGTCCTCATACAGGAGGTGCTCCAGTCCTCTAATCATCTTTGTAGCCTTCCTCTGGACCCATTCCAACAGTTCCATATCTTTCTTATGTTGAGGATTCCAGAACTGGACACAATACTCCAGATGAGGTCTCACAAGAGAGGAATAGAGGGGTAGAACCACCTCCCTCAACCTGCCGGCCACACTTCTTTTAATGCAGCCCAGGATACAGTTGGACTTCTGGGCTGCGAGCATACATTGAGCTAGAAAGATCTCCGATGGGACTATCCTTGGTCTCTACACATCTGCTTTCTATTTTCCCTGTGGGTAATTTCTAGAAAGCAGCTTCCAAGCTCTAGCCAAGGTCAGTGTAGGAGTTGGAGCATCTTGTTACCTTAACCCTATATTAGATAATTTTGGGGTTTGCCCACAGAAAGCACGTCGGGGCAGCTAAGTGGTGCCAGGCAGTTTAAATAAGCAGGGAAGCCTTCATAGTCTGGGGATTTCTGGTGTACTAGGATTTTTACCCCTTACTCACTGTTCAACGGTGTTTCTGTCTGGGATCTAAAAAGAGCAACATAAAAGAAGAAGTAGTAGTAGTAGTAGTAACAATGACGACAACAACAATAATAATAATAATTATGTCTGTTTAGGTGAAACTAAACAAAATATGGTCCAGGCTGAAGAAATGAGGATGGCTTTCTTCTTGGCAGAACACAAATGAGAAGCTGAATGTGCACATAGGGTGGTGGGTGGCTCAGCATCACTTGAAGGCTTAGGAACAGGTTAGGCAAATAGGCTGGGCATGGTCTTAGCCAGCAGTGATCCTGCCCTGAGGCTGAGGGATGGTCCAGATGGCTTCTCAAGATCTTCCCAAGCACCGGTTTCTGTGGGAGAGGTACCAGCAGCAGCAATGTTCATGGGCACCTTTCCTGCCTCTGTCCTCTTGGGAACTTTCTCCAAAGGAAGCAAAAGCATAATTTAATGACTGCTAATATTTTAGGGGGGTTGTTCAGTTAGAACTAATCCAGAAAAGAGTCCTTTTACCTTTCTCCCAGGTTTAAAACCCTTATTTGGTTGAGATGCTGTATCTGCAGCCCTCAGCTTCATCTCTAACCCCAGAAAAAAACTTCTTTGGCCAACACGGAGATTTAACGTCCCTTCCCTACCTTGCACCGAGCCAATAGGTTTGCACAACCAGGCTATGTATCAAGGGAAATGGGAGATGGGATGCTCTGCCAGGCTAAGTTGCTTTGCATTTCTGCACATACCTAAGGGAAGCAGAGATGTCTCTCCCTATACCGGGAGGAATGGATCTTCATATCAGTGATTGCCCAGCCAGGAAATCAGTATTGAATTGACCTTCCTTTCCAGTTAGCAGTACAGTAAGATAATGGGTGGTAGCAGTCTGTAAAACAGGGATGCTGTTTTTTTTCTTGGTCTGGAGCCATGCAGTCATTTCAGCCTGAGAATCAGTCACAGGGATCTCCTTCACTACAAGGGCTGTATCCTACAAGCAAATAATAACGCAAAGAGCTCATTTTAAATATTTATAATATTTTGAGCAACTTGCGTGGCAAAACCCCAAGAAAGACGAGGGTGCTCGTAATTGCTGGTGCATGTCGGGTATTGGACACACTTACAGGATCGATCAGACTTGCATAATCCTATTTTGTCCTTTTACAAGATGTTCAGAGTGCCCAGGCATGCTCTTAGCCTTTGGCCTCAGCCCCTCGGCATTGTTGAAGGTGCTGCTTTCTCAGGCAGTATTAAGGCCCTTATTCAATTGCTCAGCTGTTTTCTTGCTGAGCTGCTGTTGTTATGCCTCAATCAGTCTCTCAAGGTTGCACTTCAGTGACCAGCTACTGACCACCAGCGAGTTGTTTGTAGCCCTGAGGCTCCTGTTTTCAGCCTGCGCTCAGGTTTTCGAGGACTTTGCTAATCCTCCCACGCTCCAGCAGCCGGAGACACCTGGTATCCAGCTCCCTTTCACACAGCGAGTTCTCCTCACACGTTGATCACAAGCCTGATGCTTCAGCCTTGCAAATTTAGCAGAAGAGAAAGTTGCAGAGAGGCTGGTGGCCTTTCGCTAGCAAAGGCAACGCCGTTTCTGCTGGGAGAGTGGGCAGCACAACCAGGTCATCGGAGCTTAAGATGCAGCAGGGACTGCGAATTACGAGCTTTTGGAAACTTTCCAGCCAGTCCTCACGTACGCTGCAGCCTGACCTAGACAGATTAGTTTTTGTTAACCGCTGGTATTAGAGTCGGCATCTTCATATCACAAAGATTAGGTGCTCTATAAAGGTGTTGGGACTAGATTGGATTAGAGAGATGCAGGTCAAAGGCTTAGGACCAGATGCTCTTGCTCCCTTGAAAAGGTCTGGGTCCTAGTCTCCTGTCTTGCACACAGTCATCACCTTCTGGGTTTTGGAGAGAAAAATCCCAGGAAGGAACCAGACAGCATTTCCCAGGAGTGATCTGCACGCAGTAATTACTACAGCAGCACCACCCGTTGTCAGATACGTACCTCGGTGGCTTTTACACAGCTGCCCGCTCCAGCAGATTTCTAAATGTGATTTTGCTCTTCCCATGCAGGAAACTGTCTCCTCTCTCTGCTGATTTCCATGGCTTTGAACTGCGACCACACACCCACGTGGCACTGAAGAGAAAAGGTCACATCTGGAAAAACATCCTTATTCTGATGCATGCAGAGTGACACATAATCAATTCTATTTCACACAGTGCAAGCTTGGTGAGGCAAATTCTTGCCATACAATTGAATCTCTTTCTTTTTAAATCAGGAAAAACAGGTATATATTGATTTTATGATGCCGAAGTCATGATTATTTAATGTAAAAACTGATAGCAGCCTCAAGTTTCCAGGCGTTTACGTTCTCCCAGTCTTTGCCTGCAAAATTGCTGCAGGAAAAACAAAGACCATCAGATTTTGCCCACGAATAAAGCAACCTGCTGGATAGAAATAAAAGTGAATAAACTTTGCAGCTTAGCAAAACTAAGCAAACTTTGAAATGATGAATTAGAAAACACAGTGAAGAAAGGCAGGGGAAATACATTAAGCCTTCCAGTACATAAAGGGGGCCTATAAGAAAGTTGGGGAGGGGCTTTTTATAGGGAGAGTAGTAATAGAACAAGGGATAATGGTTTTAAGCTGAAAGCAGAGAGACTTGGGTGAGATATCAGAAAGAAATTCTTCACTGTTAGGGTGGTGAGACATTGGCACAGGTTGCCCAGAGAAATTGTGGATGCCCCATCCCTGGAAGTGTTGAAGGCCAGGCTGGATGGGGCTTTGAGCGACATAATTCAGCGGGAGGTGTCTCTGCCCACGGCAGGGGACTGGAACTAGATGATCTTTAATTAGGTCCCTTCTGACCCAAACTATTCTATGATTCTATGAATAACACTGTGATGGCCGGAGATATTTTCAGGACTTACTTAATTTACTTATTAGCCTTAAATTCCTAATTTCCTTGGAAGAGCTGAGCCGTTGCATGTGAATGTGATACTTTTGGGATTATATCTCCAGAAGCAAATGCGTTGTGTTATATGGAGTGATGTGCACAGTTTTACAGTGCGGTACAGGGAAATGGGCTGCATACTCCTGAGTCTACCTCTTAAATTCGTGCTTGGAGCAAACATCTGAATCCTGTGTGGGTATACCTCATTTCCATATAATTATTTCCCCAGAAAGGTCTTCACATTCTGCTGGGTGACTGCTTAATCCTCTCCTATAAAGAGGGAAGAAGAGTCCATATCCCACTGAGAGACTTTCCCAGTGAAAGCCCAGCCCATATCCTCTCCCAGTGATAAAGCTGCATCACTATAATTGCAGAAACCCAGCATTTTCCTCAAAAGACACAAACCCCACCAGTTTTCTCTAAGCAGGAGCTAGGAGAGCTCGGTGTGCTTTGCTAGAGTATCATTTGAGTTTTGATTCACAGTTGCTATACAAGTTTTACAAGTTCAAAGCAGCAAAGTCCAAAACAGCTACCGAGATTTCTGCTTGCGGCAAAAGGTGGAGAAGTCTGTGATGAGCTGAAGACCTTTGTCTTGGCAGGACCACATGGATTCCTGAGCTGTTGACTTGCTGCAAGCTCTCAAGTGGAGGCTAGAGATCACACCTTAGAGATTGTGAGAGGAAAAATAACTGGAGGGCTATGAAGTGGCAAGATGTTAAAAAACGGCTTTGGAAAAAAACAGATTCTTCCTTCAGGAGGAATAAGAAGCAGGAGAGAAGCTGGGAAGAGTCCTGTTTCCCATGTAGCTGAGGTTATCTTGCTCTTTAAGCATGTGCCACTTAAAGCATCTTTGCAACATCTCCAGTGCCTGGTTTAGCCATTCCCAACGTTAGCTGGTTTATCTTGCAAATCAAAGATGATCTTAAGGTCCTTTCCAACCTAAACCATTCTATGAAATGCAGAGCTGGAAAGAATGTGCTATAATTAATGGGAGATGGGCAGGGAAGCACCAGCCCTCAGGTTTACCAAAGCAGGGCAGTGGCGCATCCTGCACCGGAGACAGAGTCCAGTTGGAGCACAGCTCAGTCTCCCATCCCTTGCTGCCCATATCTACAGGGCTGAAAGCTTAAGGTGTGTCAATGCTGTTTGGACATAAGACATAGAGCTGTACTCTTATGTTTCTATACTAACAAGAATGAAACACAGCAGGGAGCCCCAATGCTTTGAGATTTCTGTATATCCTGGTGCTAAAAAGAAAAAGAAAAGAAAGGAAATACCATAAAGCCACAATCACGAGCTCAGCAGGGATCAGAAATCACAGAAAGCAAGTATGACAAGAAAAAAATCCGCAGAAGTGTGCGCACTACCCTTTTTTCAATTCATTGCAATGTTTTCTTTGGCTTTCACCTCTCTCATCTTCCATTGCAGCTTTTCCACCTCTACATCCCCTCACCCCGCCATTCAATTAGGACTTTGCCTATTAATCTGGAAAGCTGTGGTTTTGCTCATGTGTACAGAAAGCCACAAGCAACACCCGGCCCCACCTAACACAGACAGACAGCAAGATCACTAGAGGAGCACAGCTCATGCCAGGATCACATTTGTATTGATTGCCAGGTACCGCATAATTCAAGGTAAACTATCAAGCACAGGCATATGGACAGGGACTTTGTCAGCTGTTTCTCTCTCGAGGAACACTGAAGTGGGAAACTTTAGGTTTGTCCACCCTTTTTCCCAGCAGTTAAAAGTCCTGCAGACTTCACTGCACTTTCTCCTTCTCACCTTTACCTTGTTGAGCTGCATCTTAAATGACAAAAGACTTTTTGCAGTAAATAGCAGGTAAAATCACCTTGGACCTATTGCGCTGCAGAAAGAGAAAGGCGATATTACCATCCTAAATCCTCATTTAAAGAAAGTTTCAGAGTCCACAGATCCTTCAGCGAGGAGGAGCAGCTCGTTTGTTGTTCAACACAAGACATGAATATCTATGATTACATCTAAAGCTGCCCAGGGGTAAAGGCCCATAGGCTCTGGAGCTGGCTGATGTTATAACCAACTCATATAATTGCCAGGTTTTGCATCCTTGAAAAGTCTTATCATCCTCTATGCAGCATAAAATGTCACTGCAAACCTCTGAGGAAAACGTTCATCTTCGAGCTCATTCTGCAGATGTGTAACCGCCGCCTTGTGAGATCAGCCTCCTCTCACCCACAGACCAATGATTCAATCAATCAACACCTCAAAGTACTCACAAACATCTCTTATGCATTACTTTGAGCACCAGCACTCCTACCTTCTCAGCTCAAGCAGTTGTTTCTCCAGAATGCTGCAGGAAACCAACATTCAGGAAAAGGAAAATTATGTGTATGTATCCACTAAACTACATCACAGGTGAAAACCACCAGTCTGTAACGCAGTTTTGGGCCAAAGGAGGACAGAGATAGGGTTCACATATTAAACACCCAGTCAAGTATCATGAATCCTGCCAGGAGCTGCCTGACCATCTCCAGCTGGACTTCACTAAAGTCCCTTCTACAGCCATAACTAGAAATCTGTGGTGGTGTGCAAACAATGTTCTGCAGGAATTCCTTTGTTTTTCCATGGTCACATAGGATCAGGCTTGCATTCCTGTTTTAAGATAAGCTGTCCCAAAAAGGTCTGGATCTGGTTTAGAGATCTTTCTCTTGTTTTAAGAGAAACAAGTGCTGGAGCCTTGGACAACAGAACTCTCTATTCACAGCATAGATACAAGGGCCACTCTGTAGTTCTGCTGTCTTGTAGTCTCCATCATACTCTGGAAGAACATGCTGTAAGGAGTCAGTCACCTGCTGCCCATCCGTGCTTCCCTGTCAATGGCGTTAGTCTAGTGCCAACCTCAAAGCATTCACACTTCTTGAAGTCCATGGGAGTTCAAAGGAGATGAAGGATATAAGAAAAATAATTAAGTTTCACAGAAGCCAAACTGATCAGATAACAAAAGCTCTGGGATTGCTCTCCCACTGCTAAGCTGCTAGAATAAAATCTTCAGCATCACATAACAACAGCAGACTTTATTGGAAGTCTGGCCTATAGAACACACCAAAAAATTTCCCAAGTCCCGGCTCTACTCTTAGACCAATCTAAGAAAAACCCACATCTTCTGCAGCTCAGCATAGCAGAAAGACTGATTTCCTGGCTGACAGATCCAGAATTTCACACAAGCTCAATTCTATCTTCTGGCACAGAAGTGAAGCCTGAACTCCAGGCGCTCACTGCCACCAAGCAGTAGCTGGAATTTAACCAGTGTGTGGAACTAGCGGTGGCAATGCAACAACCCATAACGATGCCTGCATTTCTTGAAGGGTTTCCTTCCATGTAGGAATGCAAATGTAAGGTTTGGAAATCCAAAAAGCACCTAAAAAAACAGAGGAGTTTTCAAAGTGGCAAATACAGGAATGCAAATGTAAGGTTTGGAAATCCAAAAAGCACCTAAAAAAACAGAGGAGTTTTCAAAGTGGCAAATACAGGAATGCAAATGTAAGGTTTGGAAATCCAAAAAGCACCTAAAAAAACAGAGGAGTTTTCAAAGTGTCAAATACACCCTCCAGATGCAGATGGGCTGTGTACTCTCACTGCTCAGCAGATGGCACATGAACACACCACTCTGCTAATGCAATCAATGCCTACTCCTCTTTTAAGGACAAGTGTCTCATCACCTAAAGGCATGGATTCTCCTAAGGAGTCAGTCATTACCACATAGTATACTGCATTCAGAATGTGCTTGAAAGGAACACAAGTTCTCTGTTATCACAAGCAGATCTTACTGGGGAAAGGAAGACAATTACAGTCTTGTACCACTCAGGAACACATTACCAATACTAGATGTATCTATAAGTGGCCCTCAGCCATACGGACACTCTTGCTCTTTTCCAATTTTTAGAGGTTTCTCACTTATTTCTATGGTTCTGGAGCAGCTAATCCTAGAAACTGTTTTCCCGAAGGACAAAAAAGTCATCAGTAGTAATCAGCATGGATTAACCAAGGATAAGTCATGCTTGATCTACTTGATAACCTTCTATGATGAAATGACTGGCCTGGTACACAGTGGGAAAGCTGCAGGTATTGTCCACCTGGCCTTCAGTAAGGCTTTCAAACATAGGATCCTCCTTGTAAAGAAGTTGTTAAAGTACGAGCTAGATGAGCAGACGCTGATGTAGGCTGAAAACTGGCTGAGTACCCACTGCCAGAGGGTGGTGATCAGTGGCACGAAATCTAGTTGGAGGCCAGTAACTAGTGGTGTACTACAGGGGTCTGTATCTTGTCTCATTTAACATCTTCACTAATGATCTGGATGATGGGGCAGAGCGTACCTGCAGCAAGTTTGCAATGACACCAACCTGGGAGGAGCAGTTAATACTCCAGAGAGTCGTGCTGCCACCCAGAGGGACCTTAACAGACTGGAGAAATGGGCTGAGGGGAACATCATGAAGTTCAACAAGGAGTGTAAAGTTCTGCACCTGTGGAGGGACAACACCAGGCACAAACATAGGATTTAATTTAACATGGGATGAATCTGAGCCTTGCTCAGGGCCTGTTGCGGGCAGTAAGTGCTGTAAGGACAGTCCTCCTTCATTAGGCTTTTGCTTGCAGAGCAAGAAACGTTTAAGAAGTTTAAGAACCTCTTTGAAGCCTTCAATATTTTTCTTTCTGCCTTTATGGAAATCACATGGAGTTACAATGCACATTTTCTCCTGCGCAGAAGGGTAAAATACTCCGACACACTCAAACCTACCGCAGGAGCTTCACTTCAGATAAGCACCTCAAAAGGCAAGCGCTTACACAGACTGCAGCCCACAAATTACATCTCTTCCTCTTCATCTGAACTCGCTTCAAAGTTCAAGAGCACTTATCCATTTTCTGTTGTTAAAATAAAAATCAACAACACAAGAAATGTGGGGTTTGGCTGCATTGCTGCAAGTGTAGGGCAAAAAGGTGTGATCTCAACCCTCCAACCAACCTTCTGCTTGACCTAGGGCAAAACACTTTTCATATCTTCCTCTCTCTTTTGTATAGCTCTTCAGACAGCAAGTTCTTTGAGACAACAACTCTCACCTTCCATAATAATACTGGCAAAGCAAGCTTAGATTTTGACAACACTAGCGTTAACAATGTTCCCTGTGAGTTCCATCTCATCAGATTTCTGTCTAACACTGCATAGGCAAGTGATAAACTGACAGTTAAAATTCAACACAGGTTAAGTGAAGAACAGTGTATGTAAGAAAATATAATCCTAATCTATGTACATAATGATGGGCTCTGAAATAGCTGTAACCACTCAGGAACAAAACCTTGGGGTTATAACAACTATGAAAGCATGAAGTTAATACTTCACTGCTGCTACAGTAGCAGCCAGTGTTACTAATTAGCAAGAGAACAAGGCAGCAAATGGTTATGCCACTCCGCAAATCCGTTCTTAAGACTTCAGAGTTGATAATAGACTAGGGACACCTTGTCCAGCTCTGGGCTGACACGTCCTATATGTCCCTCTCAGCTTCCTGTTACCTTCAGGACACTGTCAAATCTCTCTTAAGAAGGCATCTAATCTAGATTCCCAGAAGTAACGAACAGTTCATACTTGAGAAGGGAGAGAGGAGATTCAGTTATTTTGCACATTAGAGAAGCAGAGCACTTACATGGGTACTTAAAACATGGAATTAAAGCTTAACTTCAGAAAATCAGCCCTGAAAAATACCAAACGCTTCATTTGAAGCTGTATGACCAATACAACAGGCAAATCTATCTTAACAATCCATTCTCTTCATTTTCTGTAGAATCATAACCTTTTAAAGCACCACACAAAAAGATGACCAAAAATGTTATTGCTTCAGACCACAGTTGCAAGAAAGTACCTTACAGAAAAAGGTGGGTGCACAATTTCAAGTATGCAAAGATAAACAAACAAGTAAAACTTGGTAGCTGCAATGAAAAATTCCAAATTAAGTGCTGCCGAGCCTTTTGAGCCTTGGGCATTGATGAATCATGGAAGGAAAAAAAATGAATCTGTAAACAGGCAGAGCTGGAGATGTTAAATAAAAAGTAATTTAAGAAACTACTACAAACAGCAGTAAGTCAGTAACAAGTTTCCAGAGGAGGTAGGAAGTAAATTCAGAATCAGATTTTTAAAGGCATGCAAGATACAGCCATACCTGAGAAAGCCTGCGCCACTACGTCCACACAGGCTAAGTGGAAGCAAAAAAATACTTGCTATGAACTACATTGTCCGTAATACTAAGGTGTGACTAAGGACCTCAGTCACTACGTCAGACCCTTTTCAGGTTCCACGCCTGTGTATGTGTTTGCATTTACTGTGGTAGCACCTAGAGGACAACTACTTATACACTAGGCTCCAACCTCACATACTTGTGGGTGCTCGCTTTGGTGGGTGCTCAACAAAGAGATGAATCTAAGGCAATGCAGGTCTGCTAACGCTTCAGAAGGAGGCATGCTTATGCTGTCTTAAGTGATCCCCATGGTACAAGAAATACTTCACTTACAGCACGGATCTCCCACACAAAACACTAAATGAACAAGTCCTCTCCCCTACATTTCCAGGAGCAAGCTTTAACTATGTGTCTTCAACCACAATAATGATTTTTAGTACTAAATGGTTCAAAACTTGCCAGTAATGCAATTCTCAGCAAATGGAAGGCTTCCAAGTTCAGATGATACCAGATCTGTTATCAGTGTTTCACTTCCTACAGCATGCGACTCATTAAGGGACTCTCATAAGCAAATGTATGCCAATTCATATTAGGATAATTTCTTTGTTTTACTACATAGTAGCAAAAGGCCTTAAGAAGTTGCTGAAGGTCAAACAGAAAAATAACAGCAGGGCCAGTAACAGAATTTGTATTCTGTTATTCTGTAACAGAATTTGTATTCTGTTATTGCCCCAAGTCCTGTGGTTTTAGTATTAGTCAGGCTGGTTCTTCACCTTTGCTACAGTGAGGTTTTCCAATGGTGGATGACAACTCTTGCCAACAGCAGCACACGTGGTGTAGAAGCAATTGGCTCTGTGGCAAGGCCTTGCGCAAGGCAGAGGACAGGAAGGAAGCCAACACACAGTAGGTAAAATACAAGGTTTTTTTACAAAACTCTTTTCTGTTTTACAAGCAATTGTTTGTACAGAGGTTGATGGAACACAAGCAGATGAAATAAGCAAAACACAAGACCAAGGTTTTGTCATACAGATCTGCAGCCAAAACTTATTAAAAGGGCAATAACTGGAGATATTTACAGTGTTGATCAACTACAGGTCTGTAGCCCCGCCCAATACATGTGTATAACAGGCAAAAGACATCCAGCATCAGCTTTCAAACAGCTCAAGGGAACTCAGAGCTCACTTCCGTCTTAATATCTGCACAATTCTGGGTGCAATGGAGCAGAGACAATGGCCATCACCGCATAGCCACCTCTTGCCAACTCTTTTGTCACATAGTGTTCCCAAACAAAAAGCAAACATGAAATCGGGAGGAGAGTGCTATGTATTATTTTACATCCGATTACAAAAGAAGAGTTGTAGTGTTCAGTCATTTAGTCTGTCATCTCTTCAGATTTTCGTATGAGAATTTTCTTCCATCACCTCCTACTTGGAACACTTTGACCAGCGGCCCTCAAGAAAACAAAAGCCCAACCCCAATGTTATTTCATCTCAAATTATTTATAGAAATACAGAGAGCAAGAGCAAATGCCATGCCTGAATCAATTAACAAAAAGTTAGCTACTTATGCGTGACGGTAGAGGAAGTGAGAATCTATAGCTGGCCAGATCTAAGGAGTTTTCCTCAGTTCTACCTATAGCATTCCAGTAATGACCTGTGATCAGTTAACCCTGGATACTGCTAGCAAAAACTGCCTGACAGCAGAGCTCCTGCTAACAGCCCACTCGTTCCGATTCAAACGGCTAAGCATTTCAGATTCCTTCTTCCTTCCATTTCCCTGGGTTAAATGTATATTTTCTTTGGATTTGGGAAGAAAAAGAGATTCATTCCTTGTTATTCTAGTCTCCATTCTGGCACAGGAATTATTGTCCTGCAGTCAGGAGAGAACAAACTAGCTGCGAACTGTCCAATGACTTTAAATCACTCTGGTGTGCAGAGAGAGGACTTAGAAGAGCTAAGCTGTAAGTCTGCGAGACACCATTAGGGAAGAGAAGCACGATAGCACATACTCCTTTTCCAAAGCTTCCCACTGACAGTGGATGCAGCACAGAGACTCCACGATGAAGCACCAGAATAAAGAAAGCAGGAATAAAGACCAAGCATCTCCTCAGCAGTGGGTTTTGAAAAGAACGAAGTCATCTGAAAGCTCAAAAAACAGGATCCCCAGAGCAATAAGCAGAATTGTGCAATTCAAAACCACACAGACGTGAATCTTACTTTCAAAGGGCTTTATATTACAAAAAAAAGGTAAGTCACAACGAATGCGAAAAATCCATTCAATGAGGCTTGTTTCCAGTTTGCTAGGAAAGCTACTTTTCTCTTCATTCCCAGCCTACCGCTGAAAACACGATTGCCAAAACAGTGACACCTCGAGCTAGATTTTTTAAATCAAACTTGCTCTGCCAGATCTAGTACTCTGAACTTGTCCAGGTTGTAGAAACAAGCCTTCACGACCCTGCCGCCAAAGTATCTTCCATTTAGATCCACAACAGCTGGAATTGAAACCAAGAACAAGTCAGCAAGTAGCAATTCAATAAAATAAATGTTTCTGTATCTAAACAGTCTAATTGTTGAGACTGTTTAATTGCTCTACAGCAGTTAACCCTGAGGGTCACAGAAAACAATTTAGTGTCCTACCTTTGATGGCAGATTCCACCCGTTCAAACTCTAAGAATATCCTTACAGCTTCGTCATCAGGGGCACCAGGAATCTGAAGCAAAACAAAAAAACCTCCAAACTCAGAATTAATCATAACAGTAGCAAAAGTTCTCTTTTCAATTGCTGTTCTTCACAAAGGGAGTAAAGTGAACACAACAAAAAGGTACCAAAAGCACAATACTCTAGAGATTTTTTTTTCCCAGGTTCTGACAGCTGTATCTCAAAGATATAGAAAATACAGAATCACAACACAGCACAGGACCCTGACAGGCTTCATCTATGCCCCTCTCTAAGGTAGTTACAAGCCAGTTGCGAAGAACAAATGTCCAGTTCACTGTCAGAGCAGTCAAAGACAGATTATCTCTTACCTCAAAGATGACACATTTCCCAACCTTGCCATATTTTTCACATTCTTCCTTAGTTTCCACTTCCAGATCTTCATCCACCTCCCCAGCACCTACCATGTTCTGAAAGTTGAAAGAATAAACATAACTCACTGGATGCAGTCTGTACAGATGATTATGTAGGCAGACACATGTGACTGACCATAAACACTTTTAACCTTCTGTTCATCAGTCACAAGCCGCAGGAGAAAACAGTTCCCTAGTCCTATGTAAACCGTAAAGTGGCATTGATTTACATTCACAACTTGTATCGCAGGAAGACACAGATTTTCCTTGACAACACAAAACACCATGGAGATGCAAGCCTGAACCATTTGAACTGTACAATTATTGTATCAGGAAAACAAGTTTAAACATTTCAACCAGTCACATATGCTGCAAAGACCAAGATGTTCTCTTACTCCCAACTTACCCTTAGTAAGACCACTTTAGTTGGGCATTTCAGTATCTCAGTCAAAGGGTTAGAATCTGCTTTCTTGCCCGTTTCTGTTATGAAGACAAAAGAGTGAATCATGGAATAATTTAAGATTACAGCTCATACAAACCTTACATGGGGGCGCTTTTATAAGAATGTCACTGTCACCAAACAACGGAATAAAAGCCACAAAGTGTGGTTTCGTATTAGTGAGGAACAGCAATTCAGAACTCCTAGCTGCTTCCTTCTTTTAGTTTAAAACCATAACCCCTTTTCCTGTTGCAACAGCCCTTGCCAAAAATTTTGGCCCCATCATTCTTGTAGACCCATTTAAGTATGAAGTGCCACAAGAAGGTCTCCTGAAGCCTTCTGTTCTCAAGGCTGAACAACTCCAACTCTCTCAGCCTGTCCTAACAGGAGAGGTCTTCCATCCCTCTGATCTTTTTCATGGCCTCCTCTGGACTCACTCCAACAGGTCCACGTCCCTCCTGTGCCGAAGGTCCACAGCTGGATGCAGGAGTCCAGGTGAGGTCTCACTAGAGCAGAGGGGCAGAATCTCTTCCCTCAACCTGCTGGCCACACTTGGATGGAGGCCAGGATACAGTTGGCTTTCTGGGGTGCAACACACTTTACTGGCTCACATCCAGCTTTTTATCCATCAGTACTCCAAGTCCTTCTTGGCAAAGCTGCTCTCAATTGTCTCAACCCGCAGCCTGTATTGCTACCAAGGGCTGTCCCGACCCGGGAGCATAACCTTGCACTTGGCTTTGTTGAACCCCATGAGGTTCACATGGGCTCGCTTCTCAAGCTTGTCCAAGTCCCTCTGGATGGCATCCCATCCTTCAGGAGTGTCAACTGTGCTGCTAAGCTTGGTCTTGTCTGCTAACTTGCAAGAGGGTGCACTCAATCTCGCTCTCTATGGCACTGATGAAGATATTAAGCAGCGCTGGTCCCTGAGGGACACAACTTGTCACTGATCCCCATACTGACATTATGTCATTGACCTCTACCCTCTGGATGCAACCATACAACCAGTTCCTCATCCATGGAACAGTCCATACATCAGATCCACCTCACTCCAATTTAAAGAGAAGGACGAGTGAGGGACAGTGTAAAAGGCCTTCAGGAAGTCCATACAGATGACTTCCCATCCTCCCTTCCCCACTGATGTAGTCACTCCACCACAGAAGGCCACTAGACTGGCCAGGCGGGACTTGCCCTTGGGTGAAGCCGTGCCGGCTGTCCCGAATCACCTTCCTGTTCTCCATGTGCCTTTGCATAGCTTCTAGGAGGAACCGTTTCATGATCTTCCCAGGCACAGAGATGAAGCTGATAGGCCAGTGGTTCCCACGGTCCTCCTTTCTACCCTTTTTAAATACGGATGAAATGTTTCCCTTTTTCCAGTCACCAGAGATTTCACCTGGCTGCCATGATCTTTCAAATGTCATGGAAAGTTGCTTGGCAACTACATCAGCCAATTCTCTCAGGACTCTGGGATGTATCTTGTCAGGAGTTACATATATTCGGGTTCCTCAGGTAGTCATAAATCTTATCTCCTCTTACTTGGAAGGACAGCAAGTAGAAAAATCACTTCTACAGAATAGGAATTAAGCTAGAACGCTATTAATGTACTATTCCTTTGAGGGAAATAATTCCTAAGTTCAGAATTGTATCAGATTCCCCAGGAACTAAAAATCAGGTCTCTTGACTTCCAACACTTTTGCTGAGGCAGAGGTGCTCTTCTAGTAAGCTAAGATGCTGTCTCTAGATCAGACAACAGAAGGAAAATGAGGGCTATATCTAAGCACGAGACAGGAAGAAAGCCAGCAGGAGCAGGATCACCCCTTGAAGAGAAGAGGCTTCCAAACACTACAGGAGGACAACTGGTGGAGGAAGCAAAGGATGAGCTAGAAAAATTAATAGAGGACCACTTTAAAAAAAAAATAAAAAGATAAAATATCCACAAAAGGGAATCTTAGTCATTCTTCCTAATCTAACTAGTATTTTATGCAAAGAAAGTTTGAAAACAAAAAAATCCAGCAGCTTCTGCTGTGCCCAAACTGTTATCTTCCCCTGAGCATATTTCACAAACTTATTGGCATAGGACAAAATTACCTTTCTCTGTAGATTCACCAACAATGATCTTGCCACCCCTCTTGCTCGTTTTCTCTACTGAAAGTGCTGTGCTCAGCCCCTGTTCATGCTTTCCCAGCCCTTGGCCCTCTCTGAAACCATACTTCTGCATGATCTTATGAGCTACTGTCCCTCTGCAAAGAGAAAAAGCATCAGTTAGTAAAAGTTCTTATAGAAAACATTAACATTGCATTTCTCCTGACTGTTTAAATAATATTCTACCTCCTAAGATCTCATAACACAAAGACTGAAAAGGTAAGACCTTCTACAGGACTTTACAATTTATCAATTTCACAGCAGCCTGTGAAGGTGAAAGTTATTACCCATGAATTACAGACTGAAATGCTGACAGAGAAGTTGACTAAATAAAATTGTTCATGCTTTTACAAATACAACCCACTTCCATTAGCAGTGCACATCAGCATCATACACTATACAGAATGGGTTGGAAGGGACATTTAGAGATTATGTAGTCCGACCCCCTTTCCCTACCAGGCTGCTGATGGTAAACCACAAATAAAATTAACAGAAGGTCTTAGGCCAGCTTCTTATCTTTGTCAGTGACTGGTATCAAAGGCTTAAGAGAAAAGACAGAGGTGCAACAATCTACTTCCCACATTAGATCACATTCCTCCATCTATTAGTTCCAAGTTGGAGCAAGCTCTAGAGTACATGGCTTTACTAGCCCTTCCTGTAACAATCTGGATATCCTCAATACTAATTTAAAAAGGTCTCATCTTTCAGAATTTTCAAGAATGCATTGAGGTAATAAAATCCCCAAGCTATTTTAAGGCACCTTTTTTAAGTGCCTTACAAAAAGCACCTCCACTGACAGATTTTGAAATTCCCACTGAATTAATATTTAGAATCAAAACATACCTACATGTGTTGGTATTTCTTTGGAGGCCATGGCTAGATAGGTCAAGACAAAAAAAAGGCCATGGTATACTAGTTTAAACCACAGTAAGTATTCTATGTTCAGTCACCTCTATTTTATCAACAGGCATATAAGATTACACAGAAAACACAACGTCAGTGACTACCTATTTGCTAAGCACTCTACACAAAACATACAAAGACACATTAGAAAGGCCAAAAAGTCTAGCTATGTAATGCTGGCCAGTTAAAACACTAAGTCACAGAGCAAACAGGCTGCCCAAGGAAGTTGTGGATGCCCCATCCCTGGAAGTGTTCAAGGCCAGCTCAGATGGTACCTTCAGCAGCCTGGTCCAGTGGGGGGGTTGGAACTGGATGATCTTCAAGGTCCCTTCCAACCCATCCCATCCCATCCCATGATTCCACGAAACAGTAGTCAATGGTGTGGTCTAAGTAAGGCAGGTTAGGTGGTATTCTTAGCACTTCCTCCAATTAAGTGAAAGTCCCAGGGTATTTCTAACAAGAGATGGCAACAGTGCATAAATTCGCTCCAAACTACTGAGTTTAGTTATTCTTTTTCTGGGCAAAAGGAAAGGAAAAAAAGAAAGCATCAAAATTGTCTCCAGAACGGAAATGGATTGTAATAATGTAATTCACTACACTTTTATGTCTGTGTTTGTTCTGGATCCAGTTTTGACTACACTGAGGCTGCATTTCTGCAACACTCGAGGCGACTGATAAGAGGATCATACCTAACCAATACACACTTCAAATGCGGTCTCTAACCTGTAGAGTGTCTCTAACCTGTCAAACTATAAATTTGACTTCATTTTGTTGCCACAGCAGTAACGCAAGCATTACACAGAACACTAATCCAAAGCAGAAAAGTAAATGGATAGATTTGCAGCCACATCTGCTATAATCATGCAAATATGGTTTGAAATTTTGAGCAAACAAAGCAGAGCTGAAATGATTTGCACACTGGCACTTCGCAAATTTAAGACAAAGCTGGAAGAGAAACCTAGAGGAATGAACATGCCATCTATGTTTTACTGTATAGTATATAACCTTGGTTTGTACAAGCCATAATCACTTCATACTGGAATGTGGCTTCAGAACTTCTTCGAAAGCAGAGCCTTGAATGCAACCACCTCAAATGCATTTCTCTCAATTGAGTAAATCAATTGATTTACCTGTATCCTGCCAGTTAGAGCTACATGCACCCAGGCTAACCACATACATCTAATGCCCTGTAATCTTCTCTACTCAACTATTTTAACTTCTGGTTTCTATCATCTTCTAAAGCCCTTTGCCCCGAAATGTGCATAAGTCAATCATTTACCCCATATTAGCAAGGAAAGAGTTGCTAGGTCCCGTGGGGGAACGAGGTCTTTCTGGCTCATCATATACTGGAGGAGGAATAGCTGCTTTGGAAGATGGTGCCCGAGGTCTTGACTCCTCTTCAAATGGAAATGATGCTACAGCTGAAGAAAACAGAGACATTTGCTTTTTCATTGAAGTACTTTGTATGAACTATCTACTTATTATGAATGCTTGAGCACTATGCCTTCAATCTAACTCATTTACAGACAGCTCTTCATCTGCAAGTTGTACTTATTTCTACTTCAATATTAACAAACTATAAAGAAAACTCTTCCACATAAATCCAAATTAGAAGAATGTTTCCTCTGCACATCCTGCTTTAACATCACCTCTCATCTCTCTATCAGATACGAGATCTGAATTGTTATTCAGGATTTTCCTCATAGGATATACAATGAGTTTGTATCTGTAGGTCTATAATGGATTTATTAAGCTCTAATCAAACAGACAAAAGAAACATTAAGAGGCCACATGCACAACAATAAATTTATCCAGACAGAGAATAAGCAAACTTAAAAAGCCCCATTCATCAGGAACAGAATTTTGAAAAAATGGATCAATGTACACAGCTTGGGGCCTGAAGAATGTAAAGAAAAGTACACTGTAAGTTTACACAAAACAGAAATCAGTCTATTAAGAAGAATGGATGTAGCTCAAAGCAAAATATTTATACAGTTTTAAGAGATCACACTGACAATTTCTGAACTGAAACTTCTCCTAGGAGACTGATATTTTTTAATATATGTATATATCATAGTGATTAGATTATTAAGCTATCTTCCACTAACAAGTCAAATGGCAAAATAAAAAAAAGCCTAGAGAACACTAAAAAAAAAATAAACCGATCACATTTTTAAATGGACTTACAGACTTTCAGACTGACTTCAGGTAATTTCTCGTGAGCTGGTGCTTGTATCTTAACAAATAAAATGTCAGGCATGAAGTCTGGGGATGTTGTATGAGGAAAAAAATCCCTATTTAAGCAGGCAATGGACTGGACTATGGGACTTCTGCTACAGCAAGAAAAACCTTCCCAGGTCTTTCCAACCTAAGCATCAAGTAATAACTCATACAAAGGTTTCCTTGTGAGATTATGTTATGTTTTGAAAGCTCACCCCCTGGGGATATTTCTGCCATTTCCAGCCTATATTTACTTTTCCCTGACACTGCTGAAGTGCTCTTAATTATTTACTCTAAACAATCTCTTTTTTTTAATGTTTACACACTTCAAATGTTTTCACTAGTGTATCGTTCACTTACTCTGCCAAGATTATTTTTTGGTTTTTTTAATCTTCTCAGAAATAAAATTAGGACTCCCAAAGGGAAGTTTCCATACATAAGATTCTTTTCTCTTATTGTTTTTCAGCATATGCAACATACTGCTTATTATGTTAATTTAAACGTTCAAGACAATTAGACAGGCAAAAAAAAGAGTTTTGTTCTTACAGACAGATTATGCCATCTAGTGGACAACACAACCTTTAAGCTATTTTCCTCAATATATATCCCTCGAAAACTTTTCTAATTCTGTCCGTAGTGCATAAGCCTTTCAGAAAAGATATTCATCAAGTATTTCCTAAAGCAAAGGGTAATGGAAAAATTTCCTCTCCATGCTGTGGTGGTTTCTAGTTTACCCAGAGAAACCTGTCTGCAACACTTTCTTTCACATCAGAAATAAGTAACTGAAGATGGCTATGACAGATCAGCTTGCCAAATCACTTCTCTAGCAACACAGAAAGGATCACTTAGAATAAAAATTTGAAGCACAGCAGTGTCGCGGGTTCCTCACATCTTCTCCCATCAACAAAGAACCAGTACAAGTTCTTCTGCCACAAAGAACTGTATGGGAAGAGTGGCAGGAGGACTTAACTGAATAGAAGGCTGAGTGAGAGAAACACCACCGCTAGGTTACAGAGAACAGAATTTCAGTGTACTTACGTTCTTTGTCCTTCTCAACAAGAGAAGTGGGTGGTGCAATGGCAGCTCCTCCCATACCTACAAGGAAAATGGAAGACAACACATTCATACGATTGGGTTCTGCTGCTCGGAATAGCCTCACTGAATCTTAATACAGCTGCTGGCTCCTTACCAGCCAATTCTTAACATACATGACTATCAACAGAAACATAGCAAGCAAACAGTCTGAGAAGTTTCAATAAAGGATGCATGAAAGGCACACTGAAGGAGACAACATCAAACTGCAGTGACATATGTTGTCTATCATAAACATGTTTCATAGGATATCAAAATCAAAGACTGCAGAGAAACAAATCTTCAGTTCTAAAATTGCTTGATTAAGCAAAATAAAAAAGTTCAGGACTCGCTACACTACAAAGTCTCTTCCATATTTTAATAATCAATATTCCAATGTAGTCCCAAACTTCCAATGCACAGCAAATACTTTAAAACATCCCAACAGAAATTTTCTTTTCCAAAATAAAAATAGATCTGAATTATTTACTGTACTTTGTTGCTGAAAGAGAACAGTTTAACTGTGTTTATACAAAAGACATATCTCATCACCCACATTTTGCTAACTTGTTCTAAGGGCATTCCAATAACAAATGCAGGACTGGTAAGCTTTTACAGTAAATCTCAGCAGTGATTCTCATAGCCTAATTTTACCTCAAAAGACTCACTCCTTTCCTGGAACCTATACCATGCAGAAACTGAAAACAGTTATCTACAAACTAATGTAAAAAGAGGTCTTTCCACAAATAATTCAGCTGCCACCTCCCTCCACAGAAAGAACTCTTCTGCATTACAACAGTTATGATGTGAAAAATTGCTAAGTTCATTCTAAAGGTTCAGTAAATCTTTCAGCTGAGACAAGGGAAACACAGAATCCATGAAACAGGATTGTGGATTCCTCCCACCCCCACCTTTTTCTTCTCTTTCTGCATCAAAGAAACCCAAACATCTCCCTTACTTCTTTTTCGTCTCTCTCTTTCATAATCTTCATCTTCATCAGAATCTGGATCTGGTCTTCTCGAAAACCCACTGGCTTCATGTCTGTCTTTACGTCTTCTAGGAGATACAGTAAGTTAGGATAAGAAACCATCAAATTTAACTCTTTGCATTAATTTGAGATACCACCTTTGCAGTGTGCATTACACTGCTGCACTCTAACTGGCATTTTACAATGCTTTCCACGAAGGTGTAAGTAAACACCTTTACTTTCTGTTTCCTTGCTTTTATCCTCATGGAGTAATTTTTATAAAATAAATGGAGATCCAAAGCAAGAACATTTTCCACTTACAAGTCAGCTAAGGTAAATGTATGGTAACGAGGAACCATCTGAATAAATCTAGTCAAGGCTGACTGTGATGACCAAATGACTACAATGGAAGAGGTGTTGGATGGAATTGACAGGAAGGCAACAGAGACATTAAACTATCACTCTGCTTTGAAAAGAAACCCTTTTTAATTCACCATCACGGGCCATGCAGAGGAATATCATTTACTCAGTCAATTAAAATATAATCATCACACTTAAACAACCACATTATTAAGAAGCTCGCTTGGCAACTAAGATTCAAAAAAAGTCTATTAACATTTTTAACATTTGGCTGAGAAATACTTTGAGAATTCTTTGCATTTCAACTGTTAATTATTGTTATCATAAATTACTTGTTTTAATATTTTAAAAAGGGAGAAAAGTATTTTTCCCAGCTAAGAGCACAGCTTGGGCATAAATCAGATCTCATTCCTAGCACAGCCATCAAAACTGTGCTACAAGATGCTAAAAACAGTACTACTAAGGAATCAGACAAGATTTCTAAATCTTTAAACTGTGAATTTATAACAAATGTATGCTCTGCTCCAACACCTGGGTTATGCCAAAGCTTAATTCTGATGGAAGTTTGAATAAGACTGTTACCTGAATTTTAAATCACAATGCACTAGGTGTTTTTCACTTCCTCTCTAATTTCATATAGGAAGATTACCCTCTTGGCTCACATACAAGTTACAAGCAACTAAATAGCAATCAACGCTGAAGCTGTGGAAACAACAGCTTGTATTTCTGAGAACTTGCATGCTATTTCAAGTATGACAGAGCCTCAGGCATTCCTCTTCCACCAGAACAATGAAGATAAGTGAGACATGACAGAGAAGTCCAGGTGACTAGAAATATTAATTAATTTCCACAACGTAAACAGAGCAACAGAATCTCCCTCTTGTAATTCCATACACTTTCGATGTTTCACACCACGATGCAGCTGGATTACTAATTTCACTTAAAATAAGCAAATACAACCTTACTGCCTAGGCTGGCAGCTTTAACACCTATTTCAACAGGATACTGAATCTGATTCAGCTTCTTTAATATGATTACAGAGATTTCATAATGCAGGGAAAGGGCATTAAGGTAACTAAAAATAAGTGTATTTTCTTTTCTGCAGAGACAAAAGAGTAATAAATGCACAATTAATTTGAACTGAATGCAGAGTATTAAAAAAAAATCCAACTATTGCTGTCAAAGGCTGTGCTAGCTACATCTTTAAAACTAAAATGCAGTCATGTATCAGTGTGGACTACTTAAATGCAGAATGGAGGGTTTATCACTGAGTGTTGAAAGGTAATTAGAATCATAGAATGGTTTGGGTTGGAAGGGATCTTAAAAATCATCCAGTTCCAACCCCCTGCCACGGGCAGGGACATGGCCCACTAGATCAGGCTGCCCAAGGCCCCATCCAAACTGGCCTTGAACACTTCCAGGGACGAGGCATTCACAGCTTCCCTGGGCAACCTGTGCCAGTGCCTCACCACTCTCATCGTGAAGAAATTCCTCCTTATGTCTAGTCTAAATCTGCCCCTCTCCAGTTTACAGCCATTGCCCCTTGTCCTATCACTACAAGCCTTTGTAAAAAGTCCCTCTCCATCTTTCTTGTAGGCCCCTTTCCGGTACTGGAACGTCACTATAAGGTCTCCTCGGAGCCTTCTCTTCTTCAGGCTGAAAAAGCCCAACTCTCTCAGCCTGTTCTTATATGGGAGGTGCCCCAGCCCTCTGATCATCTTTGTAGCCCTCCTCTGAACCCATTCCAACAGCTCCATAGCCTTCTTACGTTGAGGATTCCAGAACTGGACACAATATTCCATATATTACTACTTCTGTAATCAGGTTACACTGACAACAAATACTCTAAAACACCTGCAAGGTCAAAGCCTAAGGTTTCATGAAGTACAGAAATACTGCTGCTACCATTGAAATAAAGTAAATTGAGAAAAATTTCATGTCTTTCAGTCAAAGAGTCTGTAAACATGATAAATCTTAAAACTGTGTCACGTGATTTTAGCAAGAGCATTAAAACATTGTGCTTGTTTCTACCAGCATCCAGTATTCTTCACAAATCATAAGAATTTCCCTGAAACCGTTTATAAGGATAAAACTAAAATCAATGTCTCTATTCCTTATATAATTGTCAATGTCATGAGTTTAAACAAAAGCCTTACTTTTCTCTTTCTTCAATTTCTTTTTGCCTCTCCAGCTCACGCTGCCTCTGTCGTTCCTCTCTTTGACGTTTTACCACTTTTTCGTAGTCATTTGGGAACATAGGATCATACTCATCCGCCAAAGGAATCAACACATCTCCTGCAGAAAAACCACTAGGTACAGGATCCTTAAAAAAGAAAAAGGAATTTTTTCAGCTGAGATCGGGAAACAACATCCAGTTGGACACTAAGAGTTTAACACTTCCTTCTCACTCCCAACAACACAAAACTCAATTCCTGACTTCTATAATAGCAGGCAACATCCTAATTCCACCAATACTAGAAGAAATCTTTGCTTTACTTAAAAAATTAGCATTTCATCCAGTCTGTCACTATCTCAAATTCTTCCACCAAGAAATAATCACTCCCACCCCCTGCCAATAACAAAGCGGCAGCAAATCAATGTGGACAAGAATTTTTCAAAAGCCATTAGTTCATTATTAGAAGTATTATGGCAACATGTTCGCTGCAGGTCACCCTCCCACACAATCTCATCAGTCTTTTTCATCATCTGCTATTAATATAAAACCGACAGAGGTGCACATACTGTTCTTCTCTCATCTAAAAGAACTCTTTCAGAACCATCACCTTGGAAAAAGTTTCAGGAAGGAATTTCTTTTGAGTCCTTACCATAAGAAATCCATTTTAAAACCTTAGGTGGCCTTTCTTTTAAGTTGATTTTTACACCTGTTCAGTTTCAACACTGGTGCGATTACAATTATATTCATTATTCCCCCCAACCAAACTGCTGAATTGCAAAGTACTTCCTAGCATATATCTCCTGGAGAGCTTCAAATACTTCTATTTTAACTGCACATAAACTGCAGTAATTCCATGTCATATCACATGCAAGTCTTTATAAAGTTAAAATCCCCATTAATTACAGAACCTCTGAGCAGAAAAAATCAATTTCAGAAAACTGTCCACTAGGAAAGATGATGAAAAAATAGAAATAGAGCCTGTAGACAGAGAATTCAAATTCCAAAACATACGCTAACAGCTGGACTTTTTAGCTGCCTGGATCTTACCTTTAACCCAGCTGCTACATGAGGTGGTGTGTCCACTATCTGCCTCTCATCAGATGAGCTACCTCGTTTCAGGTCAATCACTGGGGCAAGAACTGTTGTTTGTTTTGTTCTCTGGCTCTGAAAAAAGTCACCAAAACACAAAATGTTTAAAAAAGATAACAAAACAGTTTTCTAAAAAGCAGCTTCCTTTATATACCTGCAGCTGGCATCTTCAAGGATGAAAACCACCGTTTCAAATTCTTCACCGTGTGAAGCTCAATGTATAATTTCTCTTCAGTTTATCAATATACAGTAATTCTCAACAGTTCTAGTTAACCTTGCCATAGATAGTTAGTAAGCTTATGTTGTGTTTTAGTGCCAGCAAAGACCGCTCACTTGAGACCGAGGCTTGCCAGCTATGGTTAAAGAACTGCTACACAAATATTGATTGGATGTGATATTTTGAAGAACACTTCAGGGAAACCAGCACACGCCTTCCTCTTTTTAAACAAGCGAGATCAGACTGCACCCTTGTGCAAGCACTAGAACATACAGTAGTAGGTGAATGGTCCTTGGTTTGGACTAGGACCAGCAACACAGTAAAATTCAGATGGTCTCTTCAGATGAGTTTAAACCGAGTGGGGTTTTTCAAGAGAGGCTCAGACTTAATTCAAAGATCTACTGTTCTTCATATTTTATCATCCGATAAATTCTATTAATCTGTTCTGAACTCTGGATTTTCTAATCCTATTCTATTCTTCTGTTAGCTTATGCATACACTGCATATCAGTTATACAGATAAAGACTAACTCTAATATAGTAGCCATTAAGATTTCATTTACGCTGGTTGTTCCAATTATCAACTAAATCTCGTCCTCAATTTTAGCAGCATAAATAAGGAGTAATGCCAGTGAAAAATGCTGTACCTACTTAAGTATTCAAGATCTGTGCTACCACTTTTTAATTATGTAATCCCACTCTAGAACACACACACCCCACAAAGAACGCACAGGTGTCCTACCTGAACCAATATCAACACTGCTTAGAGAAAAAGGGTGAAATACTGTAACAACAGAAAGATAAAATACTGTGTCACAGTTTAAGCTCAAGGGATTAGCTTGCACTCCTTCCCCCTTTCATGATGAAAATACTTTCTACGAAAACTTCTGATATATGACTATTTACACTTCAGCACCAAAAGCCTTTTAAACAGCAAGCGTAAAATGATGCAACCATGTAAATAACTGACGCAAAATACCAAGAATGATCAGCAGCCAGTACTGCCAACGAGCAATCACAGTATGACCCCTACTCACTTTAAAAAACAAAAATGCCAAAATACTTCACTTTATTATCTTCAAAGTCAGATTTGAAGATCAGCGCTTGGCTCTACTAACTAGAGATCCAAGACCTGCAGTGCACTCATCAATTCCTAATTCAGTTTTAATTTTGCAAGACTCTCCCCAACAGACTTCAAGAAACACTCATTTGCCTTTCCACCCCCTCAGTTTTGCTTGGCTCCTCACTACAAACTCACAGACAAATCGCAGCAAAATTACCCCAAGTCAGTATTCTAAGGTCACAAACTTTCTTCAGTGCTCTGAGCAAAAGAGAAGTGTGAATAAAGCAAAAATACAATGAGACTATACCTTTGCTTGTGTGAGAGCTGCTTTCTTCACCTGCAATTGCGACTGTAGTAGTTTGAAATTTTTGGACCAGCCTTCTGTTTTAGAATCGCTGGTCTCAACTCCCAAGTCATCGTAAAGCGACATTTTCTCTTCAATTTAGAACTAAAAGACAAAAGAAACCAGATGACATAACAAGCCAATGTCTGTGGCTTATTCACTAGTAGTTTGCATGTTTGTACACCATATTTTTATATATTTCTGTCCAAATACAGAGAAAATTCAAAGTAAGAACATTTTTCTGGCTACCACCAGATACACCCAACTACAGTAGGTTTCATAAAAGTAACTGTTTAAAAAGGATGTTTGTAGCATTAGATATCAACCATTTCAGGCTTTGAAGAATTTATGCTGTAGTCTCCACCAGTGTTCTGAGCTTCACAAAGAAACTCAACATTATGTATTACACAACCCTCAAGACTTCCAAATCAAATGCAAAGCAATTATTGTCTCTACTGACCTTAAAAATTATCCACACAAACACATCAATATTCCAATCACCTTCTTAAATTTCACTAGTTTTTGCATCACTGTAAAGGAATATCTTTCCTACATTAAATATTCTTGCCAGAGTATTATTAAGTAACTACTTCAACAATATTTAAAGGCCTTTCAAATACAAAGAACTTATGTATGCACACACACACAATACACACACATATACAAATATTATTGCATCTGACATGAACAGAAAAAGAGAAAAAATGTATGCAATGATAGGTCTAGCACCTGCAGAACAATCTGTAAGCTCATTATTTAGTCTCTGAGAAGCTTGGGTTACAGTATCTTCAGCCAACACCTTCAACTTCTTTATTTACTGCAGGATCAAACATGAACAATTAACAGTCTGCAGTGAAAACTTAAGAGGCTCATCAACAAGATCTTGATCCCACAGATCTGACAGACACTTATATCTGAGGGAACCTGCTAAACATATAGGAGACAACTGTTGATGCAGATATAACTTATATGCATTTAAACCTGTGAAAAAAGTCTCAGACGCAGCAGAGAGCAACTACATTACAACTCCAAGAGATGGTAAACTTATAAAAATCTTTTTCAAAATCAACAATATAATCCATTGGAACGTGAAGAATCAGTGCTCAGCAGAACAGAGTTCACTGCAAGCACATGGGAGAAATTGCATTCATTGGAGATTATTAAACATAAGGGTACAGGGAATAAAATATAGAGCGGAACATTATAATGCATATTGGAACAGGATGAGGATAAGGCACTGCAATCCCCACCTGCCACACAGGACTAACATTTACACAGTAGGAGTGCAGCTATTCTGGGGCAGACAAAACGCAATTCAGGTACGTTATGCTACACATATGGTGCTGCCACGGTAGGAACTAGAGGGCTCACACACCTTCTATGCGAGGACAGGCTGAGAGAGTTGGGGTTGTTCAACTTGGAGCAGGGTCTCCAGGGAGACCTTACAGCACCCTTCCAGTACTGAAAGGGGCTACAGGAAAGTTGGGGAGGGGCTTTTAATCAGGGAGTGCAAGGAGAGGATGAGGGGGATTGGTTTTAAGCTGAAAGAGGGGAAATTTATACTAGATATTGGGCAGAATTTTTTTTTTCTAAGGTGAAGGTATTGAGGCACTGGCACAGATTGCCCTGAGAAGTCATAGATGACCGATCCCTGGAGGTGTTCAAGACCAGGTCGGACCTTATGCAGTGTGAAGTGTCCCTGCCCACGGCAGGGGGCTTGGAATTAGATGATCTTGAAGGTCCCTTCCAACCCAAACCATTCTACGAAAGGGCCTTTCTGCCCCAATGCCCAAAAGGGAGAGCGTGTTCCACAGTGAGAAGCAACACTGAGGGGCTGTAACCAAACTACAGGAAAGAGAAGGCTATTTCCACCCCTCGTGCGGTTAGAAGGGGCACAGAGGGCCTGCGCATAGAATCACAGAATAGTTTGGGTTGAAAGGGACCTTAAAGATCAGCTAGTTTCAATCCCCTGCTGTGGACAAGGACACATCCCACTAGATCACGCTGATCAAAGACCCATCCAATGCGGCCTTGAACACCTCCAGGGATGGGGCAGCTACAACTTTCCTGGGCAACCTGTGCCAGTGTCTCACCGCTCTCATGGTGAAGAAATTCTTCATTATTAAAATGAAGAATTAACTAAAACTGCCTCTTTCCAGTTTATACCCATTCCCCTGGTCCCGTCCCCACAAGCCTTTATGAACAGCCCCTCTCCAGCTTTCCTGTAGGCCCCCTTCAAGTACTGGAAGGTCGTTATAAGGTGTCCTCGGAGCCTTCTCTTCTCCAGGCTGAACAAGCACAACTCTCTCAGCCTGACCTCGTATGGGAGGTGCTCCAGCCCTCTGATCAGCTTTGTAGCCCTCCTCTGAACCCATTCCAACAGTTGCATATCCTTCTTATGTTGACGATTCCAGAACTGGACACAATCATAAAATGGTTTGGGTTGGAAAGGGCCTTGAAGATCATGCACTTCCAACCCCCTATCATAGGCAGTGACCTCCCACTGGATCAGGTTGCTCAACCCCATTCAACCTCGCCTTGAACACCTAGAGGGATAAGGCATCCACAACTTCCCTGGGTAACCTGAGCCAGGGTCTCACGATCCTGATATGAAGAATTTCTTTGTAATGCCTACTCTAAGTCTTACCCCTTCCAAGCTAAAGCCATCCCCCTCATCCTATCACTCCATGCCCTCGGGAAAAGTCCCTCCTCAGCTTTCCTGGAGCCCTTTCAGGCACCTGGAAAGCTGTTCTAAGGTCTCTCCAGAGCCTTCTCTTCTCCAGGCTGAACAACCCCAACTCTCTCAGTCTGTCCTCACCGCAGAGATGCTGCAGCTCTCGGATCACCCTCGTGGCCTCCTCAGGTCGAGGGGATGCTCACACACACAGGCCTAGGCCGCTCCGAGGGGCGCGGCAGAGCCCGCCGAGAAGGGGAAGGGAACAGGGAAGCGCTGTGCCCAGTCTCCCTCTTCCCGCTCCACGCTGCCTCCCCACACCCCCTTGAGTCTCAGCGGCCTCCCCACACCCCAAGGCCCTCCCCGGGCCGGCCCCACCGCCAGGCCCCGCCGCTCACCGGTCACCGCCGCCATCGGCCGCCGCGGGGGCCGCCGGGAAAGGCCCCGCCCCCTCCGCGCGCCCCTGCGGCCAATGGGAGGCGAGAGAGCCCAGCGCTCCTCTGCGGCAGCGCCCCCTGTCGGCGGGCGGCGAGCACAGCGCCAGCGAGCCCCAGAATGGGCTGGGTGGGAAGGGATCTCAAACCCCTGCCAGTTCCAAGCCAGACACCTCCCACAGGGTCAGGCTGCTCAAAGCAACATCCAGCCTGGCCTTGAACACCTCCGGGGATGGAGCATCCGTGATTTCGCTGTTCCAGTGCCTCCCCACCCTCACAGGAAAACATTTCTTCCTAAAAGCTCATCTCAATTTCCCCTCTTTCAGTTAAAATCGTTCCTTTCCCTGATAAAGAGCCCCTCCACAGCTTTCCTGTAGCCCCCTTTAAGTACTGGTAGCTGCTCTAAGTTCACCCTGGAGCTTCTGTTCTCCACGCTGAACAACCCCAACTCTCAGACTGTTCATCTGGAAGGTGCTACAGCCGTCAGAAGCTCGACATGAGCCGGCGATGTGCGCTCACAGCCCAGAAACCAACCGCATCCTGGTCTGCACCAAAAGCAGTGTGGCCAGCAGGGTGATGGAGGGGATTCTGCCCCTCTGTTCCTCTCTCGTGAGACCTCATCTGGAGTATTGTGTCCAGTTCTGGAATCCTCAACATAAGAAGGGGATGGAGCTGTTGGAAAGGGTCCAAAGGAGGCCACAAAGATGATTCAAGGGCTGGAGCACCTCCCATAGGAGGACAGGCTGAGAGAGTTGGGCTTGTTCAGCCTGGAGAAGAGAAGGCTCAGAGGAGATCTTACAGTGACCTTCCAGTACCTGGTGGGGCTACAAGAAAGCTGAGGAGGGACTGTTTACAAAGGCTTGTAGTGGTAGGACGAGGGACAATGGATATAAACTGGAGAGGGGCAGATTTAGACTAGACATAATGAAGAATTTCTTCACCATGAGAGTGGTGAGACACTGGCACAGGTTGCCCAGGGAAGTTGTGGCTGCCCCATCCCTGGAGGTGTTCAAGGCCAGTTTGGATGGGGCCTTGGGCAGCCTGGTCTAGTGGGAGGTGTCCCTGCCCATGGCAGGGGGTTTGGAACTAGCTGATCTTTAAGGTCCCTTCCAACCCAAACTATTCTATGATTCTATGATTCTATGGTCATCTTCATGGCCTCCTCTGAACTCACTCTAACAGGTCCATGCAGTAGTGGTGGATCATAGACCCACTCTGGTGGAGTTTCCAGCTAAGCTGAATGAGATGGGAGTCATTCATCTTACAGTCTGTATGTGATTTTTGGCAGGTCTCTAATGATCCTTGCATTAACCCTTTTAAAGAAGATGCGTGAAACCATGGAAATAGAGTCAAACAACAATAAATAGAAAATAAACTTTATTTAGGTAGGGTAGTTTAATGCTGAACAGCAAATACTATTTATTGCTCCATGTAGCTCATGCAAAAAGCCACTTCAAATCCCAGTGGCAGCAGCAATACCAAATCCCACGTTAGCTCTGCACTCAGAATTTGAATGATCGTTAAGTGTCATCATGTTTTTTGGGGTTTGAGAGCCCATTTTGCTGCTGAAGAGAAGAAATTTTCATCATAGCTGAATTGTGAGGGTTTTGGGAAACAGAGTCGAACATAGAGATAAATCTCTGCAATATGACAAGCTGCCACTGACCCTTATGTAGTTGGAGCTCTGCTGGACTTTGAAGAAGATTTAGGAATTCAATTGGCAGAGGGCAAGGCTGTATTTATGCCCATCACTGTATTTTCTCTGTTATATCACAGTTCTCTGTACTCTACTGTATTTCTAACTCCTTAAAAAATCTGTGGTAGCTTATTGAATGAGTAATCTGGCAGCTTGTCTCCTGAGGCATTCAGCATTTCCAATTACTTCTGAAGAACATCTTAATTTGGGGGAAAAATAATGGACACAATATTATGAGAATCTTCTGAGTTTCGCAGCACAGTAGTAGTGAGAAAGTTAGGAAGAAAGAAAACAAAGTCATTTCACATCAAGTATATTCCAAACATCCCCATGTCAACTTCGTGACATGGTTTACTAGGTCAGGCTGACGGTTGGACTGTATGATCATAGAATCATACAATGGTTTGGATTGGAAGGGACCATGGAAGTCATATAGTCCAACTACCCTGCAGTAAGCAGGGACACCTTTAACTCGATCTGGTTGCTCAGAGCCCCATCCAACCTGACCTTGATCTTAGAGCTCTTGTCCAACCTTAATGACCCTGTGACTCTATTATTCAGGCATGTTTTTTACCATTTCACTGTACCAGCCCTCCCACTAATACCAGGGTCACTGGGTAATTGTGTTATTGCAGAGTATTTGGCTATTAGAAGTATTTCTTGCAGTATGTCATTTGGGCCTAAAGTAGGCTGGATTTCTCTGATCATCTAACTGCAGAAATAATTTTTGTTTTCCAAACCAATCCCTAAAATTCTTTATCTGTCTGAGCCTGGATTTTAGCCAACCACACCAATTTCCAGGTAGCTCACTCCAAAGTCTTGCATTAATTGTTCGGAGTCTCCTTTTTGGCATCAGCAAGAATGGACTTTCGTTTTTGCTTACAATGGACAGGTGATGTCTCCAGCTCATACCACACATGTCAAATCAGATGAGCCGAGATTTCTAAGAATTATGGCCGTAAAGCCATGCAAATGAAGATGCAACACTGTCTGCAAAGCAAAGTGCACCCTCCAACCCCAAAGCAGACAGTGTTATCGCCTCAACTTCAGAATAATACAAGCACCATCTTTGTATTCAGAAAGCCCTTATCTCTAGCACTGCTTTCAAACGTGCTACTATGCAGTTTATTTCCCCGTGGTTAGCTGAAAAATGATGCTAGTAAGTAAAACTACTACTCCATAAAGATCTGATTTCAAGATCTGCACTGTACTAGACTCTTTCCCTCCTAGTCATGCTGCTTTCTACTAGGGTGGTCTTTCTAGGCAGTGCATTTACAGAGGGATCTGTTTTCATAACAACAGCAAAAGCTTCTTAAATATAAGAGGAGATTGTCTTCATTTTATTTATGGAGGATCTCCCAAGTATCTTCCTTTGGTTTCTTGCCCAAGAAATGCCTGCATTTTTAAAGGAAGGATTGACATAATTCACATATCTGTAACTTTGTAGAAGAAAGAAAATCAGTAGGAGACTTGAATACTAATTTTACAGTGACAAAATCCAATTAAAAAAAAACCAAACTGGTATCTTATGTTAAAGGAAGAAATCAAGCAGTTAATTGCATCAAAATGTACTGAGAGAAATCAGTGTAGATTGAAATGTCGCAGAGCAACGTCACAGCATGACAATCATTGGGGAAAATAAAAAGAGATTAGAGTCTGCAAAGGCAGAAAACACAATAATAATGGGAGATTTCAGTTCCTTCTAGGAACAAGTCGCAACAGGGAGGGTAAAGGCTAAATTATTAGACCCATAAATAACTGCCTATCAAAAGCAATGAATCAGATAATTCATAAGAAGAGAAACAGCTCTTAGTTAAGTCTGGAAAGTGTGCTAGGCATGGATCAAAATTCATCCATTGCTGTTTGTAATAACCACAATATACTTGTACACACCTGTATAGGAGCAAAGAAGTCAATAAAATCCATCTTACCAAATTCAGGCTGCAGGCAGGTGAAGAAATCTCATCCATCTGCCAAGTCTAGAGGTCCCAGACAGATTGGAAATGTAAGAGACATTTGTGAGGTTATCTGCAGCACTACACATCTTGAAGGTAGGTAATAACTGTGTCTGAAATCTTTTTCAGCTATATCTGTGAAGATGGGGAAGCATTGGCCAGCTCTGTGCCCTGATAATGCCAAAGTCTGATCTTCCAGCTATCTTTATCTTTCTCTTTAGGATTTTAAACCTTTCCATGTTGGTATTTTTCCTCTTGAATCCCACTAATTACCATTTCAGAAGTTCTACCTCTGTACTTGCCTTTCTTTTCTCACCTGGCTCTGCTCTACAGCTTTTCTTGCAGCTCTTTCTCCCAACTTAGCAATTTTCTCAGAAGTTTGCATTGAGCTTGATGCAGCTGGGTCTCCTGGAGAGGAGGGGGATTATGGAGATGGGGTTACAGGAAAGAGCAGAAGGCTGTGAATAAAATCCTGATTTTCACACCGTCAGAAGTGCCCCTGGCCTCGGTTAGGACTCCTCATCATACCAACAAGCAACCTGGAAAAGGTGAATAACCATGGTGACAAAATTTGCTGTGGATCCCGAATTATTCAGAGTAATCAGACAAAAGCTGAAAGCAAAAAGTTACAGAATGATGGCATAACGGTAGCTGGGTGATGAGATGGCAGATGGGACCCAGTGTTAATGAATGCAAAGCAATGCACGCAAGAGAAAATAGCACTAACAAAACACACACAGCAGCAGGCTCTAAATCAGCTGCTTCCATTAAGGAAAGAGATGCTGCATTCATTGTGGATAATTTTCTAGAAATGCCTACTCAGTGCTCTGAAGGACGCAAGAAAGCAAACAGGCTGCTAGGAAGCACTAACATTAAAAAACAAGGAGAAAATGTACTCATAAATCCAACATGTACTTGCACCTCTGAGTGGCTGTGTGCACTCCTGGACATCTCATCCCCTCCAAGAGGCAGGAGTCAGTCGGAAAACCTAAAGAAATCAGATGCATGGACTGAAAAGACTCTGAAAGCATCTAGCAACCAAAATGGCACAGAAAAGGTAAATAAGGAGTTTCATTTTCCTCCCTGATGGTGATCTGTAAGAAGGTATAGAACGAAGCAATGCTAGATAAAAGAAAAATGCAGCCTTTAAATGCGTCATTTCATATAATTTTCTTTAAGCGGTATTTTTGCTGGATTTGGATAATTTGTACTACCCATTACAGATCACCTCGGAAGATGAGTGCTGCTGAGATGCCAAAATGGCATTAGAGGGCAGTGCGGCACAACCTAACCGGAGATCAGGGTGGCAATCGTGGTTACAAGAAACTCCCCCTCCAAAACCTCTGGGGATCAGAAGAGCAGAGCGGTTCCCACCCATGCAGGTGAGACATGGTGGAGACCACAACGTGGCACAAACCCAAAGCATCAGGGCTGCTCAGAGAAGTGTCGGTTGGCTAAAAAGGCGGTTAAATCCCATCAGGTGGTGACGGTTTCCAGCAAACGGTGCAGCTCCCATGTGAAGAACCAAACCTGTGGCACACTAAATTTTTTTTTTGTGGTGGCCCTGGCAGCACCTTCAAACTTGCCTTGCCTTGCCTTGCCTTGCCTTGCCTTGCCTTGCCTTGCCTTGCCTTCCCTTCCCTTCCCTTCCCTTCCCTTCCCTTCCCTTCCCTTCCCTTCCCTTCCCTTCCCTCTTCTCCATTTCAGAAAATCCCTGCTTGATTACACTTGCCACCTCCCCAATGACCTTCAGGATTTTGCCTGTGGCAAAACAAGTTATGAAGAGGAGAGTGTCATAAGAAAATTTATCCTGACTTGGAAAGACTAACTTTGATTTACTAGCTTGGAAAAAAAAGCAACTCAAAGGCAAACAACCAAGTAGTTAGGAAGACAATTGAAATAGTCTTTCTTCTGATAAGGGAACAGCTGAAAATGTCACTATGAAAGCTATTAAGAAAATGATGTATTTTTTCCATGTATAGAATGACCCAAAACCCCAGAAAATCGTGACTTTCTTCACCTGGTTTTTACTTACTTCACATTTTTACCTAGTTTCATATATTGGCCGAGTTTCATAACAAAAATGAGTAAGATGTGTCTCAGAACAGAAATGTTTCATCACAGATGAAGTTTCTGCCACGTATAGTTCAATATTTTTGATCACAACTAAAGAAAGCTCCGTTGCTGTTGACATTGCACAGTGGAGTGTTTTTATTTGGCCAGTGATGGGGGAAAAAATGCTATAAATGAAGAAATGACCATTTTGTTCTACCCTCGCTGTCTCAAGCTTGTTTGAAGAACTGAGAAAACATGTTGAAAATGTAACAGTGAAAATATTACACATGACTAGACTCAGTACAGATGGGACGTCTGCTGTCAACAAGAGAAAAAAAAAAGGGTTGTGCAGCTTTGCTAGAGGCAGGGTTTGGATAGGAACTTGTTCAGAACCCTTGTGTTAGTCATAAAGAGGCTTTGTGCTAAAGATGTAGGATTTTTACATGCTTCAAATCCCACTGTCTGTGGCATCAATAAAATCAGAGAGATTTCAGGACTTTCGTGTTCGTTGGGAATTGGACTCAAGGATCCTTGTAGGTCCCTTCCAACTTGGGATATTCAATGATTCTATGATTTATGAAAATAACAACCAGAGCCAGGGCCGGGGCGGGGGGGGGGGGATGTTAAACTTACATTGCATTGGCCATCAGCTTGAAAACTAATAGCTTTGAGAAAGACTTTGGAAGCCGAGGCAAACAGCAAGGGAGGATTTGGAAGAGAAGGAGAAAATCAGCTTTACAAGCTGGCTTGTTTGCCTTCCCAACCATTACTGTGTGTGCCTGCAGTGAAAGCTTTCTCTCTAGCATTGCCATCTTTCTTTTAGTTTTCTCTTATAGCAGAGCCAAACCTTGACCGAACCATTATTGTTTTCAAAACTTTCAATAGCTTCCACTCCTTTTTAAAAATGATGTTAAATACTACAGTGGAGAACCTTTGAATTAGACTTGTCTCTAGGTTTGAAGATTTTATGCCAGGAAAGGCCATTGTTTAAATTCACTGAACGTTTTACCAAGCAAAAATGCCGATTCCCTTTCAGAATCATTTAGCCTGCTTCTATTTTCCATCCTAAAATATTGTTTCAATCTACTGCAGGTTTAATAGTGACACTAATGCATTTCCTTTGGTTTTGAGAGCCCAACTTGAGATCTCTTGAAGGATTCTGGGCATCTGTTCACTGCAAATGAAAATATCTTGAGTTGAGTACTCAAAAACAGAAGTCTCAGACTGCGACTTTCAACATCACTTGAAACAACTGAATGAAAGCTCCCTCCAAATTTATGAATATGTTTTTTTTGAACTGAAATACTATTCTAGGTTTGAAATTAAATTCGAAGAACTTTGGGTTGTTACTGGGTTATATGATAATACCCTGGAAATGCATCTCTACTGATGAGTTGCAGATAGATGAGGTTACCATTCTGCTTGCTGCAGATTTATATCAAATTCTTGTGAGCAACCGTTTTCAGTCCAAAACAGCTGAATCCAAGAATTGAAGGCTCAAAGAGAATACTCTGAGCTCCTGTAGATGGCTATCACAACACTCAGCATAACAAGCATTATTTGGTGTTAAGAGTGCATTCATGGGCACTAAGATTTCTATTCAGCGAGGCTTGTGGTGGTAGGATGAGGGAGAACTGGTATAAACTAGAGATGGACAGATTTAGACTGGACATTAAGAAGAATTTCTTCACCATGAGAGTGGTGAGACATTGAAACGGGTTGCCAAGGAAAGTTGTGGTTGCCCCAGACCTGAAGGTGTTCAAGGCCAGGTTGTATGGGTCCTTGGGCAGCCTGATCTAGTGGGAGGTCCCTGCCCATGGCAGCGGGGTTGGAACTAGATGACCTTTAAGGTCCCTTCCAACCCTAACTATTCTGTGATTTAAGGTCACTCATAGGTAGTAACAGGTTTGTGCAATCTCCATCTTTGGAGGTTTTCAAGACACAGCTGAATAAAGCCAGGTGGCATCTTAAAACCAACCTTAGGTTAAGCAGCAGATTGTACCAGTCCTTTCCAATCTGAATTATTCTATGGGTCTGTGATTATTTCTGTCACCTTTTTACTTGCTATAGTTCTACAGAGAAGTGAGACAGAGGAAAGGAGTTAGCGTCCTGGTTTGCTCTGGATTACTGACCAAGTGCTCTGATCACTGGAACATTGTGTAAAAGGGGTTCTCTTCCTCCATTAGTTGTTTAGCTCAGAAATGGCATGAGTAGTATAAAAAGCAAGTGGATGAAGGCACCTGCAGTGTTCTCTCAATCAGCCTCCTGCTCACCTCACCCCTGTAACTTTCCTGTTGCCAAGTTCCAGGTGACGCATTGTTCTCCATAGAGAAGCACCACGTAAGGTGTCCAGACAAGACCTTTTGGGTCAATGAAGAGAACTGGATATACTTCTCAAACTCTCTGAATCACACTAGGAACACCCTGGATTCTTGCTAGTGACTGCAGGGAGAGCCCAGACACTTCAGATGTCTATCCTAAAGTATCCCGTGAGATAATCTTACCCAGACATTTAAAAGGTGTACACCGCCTAAATAGTCCTCCCATTTCTGATCCTCAGCCTACAAGGCATGTAGTAATATTGTTCCTATGCAATCCAATACCCTGTTGCAAGACCAGCTGTTATGATTCACAGGATCACAAAATGATAGAGATCAGAAGGGACCTCTGGAGATCATCTTGTCCAACTAGCTGCTCAAGCAGGGCCACCTAGATCCAGTTGCCCCAGACAATGTCTAGACAGCTTTTGAGTATCTCCATGTAGGGAGACTCCACAATCCCCCCAGTCACCCTCACAGTAAGGAATTGCTTCCTTATGTTCAGAGGGTACCTTCTGTGCATCAGTTTGCGCCCATTGCAACTGATCCTGTCACTGCACATCACTGAACAGAGCCTGGCTTTGTCCTCTTTGCACCCTTCCTTCAGGTATTTATAAATATTGATAACACTCCCCTGAGCCTTCTCTAGGCTGAGCAACCCCAATACTCTCAGACTTTCATCTCATATGTGAGAAGCTCCAGTCCCTTCATCAACTTTTTGGCTCTTTGCTGGTCCCTCTGCAGTATATTCATGATCTTTAGGATACATTCAGGCCTCCGTACGGTCTCTAGTTATGGGATGTACTACGCATGCTGATGATCTCACATCATTTAAAGGTTGTTCTTCTGAAGAGTATTGCAAAATCTCACCTAGACTGTGCAAGGGATTGCCAACTTTTAAACAGAATTTCAATTTCTTTTCCATGCATATAACCTTTTGTGCTGGGACACGTGCCTGTCTTTTTTGCTCTATGGCTTTCTTCCTGTGTGGAGAATGTGCAGTATCACTGGCCCTAAAGTATATTCAATTAAAAAGCAAGTAGGTGGATTTTTGAAGCTAAGATGAAGCTGTGGTATTCAGAATCTGTTGAATGAAGGACTGTTCGTTTGAAGTAGTCCTCGACAACTTGGAGAGTCCTGGGGAACTTACACATCAGCCCCTCCACAGAGGTGCCTGGTGCAAACAGGAACAGGTGTATTGGAACATCCTCATCCTTGATGTTGACCAATCTGGTCTAAATGATGTCTAGGATTCAGACTTTCAGCAAGCCCCAGGCAACACTTCCCAGATGTTTAGCAATGATACTTCCCATCCCAGAGTAGAAGTGTGTATATTTGCTATACGGACATATAAGATCAGGTAAGATGTCTTACACAATTGTAATTCATCTCATCCAATTTTAGCTATCTAAAACTGAGATGCCCAGTAAGTTTTTAAGTATGGGCTATGGCCAGCTGGTGAATCCTCTCTAGAAGGAACAGCATTTTCTCAATTTACTGGGACAGTTTCCATATTCCACCTTATGTGCCAGGGGTTGTTTTTGTTCACAGTTTTCATTTTACAAAGAACTTTGTGTGCCTTGAGGTTTTTGGCAACTCTACAATCCACATCATGCTGCTGTAGTAAGAAACAAAGAGCTGTGTGTTTATTCAAAGTATGCCATCTTATGCAGGAGAGAAACGCTTTTGTCTTGTACGTTATAAAACAACCCAATGACTGGAAATTAAGATGAGGTTAAGGACAAGGGCAGATTATTCTGCATTTTTCTAGGTGAGATTTCTTGCCTCTTCCTTTGGTGGTATTATCCTGATTATTGGAAAAGGGCTTGATCCTAAGCTACATTGATGGGGAATCTTGCCCAGCCTTGCAATACCCATGTTCTTTAAGGGTAACCACTGTAGCTAGAAATAGAGAACCCTGAAGTCCTAAGTGATCTGGTCCCTTGACATCATGGAAAGCAAATGAAGAAAATGGAATGCTAAGCTATCATCTTTTTAAATATGAAAATGTTCACCGTGTCTTTTGCTTTTTTGTTCTATCGTCTTTCCAATTTATGTAAAACCAAGACCTTAACCATAAGTGATCAATGGCCTGGTATGAACATCATCCATCATTCTGTTCCTGAAAAACAAGGAAGACATCAGAAAAAAAAATTGCCCGCTCTCCAGGTAACAGCCTTGTAAACACCGTCAGAGCAGACCACATGCACGTAAAAGGATGTGTTATCAAAAATATCTATAATGGTGACCTTAAAAAAGTACAAGAAGTGCTAATGAATTTCTTGTTATTTTAGAAAGGGACTTTCTCCTCCGCTGGTGCAGAGAGCTTCCTGAAGCAAAAACAAAAGAAGATCTTCTCTCTTTCTTTTTAAATATAAGATTGAAAATGTTTCAACTCAGCTTCTGCTCAGTTGTTTTCTAGGTATTCAGAATTAGGAGGTGGTGTCTGAATGAAGACTTTTAAAATACTGTTTTTGCTCAAAGACTGCATGACATTAAGCAGGAGAACATAAAGACAACTCTACAAGATTGTTACCAAAAATTTATTGTTATCAACAGCTTACAGGTATTGGGCAGCAGGGAAGGCAGTGCAGTGTTTTTGCCAGGCCATATTTGAAGTTAACAGAGGAACCAAAATTAGGATGAGATGCTCTTAGCTCTCTCCTCTGGGCTCACCCTTCTGATGCTTGTTGCTTTCAGAAGCAGATGCTTCTCATGAAGCAATCCTTTTCTTAACTCATCTGGTTTCTTAGTTACATCTGTTGGTTATGATTTCTCATTTTCAAGCCCTGTGTTGGAACTGGACGTTGCTTGAATGGTGCCCTCCAAGGGCTGAACCAGGCTGTCCCATCATGGGTAGATCTTGGCAATGCTCTTGGTAATAAGTCAGTACCAGCAGCTCTGTTCTGACAATGTCACTTTTTGGGCGTTGTGAGAGGCCGAGGTTTGTCTGCGCAGGGCCATTTGGGATGTAACATTAGTTACAGTTACTGCCTCCCTCCTGAAACCTGAAGGAGAATTTTTTCTTCTGAGTTTCTCCTGCTAAAAATGATATTGTACATTAATGCTGACTGGCACTGCTGGTCACATTGAGCCAGAATGAGAAGAGGATGCTGGTTTTGTGCTGAGCTGAAGCAAGCTATATGCTTGCTACTTTCCCATTTTCACCATGTTTTTTCCTCTCCCCTTTCAGTATGGTCGATTTAGCAAAGCTCGAGGCCAGTGCCATTGAAGGCACAGCAGAAAGACTCCAAGTCTTGATAGACCAAAATAAACTGATGAAGTGAAAAAAAATAGAAGCAAGCTATAAATAACAATATCCGAGCCAAGAACTGGGAAAGAAACCACTCATTTTAATGTCTTCATGCAAATCTTTAATTTCTTAATCTTCTTAATTCCACTTAGAAGAGATCATACAGATATGATCATCATGATGTACATGGTCTGAACACTGAACAGCCAAGCAGGTAGATACTATCCTTCTATTATCTACTTTGTATTTTCATATTCTCCTTGATCTGTTCTTTCTGTAGTGTCTGAGCTGCACATATCCGGCACGGTGTCTGGAGTACCTTCCTCTTCTAGCTTTAAACAAGTTAACAAAACACTTTAAATTAAGGAGGCTCGGCATCTGGCTTTTATTAGTCACATCAAATATTTTGAGCTTTCCACTTGCTCAGCACGAATATGGCTAATGAGATTATTTTTGGTTGAGTACTACTCTTTGTGTTATGCAGGTAGCAAATGTAATAAGGATGGTTGTGAGGCCATTCTGTTGAGGGGCGGTGAGAATCTGCTTAAAAGGGCCTACAGGAAAGCTGAAGAGGGGCTCTTTATCAGCGAATGTAGGGAAAGGATGAGGGGGAATGGTTTTAAGATGAAAGAGGGGAGATGGAGATTAGATATTAGGAAGAAACGTTTTCTTGTGAGAGTGGTGAGGCACTGGCCCGAGTTACCCAGAGAAGTTGTGGAAGGCCCATCCCCAGAGGTGTTCAAGACCAGGTTGGATGGGCCTTTGAGCAACCTGATCCAGTGGGAGGTGTCATTGCCCATGGTAGGGGGCTTTGAACTGGATGATTTTTGAGCTCCCTTCCAACCCAAACCATTCTATGATTTTGGAAAAAAAGCTAATAATTTCCTATGTTAAAAGAAAGTCACAGTTGCAAATTGAACTCTCCAGATGAGGAAATGTTGATGTCTGGGAATTACAAATAAAGAAACTTTGGAGTCTGGAGCATGTACCTTAGAATAAAGCCTGTAATTATAAAATTGTTTAATACTTTCTTCATGGGATGCTATTCTCCTCTAGGGCCGTCTGCATATCAATATGCAGTGATCAAAATCAATAGTACTTCAGAAGGGCTGCACTGTGCCAATGAGTGGTATCAATAAAGAAGAGAGTGCATGTATGTCCAGAAGATCCCAGAGTTGCTTTTCCATCTGATTTTTTGCCTGCAGCAAGTGTCACCACAGCCATTTGAAGCACAAGACTGTCCCACATGTGATGGGATTCTGCTGCATGTAAGTGGTCTCCAGCAGAGTTTGCACATTTCTTTTGCGGTTGGGAGATGCTTTCAGATGCAAAACTAATTGCACTCACTGTTTGAATTTGGAGTCTTAGGCCAAGGACCCTTTTTCAGCACTGAATGCTCTCTAGTTACAATGAGCTTTCTCTGGGCCTCAGGGAGAAAGTTTGAAGCCATTAGCCTGACACAAGTGAGTCCTCTTCAACCTCCAAAGCCATCCACCAGGCAGTTGCCTTGGTTGGGTGGATGCAGGTACTGAAATATGGTCTGGCTATAAAGTGCAGGTGGTTCAGTTTATGAGGGTCAGAGGAGAACTTCCTCAGGGTAAGCATACTTCTGTGGAACAACCTGATAAATAGCTGCTTTTTTGGAAGAACAGCTACAGGGCATGAAATAAGAACTACTTTATGGCAATAACTCCTGCACTTCATTAGCATGTTCACAGTCAGCTTGATCCTGTCCAGGTCACCTTTTTCCTTCCTTCTCTTCCACTGGAGAGGTACTGACCATCAGAGGCCCTGAGGTGTTGGGGCTGGTGTGGACATCTAGGACCTTTCAGATTTACAGATTTGCAGCTGCCGTTCATTGCTTCCACCTTTTATTGCAATCATCTTCAAGTATGAAGTTGCCCAGAGCTCAGCTCCAAACCCCACTGTTCTCCAGTATTTATAAGCTGTGCACAACACCACAAGAGCCAGAGGAGTGGTGGGATTGGTGATAAGGTCTGCATCCAGGACTGTTCACAGACATGTTAGTTCATCTGAATGAAGAGGATAAATCTGATGGTAGGGAGTGATTTTTTGCCAAGGTCCCTAAGCACTGGAAGACAGTTATAGACACCAAGGCAAGACAGAGCAATTTTCGCTGCTGAATATGGAGATGGAGTTTGCTTGCGACAGTGGAAAACCAGGTGGGAGGTTTGATGGGTATCCTTAGACCACAAGTGACATCTGCAGCATTTGGGTACTCAGCTTGCGTGTAGCCAGTGCGGAGAAGCAGACACTTCTGCAGTGGAGTTCACCTAAACCCAATGCAGACATCCATTATAAAATAGGTCATCTGAGCTATGCCTACTCCTCTCCACTGACTGCTAAGGCAGATGGGTGACTAGCTTAAAAGTCTGAGTCTACACCAACATCTGATATTAAGTGAGAAGAAGTGAAAATCACCTTGTTGATATCAGTGTGTTTTCCTGTCTGGCAGTCAAGCTTCCTTCTAGAGAAAGAGATGGCGTGCTCTGAAATCCCCAACAGGCCAGCTGAGTTACTCAGAGCTTTGCACCTCAAACATCCATCATCTCATGTCTATCCCATGGTCTCCATCCCAACTCCTCCCTTCTCCTACATAAATACAACACAACTACACAAATAGTGCTTGGTCTTAAAAACAGCATTAGGGTAGCAGCAGCAAAATGGGTTATGGAAATCTAATCTGATGGAAAGTATAACCTAGCAGTTACCTATTTATTCAGTATTTCACCCATAAGTTTTTCTTGTCAGATGTACGGCTCTGTTTACTGGCATCAGTGCTCCTTCTTAGCCCAAACAATGCTTAATTAATTTTAGATTGCCTTAATCTACAACTCCTTAAATGCTAGTGTTAAAGTAGGATTTGAGAATAGCTGAATGAGCATTAGAAAAACACCCTACAGAGAAAATCCTAGAGCAGCCATAGGAAATTATGATTTTAAAATGATGCCCCAAACCACGAGGTCTGACTTGTGTAGCATAAGCTCAGCCTGAGTTACTGTGGCAGTCATTTGAAGGATTGCTTTTGATACTGTAAGAAAAGGCTTGGAGACTCATCAGAAAGATGTTGTAAAAACTATCCAGAGCTTCATTAGGAGCGAAAAACAGGGCATGAACCATTATTCTACAGTGAATAAAAGGGTCAGCTTTAATAATTTGTGCTCAAGGAGGAAAAACACCTGTTATTTTCTATCGCTTTAGCCTGGCTGATGCAAAATGCATCCTGACCTTTCTACATTCATCTTTTCATTTTTTCTCTCCGTACTTCCTTCCTGACGACCGCACCGATTTTCTCACTCATACACTAACATTTCTTTGTTAGTGGTTAGATTCAGAAACCTCAAAGTTACTCTTCTAAATATTTCCTACCACTACTATTTGCATTTAGGATTTCTTCTTTAGCTTTTCTGTAAGGAATCCTCACAACTTGTACAGCTCAGAAGTTTTCTTCACTCGCAGGGAAAAGACACTAGATCCAGATCATCTAAGAACTGAAATTCAGCCGGTTACAGTTATTTCTGTGACATAGTATCTAGCCCCAGTTCTTAGAACATCTACAGCAGCTTCCTATGAAGTGATACATTCAGGGCTGACTCAGCAGAATTAATGCAGCTGCAATTAACTGTGCCTTCACTGAACTAAAGGAAGGCACTTCTGGCCTTCCTAAACAGAAGCATCTAACTCGTTCATAAAGAAGACTTAGAAAACTTCCTTATGATGCACAGTAGAAAGGCTTATAATGGTGGTCTTCAACTGTGAGAAGTTCACTGGGTAACGTAGAATCAGAGAATCATAGAATTGTAGAATAGGCTGGTTTGGAAGGGACCTTAAAGATCATCTAGTTGCAACCCCCCTGCCATGGGCAGGAACATGTCCCACTAGACCAGGCTGTCCAAGGCCCCATCCAACCTGACCTTGGATGCTTGAAAACATTAAATGCTTTGGGTTGCAAGGGACCTTTACAGGTCATCTAGTCAAACCACCCTGCAGAAGCAGGGATACCTTTGACACCATCAGGTTGCTCAGAGCCCCATACTGCCTGATATTGAATGTTTCCAGGGACAGGGCCTCCACTGCCTCTTTGGACAACCTGGTCTAGTGTTTTGCCACCTACCTTGTAAAAAATTTCTTCCCTGTATTCAGTTTAAATCTACCCTTCCTTAGTTTAAAACCCTTACTCCTTCTCCTGTCACAACAGCCCTTGCTAAAAGGTCTGTCCCCAGCTTTCCTTTAGGCTCCCTTTAAGTACTGGGAGGCTGCTGTAAGGTCTCCCTGCAGCCTTCTCTTCTGCAGGCTGAACAGCACCAACTGTCTCAGCCTGTCCTCGTATGGGAGGTGCTCCAGCCCGCAGATCATTTTTGCGACCCTTCTCTGGAACCACTCCAACAGATCTGTATCCTTCTTGTGCTGAGAGCCTCAGAGGTGGGCACTGGACTTCAGGTGAGGTCTCATGAGAGCAGAGTAGAGAGGCAGAATCCCCTCCCTTGACTTGCTGGCCACACTTCTTTTGATGCAGCACAGGCAACGGTTGGCCTTCTGGGCTGCAAGCACTCATTGTTGGCTTATGTCGAGCTTTTCATCGATCACAGCCCCATGTGGTCCAAAAGAGGGATGGGAATAGCATAAAGTAACAGCCTGTGCTTTAAAACTCACTGGAGGTTGGGTTCATTTCCTCTGACTTTAGGTGCCTATAATAAAGGGTATCTATGTACGTGTTTATCATCTAGAGCATCTTTATTTTCAACAGGTAAAAGCAAAGGCTTACAGGACATTTCTATCTGACCTATTTGAAACATCTTTTCTAAGGCACGCCCCTGTCCTAGTTGACTCTACTTATCATCATCGACGGAAAAAGGAGTCGAGACAGCCAGCTCAGGTGTTTGTCTCCCATGTGAGTTTCCAAACATGTTATGACTCCTACCTTTGGTGTCTAGTTATCAGATAAGGAAGAAAAAGCCTCCTTGGTTAGACAAAGACAGATATTACATATCCGATGTCCAAGATGGGTATTATATAGAGTTTCTGTCTGACTTTTACAGCAACAATACCATTATTTTATAAAAAATGTGCTTTTGTTCATTTAGTCTTAGACTCCCGTAAGGACATAAACCCCTTTAAGACTGAAAGCCAAGCTCTTTCTCTGGATTAAAGTATAAAGATCTGTCAGACACAGACTGCCCAGAGAGATAGATTAGATGACAAGTAAGAGCTAATAATAATGCAGAAGGATTTTCTCTTGGTATAAGTTATAAGGTTAGAGCACTGGTTGCGGCTTGCGTGCCACAGGTTCAGAAAGTGAGAAGGGGGAGCATGATCTTTAACAGACTCTAGACTCTAGTGCTGGAAGAAAACTTGAGGGGTCATCTAGTCCAAGGCAAGGCACAATCAGCTACACATCTATCATGATTAGAGACTGTTATCTTGTTCCCTTCTCCATCATCGTTCCTCAGAGACTCTCAAGTTAGTAAGTCTTTCCTTTTTTGGAAATATTTTCTAGACTCCCTTATCATTGTTATTGCTCCTCTGAACTGTCTTCTGCTGTTCCATATTTTTTTAACATGTAGTGCCTACAACTGGGCAGAGCTTTATTGTCACAGCATAAAATATGGGATTACTTCATATATTTTATACATTTCAGAATTAGTTTTACATTTTTTTATGCATGACATTGCCAATTGATATTTTGCCTGTGAGCCCTAGTTCACTTTTTGGAAGAACAGCTATCTAGCTACTCCATTTCACAGGCTGTTTTATTCTGGCTACATATAACACTTGCACTTATTCTTTAAATTGCATCTTAATTTTTTTGTCCGGTGTATTGAAGCCCTTTTGAATTCCCTTCCTGCCCTCCAATATATTCATGGGCTCTCCTGGCTTAGCATCTTCTGCAAGTGCAGTAAAGATTTTCTATATTCATCATCCAAATAACTGTTGAAAATACTGAACAGCCTAAGACCCGCACTGTAACTTAGGGAATCCCTTTCAATACATCCTTCCCTTCTGCTAGTTAATCTATACCACTCAATATGCTCTTCCATTTGACACAGTTTTGAACAATTTTAAGGATAAATTAATATTTTCCGGGATTTTCCAATCGATTTTGTACTCACTAGGTTATATTTCCCTGAATTGATAGGTAGTGTAAAAATTCTTACTAAAGTCAAGCAAAGAGACAGGGTAAGAAGCTCGCTTCAGAGGCTGTCTTAAGATTTCTGCACTTTACAGGATGGATTGACTATAACCTAATGGTAATAAAAAGGAACACGCAATAGTATACTTAATTTATCAGTTTATTTGAAGGTGCTGATATTTTTCAACTTGAGGAGTGATGAATTGAAAAGAAGAACATCTATAGAAGAAAGTTATCTGTACTATGCACCTGTATTTGCATAGGGAAGTATTAAAGAATGCAATCTAGGCATTGCTGTGTTAGTGAAGTTGTGGTAGTACTCACTACATGGAAACTGAACATACCCAAAGAGTTTTTCACATAGGCCAGAAGCTCAGCCAGGCATAAGTCTGAGGAGAATAAGTTTGAAAATGAAAACTTCTCTAGATCTGCTCATTAGACACTGTTTTGTTGTAATAATAATAATATGCTCAGTGTTTGATTCCCAAAGGGAATGTTTCTACATACTAATCTGGAGAACAGCACCAACAATCAAAAAAACCAGTGCAATTTTGGCTGTCATCATTGGGAATGGGCCAGAGAAGATCTGAGAGATGTTATTGGATTTGGAGAAAATCCAGAGAAGGACAACTAAAATAATCATGAGGATGGAGCAATTGCCTGACAAGAAGAGATAGCAAAGGTCTAGGACTGTTCAACATGGAGAAGGGGAGAATGTGTAGGGGTTAAGTGGATCATGGCGGTGACAGATATGGTGAATGTAGATGATTAACACTGAACCTCACAATAACAGAACTAATAGGAGATGAGTTTAAAACGTATAAAAGTATAGATTTATCCCTACACTAATACCAGGTTCTCAAAGTTCATTTTCAATTTTATGGTCTTCACAAATTTATCACAGAACTTGGCATCAGAGTAGTTGATAAGAGTATAATGAACTATGCCCAGGATATTTGACAGGGAAGACTGTGCTTAGTCACTAAATAGGAAATTAAAAAATCTCTTTTGAAATACAGTACATATTTTCAGGTTGGGTTTGTCTCATTCAGCTGTAGCTGCCTCTAAAGGCCTGTGTTTGCTTTAACCTATTTATGCTGGTTTAACAGTTATCTGTAGACAGGAGGGTGGGAGAGAAGTTCTGATGGGTGATTCATTCCGTAGATGTTGATGTCCAGAAGAGGAGGTGAATCACTGTCTAGATGCACTTGTTGACTCTCTCCATTGACTCAAGACGGAACTTTGACAAACATGTTGACCATACAACTCTCTCTTAACTTGAACCTAAATCCTTGTCGACCTTGCAGGTATATTCCACTTAATACGCAACATTTGTGTGCCTCATGTCAGCTCTGTCTCACTTTTATGGGAAATAAAAAGCAGTTAAAAACCAATTTGACCATAATTAAGAAGTCAGGTGAAAAATTTATCATGATCATTTCTAGCACATTGTATACATAGGGCTTCCCCATACCTGTGTTTTGCTGAAGAGCTGGATGTTGCTGTGTAAGGGCCCTTGTGCATGGCATCTTTAATGACTTTTTTTGAAAACAAAAGATATAGTCCTCAAAGTATTCTGTAAAGAAAGCCAAGAGTGGACTGTTTAAGTTGTCCTGTTTAGCCTGGAGAAGAGAAGGCTTGTGGGGGAAACTTTATTGCTCTCTACAATTATCTGAAAAGGTGTTGTAGTGAGGTGGGTGCTGGTCTCTTCTCCCAGATAACAAGTGATAGGATGAGGAAATGGCCTCAAGTTGCACCAGAGGAGCTTTAGATTGGATATTAGGAAAAAACTCTTTACCAAAAGAGTGATGAAGCACTGGAACAGACTGCCCAGGGACATGGTGAAGTCTCCTTCCCTGGAGGTGTTCAAAAATGGTGTAGACATGATACTTTGTGATATGGTTTATTAGCATGGTGGTGTTCTGCTGACAGTATGACTGGATGATTTTAGGGGTCTTTTCCAACCTTAATGTTTCTATAACTATGTTCCTAAGTGCAAAACCTAGATATGTGAGCTTCAGCTGTTCCGTACAGAGTAGCACTGTATCCCAAACATAAGGTAAAATTCTTAATATATTTCCTCCCAAGTAAAAAAATAAATAATGTGAGTTTACAACCACCATTAGCATAATTTCAAGGACACATAAACAATATACTGATTAACAGAGTTTAGTTAGCTATTAGAGTCATCCTCACACCCTGCTGGCAAGGTCAATAAGAAGTGTTATTCCTTTGGATAGAGGGCTTATGTAAGAGTGATTCACATCATAAGTTGAATTAAAGAAAGAAGACATAAAGCTTACTTATTTTAGTGACCAATGTGGTTATTTACTGCTGCTTTTAACTGGGAAGCATTGCAATAAGGTCATAGTGTTGGCCTTTCTTTAAGCTGGCTTGGTTTTACTTGCACCATCATTGGATTTATGAAATAAGCAATGTCCAACTGAAAATCAAATACCTCTTGGTTTTAGTTGAGATGGTAATGCAAATGGGCCAAGTCTCCTAAGTCCTGGGAGATGTTGATACAGAGTTGTAGGAATTTCTGTTTTCTCTTAGCTTCTGAATGATTCTGCCTTTTTCCATCAGACAAAACCACACAAGATGCACTTTTACAGTGTCTGCTTACAGCCTCCAGACCTCCAGACCAAATGAGTTTGTGCATTAAGTGTTTTAGAAGCACTTCTGGGATTTTAAAAACCTCTTGTTAAACCTAGACTTGAAGAAGACTGCAGCTGTGTCTGTGTTTTACTGCCTGGCAACTCCATCTCCGCATCTTTCTTCATCTTGTGGCATTGTATAGAAATAATCTTCGTGATCTTGTCTGTGGTGACCTGGGCTGTCTGACAGCCTCTTTTCCTCTCAGCTCTCTGCTGAAGGACAGGACTTCTCAGCAGCAAAATTCTGCTGATCAATGGAAGAAAGTTAACAAGCTCCAGCACCTTCTTTTCCCCTACTTTCCTAGATGCCTAAGATGCTCCCATTTCCCTCCATCACCTTCCATGTTTTCACTGAATTTTCACAATGTGTCCCCTCCTTTATTTCCACACACTTTGCTGCTAACATCTAAGGTTACTATACTAAATTATAATGCTAATTATACTTTTTTTCTCATAAACCTTTGTTTTCACTCTGCCTAGATAACTTTCCTCTTTGCTGAATCCCTCTGTTTTCACCCTCCCCTTCTCTTCCTCGCTCTACTTTGGGTCAGTTCCTTGCAGAAGCAGCACTATTTCTTTCCTGGAATTGTGCAGCAAGCTGACCTATTTCACAAAGCTGACCTAACTAATTGCTCTCAGCTCTCACAAGTGGTAACTGTTTTTTTCCTGACCTTTAAAAGGTCTAAATGCCAAGTTATGGGTCTTTCTCCGGCAAACTGTGCTAGTAGCAATTAGCTACCTGGCTTCACTGTTTCTTCCAGTACAACTCTCTGTACACTATTTGTTCTTGCAATGCTAAAACCTCACCATTTCTAATAAAATCTTAGTGGCTATTATCCACCCACACTGAGATGTGCTGCTTGAAAGCAAACAGCTGCATGAAAGAGGGAGCATGTTTCAGCTCACCTGCCAAAAAAGAGACCTTTCTTTCAGTAAAAGGAAAAATTCAGCTTGTTGAGAATCATAGAATGGTTTCCAACCCTTCCTGCCATGGGCAGGAACATCTTCCACTCGATCAGGTCACTCAAAGCCCCATCCAACCCACCTGCAGGGATGGGGCATCCACTACTTCTCTGGGTTACCTGTTACAGTGCATCATCACCCTCACAGGAAAACATTTCTTCCCGAGATCTCACCTCAACCTCCCCACTTACAGCTTAAAACCATTCCGCCTCATCCTGTCCCTGCACTCTTTGATAAAGAGCCCCTCCCCAGCTTTCCTTTAGGCCCCTTTAGGTACTGGAAGGTTGCTCTAAGGTGTCCCTAAAGCCTTCTCTTCTCTAGACTAAACAACTGCAAGTCTCTCAGCCCGTCCTCTCACGGGAGGTGCTCCAGCCCTCTGATCATCTTCATAGCCTTCTCTAGACTCGGTCTAACAGATCCATGTTCTTCCTGTGCTGAGAAACCCAGAACTGAACACAGTACTCCAGGTGAGGTCTCACCTCAGTGTCTGCAGTCCAAACTGATGCCTCTTGCTCAGCGTATGCAATCACTAGTTGACCAGCAGGATTTTGAATAGCTGAGAGAGGCAGATTGAACTGAAAAACTGCAGAAAAGCTCCCTCACCTCTTTCTTCATAGTACAAATAGCTATGAAATTAAATAATTTGACCAGACAAGAAGTAGAAAGAGATGTCTTGGAGTAAATCCCCGAGCTTCCAAAGAAGGAACCCCATGTTTAGTGGGGAAAGGACTAATTGTGATAAAAAAATCTGGGTTTTATTTCCAGACAATGTACCAAATATGTGCAGATGATTGCATTCTGCATATGCAGTTGCATATCTCCAGGTATCTTGGAAAAAGGTGAAGAATTTGGGTCTGTGACTTTCAGACAAATATTTCAAGAGCAAATCTCTCTAAGCCCTTCAAGGGACTTTAGCATGAGTGTTTTCTGTTATCCAAGTAAATAGGGAAGATGATTTGGTACTGAAGCAAAGGCAATAAATATCTGTGGAGCATGGAGCAGCCCTTGGGTGAGCAAACTTTTTTTCCCACAGGAGTTGCTTCAAAAGCTTTAGTTTTCCTCTGTGCACTTTGGTTGGGGCGGTATCTCCTGGCCAAAGCCTAGTTGCCAGCAAACCCTCCAAGAAGACTTGCCATCTGGGTTTGGGGAACTGCATAAAAACTTTCATGAAAAGTGCAAAGGGAGATTTATCAGGAGAGAGAAAACAGGGGCTGTAGCATCTCTCCTGTCTCCTGCTCTCAAAAGCACTACTTATAGCCTTGTTTGCATCTTTTCATATGTGGACGAGAAGATTCATATTTGTGCAACCTCCCATAGACACGGCACCATTTACCCGAAAAGCTCTGGTTTGTGTCTCAATCAAAATAAGCTCCTTCTCATCAGCTGCCTTTCACAGAACCATCACCCTTACAGATGTGATGACAAGAGAGTGTCTGATAGCGAGGAAAGAGATACTAAGGCAGCATCCTTTATGCTTGTGGCTATGGCTTGTGGATGCAGTTGTAGAGGCATTTAAAAATATATCACATCTATTTCTTAGCGTGCCTGTTAGGGAGATTTAATTCATTAAGGATTTATAAAGGAGAAGGAAACGTCCAGCATGTAATAATCATGATAGAATACCACAGATGATAGTTAAATTTTTTTTTCCGATTGTCTATCCCAATGAATCCTCTAGGTACTAACAAATAATTTCTGTGGAAACGGCTGAAGAACAATTATATAAACTGACGTTTCCTTGATCATTTTCATGACATTCAGAAGAATAAATTTCACTGAAGCATGGCAAACCTAGAGCAAGAGAAACTCTTTCCAAACCCGCTAGCCTCATCCTCATAGATGGTTTTTTTGATCAAACTGTCCATCTTCTAGAAGCTCAGCTTTCACTTGGAAAAACTGCGAGCATGCATACATCAGAAAACAAGTGGAGCTTTAACATCATCAGTCCTCCAAAAAGCCAAAATGATACCCTAGTGGGATCTTTTTTTTGTGTAGACAGAGCCCACAGATGGTGTCTGAGGTCCATTGCCATACACTGGACAACTATTCTACAGTGATGGTCCCTCTCAAATACTTGTCCAGCCATAGATTTGGGCTTCAATGACTGCATAAACCTGCTACAATCGTGCTTCCCTCTACTGACTTCAGCTGTACTGGAGCAGCTGTGGAGTCAGTAGCTCTGATGTGTCAAACCACTTCCTACACACGACGGCATGCTCTGCCACACTGAGCATCGAGTTTGATTTCCTGGATAAAAACTACTAATACCTGAACAGAGAGCAGCTTTTATTCTCTCTTGCAGAGCCAGCGAGTGAAACGATGATTTGCTGACCAAAGAGCAAAGTCTTTGTCAAGCACCCAACACAATGTTCCTCACCAGTCTAACCAGGGAGTAGACAGCTGCCTGGCTTGGTTGGCACCAGCCCATCACTTCTAAGAAACTTCATCATCCTCATCGTTGCGGAGAAAAAATGTGAGCAAGTCCCATGGAGCTCAAATGCCTTTTGATGTGGCTCTTGCTTGGATCCATCAAGGGGAGCAAGACAGGTAAAAGACTATTTTTGCCTTTCGGGGAGGGAAAATATGATTTGCTTTTTTGTGCTGGCTGCTAGAGGATGTTCACAACATCCTGACTCCTTTCAGATAAGGAAAGATGTTAAGAGTTTAAGGAATTTATTATTCTAAGGAAATGAGAGCAATGGGTTTTGTGCCCGCAAACCATCAACTGCAGACAATCCAGAGCACAGGATATTTATTGTCTGAGTAATGTATGTATTCCCCAGCCCATCGCTGGCACAGTGGGCAGATCAAAGCTGCCTTATGCACCTTAGGTAGCTCTTTGAATCTAGTTATTTTCCGTTTTGCATGTAACTTTAGGAAATATAAAAATAGACATTGAAATGTCAGTACCTCTGTAGGTAAAATAGATAACAAAGCTACTAGTTAAAAGGTGCCATCCAAGTTTACTATGGGTACTATAAATACCAAGTATTCTTTCAGCCACGCCTCCCAACCACTAGTGCCTATAAACTGTGAACAAAGGCAGCTAATTCATTCAGCATAATTTTACACATTTATAAATTGTGATACCGCTTATATTTGGCTTATTTATTGTGACAAGTGTGCGTGTTGATAAATGGTCTGGTGACATTTATTATTTATTATTATTCTGGTGACAATATTAGCATATTTGAATTTAAATTGCTTTGTTTGGAAGGAAACAAAAGAAATCTTACACTCTCAATGCTCCGTAAATGTGATATTTCCTTCTCTATCTAATGATAATGTCCAGGTTGAAAGGTATGAGCAGATACAACCTAAGGCAGGTTCTTACAAACACTGATGCTGTAACTGCTAATGGATGATCTAGCAGGGCTGCGAATTCTACCAGAGGCTGAACATCTCAAGGGGAGATTGTGTTGTTTATGACCAAACTCATTAACGCAGGAAGTACCTTCACAAATGTTTAAGCCTCAGGTGATTTTATTCTTGTTAAAGTATTTTGCTAGTAAACACCGTACCTTTTCTGTCACGGGACATTTTACTTGCCAAATGAAGTGCCAATGCCCATGGCAGTTGCTGAAGTGTTGCGTGCGAGAGCATCACTGCAAGAAGTTCAGCCAGAGATATGTAAATAGGATCAGTTCTGGGATGAGTCAGGTCCCATGTATCACACTTTCTGTATTACTGTGCCTGGGACACATTGTGAGATTTCTTGCTGGCAAGTCTCGTTTATCAGAAATCTTTCTGGTGTTTTGGAAAAAAATGAGGGGTGTTAGAGCAGTTGCATTTTATCTTATTTGATGCGACTTACTTCTCTGCTGAATGAATAAATGCATAGAATTGCATTCTTCACTGTATCTCTAACCTTTTCTTTTCTCAGCTTCCTGTATGCATTTTCAAAGTCTCTTTCAATGTTTAAATATAGTGTATATACATATAATTTTAATTTCTCACTGCAAATAATGCACTAAGGTCGAAACACACCTTTTATCAAATTAGGGAATTTTATTGTAGAGATGCCTGGACTATTGTGGCTGTAAGACCTATTGTTTTCAGTTCCTTAGAGGGATTAACAAGGAGAACTAGAAACAGACATAAGCAAAGAAAAGGGAAATAGGCTGGGTCAAACTGGTCAAAAATCAGTTGTGTCTCAATTGGTATGACACTATTCATGTTATTTTGCCTTAGTCTTTTCAGCTTAGCCCAGCAAGTTCGGTTTCGTAAACAGATCCTGCCATAGATGTTGCTTGCAAGAGGGTTTATGGCAAAATGCACTGTCAAATAAGTATTACTGGGGAAAAAGAAAATAAAAAGGCTTTATTTTCCAGAATAGTCTCACTGATAGATCTCAAAGTGCTGTGAGAGGGCAACATCCTCTGATACATATCTGGGGAAACAAAGGCATGGACTGATCATTCATTTACTAAAAATTAGACTACATCTTAGAGCTAACAAGGGTAAGAGAAACTGATTTTCTTGTGACAAGCATCACATTTCTCTCATTTACTTAATACAACAGCAGCGCCTAGAAGCTGCAGACACAGATGAGGCTTGAAGCGTGCTAGGTGAGGGTCAAATACAAGATAAAAGCTGATCTGTGCTCCTATGACCTTTCCATCTTGCTATTCATCTTACAGGAATAGATTTGCAAGTTAAACCTGGAAAGGATTAAAACTCACAGAAGAAAGAATTTCATTCAACTGAATTTCATTCACACAAGATGGGTACCAGATCTCAGTCATTTAAATGAGAGGAATTTCTTTCCCATTATACTTGCATATTAGTGCTCGCTCCCATGGATTTGAAATGCAGTGCAGAATAAATTAAAGTTGTCAAAAACATAGAAGTGTTTCTTGCAAGGTCAACCAATGAACAAATACCTCTATAACCCTTCCAGCCACAGTTGCCCTCAGCAGCCAAGTGCCAAATATACAGCTACAATTAAAAAAAAAAAATTAAAAAATTGTTAAATAATTGTGATCCTGCTGAGGAAAAGGACGTTACAGACAGAGATCCTGCAGTATCTGCTTCTGCCTTCAGATGGAGAATTCTTCTCCCCACCTCATTAGAGAAGAGATGTTATGTCTTTTCCTTTTATCAAAAAAAAAAAACTTTAAGCAAAAAAAACACTCTTTAGCTCCGGCTAGAAAGCCACTACCTTTAACTTTGTTCACTGTTGCCTTCAGAGTGTTGCAATTTTGGTCTCCCTGCTTTCTTCCTTGATGTTCAGCTTTGTCTCTCCTGTTTTGCCTATTGCATTACTTCTATCTTAAAAGCCTACCTTTTGGATGTTTTCTACCTGTGCTTTTCATCTCCCATCACTGATCCTGAATCTTGGAAGAACCTTACTTTCTGACTTACTTAGCGACTTGATCTAGTGGAACAGGAGTTGGAATTGGATGATCTTTAAGGTCCCTTCCAACCCAAACCATTCTATGGTTCTAGGATTACTGAGTCCTTGCTCCATCTCCTTGAGCACTTCTCGAAATCTCACACTTCTAAAGTCCTTCCATAACTTTCTCCACTTGACTCCCTGTTCCTCAGCCCTGTCAGGGCAGCAGCACTTTGTCATCAGCTACTTTTTCTTTTTGTTCCACATTTGTAAAGTGTGAGCCTTCAGATAAAGGATATACTACCCTTTTTCTTTGTAAAAATGTTTCATGCATTACAAGGTCAGAAAAATAATCAACACTAACAATTTCCATCTGCTCTTGAGAGCTCCAGCAAAAAGCTCGATGGCCATGCTAAGGCTACAAGTCAAATGAGACAAGTCTTAAAAAGGTATTTGAAATCAAGAGTTCCACCAGACCCTTCTTCGCTCCTCATCAGCCAGTTCAATTATTTTCAGAAAGGATATTCTCTACTGCCCTTCTAACCCAATAAAAGGCAAGGTTGAGGAAGTTCTAGCAGAAGAAAAGTATCTGAATCTCTACTGCTATTTAAAGAGCCAATTTTCTTTCTCAATAACATGTTTTTCCCTTCAAATGAAAATACCGAAGAGGCGGATGTTACAGAAGTCATAGATTTAAGCAAAAGTGTAGCCAAACCTATTCAAAACCCAAATGTCATGCACTAAAACAAGACTTTCACATATGATAGTCTCAAAACCAGACTCTGTTCTACCACATCATGTGCAGCAGTTGCCTTTAAGAAGTTTGAGTTCTGTAGCTTTATCACAGAACCGAGAAGTTTATAAACATCCAGAAACAAAGGAATAAGAAAAACAAATGCTCCTCATTCTACTCTTTGTACATTTTCTAAGCATTGCACTGTACTCACTCTAGTATTCCTCCATCTCCCTTCCTCAGGAAACACTCTCCCACATTCCTAATGCTTCCTCTTCCAACTCCACATTGCAGTCCGAGTCCCCAGCCCAGCTTCCCTGTAGGGCAGGTGTGAGATTAACTTCAGCTGTCTGCACTATTGTCTCCATCGAGCTGGACACGTAGACCCCCATCATAGCCAGGAGAGAGAAAGCAGCACTTTCAGTACACATTTCATCTACTACATTGCAGATAAGGGTACAATAAGTCATATCCTGTAACTGTCTTTCTAGTGACTACACAGGGAATTGAAATGTCTGGGGTTTATTGGCTGGGTGTCACGTAGTCCATGCCTTAAAACAGGGTTGAGTTGGAGATGAAGGGAGATAGTTGTGTTTAGGAAGAGGAGAGACAGATCTTCAGTCAAGAAACGTCTGTCAGTGGAAGACACAACCACCTCTATAGGCTCCTTTGCTGGGAACTCACAGCAAAGTGAGATGTAAAGTTATATCAATGCATTACCTAAATCACAGTAATTATCAATGTGAATATGTAAGAACATTCCTCCGCCACTGTAGTAAAAAGAAAAAGAGAAGCACCTGTATGCATTGCTTTGGAGAACTTAAGTTGGGTGTCTGCTGTCCTCTATAGAGGTCTGTCCAACTTCAATCCTTACAGGAGCTAAGTAGGCAGATTCCTGAAGCTAAATGATGCTTATCATGAAAAAAGCTTAGTCCACTGTCAAACCAACAAATTTCTGTGTATGGAAGGCTTTTTTGCACTAGATTCCACTGTTTAGGTCAATGCAAAAATAAGCCAAGAGATAAGAGAAGTGCATCTTTCCCAAACCTCATTTGCTATGGTGCTACAAAGAGTTAATTGAGAGCTCCTGCTGGTTCATATTCCAGCTTATTTTACACTGTCCTTCCAACAGAGACATCTTCTAGTACGGCAAACTCAGCAGGCACTGAACTGCTTAGTCCTTAGAACAGGACATACCTCTTCTCCACTACTAGGAATATTAAAACCCATCTCCTGCCCCATAAGGCTGATCTTTCCTCCATCGCTCTTTGCATTAAATCTTGTGCCTGGCGATTGTGTTGCATTTCTGTCACTTAAACTGCAGATCCATTACTACTAAGATGTCTTGTAAGATAAGCTCTCTGTGATATACAGTACAGCTAGCCAAAATCTCACAGGCAAAGTAACGTAAGATTCAGGTCTGCACCCTAGCCCCAGGGCTGGGTTCCATTGCCAGTTTACTAATCCACAGAGACTATAAAAGACATTAATCAGAGGAGAAAGAAGCAAGCAGAGCTGTAGCTAACTTGTTAATGGACCCTTTGGGAAAAAGTTTTAAAGTCAGGAAAAGTTCATTACCATTTCTGTCCAGTTGTCGGTATCAATTCCTTCTTTTCACCCATATCAGTTTCATCTTCAAGAGGCTTGCTTTATTCAGAGACCATGTAGTTTCAGGAAGCAGATGAACCTTCAGGGCTGAATTAGCTTCTCAGGCACATTGGGGAAAATATCTTCATTTTAGCATTGCTTGATTTCTTGCTGTCTCTGGGGAAAGGCTTTCTTCATCTCCGAGCTGGCCAGGTGCATGGACTGCCTGGTTTCTTCCATTGCTTCTACTCAGACCTGCAGAATAGCTGGTTTCCTACCAACCCATCCTATCACCTGTGTATTCAGGGGGAAATTGTCCTAGTTTTGCATCTTGCTGTTTTAACTTGATATCAGAATAATGTCAACACCAGTGACACACAGCCACATGACAGAGGAAATTCTGAGTTCAGGTTATCGTGGCATGACTCACTGTCTGTGTTTACCTAATACCAAAAATACCTGTTAGAAATTTTCTCCATTCACTTCTTCTAGACAAAAGATGTTGTTCTGATGCCTTTTCTAGCACTGCTCTGCCAGCTGAGACATGGACAAGAAATAGACAGGGGAGCTTCATAAATCGTAGTACTGCCAGCGTGTCTGCTGTGAGGAACTTTGTGTTGGGTCAGTAATGTATCAGTACTGAAAGAACTGACGATGATTTAGCTAGAGGATTTCTTCTCTCTGAGCCTAGATATTGATGCTCAATGTAAGAAGCATATGTGACTGTTGGAATGGGTCCAGAGGAGGACTACGAAGATGGTCAGAAGGTTGGAGGACCTCTGCTATGAAGACAGGCTGAGAGAATTGGGTTTGTTCAGCCGGGAGAAGAGTAGGCTCTGAGAAGACCATATAGTGGCCTTCCAGCACCTAAAAGGGCTCCAGGAAAGCTGGGGAGGGACTTTTTACAAGGGCATGGAGTGACAGGATGAAGGGGAATGCTGTTAAATTGGAGGAGAGAAGATTTAGACTAGATATTAGGAAGAAATTCTTCATGATGAGGGTGGTGGTGAGGCACTGGCACAGGTTGCCCAAGGAAGTTGTAGATGACTCCTCCCTGGAGGTGTTCAAGGCCAGATTGGATGGGGGTTTGAGCAACCTGATCCAGTGGGAGGTGTCCCTGCCCATGGCAAGGGATTGGAACTGGATGATCTTTAAAGACCCTTCCCACCCAAACCATTCTGTGATTGTATGATTCTATGATTCTATGCTAGATGCTGAGGGCAACAAAGGCAGGTAAGCTTTATTTAGCACACGGCAATTAACTGAAAAAAGACAGGGATTGAAGGGTGTTCTGCATAGCACAGCCTCCAATAACTCCTGTATGATATCTAACAGATTATGTGGAGGTCCTAGGTGCTTTAAGACCCCTCAAATGACATCAGGCACTGTTGCTTAAGCAGGAATAGCAAGAATCCCACATATCTTGTGTTTCAGATGACAAGGAATAGATTGCAGGTCTCAGAAAAATTATCAAACTTAATTTTCATTGCACACCAAAAGATAAAATAGTTGACTATTTAATTTTTACCTTTTATGGAGGTCTATCACCTGAATTGACAAGCCTCCTTTTAATTCCCAGGGCATGTCCCCATATGACAATATTTATGTGTTCCAAATTTTCCAGGAATGCTGTAGGCACCAAAAATCCACTGATATGGGGAGAATTCCAGTGTAATCCCAGGTGCCTTTCTTAGGTAAGCTACAGGTTCTAGCAGTTTTGCAACCAACAGAAAGCATTTCAGTACATAACGTCAGTAACTGTAAATGCAATGACAGGGATTCGCAGAGCACTATTGGGGCATAGGTAATGAGAAATGTAAGTGAGGGCTAATGAAGGCTGTGAATGAGAGAAAGGGAGGACATTGGATAACAACATTGGAAGAGAATGACATGGGAATACACAGTGCTTTGTCACGGGGATGGAGAAATTGAAGATGGGGGAAGGGAAAAAAAGGAGGCAAGCAAAACCTCAGATTTCAAGGTGATGTGAGGGCAGTCTTTTAAACCAATACTAGCAGGAGTGTAGCCCTGGAGCAGCTGTGGGGGAATGACTGACTCCAGAGGTCATTCTGCATAGACAATTTGATCCAGACCTCACCAAGTCTGCTTCCTCTCTGCACAGTCTTTTCACACTGTGCCAGGAGGTCCAGTGCTGTGAAACACCCCTGCACGCTTTTATTGGACCACCTATGGCCCCTGCAATTTTGCAGGACACATATTCTTCCCTGATGGGAGTTTGAATACAGCAGCTAGCTTGGATCTGTTATGCACTGGGAGCTTTTCTGAGTCAAACAGTAGCTTCCATTCTCAGATGACTTCACTCAATGTGTAATCATTACCCTGAGTTATTATCACATCTCCTTCTGCCACGCCTGGAGTCTTGCCTGATAATTAAGACTGATTTGTGTTAGGTACAGTAGAAATGGCTCAACAACACAGGAACTTCAGGATCCAAATATAAGACAAGAAAATACAGAAGCAATACTGATCAGCACGTTGGGTGCCTACTTGTTCTCTAAAGATGAGTAAAAGACCACTTAAAAAAACCCACTTCTGAAGATACTTAAGATATTTAAAGACAGTAAAAAGGAGTAATGGCAGTAGGTATCTTCAAATGCCTGTATTCATGCATGGCTTCTCCCAGTGCCCAGCGTAAGGAGTGGTACAACAACATACGCCAAAGCTGATGATTATGGCGTTAAACAGGTTGGTGAGGAGGTTTAACATGGAAAGGGAAAACAATGTTTTGAAAGGTTATCATGATTGATAAGAAGAAGGTACTTGAAAATGGGAGTAAAGTATTTAATGTGACAGTGAAGCAGTTAGAAGTCAACAGAGGGAAGCAAACAGAAGGTCACAGTGAGACCTAGGAAGTTCATCTTTCAAAATGCTTTCTGAATCAGAGACAAGGATATGGCTGTAAAAAACAATGAAGTAGTTACTGCTGTGGTTTAGATGTGAGAAGACAAGAATGAACGATGTTGATGAAATGAAAAGTCTGGATGCTGTGAGTGTTGCATGAGATCCAGCTGCGAAGTGGATGAGTTGATCCAAGAGTGCCAGCCTGGTGAGCATTGCTCGCCGTCACCTGTATGCACGATTTCTGCACAATACCTACAGACGTGTGCAAGTGCAGAAGAACCCTAATTTCATTTGATCGTCGATTAAAACAATAGTTGCCCTTTGCGATGAGTAGGGTAAATGCTGTGGGTTTTCTTAAGAAGAGACTAAAGAGCTGTAGATTTGAGTGCCTTGTACTGAGATTCAGATCTGCAGTCTGCTTCAAAGAGGCTTTTGAAGTCTTGAGGGAAGCATGCTTTTAGCTTTCAGGGAAAGTGAGAGTACATGATCTCAACTTGCTACTAATCTGATAACTCTTTAATTTTAATCACCCTGACAGTCTGTGGTAAACCATGTGGTTAACTATTTCGAGTGCAGTCACTTCTCTTGAAGCCACAGTCTGATGTAGTTTACAATGCAAATCCTTTGATAACCCAAAGATACAAGGAGATTGAAATATCCCTTATAGATCTTAGCTGTTAAGCCACTTACTATACTTTTCATTGTTGCCTTCTTCAAACTTTATGACTTATATCAAGTGGCAATTTACAATGAAGAGTAGAAAAGGCAGCAAATATCAAAGAGAGAAAATAATGGTTGGCTCTGAAAGAAAAGGGCATTCCAGGACTGGGTCTGGGAGTCACTGATTAGGTCGCTGTCAGCAAGGCATGGCTTTGTTTCAAGGAGAAGCACATTGGGGGTCAAGGGCGGACACCAAACGATTAACAGCTATCAGGGATTCAAGGCACTTTTGCAGTCATTCTTGCTGGTTGCTAAGGCTGCATTAATTATGGCTGCAGAAAATGTGAAGACATGATGACTAAGAAATTTTACTCGTAATAGCTGTTAATATTATGCATGAGCATAAAGGGACACAGATCATGCACTCAAAGATCCGGAATGCCAGCCCTGATGCAACCAGACTGTTTTATCTTTTAATTTCTCAGCCGTTAGGCCTTAAATAATCATTTAATAGTGCCTTTATCAACTTCTAGGGCTCCAGCTCAGTGGGCTTTTCAAGTGAGCTGAAATGGTCTAACTTAATTCATTCCAACTCATTGAGATGTATATTTAGATGTGATTTGCTGATGACACAGCACTTCACATCCTTGTTTTGGGACAAGTTATATTTAGGTTTGCAAACTTATTTCACAGTAAGTTGCTCTTTGGCGTTCTCAGACAAAACTGAGAGTCTACTCCCCTTTCCAATATTTGCTTGTAGATGATTTCAACTTCTAATGACTTAATTTTGCTTATCATGCCTCACTGGTGCAAGCAGCAGCTCTATGATGCGATTGTGTACAGCTCCATTAAGAAAATGTTGGTAGTGTTTCATGTTGCCCATCTTCTGGGTGCAGGAAAAAAGGGTTCAATTGCCTGCTTCAGGAAGCAGAGGCAGGAGCAGGCAGATAGGCCTGGCACTTTCCACCACCACTCTCAGCTGCTGCAGAACATCTTTGCTCCAGCACCGTTTCTCCTCTAGAAGAAACACAGAGGAGTCAAATCAGCACCTTCTAAGTGTAGGCAAATGCAGGCTTCACACCTCTTGGTGGACACACACACACAAGGAATTTTTCTGCATCCTGAACAAATCTATACTTGTAACATCGATGACAACAGTTAACTCCAATGTAAAGAAGGTTTTGGATGGTGGGATTGTGCAAAAATTAAAATAAAAAATTTTCACTTAAAATAATTAATAGTTTTACCAGACACTCAGAGCCTTTCCATGGCTCAGAAAAAAAATCAAAGAAAAAAATCTTTGATACCCCGATGTTTCCTTCATGACATCCAGCTTCATACCTTAGACCAACCTTCCAGTACTGAAAGGAGGTCTACAGGAAAGCTGGGGAGGGGCTCTTTATCAAGGAGTGCAGGGACAGGATGAGGGGTAATGGTTTCAAGCTGAAAGAGGGGAGATTTAGATTAGATATTAGGAAGAAACTTTTTTGCTGTGAGAGTGGTGAGGCACTGGCACAGGTTGCTCAGAGAAGCCATGGATGTCCCATCCCTGGAGGTGTTCAAGGCCAGATTGGATGTGGCTCTGAGCAACCTGATCCAGTGGGAGATACCTCTGTCCATAGCTGGTGGGTTGGAACTAGATGAGCTTGAAGGTCCCTTCCAACCCAAACCTTTCTATAATTCTATGTTTCTATGATCACTCAGCTGTGACTTTAGGCCTGTGTCTGGGAGCGGAATTAGGCTTACTTCACTGATCTCTGGGAATGATCTGGTATTGATAAGACCATAATAAAAATGTGGGAAGTCCACAGCAGATATGGTAGATGTGCCAGCTGTCCTGATTCTCAGGCTTTCTGTTTGCAGAAGAATGCCCAGATCTTCCAGTGACTGAATTTGCAGATGTTACTGCTGAAACGTATGCACCGGGGACCAAACTGTATTATCAATGTGACAATGGCTACACAAGAAGAAAAGGCCAATATTTGGGAATTGAGTGTATGAGAACAGAGCACGGTGCTTCTTGGGAATACGCGGTATTTCAATGCATTGGTAAGTGTTTATTGTCCTTTTTCTATGCTTCTAAAAGGTTTTTTTTCCAATGGGTTAGTCAGTACAAGACACATCTGGGCATTGCTCTAACAAATGATTTTTTATATTTATCTTTGCAAATCAGAACTTGCAACAATTCTATCCTGCATCTGAAAGTTTGGGTGCTCTGGTTTTGCTCTTCTATTGGTCCTGTTTGTAATTCGGGAAATATAACTTCTCCCACAGAGAGGAAAGATTTGTCTTCAGCAGCTCCCACAATGAAGTTAGATTTTACACAGAAGTCAGAAAGAAAAACAGAGAGCCCTGCACCCCAGAAACCAGAGAACCTGTCAGAGTTGGGCCAGAAAGGTAAGCAAGAGCCCATTCAGTACTGTAACACTTCTCCCACTGATTTCCATGGAAGCAGTGCAAGAATGATGAGTAATTTTTAATTATTCATAGAATCATAGAATCATTAGGGTTGGAAAAGACCTCTAAGATCATCAAGTCCAACTGTCAGCCCAACACCACCATACCTATTAAACCATGACCCAAAGTGCCACATCTACACTCTATTTGAACAGATACAGAGACTCCACCACTTCCCTGGGCAACATTTTCCAATGCTTTATCACTCTTTCCATAAAGATTTTCTTTTTCTAATAGCCAATCTAAACCTCCCCTGGTGCAACTTGACACAGTTTTCTCTCACCCTATGACTTGTTACTTGGCAGAGGAGACCAGCTCCCACAATTTTGACTGAGAGAAAGAAATAACTACTATAATATTTTGGCTGAACAGGTGATATGGTATAAGTGAATGAGTATTTTGTATCCTAACAAAGAATCAAGAGGGCCTGGTATATCCTGTTAATCTGTATTGTTTCAAGAACAAAAATAGTAGAAAAACTTTAAATGTGTGCTGCCTTGTGATCCTGCAGATTTTTGTGGTCCTCCCAAGAGTATTCCACATGCCTCTTTAAGCTCGGAAAAAAGCTATCACTTAGGACAAGTACTACATTTCAAATGTCAGAGTGGTTTCGATAAGCGATTGCCCACCTCTGGCACCATAGTTTGCAAGATGGTGAATGGCAAAATCACCTGGACCCCCCTTGAAATGCGATGCACCAATGACAGCAGCTATTTTGAAGAATCGCCACCACAGACTATTGAGCAAGGTAAGATGGTTACTTTGACATCACATCACTGTCATTACCTGCACATGTAGGGTCCAGACCACCCAATTCAGCACATCACTCCTAGGGAACAACCTGCTTGGGATTCAGGATCAGCAACCTTACAGCTCTGACACTGATAGAGATGTCTTCTATGACTATTGAGATGACATATCTGGGGAGGATATAGCTGCATAGAATCACAGAATCATAGAATCATAGAATAGTTGCATAGAATCACAGAATCATAGAATCATAGAATAGTTAGGGTTAGAAGGGACCTTAAAGATCATGCAGTTCCAACCTCTCTGCCATGGGCAGGGACATTCCACTAGACCAGGCTGCCCAAGGCCCCATCCAACCTGGCCTTGAACACTTCCAAGTATGGGGCATCCACAACTGCCCTGGGCAACATATTCCAGTGTCTCACCACTGTCATGGTGAAGAAATTCTTCCTTATGCCTAGTCTAAATCTGCCCCTGTCCAGTTTATACCCATTGCCCTTAGTCCTATCACTAAAAGCCTTTGTGAATAGTTCCTCTCCAGCTTTCTTGTAGGTTCTTTCAAGTACTGGAAGGTCACCATAAGATCTCCTCTGAACCTAATCTTCTCCAAGGCTGAAAAAGCCAAACTCTCTCAGCCTGTCCTCATATAGAAGGTGCTCCAGCCCTCTGATCATCTTTATAGCCATCCTCTGGACCCGTTCCAATAGCTCCATCTCCTTCTTATGTTGAGGATTCCAGAACTGGACACAGTATTCCAGATGAGGTCTCACAAGAGAGGAATAGAGAGGCAGAATCACTTTCCTCAAACTGCTGGCCACGCTTCTTTTGATGCAGCCCAGGATACGATTGGCCTTCTGGGCTGCAAGAACACATTGCTGGCTAAACACCCTACTTTGTCTTGGATGTCCTTTCGTACTAACTGCAAAATTGCAGGAATTTGTGAGCGAATAGAGCCAGACTGTCAAATACTGGGAAGAAAATAGTACAATATGCCTTTTTCTTTTCTCCTTCCTCCTGACAGCTAAAGGTCATCTGTTGTCACTACACAGTAAGGAACTTCAAAAGGTGTATCTAAGCATCCCTCATGACTACTCCAGGTTTTAGGATCCAGAGTTCAGCTAGTCCATAGCTGAACATAGTCCATAGTCACAAATGATCAATGTGACTTAGTTTTTAATTTAAAGCCAGGATGCTGTTTTGAACAGAGACGGGATAAAGCCCACCAGTATTGCCCATTAGTCCTTAAGGACCCAGATTCAGCAGGACATGCACCACCAGAGCCTGACAGCTTGAGTTTCACTACTCGGGGAATAAGCAGGGTTCTCAAGTGAGGTTGCAGAACCCCTGTTTCTTGCTTTCATGCCCTTAGATTGGTTAATGCCAAAAAAATAAAAGACCTTCATGGCCTCTACCCCAAACTAATCACCTACCTTTTCTAATCACATCTCTCCTAAATCTGCAGTTAATGATTTTAATACACAGAGAGAAAACAGAGCCCCTTTCCCAAGCATATATGATAGCATTGAGTGTCTTGTGCCTTTTCTGAGTGGCAGACAGAGCTGTTGTAAGTGGAAGGACCCAGATATTCACCACTTCAACAGTCCACAGGTTTTCATTACCTTCCCAGCTTCCTCTGAGGCAGGGAAATGCTATGGATGGAATTTTACACAAGTGGGGGCCAATGCCAAGTCAACACAAGATGACTTTTCCTACTAATAGAGATTAGAAAAACCTGTTTTTCACCTGTAATTGGGCCATTAAAGGGAAATCAATCTTGCAGAACTGTATACATCTGCTGCATACATGCCCTTATCTGAGCTGGACTGCCTTTATAACCAACAGAAGGTAACAGGTGTTGATGGTGCTGTGTTAACTGTCCTATTTCACAAGTCTATTTTAGTGTTAGATAAACTGTACCCTTTAAAGGTACAATTTTTTGTACCTAAAATTGTTTCTCCTTGGTTACTACAGCAGAGCCCAGATGACTGCCTCAGAGGCCCCACCTATGTAATGGTAGGTGAGACGAATTCCAGCCCTTGTGAGCCGTACCATGTCATGTGGTAGAGCAGGATGGTTTGGGCAAGCCCTTCTGCCTGCAGAGTGACTGCTCAGATGACACTTGACCATCGTTGCCTCTTGCTGCTGCTCTAACTGTAGGAATGGATCACCTTACCTACAGGACACACAAATTCAGCATTAACCCAGGACTTTCTCCCCTTCTTCACAGATCTGCTTTTTTCCTGAGGTGCCCAGTTCAGAGTGTTCCAAGTACAGCAGTCACGATTTGTTGTTTGGTCTTTCCTTCTCCTTCAGGGCAGTCATTTTTTTCACATTGATGATTTCACTTGGTACTACCAGGATGAAAGAATTTCTTGCTATGATGGAAATAACCCATCAACAGACCAGTCCCAGAAAATGATACAATCCATTGAACAGTCAGAAATTAGAAATATTTGAAATTTTAAAATCCAGATTATGAAAAATGTGAAGCTAGATGATGAAATAGTCCATCTTGGCCCTCAATTCAACAAAACAATAATTCCTGTTTCCTGCAAATGTACACTCAAACCTGAGTAAGATCAGGTCTGTGTGATTAGTGCACCAAATATTTATTCCCCGATAGTGTTGTCTTTCTCTTTGTTATGATGTGGTGTCTTTAATGGAGCTTGATAGGGAATATCCTCCCCTTTCACAGTTCTCACCTCAGAATTCATAGAATCATAGAAAGTTTACTTTGGAAGGGACCTTAAAGATCATCCATTTCCAACCCTCCTGCCATGGGCAGGGACACCTCCCACTGGGTCAAGTTGCTCAAAGACTCATCCAGCCTTGTCTTGAACACCTTTAGCACAACTTCCACAACTTCAGCATGAAGAGGTTTAAAGAGACCACTTTTACAGGACCTCTTGTTAAAAACCCGCCTGTATCTCATATCGACTCAAGTTTAGACCTTCCTTTTCAGGATATGGGAGAAATTCAATTAATTTCTTGCACCAAGGAAGTTTTGGGTTACATTTCAGGGAAAAAAAATAGGTCCTGTTTGAAGCCATGGTTCCAAATCCTAGCATGGCACCTTGAAAACCATCCTTCCCGGTCTCATATGAAATAATGACTTTAGCTGGTTCCCATTGCTTGGAAGATGCCCATCTTCATGCCCATCTTCATGCCCAGCATTAACATATATAATCAGATCAGCGCATATGTTGGCATTCAGCCTGGAAATATCTATTGGTGGCCAAGAAACAAACATGGCAATTATTGTCTGTTGTGCAGAGGGAGAGCTGTCAGACCTAGCCTGACCCTATCCTCATCACCGCTTTGATGCTCTTCACCAGAAGAGCAAATCAATACAAATCAAGAATTTCTCTCTCTTTGCAGGTTCGAATCACCCATCCTTTTCCTCATCTGTGATACTGCCAGTGACAGGTATGCCATTTTCTTAATTGGACTCAGACTTCACCCCATCCCCTAGAGAAGTTACTTTCCCTTTCAATTTGCTCTTCTAGGAAGAGATCTGTCTCTGTTATAAGAGCTAATATATATACCGCAAGACACATCTATGCCCATGTATTGGGTGAGAAATCAGTAAAGAAAGTGTAAATAGATGCTATTTGAGCACTTAAGCTTTTTATAGAGAGATTTTCAAAGATTCATAAGAGATGTAAAAGATAAATGAAGCAATTTTCAGACCCTTTCTCTGAGACTTTCTGTGAATTCAGTGAATAACTTCAACTGGAAAAAAAAAGGAAAAATGTAAATATTTAAATGATGTGTTTCTTTCACATTTTCAAAGGAGTAAAAAAAAAAATGGGCAAAGACAATATTTTCTTACAGCTAAACTGATGCACTTAGGTCAGCCTGAAGAGATTTTCTTCTCCTCCTTCTCCATCTTCCATTCAACAACTAGCTGCTAAAATAGAAATTGTTTTTCGCTGTGCATATACTCAAGACTTTGTGCAAGGGCTCTTGATCCCAGCTGGAGTCTGCTGACAACTCTAGCAGAAATTATAATAAGGAGGAATGATGGAGTGAGATAAAGGAAGGGAAGGAGAAATATTCTAAACTATGCCAGAGATGGCAGTATCAGTAGAACCTGGTTATTTGGCCCTGGTTGCTTTCCAGTTGCTCAAGTTTCTTTGACCGGGTCGTGTTTGCCCGAGGGAGCAAAGGAATAGGACAATATGGAAAAACTATTGCCCCTGGTCACAGGGGCAAGATGAGCCCCTGTCCCAGGTCTTGCCTCTTCCTCTCAGTTGAAGTAATTTCAATACTCACTGATAAAATCAGATACTAATTGTCATCATTTTCTCTTTTAACAGCTATCTTTCTTGTTCTGGTTATCATTCCCTGTGTCTTTGTGTGAATCACCAAGCAGAGAATACAGTAAAAGTGGGAAGGAACTGGGAAAATGTGAAATCTAAAAAAAAAATGAAAGACCTATCAACTGGATCATCCATCTCACTATTGCACTGCTGAAATTTCTGAATACCTTCTTTGGTATTACATGAATGACCTCGGATTTTGGGCTGTCTTGTTCAGCTATCAAATACTGACACAAGAAAATGAAGAATCAGAGCTTTTGTAATCAAAAAGCATGCTTTGTCCCAGCCATTGTGGAGCTGAGAATGGCAGTTCAAATAATGGGTGGAAAATTAATCCCATGGGGAAATTAAGGTTAATTATGCAAATGTATTAGTTTCAGATAGATTACACAATCAGTCTTTTTCTCTCTGGGAAGTCTGGTGGAGCATCTGCCACCACAACCACGTAATTCTTCTTCCTTCATCCCCCTGATTTTTCAGTCGTGTCATGACAACTTTTTACTTCAGACTTATTTTAGTCTGGCCTCCTCGCTGTTTCTATTACTACACCAAGATGCACCAAGGCTGTTCCTTTTCATAGACTCCCCAGCCTAGTTAATCCAAGATATCCCTATTTGACACTTTGGAGTTCTCCTTTTCTCCTTTCTCTTTGCTAATCCTCATCTCCATTTCTCTTCACGTTCCTTCCTACTTAGTGATGGGCTCTGGTTCTCTTCTGAATGGGGATTTTTCTCAGAAAGGAGAAGGACCTTGTGTAACCACATCAACGGTGCTTTTTTTTGCCAGTTCATGGTAGGATAAAGCCATAGAAAGCATAGGCAACACTTTGAAACATGTTTTAGTGAAGATGGTCAACTGTGATGCAGATTGCCTGGGCCATTCTGGCATTTCTGAGAATATAATAGGCAAAAAGTTGTCAAGAATGATCTACATTTCACTGGCCCTGTGGTGGAACAAGTGGAGAAGGAGCCGATACCAGACGAAACAATAATGGAGAACCTAAATGGTGTCTTCTGCAGAAAGGACTGTGAGGTTTCTCATAGTAAATAAAGAACAAGCCATAGAAAACCTGCCTCTTCCCAGCTGTAGTAAAGACTTTTTCCTGCTGTGAAGGAGACATCTCAGGGAATTGCAATGTTAAGAGTCAAACTCAAGAAATCAGTGCCTTGCCACAAAAGAAACCAGATTGCACCAGAAACTCCAAGACCAGCAACAGTAAACAAAGAGGAAGCCTGGACACTCAAATACAACATGAGAAGGAGGCAGAAAATATTACAGTTTAATTCCTACAGGGTCAAAGTGGCTTTCAACCTACAGATTATGGATAGAGGGAGTGCACCCCATCACTGACAGATGGGGAAAGAGCTCTGCCTTAAACTGCTTCCCAGAAACACTTCTCCTCCTCCTCCTAAATAGCAGATGTATTATTGCTAATGTAACCGCAGCCTCTTCCAACCTACCAGGCGTATATATGGACCACTCACCCAAGCACATTAGATGATGGCACCATCTTTACAGCCCACACGCCACCTTCCTCACAAAGAGAGATGCTGCACATCTGATGTTGCACCATCTCTTCCCTACACAGACAGTTCAAATGCAGTCACACGTTTCTCCTTCTCACACTGCTTCTCTTGGAAAAGGAAATTAAACCCACTTATGCTCTGCACATAAACTGAAAAACTTACTAGACTCCCTCATAGTTCAGCATCCACATACATTTGTCATCACGCTGCTTTTCCCAATTATTTTGGACTAGCCCCCTCCACAACGATACTACTACAATATTTTTCCAGCTCAGGGAAGGATGCTGCAGGTTGTGGCAGCTGATTAATTTGACAGCTCCTTCCATAGCTGCAAAGCACCAAAGAACCTAGCACAAAGGCATTTGAGGACGAGCTCATGCGTACATGGTACTCGGTATATACTTACTTATATTATTGGAAATTTGTGAGGTTTGAGTAGTCTTCTGCCTCCTTTTAGCCACATTCAGCCTGGTGGGATGGAGTTATCTGACAAAATGCAAGCTTCTATGTTTGACAATGGGAAGGATCCTCTCAGAGGGCAGTTTATCTCACCCTTTTGCCTATGTATATATGGGTATATGTGCGTATTTATTTTTGCCACATATATAGATATATATACATATAGGCCAAATGACTTGTGGTATAAAGGCATCTGTTTTTCTGCATGAATTCTAAATGATGCTTGAATTGACCAGATTAGCTGTAAACGCTGACATGGTGTATTTCAAAAGCAAAATGGGATGAATCCCTTCCTTATTACTCAGGAAGCATGAGATCTTAGCATAGTTTTCTGTTTTCAAATAGAGTGTGTATGTCATTGATTTACTGGGTTTTATTCCCGTTGAGTTATTCTCACTCCATATCCTTGGTGTTGATATTTTCCATGGCTCTTCTATTCCTATTGGAATAGGACTTATTTGTACTATGTATTTTTATAAAGATGGATAAGTAATGGTCTATTTCATGCTCTTATTTTGTATGGTAACAAACAACAATTTGTATTTACACAATAGATTATAGGATTTCATACTAGTCAACTTCTCTGAAGGCTGCAAGCAGTGGTACTAAGCTTTTCTGCTTCATTTGGTCCATGCGCATTACTCATTGCTAACACATCTCTCTTAGGCACTGCAGTTAGGCTTGCACAGCTTGTCCTGCTCAGGGCATTTCCCTGGAGAAGGCTAATATTTCACCTGCTCCTAGAATGCACGTTTTTATGCAGATAACAAGAGCAGAGTCATATGTGTCCTACTGCTCCACTGTTTTTCCATCTTTTATCTAACCAGCTTGGCTTAGGGGCTCTCCCTCCACATTTTGGCTTTTGTTTTTTGAAATTAATAGAGACATATTGCTGGGAAGGGACCTGTAAGAAATAGTGGGTTACAGGCTGGATAACTATTATGGGATTTAATTTTCCTTGCTGTTACAGTTTACATAGAGTATCTGAACGCAGGTCACCTCTAGTACAAGAGCTGCGTATGTAGTTTATCATGAAACTATAACTCCACTTGAGCTGTACTTTACCTCGCAGTAGGGATTGTTGTTCCTCTGGGGAAGCGTTTGTATCTGAGCCTTTATCCTTCAATAGAACATGCAGAAAGCATGCAGAAACCAGGAGAACTCATCCTGGGAGTAAAACTTCGCCACTAGAAGAGGCTGTGGCCAAAGGGACGCTGTAACTGTTGCTCTTTCTCCATGGCCACTCTCACTTATTTTACATAACGTGTGGTGGTTGATGGTTTTATTTTGTAAACTTTTATTTTCTTGGCATGGAACAACTAATAACTATGAATAAAGTATAACAATAAATTGTTCTGGATGCTTGAAATACAGCTTGTCCTTCTTGATACTGATCTAAGCTTTGAAAAGGAAAACATTCACTTTCTGTTACCTTCTTGTTTTAATGAAAGATGTGACAAACTCAGCAATATCTCACAGGAAGGTGAAGCTACAATATAGAATCATAGGATAGTTTGTGTTGGAAGGGACCCTAAAGATCATCTAATTCCACCCACCATGCCATGGGCAGGGACATGGGACCTATGAAGATCCGTCCTCCTCTGCACTGATAGTTGGAAGCCAAGCAGCGTGATTGTGCCCAGCATGCAGAATTACCCCATGTGTTAATACCTACTACAAGATGTCGCAATAATTAAGCCAGATCCCAGCCCTAGAATTCAAGAAGACGTGCAGAATCTGGGGCCTTTTACAAGAAATGAAACCTCGTATTCGACTCTAACAACAGCCTCCACCTTCTCCCATCTTCCTAACACAGCCCCTTCAACAACCAGCTGCACGCACAGGCGAAGTGCTCGGACCTCGATGTGCAATGATGGAGAAGTCTGGCAGTGCTGAGGGCTCCCAGACCAACGTTGAGAGCCCGGTGATCCTCAAAGAGGCTCCTAGAGAGATGTCACTGCAGATCTCTCTAGAAAACCTCCCACCTCCTCAGGGAAGCTGGTGTCGTCGTCACTGCAAGCTGACACGAAAGCTGATTTCGCTCAGCATGTCTGAGGCAGGAGGCAGGTATCAGAAACACCCTGCCTCAGCGTTTCCAGACCAAAATTCTCAGAATTTCTATTTCAAGGGGAATTTGGAAATTCTTGGGGTTTTGTTCTGATTCAGACTGAAACCACATTTTGAAACGACAAAATTTCCTGTGCACAAGTAGCCCTGTTTTCCAGCTCACTTCGCTCAAAACCAAAGGTTTCTCTCTCCTCTCATTCTTAGGGTTTTCATGCTGCTCAAACTCACTCAGTCCTCAGTTATGTTTGATTTAGGGCAGAGTAAGAGGAAAATAATAAAACTGAAGGTTTTAATACTCTTCTTTTTAGCCTTAACTCACAGTGCACAGTAAAATGGAGATCTTCGTTCTATGGATTGTAAACTGCAGCACTGAGGTGACTTCATAAACGAGTCTCAGTCATGGTTCAGTGCTCTGGACATTCAGAGGAGGATCTCAAAGCCCCAATGGTAAATTACTATTTACGTTTATGCAAGTAGCAATTTGTTAAAACAAGTCTTCATTTACTGAACTAAGAAAATGTGAGCGGGTTACCCAGAAAGAGATTAGATTTAGGTAACAAAACTGGCAAAAGAGATGTGGTTGTGTAATTTGTCAGAAACAGTGCAAATTTACATTATAAGTACTTTACAGAAGCCAACAGGATACTTAGAAAGCAAACATTAGTTCGTAGCAGGAGACCTGGCATCTTGAATCTGAAAATATTGATCTCACTGATATCATTATGGCATGTGGAACAAAAAGCATTCCCAGTAAATGTTCCAGGAGTTATGTAAAGTGGTACAGCCACAGCATAATGCCCTTCAGTGTGCACTGTTAACTCAGCACATTTTTCTTCTTCCCTCTCTTCTCCAGTTTAAAATCTTATTAATGTCTCCACATCAGGTCTGAGATCTCCACTTTCCTTCCTGCTGAAGGTTTCCCCCAAGCGCAGTTTACAGCTGATCTGGCAGAAGTCTCTTTCTAGAAGTTGTTCTATTGAGTAAATATGTTCAATGACCCGGTTGCTTTGATGGTGACATTAGCCTTTCATAAGCTCTCCACAGACCCTTCTGCTCTCTCAAACCTTCAGTTCATTCCTAGAATCATATACATATCCAGGGGCCTCTTGTGTATCCCACACTGGGTTTTGGTCTAGCAGTTCCTGACCATAAATTTACCCTTTTGACTCCAGAAAGGGAACTAAAAATCAGACAGAAGATGTGGTAGAGATGCAAAGATCCATGATTTATTGTGCCTTCATTTAACTAGTCAACAATAATCACAGAATAATAGAATAATAGAATCATGGAATGGTTTGAGTTGGAAGGGACCCTAAAAAGCATCTAATTTCAATCCCCTGCCATGGGCAGGGATACCTCCCACTGGATCAGGCTGCCCAAGGCCCTGTACATCTGGCCCTGAACACTTCCAGGGATGGGGCAGCCACAACTGCCCTGGAGAGCCTCTTCCAGTGCTTCACCAACCTCATTGTGAAGAAATTCCTCCTTATGTCTAGCCTAAATCTGAACCTTTCCAATTTAAAGCCATTCCCCCTAGTCCTATCACTACATGCCTTTATAAAAAGTACCTCTCCAGCTTCCTTGTAGCACCGTTCAGGTACTGGAAGGTCCCTATAAGGTCTCCCTGGAGCCTTCTCTTCTCCAGGCTGAACAACCTCAACTGTCTCAGCCTGTCCTGATACAGAAGGTACTCCAGCCTTCTGATCATCCTTGTAGCCCTTCTCTGTACCCATTCCAATAGTTTCATTTTCTTCTTAATTTGAGGAATGCTTCATGTTAAGATGAAGAATCAAGAGGGAGAAATATTTTTCAAGTCTCCAGGCTTTCCAGGTTATTTGGTGACCTTGCAACAACAATGCATAATGTGAGAACAGAGATATTTGCTTTTAAATAAACCAAACTTTCCTCTCTTCTAATAGCTCCCAGCAAGAAAAAGCAGTTGGATTGGTGGAATGACATGTTCCTTTTTATAGATCCACATTTATCTGAAAACAGGAAAATCCCAGTGGGACCTCTTGTGAGACTCAGCAAACAACCTCTGTGGGGTTGAGCCTCATTTCCCAGGAAAAAGCCTGTTCCTGTAGAGTGAGATTAAGAGATGTGCACTCCCTCTGGACAACCAGCTAGGAGATCAGTTTGGTAGAACCATAAACACCATGTGTTTAAAGCAGAATCACACACAATACATTTGCTGCTTGCATGAAAGTGACAGGCAAATCCAATAGGTACAGTGTGTCTGACCCAGCAGATGGAGATGGCATCTCCTTTGGAGATGGCAAAGTCCCAGTAAGAGGCTCCCAGACTGCCTTCTCTGTGTAGCAGCCAGAGATGCTCGTGGAAAGCTCTACAAATAAGCATATTGTGTTTACTTTTGTGAAATGTTATAGCTGCTCAAGATCTGGATGCATCAAAGCAGTTTTGCCCAGCTGCTTTCTCAAGCAGAGGCCAGATGATGCTACTGTCTTGATTTTCCCAGTTCCTTCATTTTTTTTCGGGACTGAACATGACAACGCGTTGTTCAGTTCAAGGAGTCTAAACCATCGGTGCTTTTGGAAAAGGACTAAGCAAACTGCACGTGCAAACCACAGTGAAGGGAGCTCAGACAGCAGCGGGGCCCTCTGTAAGCTGCACGCCTGTTCAAACAACCCCAGTGGGTGATGCAATAAGTAAGAGGGCTAATGGGGTTTAGCTCCCAGCATCCCCTCACAGCTCCTGGGCAAAATCATTTTTCCTTTATGTCTAAAATCCCAGGGACCCACCAGTGTCCAGAGCTCTCCACAAAGACAGATGGACACAGCTCAAACCGCAAAATTACCTTCTCAGCTCAGCTGTATCTTCCCAGTGATCCAAGGAGTTTCCTATCCCATTGGGGGCATGCACACCATGCCTTGGCTGGCTATGGGCTCACCAAAGGGTTGCATCAACCTTGTTCATACCCAGCTGCAGCAGAAACCAGAATAAATCACATACGAAAGCTGCCTGGGAGGATCTCGTGGAGCTGGGGACCATGGGGCTGGGGCAACCCTCTGCTCAGCTCTAACCCAGGGTGCTGTGTGAATCACCTCAGACATCTGCTGGAAAGATGGGGTTTTTTTGCTTCCCGTGTATTCCACGTGCTTGCTGTGGAGGGGAGAGCATTTCTGGGTACTGCTAGGGGAAAAGGTCCTCAGAAAGCCCACGGAGGGTGATCGGGAAGCGGGGGATTCCAACAGAGCTAGAGAAGTGAAGACAGTGGGGCATTGCATAGGCAGTGGGGAGGATGAGTGTGGTTTCTAGTCCCAGAAGGCTCCTCTGTGAGGAGGTAGTTGTGTGAGTCAATTGAAGCCCCATGGGCAACCCTAGAGGTATCTGCAGAGGTCCCTCAGCCTGAAATAGTACTGATGGTTTCACCCCAGCAGTGGTCTGTGTCAGCATTTGAACTCGGAGCAAAAATCTGTCCAGGCTGGGGACCTCAGATTGCAGGGGTTTATCCAGCAAAGCTGGGTGTGAATGTTGTTCCTACCTTGTCCTCCTAAAAAGCAAAATATTCTCCTACCTTACTGAGCAACACAGCTGGCACCTGGAGGTAACATGGCAGCTGGAGGTAACAGGAGCAGAAGTCCATGATGCTGCCAGGCAATGCCTCTTTGGTCTGCAGGCTGCATGGCTCAGCTTCATAAATGGAGGCATCCTGGGCCACTTGAGATGCCCTGATGTATGCAAGACATCCAGTGGGGCTGGCAGGCAAGTTCATCTCGGACATCTCCAGTGGCTCTGGACACCTGAGTGCAGGCAACCAGGTCTCACTACTCTGCTGGCTGCAATCAGAGCTCAGACACTCAGCACATGTGGAGAAACCTGCATGTAGGTGTCTGGCTCTGCACCTGGACTCCACCCCAAGTTTCTTTGAAGCCTCTGAGGAGGTTTGGCCTGGGTGAACGATAAGACCCAGTTGGCTGATAAACAACTCCTGAGCTGAGTTTAGACTCAAGCTGCTATCTCTGTGAGAAGGTTTCTAGGAGATGTTTGCACCATAACCGCTTTGTTCATGTATATTGATACGTGCATTCATGCATACTTCTGTAGTTGTTATAGCTCCTTCAGATTGGATTTGGACAGTCCTCCTGCAAGGATGCTGTAGTAGTGGAAATTTCAGTGGAAAGCAAATTCCGATTTACATGTAAGGTGACCCCACAATCCAGCATTGGAACGAATAATTTATATTGTAAATTACTCAGAAACTAAATTATACAACGTACATCGATCTTTTACACTCATTGAATATATTTCACATAATCAGTTATACATAAATCTGCAGAAAAAGTTCAGAAGTAGAGCAAAGAATAGAATTATAGAACCACTGTATCACAGAAATTTATCTTCGACTGGTCAAAGACTGCTGTATATCTGATCCTGGTTGTCTGATACCTCAATTCCTGCTCTAAAGGTGCATGATCCAAAAGAAAGAGAACAACTCCTGCTAGTAAATTTACACAAGCGTGGTCTTCATGTAAGTTCAGGGAAAGGAAGCCTGGTGATTAATGTAGGTTATTTACTTTCTTCTCCTTTTTTATCTATTTACAGCCTTCAACAGAGCAAGAATTTTCCTCCTATGCTTAGTTGTCTTCCTCTTTCCACCTTCCTCTCTCATTTATGCTTTAATGCGGTCATTGGCTATGCTGGTCAGAAAGTATTTGTAGGATAACCCTTACAGTCTTTCAGCAAACCTCGGGGTCTTCACTTTCCTGGCCCCAGGATGAATCACAGAATCACTGAATTGATAAGACTGGGAGGGACCTGTTGAAGTCCTCTAGTCCAGACACTTGCTCAAGCAAGATCAGCTACAGTAAGTTGTCCAGGACTGTTTCCAGTTGGGTTTTGAGTATCTCCAGAGATGCAGACTTCACAACCTCTCTGGGTAACCTGAGCCACCTTAGACGCATACCTTCCTAAAGAGGGGAGGGACAAGTCATCAGCACGTAATCAGTGATATCTAATGGAGAAGAAGGAGCTATGATCTGTACACGGGCATGGAGAAAAAGGGGGAAAAAAGGCAAAGCCTCTCTAGTCTCAGTGACAAGCTTGGATTTCATTGCCCATGGGCTATTATCCAACCTGCCCCTCCAGAGCAGCTAGGGCAAGGACTCTTCCCTGAGAACTCCTTCCAAGGTTGGGCAGCAAAGCAAATCAGCTGGAGGCTCTGCTGACTTCTTTCTTCCTGTTATCAGAGGAGAAGATGCTCTGAGAGACAGAGCTAGAAAACTGCTGGAGAAGGAAGCAGGATAGATGCTGCACAGGACATGTGGCGATGCTGCTAGTAGAGAGGGCTCCTGAGTCTCTTACACCCAGGATGTGAAGTGGGGTTTATTCTCGGGGACAGTCCCTGTCAAACAGAGAAACCTGGTTCCTCCCATAGAGGCGAGTCAGTACATCCTCCAGTTCACCCAGTGTGAGGAGCTGGACTTCGTTCTTGTCGTTCTCAGCAATGACAGCCCAAGTCTTCCTGTGGTTGTTGTCCACCACGCAGCAGGCACTCGACCAGATGTGGCTGGGTTTATTAACCTTCCCTTTGGCAATATAGTTGTTCCCAGGCACAGCACCCACGACGACGTATGTAGTCTTACAGTCCTGGGTACTCCTGATCATTGTTTGCTGCTCATAGTTGTTCCAGGCACCGCCGTTGAGTTTCTCATTCTGGGGCACTATGTTGGTAAGAGTGAAGGTAGCCATCCTGCTGCTGGAGTCGGAGTGGTGACCACTGGGGTTCAAATGGCCACGGTTCAAACCTGTCAAGTTCTTGTAGTCTTGGAGGACAGCCTGGCTCTTGCTGAGTTTCTCTAAGCTGACATTGAAATTGTTTAAGAGTGTCCACTCTCTTTCCATAGTTTTAGGATAAGTTGGACCCATCAGCTTGACAGGTAAAGAAGAGGAAAAGGCGTTAGTATTAGGAGTGGGAGTAATGAAGTAGGTTTCCATGAGGCAGAAGTCTCTGAGTGCCAAGCATCCATTTTTTTTCTCATCTCAGTGTATGAAAATGCATGAATCAGAGAGAAACCATAAAGCTGCCCCTCCTGAATGAACACAACAGATTACAAAAAATAAAACACAGTATCTAACTGCTCTCAATTTGACTTGTGACCTTTGAAATCCAGCCTGCAGCCTATAGCGAGAGTGTGGGTGGACGCATGAGACAATGAGCATTTTCCACTCCCAGGTTTGAAAGGTGCCCAGTGAGACATCTCCCCTGCCGCATCTCATTCCCTTTCCTCCTGTCTCCACATCCTGCATCTGCCCAGGGCTCTCTCTAGTGCCTCCCACCCCCATTAATCACATCCAACCTTCATCACCTGCATCTAAACACTCTGTCATCAGCCCTGGCCTTTGCTCCATCCAGCCTTATTTCCACAAGACAGCTCTCGCTCTCTAGGAAAGGTTTTCATGCCTTTTTAAAACCCAGTCTGTCAACATCCTAGAGTTTTACAAGCTTAGGGAAAACAAGCACACAGATATCCTCTTTGAAGTTTGGGTGTCTGAGGGAGTCCTTGAAGATGGACAGGGTGGAAAGAGGATGAGCTGAAGAGCTACGGAGCCCACAGGACTACCAGAAGGAGGTAGAGAGGACTCAGACCTTTCTACTTTTCTCCTGTTTTTCTCCTCACTTGAGAAGAGGTATGTGTGATTGCTGCAGGTGTATCACAATCCTGAAGCAGTAGCGTTTGCCTCCTCTAACCCCATACACAGGGAGATGTGTTGGAAAACTGACCCTAGAGGTGACATTTCTCTGGGAGGGCTATAGTTCATTGCAAGGATGAAATTTTTGCTCGGTAAGCAAAAATACCTCAACACAAGAGGGATCTGCTACTGCAGTGCTAATAACATGTGTCAGAGCTGATCTGTGCCAAGGAGAATCATAGATTCATAGAATCACCAGGTTGGAAAAGACCTCTTGGATCACTGAGTCCAACCATTCCTATCTGCCACTAAACCATGTCCCTGAGCACCTTGTCTACCTGTCTTTTAAATACCTCCAGGTGTGTTCTTTCTGCAGCATCACTGAAAATAAATTAGAAATAATTAGTCTCTTAAAGTAGCTCATAATCATCAAAGAGACCTGGGGAATCTAAATAATGTAAAAAGACCTCTGAAGAAAGTCAGCAAAATCACAGATGGCCTGGATCCACGGAAAAGAGAAAAGTTTTTATCCCTCTTTAATACGTATTTTTTTAATATGTGGAAGCTGCAGGGGTGCAACACCATATCGGTTGCTTGAGTTCCTATAACAAGTGCAGGTGCTTTTTTTTTTTGTAACTATAACACCCTTCTTTTCATATTTAGGGAAACCTATTTAGCCTTCCTCTGGAACAGGGCATATGGCTTTCTTCTGTGGCTCATTTTCACCTAAATTCCCTACTGCTACTGTGTCTCTAGCAATGACCTGAATTTCCTCTTCTTTTGCTCCATAATTCGCTTGGCCTTTTTTACTGAAGGTCTGACATTTGTCAGAAAGACATTTGGGAGGCTGTAGTTTGCAGAGATCTGAACCAATCCTGAGGCAACAGTGGTGAGGGGCAACTGCGAGTGGATGGAGATCATGCACTTCTGACTTGACTGCCACTGAACCTACTCAGTTTTTGCTGCCTGAAGTATCACTCAATAAATTTGACATGTTAATCCAATCCTCTTGTGGCTGAGCACCTGTACCTGGACTGTTCCACTGTGTCATCTCACCTGGTTCTGAGTTTCTCTGCAGTTCTCTCATGCCATTTACGAAGCAAAATTAACTCTTAGCCAGGAGAAAATAAGCTACGTGAGGGATGCAAAAGAGCTCAAGGTGAGGTGGAGATCGGAACTCAGCCCAGCTGGTCCCTCAAAGTTAGCTGCTGCTAGATGTCTTTTCGCCATCATCTCATCCCCCATCTCAGCATGGGACAGGGCGGAGGGGAAGTCATTTGACTTTGTACTGTAATGTAATATAATGTAATGTAATGTAATCTGACTTAATGTTCCTATAAGGTCAATGTGGAAAAATGAGCACTTTTAGGGTATGACTCATCCTCCCGCTGATATCTCAGACACATCAAAGGAATTCTGTGGTGAAGGTGTTTGAAGTTAGATGAGACACACCCCAACCAGTGGGTCCATTTGCATGTGTGTGGGGTTGAGAGGAAAAATAAGTGTTTGGTTGGATGCTGCAGTTCACCTTTTAATGACTGGAGGACAACACATTGTAAGAGAGAACACTCACCTGGGGCTCAACCAGCCATGTTTTAGGTCTTGTGCCAGATCCAGGCTCGTAGAGGTAAGCAGAGTATACAGGAATATACCTTTTCCTATCGTATAGGGTTGCAAAGTAATACTGGTTCTTGTAACGCTGGCAGATCCAAGCTGGGCTCTCCGGCTCCAGGGCTTCATTTGGGGGGGTTCCCCGAAAGAAAAACTGAGGGCATGAACTTTCAAAGGACGTCACCACCTCACTGCGTCCCAGCCAGAGGCAGCTGGCTGAGATCTGCAGCAGCAGCAGCAGCAGCATTGCAGGGAGGATTTCAAGCGCTCACCTGGAGGGCAAATGCAAAGAGACATTCAGTTCAAAGAAAGGTCATCATGGCCTGGAGTAATTTTGTGCACGGCTGTCAGGAAAGGGGACTATGAGAGACCAAGAAGGGAACAACTTCTCTCTTCCTGCATGTGGAAAAATTAACAGTAACAAGGGCACAATCTAAGATAGGTTTTAGGTGCCTAGAGGAAACAGCAGTGGAAGAATTTTGCCTGTCTGAGGAGGGATCCAAGCCCGACCCATCTCTAACCAGCTCACACAGAAAAGTTGTCTTGGAACTGAGGCACGGTGTTGGGACAAGGCCACCTTTTCCAGCCTACCTGCATTCACCAAAAGGTCAGCATTTGCATTGGTACTGGAGAAAAAAGCCTGAAGCAACTCCAGGGCTGGGAGCCCTTGTGTGAAAATACCACCTTGCTCCCTTCTGCAATGAGGACCTTTCCACAGCAGAGGACCTGCAGCCCGGAACATACTCTGCCCAGCCACCTGCAAGGCTGAGCTGGGCTTTAGTCTCGCAGGAGATTCGGAAGAGAAATAACAGTGATTCTGTGCCTCCTACATGTCTCTGGCCCTGTCCCAGTTCACACAGGCATGCAGCTCCTCTATAACTCCTCTGTGCTTGCAGCAGGATTAATCGCCCCTAAAGTTAGGTCAGATGTTTTACTCAGGTGGTCCAGCTTGAGGTCCTGGCTCTTGGACAGCTGACATTAGGAAATGTGTGTCTTGCTGCTCGGCTTGCATTTTCAGGTTGTCCAAACCCAGACGATGAACTTCCAGATGGAGAAAGGGACAAGCAGATGGTAGCACCAAGCATGAGGGATAACGACTTTATCTCATCAGCATCCTGGCTGCTGCTGTAGCAATGCAGATATTGAGGGGCAGATCAGGATTCCCGCTGATCCACATCTTTAGCTTTGCTTATTGTTTTGCCTGTGCACTAAAATATACTGGTGCAGGAATTACTATTTCTTGAACAGAAACAGGTCCTATTTTGTCTTTCTCATGTGTTGACATGATTTTCAGCAGTCGTCAAGATGTTTCTCTTTGGAAGGAACTGCTGTTCCCCGTGATGCTGGCAGTGATGCAGGGCGCTCTATCTTCTTTCAGATGCACTACAGGCTTTGAGATAGCAGCAATATTTCCAGTTTCATTGCTAGACTTTTGACAGATTTGTTTTAAAATAATTAGTGTTCTAAATAAGGCAGACGGGAGAAGCAGCTAAAATGGGAGAGAAAGCTGCCATGGCCTCTAAACCACAAAACCCACCTTTGCCTGGGGAACTCTCTGAGCTGAGAACTACTGAAGGCTTGAAATGTCACCTTGCATATTTGCTCTTTTCATATTCTTTTCCCTGTCCCTCATCAATTAATTTCCACTGGATCCAGGATTTTTGAGCTGGATATACCCTTGCTCTGACTCAAGATATTTGTTCCTTTATCTCTTTACTAGCACTGGATGAGGAAGTGGTGACCAGTAAGTTGAAAACTGAGAAAAGTGAACCACAAGAAGTGACTTAATACCATACCCTCCAGAGCGTGACCTTGTCTGCACCAGCTCGGGCAGAAAAGTTACTGAAAAGTCCTTCTTCTGCACCACCCCCTCCACAAGCTTAAAATATATCTAACTTAATATCAAATAAATAGAAACCAACCTACCGTGTGAAAGAGCGGCACATAAATATTTTTATTCACAAGGCTCAGCTTGCAGCCCCACAGTGGCAGAGGACTCTCAAATGCCTCTCCTACAGTCTGAAACTGGCTGTGACCTTAGGTCGGTTTATATATGATCTCCAGGAAGGCAGAGTTGTTAGGTTTCTCAAATGGGGTTTAAAGTGTTTGTCCAGGGGTGGAGCCAGGACCTGTGTTTTTCCAGAGATCTTTTGCAAGGTCGTGGATAGAGTTATGGTACTCAATAAACTCCCTCTCCCCTATTTTTCAACAGTTTGGTGTGAATTTTCCAGGTGGCTTGGCAATAGAAACTTAATTAAACAAGGTGGTTTATGGCATTTCTGATAACCTTGAATCAAGTCTTCTCTACAGCTGTGAGCCAAACTCTGCCAATGGGCCAAAATTAGACCTTGGATCTACCCTTTCCCAATGTTGTGCATGAAAGAGGGTATAACCCAACTCGAGTTTGCTTGTGCGCAGTGTAATCAACAGGCAGTAATTCATAATATAAGTGATGTTGCCAGATCTGGTGTAACGGAGTGCCTGGCTGCATTCACCACCCTCAGATCAGGAGGGGGCTCTGAGCCCAGCATCTTCAGCGTCTCTTGTACCACCCTTTTCAGATTCCTGTGCAGCAGGCAGGGGCATTCAGGCACAACCCAGTGCCTGGTGTTCACTCTTATCTAACCAAGACCTTACTGGAGCCTAGGCAATAACTCATCCTTAAAGAGATGTTCAAGACAGGCACAAGAAATTGCAAAAATCAACATAAATAATGAAAAAAAACCCAAGATAGTATCTCTTTTTCTACAATTACACATCTCACTCCACCATCAGACATCTTCTTGTGCATCTGTTCCCATGGTTTCCCATGCTGATCACTTCCTCGAAGCATCCCTGGCCAGGTTCAACATTTGGCTGGGGCAGCAGGTGAGCAGCAGAAATACTTTCACCACTTCAGTGTCCCACCAGGTTTCTGTGGCTTTTCCAGATGGGTGACACATTGCCAGAGCTGCTGAGGTCTTCAGATCTAATTGGATCTGGGAGATCAGCTTCTGGGAATGCCAGTTCATAGTGGGGTAGTTTGTTCCCTTTGGGAAGAGCATTCCTTCTTTGAGGTTTTGATCCAAGCATCACCGAAAGTATTTTTTTTTCCATCTGATTTTCTTATTTTTTCAAAAACCAAAGATTAGCTCATGTAGTGACAATTTCCATGATTCATCCAGCCTCTTCTGCCTCTGTCTCCTTTACATTCTTCAGATCTTTACTTTTCTATGCATGAGTTTCTTTTCCATGTCATTCCTTCTATCCTTGCCCTCCTTAACATAAAATGTTAAAGCGCTGCAGAATACGGTGCATGCGTAAACTCTCATCTTCTCCTTGGAGGGGGGATGTTAGAAGTCAGCAACTGCAGCCCACCCTTTGTCTGACAGATTTAGTCTAAAGCCAAGTAATCACTTTAAATATTGGAGTCAATGGTGAGAAATGAGCAAGAACTTACCTTGAAGCAGCGTCTCAGAACAAGCAGCTGGACTGTTGCTTGTTCTCCCTGGACAAATGGTTGTCTGATCCCTCAAGAGCCCCACTGCAATTTATAGTGTCATAAATATGTCCTTTTTCAAAAAAAAGAGAAACTCACAGGAAAGAGGAGACTTATATTGTTACTCAGGGGAGATTTGTTCAAGCCTGCCCAGGAATGGGGTGACAACTGCTATTTGCTGTTTCCTCAGAATTTCTCCCAAGTTTGTTGACTTGCAGCATCACATGCCAGAAGGAGATAACCGTGTCTGGTGATTTCTCTTTTCATTTCCTCATTCCCCATGCTGGTGCCACAGTACCCGCTGTGTTTCTGTTTCTCGTTGACAGTCTCTGGTGACATTAGGTCAACCAGCTTGCATCTGAATACACACACACGTTCATGGTCTGCTCCTCTACAGCCTCTCAGAATTCAATAATACAGGCAAGCTACGTATTTTACCTTGCCTGACTGCAAAGGCTTTATAACAGCACCTATTAATGCCATCCTACAGATCATGGGGGCACATCTTGGTCTCTGTTTACTGCTGTACAGCTTCTGCTGAGCCTGTGTTCAAACAGGATCCCAATCCGCCCAGAAGGGAGGTTTGGTGGAGTAAATTTACTCCCCTTAGGAGAGGATGAAAAGGATTTGAGAGGATGGATACAGACAATAAGGTTTCATAGGCTCTTGACCCCAAAGGGCAGAAGAAACGAGAAGGGTTAGAATCATAGAAAGAGAGAATCACTTGGTTGGGAAAGACTTTTGAGATCATTAAGCCCAACCGTACCTGTCCACTACTAAACCATATCCCTAAGCACTACATCCACCTGCCTTTTAAATACCTGCAGGGATGGTAACTCAACCACTGCCCTGGGCAGCCTCTGCCAATGCCCAATAACCTTTTTGGTGAAGAAATTTTTCCTAATGTCCAATCTGAACCTCCTCTGGCACTACTTGAGGCCATTCCCCCTCATCTTACCACCTATCACTTGGGAGAGACCAACACCCACCTCACTACATCTGCCTTTCAGATAGTTGTAGACAGTGATGAGGTCCTATGGTCTCTCTAAGGGCAGCTGGAGTAAAGATGCTAGTTTCCTACGTTATTTGTGGGGTGGAAATGAGATTGTTAATGATTCTGACAAAGAACCATCAGAAATGCATAGGACAAAAGTCAGGGATCCGGCAATATTTTGAACAAATATTGATTAAGAGCTGCAGGGAACATTATTTTATCTTGAATTTTTTATTTCTATACAGACTCCTCATCCCCAGGCCACAGGTTTCTTGTCTTACCCTACATTTCTTGAATCCCTAGGTTCCAGTGTCTCTGATCCAGCAAATGTTTCCTCCGGTAGCACAATAAAAGCATCAATCAATGGGAAGCAGTTTCTTACACTGGTTTTCACTCCCTGAGCTCTGCCTTTGCCTTCTGGGTCTGATCCTGCTACGTTTTGTCAGTGCTGGAGCTTGGTCATTGAAAGCATGTCATGAAGTAGTAAAGCAAAGGGATTCTGCAGCTCTAGTTCAAAACATCGTTTGATGGACATTTCTGAAGAGGAATAGCATGTGCTGAGCTTGATGTCCAAGCAATTCTTGTTGATCCTCTCCTTTAACACAATAAAGCATCAGGCCATGGACTTAAAATATCCACAATGAAACAATAAGCAGCCAAATCAGATGTCAGCTTACGATCAATACCCAGTCGGTGATATCTAAACCACAATGGAAACATAGCTCAAGATTTCAAAAGGCCTGATGGTGAAATCCCATGCAGAGCAATTTGCAGCAAGTCAACCTTGGATGGCAAAAGGTTTTTCCATGTAACTGGTATCAACAAAAGCTGACCTGGGTTGACTCTCACATTGGACCTGTGAAACTATTTAAAATCCTCGTGTAAGCTCTCTTCTTTTGTAAATGGAAGAAAATGAGTCCAGGTTAGCTGTGAATAAACGAGCAGTGGAATGAAACCAAATTCTTTCACTTACTGACAGTTTTAAATTTTCTTGAGGGTATCCAAAAACTATACTGTGACTAAAATACAGATAACAGTCCAGGAATACTGTAACAGCTGGTTGTCATATCCAGAAAGAAGCAGAAGAAGTCATGAACCTCCCATCCTTCTCCTGAGGTCTACGGGTCATGCTTTTGCATTCCATTGATTTTGCAAATATTGTGCTAAAAGTTGTGCTAAAAATAGCTAAAAGTGCCAAATAACTGGCACTATTTTGCCTTTCATATCAGTGCAGGCAGTGCCTACGTGTTGTCCAGAGCCGTGCACTTTCTAGATGGAGAGGTTATGTGAGTGATATTGACTGAGCTCTCCTGCAGGCCAGCTTCCATGTGGTCTGCCCTGTAAAAGCAACCTCCATCTCTTCAGCTTGTAAAGGTCAGAGGTGGAAAAATCCTGTTGAATCCTCCAGTCTTCTCCCAGCCATGTGGGATATTTCCCTGGAAACCCAGAGATTCATAGATTAAATAGTTCCAATATTTTTTCCATCTCAGGGTTGAAAAGAAACAAGATTTGCATCACTTTTCATAGAATCACAGAATGGTTTGTGTCAGAAGGGACCTTAAAGCCCATCCAGTTCCAACCCCCTGCCATAGGCATGGACACCTCCCACCAGTCCAGGCTGCTCAAAGTCCCATCCAACCTCATCTCCTCCAGGGCTGGTCCATCCATGACTTCTCTGGATGACCTAAGGCAGTGCCTCACCACCCTCACAGTAAAGAATTTCTTCCTAATAACTAATATAGATCTCTGCTTTTTCACCTTAAAACCATTACCTCACATCCTATCCCTGCACTCCCTGATAAAGAGCCCCTTCCTAGCTTTTCTGTAGGTGGGAAAGTGTACAGAAGTCCAGACCTGGCTTCTCCACACGGATGTTCTCCTGGTATCTACCCGAGTTTTCTTTCAATCAGATGCTAATGCAGTCCAGCTTCCTGCTCAAAACAGGGCAAGCCATGAAGCAGCCATCCAAATGCAGGGAAATGCAAACACCTCTTGTGACTACAGACTGGGGGAAGAATGGCTGGAGAGCTGCACGGAAGAGAAGGACCTGGGGGTGCTGGTTGACAGCCGACTGAACATGAGCCAGCAGTGTGCCCAGGTGGCCAAGAAGGCCAATGGCATCGTGGCTTGTATCAGAAATGGGGTCACCAGCAGGTCCAGGGAGGTTATTCTCCCTCTGTACTCAGCACTGGTGAGACCGCACCTTGAATACTGTGTTCAGTTCTGGACCCCTCACCACAAGAAGGATGTTGAGGCTCTGGAGCGTGTCCAGAGAAGAGCAACAAAGCTGGTGAGGGGGCTGCAGAACAAGTCTTATGAGGAGCGGCTGAGAGAGCTGGGGTTGTTTAGCCTGGAGAAGAGGAGGCTGAGGGGAGACCTTATTACTCTCTACAACTACCTGAAAGGAGGTTGTGGAGAGGAGGGAGCTGGTCTCTTCTGCTAAGTGACAGGGGACAGGACAAGAGGGAATGGCCTGAAGCTCCGTCAGGGGAGGTTCAGGTTGGATATCAGAAAAAAATTCTTCACAGTAAGAGTCATTGGGTACTGGGACAGGCTGCCCAGGGAGGTGGTCGAGTTGCCTTCCCTGGAGGTGTTTAAGGAACGGGTGGATGAAGTACTTAGGGACATGGTTTAGGGAGTGTTAGGAATGGTTGGACTCGATGATCCAATGGGTCCTTTCCAACCTTGTGATTCTGTGATTCTGTGATTCTGTGATTCTGTGACTGTAGTGCAGGAAAAAGAGGACTGTGAACCAGCAGTGTCAGGGGAAGGCATTATTTCAACTGCAGAAAAAGAGGTGCCACCAAAGCCTTCTTTTGAGTCTATGTTCCCCCATGAAAGAAGCAAATGAATAGCTAAAGAGACACCATGTAGACTGGGCAGTGCGAGCCTTCTGGAAGGAGTAAATTACAGCAACAGGAGCCAAATGCACATGAGAAAACAAAATGCAAGGAAGAGAAATATTGCTTGGACATGTGAATTGAGGAGATGTGTGCTGTTCTGGACTATTTTCCTTAGAGGGCAGCAAAGATCCTGGTATCCCATGGCCACCAGGAGGATATGAAAATGTCTGGACACTGGACACGCCACCCTCATTGACCTGTGTGTCACCGCTGGTTTTGGGAGGTTCTCTGCTGATGTAAGTGAGGGCAGAGCAGGAGTGCAGACACCTCAAGGGTAGCACATTCCTTTGCAACAACCAGGATGCTGAGACACGCCTGTTTCACCCCACTGCTATGCCAAGTATGTTCATCCTTGCCAGCTGTCTGAATGAGCATGAGCTTTGAGTGAGGGTTAAAAACTGACCGAGACCAAAGTTTTGAGGTGCTGAAGGTGTTTCTCCTGTCCCTCCCCAATGTCAGAGGGGTGGTCTTAAAGCAGCTCTGCATTGCGGCAGAGGAACCTGGCCCAACCCCCATACAAACAACACAACCCTTGTTCAGCCATGTAGAATTACAACATTTACGGAGAACAGTCAGGAAAAGTCAAGGATATAAAAATTTTACTAGGCTGCATAATCCCTCCAAGGAGAATGAGTGTATATTATTAGTTTTAAAAAATTTGCCTTGAGCTACTCTTTTACACAATATGTTAAAAATGCTCATTTACAGGTTCACGGAATGCTTTGGGTTGGAAGGAACCTTTACAGGACACCTAGTTCAAACCCCCTGCAGAAGCAGGGACATTTTTAACTCGATCAGGCTGCTTAGAGCCTTGTCCAACCTGACCTCCAGTGTTTCCAGGGATGGGGCCTCCACTACCTCCCTGGGCAACCTGTGCCAGTGTTTCACCACCCTCACTGTAAAAAATGCCTTCCTTATATCCAGTCTGAATCTACCCTCTCTTAGTTTAAAACTATTACTCCTTGTCCTGTCACAGCAGACCTTGCTGAAAAGTCTGTCACCATCCTTCCTATGGGTCCTCTTTAAGTACTGGAAGGCTGCTATAAGGTCTCCCCAGAGCCTTCTCTTCTCCAAATTGAACAACCCCAACTCTCTCAGCCTGTCCTTGAATGGGAGGTGCTCCAGTTCTTGGATCATCTTCGTGGCCTCCTCTGGACTTGCTCCAACTGCTACATGTCCTTCTTGTGCTGAGGGCTCCAGAGCTGCACACAGGACTCCAGGTGAGGTCTTGTAAGGTCAGAGTAGTGGCAGAATCACCTTCCTCGACCTGCTGGCCATGCTTCTTTTGATGCACCCCAGGATACAGTTGGCCTTCTGGGCTGTGAGTGTACATTTTTGACTCATGTCCTGCTTTTTGTCCATCAGTACCCTCAACTCCTTCTCCTCAGAGAAGGTAGTTCTTGCATTGTGGAGACAAATGAGTTCAATCCATCCTTTCCCCGTAAGGATCAAGCAGTGGTTTTGATATATTATGGTTCAGCTGGAAAAGCAGGCACATGATTTGGGTGACTTTAATTACATTAGCTCTACCAGACTGAGTGCCACGATCCCTTTGCTTGCAGAGCAACTAACAGTTAGGTGGCAGTGGGGTCTCCTCCTTCTCACCAACAAAGCATCACCCTGCTACAAGTACTCACCAGCTGAGATCTGTCGGATTGCTTGTGGTTACTTTCACTCTTTCAGTTTCATACAGCTTTGGAGTCCAAAAATCAGCCTGTTATTTTCACTTTCTGATACTCATGCAGCAGCACATGGTCCACTGGAAGGGTTAGACAGTAACTGAAACCTCTTGTCATAGACGTATACCAATACTTCTGTGGGTTAGGTGTTGATGGATGAAGAGATGATAGCAAGGAAAAAGCAGGATATTTGCCTGGGAGCAGAGGTAAAATGCAGACAGTAAAACCAGTGATCTGCTTATCTTATAACACATGGAAATCTTAAGAGAACCTTACACAAAAATCCTACAAAGGAAGAAACAATAAGAGATACCCATCACCCAGATTTCTATATATGGGCTTCATTCATCCTAACTCAGGCATTTGAAAGTCGATTTCCAAACCTGTCCTTTACAGTCAATGGAGTGCCTCCAGAGACGAGTTCATGTTAGCCCAACTTAATCAAATGTAAAATGTGAAACTATAAAATAGTTCAAATTAAAGTGATTGGTTTTTTTGTTGAGTATAAAGGCAGTCAAAGCCAGTAGCATGGTCACAGATATCTGAGTTTTAGATACTTAAAAGGCTTGCCCAATAAATTCACCTCTTCCCTTGGTGACTCTGATTTTGCGGTATATCTGGATAAACATTTTAGGCCAAATCACACCATTACTGGACTCACATTTCAAAGCAGCTCTTTCTCACATACTCAGGAAGAAGCTCGGTTCTTGCACTGTGGTATGAAAATCAGCAGAAAACATCTTAGCATCTTTTGTGGACTAGAAGTTGTTGCACATGCAGTCTAGGTTATGTCAGATGGGTTTCCGAAAAAAAATAGTTTGCCTGAAGTTGAAACCCAACCCATGAGTCAGGGTGGGGAGGGCTGGCTTCTTGTTGATTTTATGGTGCTGCCCTAAAAAATGTTGAATTGATGGGGATATCCTAACAGTGAGTGGAACAGGAGGGATCATGTGCATTTGGATCAGTAAGCACTGATCACTCCTGACTAGGTTTTCCGAGCAATGCCTGTTTGCATGGCTTGGGTCATGAAAGATTGGCACTGAAGGGAAGGTCTAGACAGATTGGGGATCTGTCCTTTCACATTTTCTGGGGTTTGTGAGACCCCTTTCTTCCATCCTCCGGTTTGCTTCTCCCTCAAAGGGCTCTCTTGTTCAACTTAGCAGCATGGTGTCTTTGCTGCTATACCTGAAAAAGTCAATCCCAGCCTTCAGCACAGCATGTCAAGGCAATTTGGTGAGCAAACGCACTTTTCCTGCAAAGCGAGCACAACCCGCTATCCCAGCTCCAGGATTTGCTTACCTTTATGGGCAGCAGGTCACTTCCCTCCAGCAAGGTGCAAACTCTATCCAGAGAAAAGCAACAACACCAAGCCAATGCGCTGCTCTGGTTGACTGCTAGTCTTGATGACAGCAAGGGAAATTGAAGGGTCCTTGGGTAGTAAGTGGAACTGCAAAGTATCTCACACCTTGAAGTTGTTCCTCAGGTAAAATGCGAGTCCCAAGACATTAAAGCAACTCTGGAGTCTGAATCTGAGGGATTTTCTGCTTTCCACCACGCAGTGATAAAGGCACACTTCTTCATAAGCCATAGCAAGACACAACTGTGCTTTGATTTTATGAGCAGATCGGTCTTTGTGGAATCTAATACATGCTGTGGTCTCCTACAGATCTGTTTTTCAGAGGATGAATTATCTTTACTTATTAATACGACCCGTTTATTAAGTCTTCTCTGATTTCTCTTCCTGGAAGCCATTTGTATATTAAGGCCAGGATTCCACCACGTAAGTGGACTCCCAAACCCTGTTGATACTTGACTATTTTGAGCTGCTCTTAGATATGCTACCAAGGTGGTCAAAGGCATAGGGCACATGACTTGGGAAAATAGGTTGAGGGGCTCAGGCTTCTTGAGCCTGGCAAAGGAGAGGCTGAAGGTTAACCCAAAGGCTGCCTACAGCTGCTTGGAAGGGCAAAGATAACAAAGTCAAGCTCTTTGTGGTAGAGTCAGACACTATAACAAAGGGCAGAAGCCACAGACTGTGGCTTGGGACATGCAAGTTGGACAGCAGGACAAAAGATGTCTCTAGGCAGGTAGTACAGTGCTGTGACAAGTTGGGGAATGACAAATGATGAATTGTGGAGGTGACTCAAGGCTTAGATGGATGAAACCACGGCTGAGCCAGTCCAGAGCTGACAGTGCTTCCACTTCAAGCACAAGGCTGAATTAGGCCTCAGGCTGATGTTTCCAACTAACCTTTCTATGACCTTATGGTGGATGCATCTCCCATCTTTCCTCTCTGCCTCCCCCTTGGGGACACACTTAGATATAGTCTGGAAAATTAAAACAAGGCAGTAGATGGCCAAATTCCCTGAGCCTGAGAGTTGTATATTGAATTCTTTTACAGCCCAAAGCCACAAAACCCACATCACATACCTCAGAGAGCCAAGAGGAGGGCATGTTTCCAGATTCCTTGTTCAGACTCCTCTAGGGGATAGCCATCAACCAGATGAGACCCCATCAGCTCATCTCCCCCCGCAAGGAGAGACTGATGATATCCAGCAGTCTCTGCACCAGCCCAGTTCCTCTGCTAGCCACACAAAAACAACCCACTGAGAGAACTGAGCTTCAGCTGCTCGGGAGCCTCAGGTTGGCCCCCTCTGCAATAAACACAGGCTGTGTTACTGCACATTAATTATGCTGAGGGTAATTAGCAGTTACGTCAACATGAAGATTTCCAGTTAAGCTGCTGGCTCACTCTATATGGAAATTAGGTTGTTGATTTTGTGTGGAAATATGTCAGACTAAACTCCAGAGTCTCGTCGCTAATTAGGAAGAGCAGCCCCTTTGCTCTGGGGTTGTGCCTTGGGATACAATCTCTGCTGGGCTTGGCATTCTCTTGAAGCTCATGGATGTGGCACGGCAGGGAGGGCCAGCTGTCCACGGCAGGCAACCCTGACCGTCACTTCACCTCTGAAGATGTCAATTCTAGTCGTTCAGTGCTCGCTGCCTCTAGCCAGAATGGATGTGATAATGTCACATTGTAGGAGGGTGGCAGATCCTGCTGAAATACAGGAATCATTTTGTCTCAAGACCCAGAAGCTGTGATTTAAGAGAAAGCCCTGAGAAATGCTGAAGCTGCCAACAGACACCCCATTCCTGTTCAGTATAATCTTAACTATGCGTTTCATCATTTTATCTATTTGTGACTTTTTTGCCATAACTGAAAAATCCAGACTTTGAAGTAAAAATCTAAGTAAAGTAAAGTCTATGTCTAAGTAAACAGATCATTCGTTCATAAATCTTGCTCAGCCCTCGCATCCATTCATACCCGAACGTATTTGTGATAAAAGGATTCAGACATAACACAGCTTTTGGGAAGGCGATAAAACCACTGAGTATTAAGTGCTAAAATGCCACTTTGGTTGATCTTAGGAGATTCAACAGATACGCTAAGTTTAACTTAGGACCTGCGTTTAAGAGATCAAGAGCAAACAGCCTGCTCTTCCCAACTGCAGGGTGATGTTTTTTCTTACGGTGGTCAAGGAGCAGGAGCTTACCACTTCAGTGCACGTGATGGGAGGTCAGCATGAAACCTTCAGCATTTTGAGTGCCTGAAATATAAGACATTAATGTTTTCCAAATGTGTTCCAAGGATGTATGTTAAATACTGTGACTAAATCTAAAATCAACAAAATCTGCTCTCTATTACTTGCTACTTCAAATTTGCATCTGGAATATAAGCTAAGGGCCAGTGGGAATAGAGAGGCAGTGCTCAGGCACAGAGGCCTGCTGCTGCATCACGATGCGTGGGCGAAGAAAGCAGCCAGGAAAATCAAATCAAACCCTGGCCAGGAACATTTCCCAATTAAGCTGTATTCACAAGAAACTGGCCCTTGAAGCCAGACTAACACAGAAAAACAATTGCAACAATCCTATCGTCGTATCTTACCCCATCAAAATGATTCAGACTCCTTTATCTGTTTCTGGAGCTCTGTTGATGGGTACGCAGGATTGACCCTGTTGGAGATCTCGTTCTCAGCTCTCCCTTTAGAGTCGATAAAAGGTGAATACACGTTTCCAGGACACAGTTCACAGCAGGCAGATGATATGAATTATACTATAAATGTGCTTATTTCTCTCTGATGACCATAAGAGATCCGAGGGTGACAAGCTCTGATTTACACCTCTAATTACATGAGATGAGTCCCACTTTTTTAATCCAGATATATAATCTTAGAATAGTTTGGGTTGGAAGGGACCTTAAAAATCATCTAGTTCCAGACCCCTGTGGTGGGCAGGGACGTCCCACTAGATCAGGCTGCCCCAGGCCCCATCCAACCTGCCCTTGAACATCTCCAGGGATGGGGCATCCACAACTTTCCTGGGTAACTTGTTCCATATACATGATGTCTATTTAATATTACTTACTTAGCCAAAGCATAAAATAAAAATACAAAAGCTACCCTTTTCCAAAGCCCCTTTCTTAGAGACAGATCTCTGATGCAAACAGTCTCTCCTCATCCACTCTAGTGGCCTTGGCATGTCAATGCAGCAGGACTTTCAGGGGAGTTTCGCAACCTTGTAACAGCACCTTTCCTGTGTGGTGAGATGCTTTCCTCAGAGTACAACAGAAAAATAATTAGTGTAGCAAGGAATAGAAGAGAAGGACGCACTTCATGCAATTCAGTGTTATTGTTCTTAGATCTAGTCGTTTGATGTGGTTGAAGAAGCCAACAGAGAGTAAGGACCAGAGATATATTTTTCTTACTTCTGGGCAGGGTTGGCTGGGTTTGGAGTAGAGCTCTGCATGTTACTCAAGCCCAAAATAGCTGTTAGCACCAGAAAATCACCTAGTGTGAAGATAAGCTCATGCTAAACTAGCTGTGGGCTAGATGCAAAGTTGAGGGGCTTGAGAAGTGAAGCCAAAAGCTGTCTGTGCAGGTGACTCGCTCTGAGTCAGACCTCCTGCTAGACCAAGAGGATGCAATGAAGCAAGTCAAAAGTCAGTTTATCCCTGCTCTAGGCTGAATCTTCCCCTTGTGGCATGGCACATGTGGCATGTTATCCTATAACACTCCCCTTTCAGTCCAAATAGATGATCTCAGAGGGCTGGGCACAACCCAAGAGGACCAGTGATGCATTCTTTGTGGAGCGGTTTTCTGCTGGAGACGCACTATGTGGAACATGGCCACTGCCAATAGGACATGTGAGTATATCCTGAGTTTCGATGCTATGGATGCTGAATTCAGCACTTGTTTTCACTATCAGCATGTGGAGAACAAGTTTACTATAAAAAGTATACCTGTGTCCGTAATAAGCAAGTGGGGAAATTTGAGAAGGGTATTTCCAGGAGTATGTCAACAAGATACGGTGACTCACGAACTGTGGTAAGCTAGACTCAGCATTTCCTTTGTTTTGTGGCTTTCTGCATTAACATGGTTTTGAAAGTGTGGTATACGAGCAGCACTCATCTTTCCAAGTAGGAGAGAGAGGAATGGGACCATGGAGGGCTGACAGATCTGCAGGTCTAACTCAAGCAGGGTGAGAAAATGAGCTGTAAGGATGGACAAATTCTTCAGTGATGAACAAAGATTTTCCTTAACCAGAAGCAGACAGGAACCCAGCAGGGAAATGCAGAAACCTCCACGCAGCCAGCTCAAATCTCACCTTCGCTCGTTCTTTGATGCATTTCCTAAGATGAAGGTGTTTCCCTAGAAGACAAAATTCACAGCAAGGACAGACTGCCGTCTCTCAGCGGGGGATGTTTGCTGGGGCAGAGAAGGTAGCTGATGTGGTTAGAGAAGCATTGGGTGGCAGCTGCCTTTTTTTCTAGGCAAGCTGCAAGAGCAATTGGCCTGCAGTCCATCGTATGAGTCTAACCACAGACTGCTTTGCTCTTGAAAAGCAAAAGCAGAAGCCTCTGCTGACATCAGTGAGGCAATTAGCTCAGGAAAACTGTTTTATAGGAGATGCATCTGAAACCCAGACTGGCTGGTAAGAGGCAGATCTCATTAATAATAACTCTTCGAAGTTTTTTTAGGTGTTTCTGCATGTTTATTCTTTGGTGTTGGACCACACCTTGTTGCCCTCACTGGATTTCTAGGTTGCCTTGGTGGAAAAAGGCAGATTCACCAGTTCTGTTACATCTGGGCAAAGCCAGAGCAAATGCCATCAGCAACATTTGGGACTGGAGAACCCTAAACCAGAAGCACATCAACCTCGTGACTGAGGTACTGGATGTAAAGTGTGGTGGACTTGCTCAAACTGTCTAATGTCCACACTTGGAGACACAATAAAACTTGGGTTGGAGTCAACTGTGATCAACCTGACCTAACATTGATGTTGGATCTGGCGCAAGCAAAAGTCTGGGCTCTCGAGAGCTCCCTTCCAATCTTGTCTTGCTCATGATGATCTTTCTGTTCTTGTTTGGACTTCACAAGATGTGAAGTGCAGTTTCAGCAAAAGACGAATCCATGTCTCTCATGCTGAGTGTGTGGCTGCTGACCCCATGGGAGCAATGGATGAGCTCACTGACTTGGAATTTGCCATCTACATCTTTTTTCCTCCCTTTAACTCCTGTATTTTCAAAACCTAGATGTCTCTGTTAAAAAAAAACACCCACCTTGCTATGGTGACAGAGGGTCCTATAGCAACCAAAGGAGGTTGGGGGCACAGAGTCAGTGTGGAGTGAAGTCCAACTTCAAATGTCAAAAGACAAATGTTAATAAAGCCATGGACATTACAAAAAAGATCTGCAAAGTTACTCAAAATATGACCAAAATACAGGTCAATGTGGGTAAGGCTGGAGCAATCAGAAAGTAGAAAATATCAGTTTTAGAGCTTGGTTTCTGTGTCCTGGATCTTGTTTTTAAGTCAGCCACAGACCTAAACCACAGAAATCAGCACTGAATGCATTGGCTGATAATTTTCAGTTTTTTCGGTGATAATCATAGAATTATAGAATCATAGAATCACCAGGTTGGAAAGAAATGTTCCTGATAAATACAGAGCTGTTACCATCAGCCCCAGCACAGTATCCTGGGAGGTGTGCTACAAGAAACACAAGGCTGACAACGTGACTCTTTCTTTTTCATAGATTCATAGAATTGTTTGGGTTGGAAGAGACCTTAAAGATGATCCACTTCCAATTCCCCCGCCATGGGCAGTGACACCTCCCACTGAATCAGGTTGCTCAAAGCCTCATCCAACCTGGTCTTGAACACCTCCAGGGATGGGGTGTCCATAACTTCCCTGGGCAACCTGTGCCAGTGCCTCACCACAATAACAAATTTCTTCCTAATATCTAATCTAAATCTCCCCTCTTTCAGATTAAAACCAATATCCCTTGTCCTATCCCTGCACTCCCTGATAAAGAGCCCCTCCCCAGCTCTTTCATAGGCTCCCTTTAAGTACTGGAAGGCTTCTATAAGGTCTTCCTGGAGCCTTTTCTTCTCCAGGCATTTTGTACCACTCTGACACTAAGACCTGGATATTCCCCATGGATGCTTTATTTGGAAAGCATGTTGGTGTTAGTGGCACATACTTGCCATTAAAATCCATGCATTTGTTTAATATCAACTTTCCAAACACGATTCTTCTGCAGGATTAAAACAGGTAACACTCCTCTTTCTTGTAACCTAGGGCAACTGCTCAGCCAGATTATTCCATTACAGAGCTCATCTCTCCTGAAGACCACAGGTGCTCTCCAGCTACTTGGGTATTATTTGTCAGTGCTTATAGCATGAAGTCTTCTGCTCATCTGAGATTCTTCTCTGCATGTCATGCTGTATATTGAACTTTTAATTCTACTCTTGGAAATCACTCAAATGTTCAGAAGAGAAATTAGAGGAGTAGACTTAAAGATATTTCTCTCAAACTACTCCTTCATGCTCCAAATTATTTTCATTTAGCATCCATTCAGGCAGCTTATCTAGATAGCTTTTAAAAGGCTGAATATTGTTTATTCTCAGTCATCCAAACAAATTGGCCTGCAGGAACAACCTGTCCCTGAATAGAAATAAATAACATTTACTAATGGCAGGTAAAAACCCATAGCATTATTGGTTTCTCTAGCAGTCATGGACTGACTTGCTGATAGAAGATGAATTTCAGTGCAAGTTACAAACATTGCAATTAATATTTTTCATTTTCATTATTGCAATTAGTTGCAATAAGGTTAGATAACATTGCTGATAAACTGAAAAAAAAAAGAAGCCAGTATGGAGAATATATTTATCTGCCTTCTGCCCAGTGATGTTCAAGGGTAAAACACACACAGACACAAAATATTAAAAACTCAGGATTTTTTTTTTTCTCTGACTATATTGTTTGAACAAAACCCATCCAGAAATTCCCACCTTCCTAGCCTGGAAGCTGTCAGTCCTGGCAATCTACATCAGCAACCAAACACAAGGCAAGCAGGTTTTACTGTCAAAAAACCTCAACTGTTTTTAAGGTGTGCATTTCACTCCATCCCATCCAGGGCTGAACATGTCACACAGGAGGAGGAAAGTGCAAGGTCCTATATTTGGGTTGGGGTAATCTCGGCTTTCACAATGGGAGATGATGTGATTGAGAGCAGCCCTGCAGAGAAGGACTTGGGGTGCTGGTCGATGAGAAGCTCAGCATGAGCTGGCAATGTGCACTCACAGCCCAGAAGGCCAACCGCATCCTGGGCTGCATCAAAAGAAGCGTGGCCAGCAGGGCAAGGGAAGGGATTCTGACCCTCTACTCTGCTCTTGTAAGACCTCATCTGGAGTATTGTGTCTAGTTCTTGAATCCTCAATGTAAGAAGGATACAGAACTGTCGGAACATGCCGAGAGGAGGGCTGCAAAGATGATCGGAGGGCTGGAGCACCACCCATACAAGGACAGGCTAAGAGAGTAGGCATTGTTCAGCCTGGAGAAGAGAAGGCTCTGAGGAGATCTTATAGCGACCTTCCAGTACCTGAAAGGGGCTACACGAAAGCTGGAGAAGGACTATTCATAAAGTCTTGTGGTGACAGGATGAGGGGGAATGGCTATAAACTGGAGAGGGGCAGATTTAGACTAGACATAAGGAAGAATTTCTTCACCATGAGAGTGGTGAGACACTGGCACAGGTTGCCCAGGGAAGTTGTAAGTGCCCCATCCCTGGAGGTGTTCAAGGCCAGGTTGCATGGGGCCTTGGGCAGCCTGGAGGTGTTCCTGCCCATGGCAGGGGGTTTGGAACTAGATGATCTTTAACGTGTCTTCCATCTCAAACTATCCTATGATTCTATGAAAACAGCCTGCCCGCTGCATGGCTCCTTGCATGACATCGAGAGTTCTCGATTGGTAAAGGGCTTTCAGCAGGGGCCACTACCTGTGTGCACTGCTTTGGAAAAGGAAAAGCAGAGCCGGGACACTTTTTTTGGTCATTTTATCTTAGGAGAAGCAAAGCTGCCCTGCTCAGCATTGGCCACCCTGATACAGGAAAGCGGGCTATCTGCAGTGCGTGCCAAAGAGTGCTCAGCTATCGCGCGTAGGAAGTGGTGTGACACTTCCACGTTCACAGCAGTTACTGATACCACAAGACCTCAGTTTCGGCTGGGGACTGACACGAGCACAGCAAGCCAGCTGTTTTGGTTCCTTACCCCAAAGCAGAAAAGCTTTTGATCTTTGAACAGAGTTACCGAAGTCAGCAAGATCTGAAGTGCAACTGGGTTTCACTGTCAAAACATGATAGCGTTCACTTAACTTGCAAACACAGGGGAAGTTCTTGATGGGAAATGTCAGACCTAGTCCTCCTTTGACTTGTTTCTGCTGTTACGAAAAACACCCTGCTGGCTGCAGGGATGGGAGCCAGGATTTCCCGAGTTCCATTCTCAGCTTTGCCAGGGACTACCCAAAGCACTGCTGCAAATGCCTAAATCTTCTGCTGCAGCTCCTCCACCTTGATATGACTGACATAAAGCACTTGGGAGCTTGCGAGTGTTCCAAACAGCACAGCAGAGCAACATAGAAAAGGTATTTAGTTCATTACCAGTCTCCAGAAAGGTTCAATCTGGAGTACACCATTCCTGGCAGCTGCCTGTCCCTTCTACTCACAAAAGCTTATTTATTGTAGACTCCACTGCATGCCTGGGCAATGCATGCCTACCTGCATTACCTAACTGCATTGGCCGCTCTTGCTGCTGGATTTGGGTTTTCCTACCGTAAATCCTAAATATGTTTGTTACTGAAGTTGCTGAAAGGTTAATTTAAAGTTCAGTGCATCAGGACTTCAAAGAGGAGGTGGTCAGCCTTCCTGTACTACACACTGCAATTCAGGACAGCTCCACAGTTTCATAGCTGAAAAGGTTTTTTTACATGACACAGGCATCTATCCTCCCTTTAAACTAAGGGAAGATAGATTTAGACTGGATACAAAGAAGAAAAGTTTTTATAGTGATGGTGGTGAAACACTGCCACAGGTTGCCCAGGGAAATAGTGGAAGCCCCATCCTGGAAACACTGAAGGTCAGGTCACATGGGACTCTGGGCATCCTGATCAAGTTAAAGATGTCCTTGCTCCTATAGAGAGGTTGGACTAGATGACTTGTAAACGTCCCTTCCAACCCAAAGCATTCTATGATTCTATGGTTCTATAATTCTACGATGTATGATTTTATGACAATGCATTATTTTTCCTTTTTAAAAGTATCTGTTTTGGAAGAGTTTCAAAATTCAGATTTGCAAATGTTTGCAGCTGAATACGTGTGCCTGCATGCTTGACTTGTTTCTCAATTCAAAATAAATGATAATGAGATCTCAAGTACAAAGTCCTCTAAAGTAAAAGAGAGAAGCTTCATTATAGACATGGTAAATCTCAAGCTCTCCATTGACCTCAGCATTAGGAGGCAGCATATAGAAAGCAGAAACCAGGTCAGCTTCAAAAAGATGAGCCTTCTTCTTGTATTGAGCACGCTGGGACTAAAACTGACCTGGGGCAATGGAAAGTCCCTCCTTACTTGCTCTGAACATCACAACATGACCAGGAGGAGTTTCAATCTTCTGCTCAGTGTAGAGGGTATATTATTGACAGGTGACACCTTCAAAGCTGAAAGTACGCAGAAGCAGCAAATACCTTCAACTTGCCTAGATCTCAGGGACTCTTCTGAGATACTTAAAAATAGCCACTATAAGTTGTCTCGGGGAACTTTAGCTGGGTGAGAAGATGCATTGAGATGCAGGAAGGGGAGAAGTTATCTTCAAAAGGAAAAAGAAAAAAGGACCAGGAGGAAAAGATGGATCGTGGAACCTATAGATCATAGAATTATGGAATCATAAAATAGTCTGGGTTGGAATGGACCTTAAAGATCATCTAGTTCCAACCATCTAGTTCCCTGCCATGGGCAGGGACATCCCACTAGATCAGGCAGCTCAAGGCCCCATTCAGCCTGGCCTTGAACACCTCCAGGGATGGGGCATTCACAACTTCCCTGGGCAGCCTGTTCCAGTGTCTCACCACTCTCATGGTGAAGAAATTCTTCCTGATGCCTAGCCTAAATCTACCCCTCTCCAGTTTATACCTATTGCCCCTCGTCCTATCACTACACGCCTTTGTGAACAGTCCCTCTCCAGCTTTCTTGTAGCCCCTTTCAGGTACTGGAAGGTCGCTATAAGATCTCCTCAGAACCTGCTCTTCTCCAGGCTGAACATCACCAACTCTATCAGCCTGTCTTTGCATGGGAGGTGCTCCAGCCCTCTGATCATCTTTGCAGCCCTCCTCTGGACCTGTTCCAACAGCTCTGTAACCTTCTTATGTTGAGGATTCCATAACTAGACACACTACTCCAGATGAGGTCTCACGAGAGAGGAACAGAGGGGCGGAATCCCTTCCCACTAGCCTGCTGGCCGTGCTTCTTTTGATGCAGCCCAGGACACAGTTGGCCTTCTGGGCTGCGAGCGCACATTGCCGGCTCATGTCAAGCTTCTCATCGACCAACACCACCTGGTCCTTCTCTGCAGGACAGTTCTCAATCACATCATTCCCCCATCCTATACTGAAATCAGGGATTGCCCCAAGATCAGGACTATGAACTTCATTTCACTATGTCCCCTTGTTCTCCTGATTCCTCTGAACGTGAGGCTAGATCCAACATTAAAGCAGAATACATTCTGGTTCCAGTTGATCCTTGACAACACCTGGTGAAACTTCTTGATACAGGATCACACATGTCAGTACTAGCACAAAAAAAACGCTGAGAAGATGGGTATAAGACCTGCATGGCAAAGAGCTGCAGTTAGTGGAGTGAAGGGAGAAAGTGCTATGTGCCAAACTGCAAAAGGTAATTTGTGGTTCCTAGACAAGAAGCATATGTCATCTACTTGCTTTGCAATAAAAGATCACAATGAAAATATTTAGCATTTCAATATTTGAAAGGTCAAATCCGGTGTTTACTGGACAGCAGTGTGTGGTCCTTTGGTTCAAACGCTGACCCTAACCCTGACAGAAACTGGGAGGTGACAATGTGTGTAGTCCCTGATTCAAAGATTACTGATGCCCTGCAGTATCTAATTTCTGCTGCATCAAGAACTGGAATTTCTGAAGTAATAGCAAATTTGGGAAAAACAGTGCATTATTTTCAGAACCCACTCCCCTACTGGTTTGGCCAGTCCAAAAATTGGACTGGAGATGGCATCTAACGATTGATTATCAGCATTTTAATGCCAACACAGCTCCACTAATGGCTTAACGGCCACGCTACAAGCAGCCACACATCCATGGATGGCAGTGCTAGATGTCAAAGATAAGTTCTTTCTGATTTTCCTTGCAGGAAAAGGGTAATGCAAAATTTGCTGTTACTTCAGAAGGTAAACAACACACCTTTAACAGACTCCCACAGGGGTATAATCATAGAATCATAGAATCATAGAATCACTAGGTTGGAAAAGATCTCTTGGATTATCAAGTCCAACCATTCTTATCTGCCACTAAACCATGGCCCTGAGCACCTCGTCTATCCATCTTTTAAAAACCTCCAAGGATGGTGACTCAATCACCTCCCTGGGCAGCCTCTGCCTGTGCCCAATGACTCTGCGAAAAATTTTTTTCTGATATCCAGTCTGAACCTCCCCTGGCTCAGCTTGAGCAATAAAGTCTTTCCTCAGCCTCCTCTTCTCCAGGCTAAACAACCTCAGGTCCCTCAGCCGCTCCTCATAAGACTTGTTCTTCAGCCCCCTCACCAGCTTCATTGCTCTTCTCTGGACACGCTCCAGAGCCTCAACATCCTTCTTGTAGCGAGGGGCCTAGAACTGAACCCAGAATTCACGGTGCAGTCTCACCAGTGCCGAGTACAGGGGCAGAATAACCTCCCTGGACCTGCTGGCCACACCGTTTCTGGTACAAGCCAAGATGCATTTGCCTTCTTGGCCACCTGGGCACACAATCGTTCAGTGAGACCCTTTGAACTCTCCTGGATCACAGTGGGCTGTGAACAGCATCTCCCCCTGAGCTCAGACAGTCTTTTCAAGACATAAAGACCATCCACTGATGAAACCGACAGCTTGAGATCATCCACTAAGAAAGCTGATAAAGGGCAAGGGCGAAGTCAGTCTTCTTGAGGCTCAAAAATCACCTATTGAGGAATGTCAATGCCTTAAAAGTGAGTAATTCACTAAACTCAAGAGAAGGCAAATTTCAGCCCTAGGTTAATCTCTGTGTGTCTGGATATCCGTGCATCTCTGTTTGTTCATGTCTCTATATCTGTGCATCCCTGTGTGCGTGTCTGTGTTTGTGGTTTGATATCACCTTGCAGTAAGTCTCCTGTGAACCTTGCCATTCTCAAATCTTTGATTAAGATCAGAGTCTCTGAGACCCAGGCAAGTTGAAGGTATCTGCTGCTTCTGGGTACTTTCTGATAACAATAAATTCTGTTGTATAGTTTTGTTAAATTGGCACTTTTACAACATCACATGAAATCCACTTTTGCTGATGCTTCTGACAGCAGTTCTTCAAATGATCAAAATCTTCCACTTGTGACACAGTTACCCTGAGAACTAGTAACTAGTGAAAATGTGCCCTGAAGGTGTGAAAGACTCCACAACTGCCTGGTTAAACATCACCTGATATGCTTCTGACCAACATCCTTCCAAAATATTAAAAAGGGCATAATTAACGCCTGCCACTTTCTTTCAGCTTAGTGTCTTCACAGCTGCCATCACATCCCTGCAGATTAGGCTTTTAGCTGAGGGAAATGAAGACAAGTCCTCCATGAAGTCTTTCAGCTCAGTTGCATCTCTCCCGACAGCAGTGATGAAGATAATTTTTGCTGTCCCTGAGCCCTCTGAGGAACGCTCAGCAACAAAGGAGAGCTCTGAGTCAGAGCTTTTTTCTTCTTTCATTCTACCCAATCTTTTAACTGTCTGGGTCTGACAGAGACACCAGTGCCTGGTGCTATTTTCATCTCTCTTTTCTTTGAACACAGAAGACTGTAGACCATGGTGGGTGGAGAAGACATCACCATTTGTAGGTAGGCGTCTCCAGTTGAAGTTCTCCTTCTCAATCACTGATTCAAGCATCATCAAAATTTGACTAGGCCACCATAACTGGAGGTAGCAGAGGTCTCAGATAGAGATAGCTCCTGGGAAAACCATCCTTCTATTGCAGAGGCCTCTGGTGAGTTCCTCTGGTTGCAAAGGGTGAGAAGAAAATAAACAAGATCCAATTAAGGGAGTCAACCATTTTTAGGCAGTCATCAGTAGTCAAATCACCTCATTCAGTAGCTCTGGGTTGAAGCCGCAACACTTGCAGTCAAAACACACCTTGAAAATGGAGCCACAATCCAGAAGCCAATTATCAAACTCATAGCAGTTTCCTGACCATCACAAGGCAGGAGGTACCTGGAGGACTTCAGGATCTAAGATGTGAGAAACTGGACATTTGTGTCATCTGCACCTGAGCCCAGTTCAGCACCCCCCAGTGATGTGTCCAGAGTGGCACTAGAGAAGAGCACATGAAGACAGCCTCCACCTTCCTCTTCAGCTGATGTCGAGGCTCTGCAGGAGGCTTGGGAGTCACAGGAGCACCATAAGACTGAGACTCCCTGCTTCCTACCAGGCATAGCTTTGTACTGTAAGATGGAAGAGAAATGAAGGCTTTACTGGCTGAACAAGCTCTCTAATGCAATCATAGTGATTTTTGACTTTCTCTTGGATGGGAAATCCAACATAGGTCATTTCTCTAAGACCCATTTCTCACTGGGTAGGGACAAGGTCACAGGAGCTGTGGGTCATCCTTGCCCTCCAGCCTCAGCAATTCACTGCATGTCTTCCAGCTGACTTTCAGGGCTGTGTTTAGGGGTTTGACTTGTCCCCATGTTGGCTTCGCAGATATTCCTTTCCCATGAAACTGTCTGTCCTGAAAGAAATGACTCCCTTCAACACACAACTTGTGGAAGCAGCAGAACTTTAGGTGACGTCCAGTTTATGAGTGGTTCCTGAATCTGAAACAGCTACTTTGATGGACCTGCAGAAACTATTTACACTATTTTCCTTTGAGTTTCAGCATTAACTCTTCCAGAGGTGGAAGTTCTATGGGACTAGCAGACCATGGCTGCTCTTCTTTGTGATGGGCCAACACAACCAGATTTGGGTTCCAGTTTTCCTAGAGTGAGCCTAGTCCACAAAACCCAAGAGACCTTTAACTGTACAGCATGAATTTCTAACCCCTTCCTGAGTGCTTGTTTCAACTTAAATTCATTTAAATGAAAGGGAATAATGAGAAAGGCAAAGGACAAAAGTTCAGGGAGGGCATGAATGGAGGAGAAGGACAGCTGTGGTTTTGGGACAGCATTGAGGAAGAAGATCAGGAAGTGGCTGCACTTTGTTAATGTTTTGAGGAAATAAAGGAACAACATAGATGGTGTGAAAACCAGAGGGAAAACGTTCAGGAAGGAGGTTTTGGAGGAGGACACAGAGATGGATGCCAGGAATGAAAGCAGAACCCAAAGTTCCAGCCACTGGGAGAGAAAGCTTTCCTCCAGTACACAGGATGGAAAAGCTCAGGAGATTTGTGTGGGCCAAAGCTTATTTCCCCAAAGTATTGAACAATGACAATGGTGAAAGGGTAGGTTAAAACGGTGACAAGCTCACAGCTTTGGTGTCCAGCAAGAGAGCACACAGCTCCTGGATTCCCTGAATTATCCATGATAATATAATGTCGTAGGACACACTGTGCAGCACTTGAGTGTAATCAGACTCGTGCATTCCTGCTAATATTTGGCTTTCAAACCCAGAGAGGTTGCAAGAAGTTGCAGTTCCTGGACAGCAGTGCTTGTTGGACACCTCCAGTCCTGAGTGTCCTCCCTCCATGGTGACTGAAAGCTCCGTGGGGCAGGAGTGAGGACATGCATGATGGAAATGGGATTCAGAAGATGCTGTGATTTGAAGACCAAAGCTTCACAGATGAGCAGAAGGGAGGGAACCCACAAAGCTCTGCAGGGGCCTAAGCGTGTGAAAGGGAAACTGCTACACATGTGTTAGATGGTTTCTCACTCGGGGTGGGGGAAACGTGTGGTTACAAATCCCTTGCTGGGCAGACAGTGTAAGTCATCTTCTCAGGGGGTGGTACAGAGTGACTTGTGTGACTGGGTCTGATCTGTGGCTGCTGGGAGGATCCCTCCAGGGATTCAGGCTGCTGATCCTCCACCTCTGGGTCAGGGGAGGAAGAAAGGGACTCATTTCATTTCTGAATCCTGGAAAGCATAAAAAGGGCAAGGAAGGCATATTTTCTCTTCTTTCCAGAAAAGAGACATTGCCTATGAACCAAACTCCTAGCAAAGTCCTCTCCACACAGTCCATGCTTCACCCAGGCAAAAGACCAGGGCACAGCCTTGGACCCATTTGTTTTCTGTAGACATGCCTAGAAATTGTCCTCAAAGCACCACCAGCAGCCTCAAGCACCGTTTCATGGTGGGACATGACACAAACAGGGCCTGTCCAGGGAGAAGAGGTCTGTAATTCAATCCCATAAATCTTTTCTCAACATAGGCTACAAAGCCAACCAACTCCAGTTATTACAGCACCATGGAGACAGGGGGGTCACTGAGTGACTGATATGACCCTATGTTGCAACTCAGCACCCAGGGGGGTTTTTGGAGGCTTTTTGCACTGTGAAAGGAGGGATGTGTTTCCATGCAAAACACAAAGACCTGACCAAGTTCCTACATCCATGCAGTTTGGGACAAAAGTCTGTGGTAATTGGGCTTGCACAGGAGGTTCAATTATGCGCTTGGGAAGAGGATGAACAATTGATCAATAGTATATAGTGGATTGAGAACAGCCCCAAAGAGAAGGACTTGAGGGTGCTGGTGGATGACAAGCTCAACATGAACCAGAAATGTGTGCATACAGTCCAGAAAGCCCGACTGTATCCTGGGTTGCATCAAAAGATGTGTGACCAGCAGGTTGAAGGTGCTTCTGTCCCAATACTCTGCACTCATGAGACCTCAGCTGGAGTCCTGTGTTCAGTTGTGGAATCCTCATCACAGGAAGGACATGGATCTGTTAGAGAGAGTCCAGAGGAGGCCATGAAGATGATCCAAGGGCTGGAGCACCTCCTGTACAAGGACAGGCTGAGAGAGTTGAAGTTGTTCAGCCTGAGAAGAGAAAGCTCCGGAGTTACCTGAGGTGCCTCAGGCCATCTGAGGAGCCCACACAAGCCCAGCAGATACAACTCTGATGTGAGGCTACAACTATTGGCAGATGGAAACCAGAAGCATGTAAAATGGCACAAGACACCTATATATAGGCAGTTAAATCACATTCATGTGGCTTGTCCTGAATTCAGTGAGGTGTGGAGCTACCTGTTTAGCAGGTCTTTGTGTCTCCCATTACCTGCAGTCAACCCTTCCCATACTGAGGTGGACCAAGAGGGCTTTTTGCTTGGAGTAGAAAGCAAGGGTGTTCTCTGACTGACATTTGTGTCCTTAAATCTTCTCTGGTAGCAACTAGAAGACCAAGAGCAACAAAGACCTTTCCAATAGCAGTCCTGCCTGCTGTACCAGGCCCCATGGGTTACTCAGCAAGGGAACTAAGAGCCTTCCAGGGTTGGGTTTGGGTGGTGATCTGGGTCTGTTAGCCAGGGTGATGCTGTCCTTGTGATGTGCCCCTTTCATAGGAGCTTCTTGGTACAGTACAGTACCGCAGAACCAGTTTTCGACCAGTTCATCCTCAAAGAGCAAAAGGGTTCAATGCCCCCTTCTGAAAAAAAATAAACCAACACAGCTGCTGCACTTGTTTTTGCTGCAGGAAGTTCTTGGTAATGGGGAGAAAAGAAAGTTCTTTTTTAAAAACAAGGCATTCATCAGCACTTCTTTTTCTTTGCTTTGCAGTCACCATTGGAGCCATTGCAATATCACACTTTTTTTGCACCTGTAGTCTGGCCTGCTGCTGCTCCAATGAGCAATAACACCCTCTGGAGTTACAGAGACCTCCACTTCTGAGAAACAACACAGTATTTTTTTTCTTCAAGTCATTATTTTGCCTCTTCTCTGTCCTCCTGGGCAAGTAATTTTGCCTAGATATCTCTCCTTCCTCACCCAAATTACTACTGTTAAGTTTTAGCTGTTGAGCTAAAGATCTAACAGCAGCTAAGATTTTATCTGCTGCTTCCCAAACAGCATTTAATAGAATCATAGAATGGTTTAAGTTAGAAGAAACCTTAAAGATCATGCAGTTCCCCCCCTGCCATGGATCCAACCCCACCTTCCACTGGATCAGGTTGCTCAGAGCCCCATCCAACTTGGCCTCAAACACTTCCAGGCATGGGGCATCCGCGACTCCTCTAGGTAATCTGTGCCAGTGCCTCACCAACCTCAGAGGAAAAAAATTCTTAATATCTAATCTAAATCTCCCCTCTTTTGTCTTAAAACCATCACCCCTTGTCCTACCACCACACTAAGCAGGCAGAAAGACCTATTTTCTCATGGTAAAGATGTTTTTTATACCATGAACCTGCTATCTCACTCCCTTTGCTGGTGACATTCCTTCCTCTCCATGCTTAGCTGCTCTCCCAAGGACCAGTTTTGGCATCTCTGATGCAAATTCATCACCTTGGGCTAAAAGTGTCTGGGCTATCTTCCAGCTCTCCCCACCTGTGGCACCACCACCTTCAGCCCAACTCATAACCATCAAGTCCCTGATCCTGGCACTGCACGGCTCTGCTTCATTCTTTGCACCTAATAACGAGCTGAGCAACCACCAGCAGCATGGCTCTGACGTTAACCAACAAGAGAAAGATCTGGAGGTACAAAAGCCCAAACCACAATTATTTATTTCACAGAATAACAGAATTAAGGTTTCTGTTGTTATAAGGTTTCCATTGAGTATTTAACTTGACAGCATGGGAACAGTGCAAGGGAATAGTCTCACTGGTGGTTCCCCATGGAGATGCCCTCAAGATGCATCTTCGTCTGCACCTGCCCCATGGCTTATACGGCCCTGGGCAATGGCTGATGTGCAACATGCTGGGACCAGAGGAAATGTGCTCCTTCCGTTTTCTGAGAAACATCGTTTCTGATTATTCAAGCTGATATTGGTTGTTGTTTTGTGTCTTCTGCTGACGTCCTGCCTTCCCCAGGAAACACAGAGCCATCACATGCATCCTACTGCCCTGTTCCCTGCAAAAGGATCATTGCAATATCCTGCGACTGAGCTCTTCTGGCATGATCTCGCTAACAAAATACCCTGAAATTTCCCTGCAGGAGAGACAGGAATGAAAAAAACAGCCAATTTACCTTTGCTCTGTCAGGTTGGCAGAGAGCTATGGTCTCCTGCCAGCCAAAGCAGCAAGCCCTGGCATTTCCTGGCTGCACAACCTGCTATGGGAGAACTGCAATGATTGAGGCTTGTAACGACACGCGCAGAGCTCCATCAGCAAGACTTGTTATTGCACTGAACTCCTGGCCACTGGTGAATAGGTTGACTTTGTATCAAAAACCTCTCAGAAGCAGTGGACAACTGGACAAATTTGTAGGATGCATTGATTTCCAATCATAGAATGGTTTGACTTGGAAGGGACCTTAAAGATCATCTAATTCCAACCCCTGCTGCCGTGGGCAGGGACAACTCCCACCGGATCAGGCTGCTCAAGGCCCCCATGCCAGGAAATTATCCTGCTCTGTGGCTGACAAACACATCTCCCCAGAGATGTGGCCAAGCTCAAAGGTGGGCTGTGGCCAAGCCAGCCCCATGGGAGGGTTCGTGTGTAAGTGGAGACAAGCCCAGTACACAGGGAGAGGAGGGGAATCCTCCACATCTGCAGGGCTGAAGCGGGAAATGACTTTTTGGTTGCTCATCTTCATAGAGAAGAATTCCTCCAGGTCCCAGAGCAGCTGGCTGGAGACCAGCCTTCTCCGTGGGTGGTGTGGTTTCCTCTGAGCATGTCCTCTGTGCTCTCCAGGATGCACTGACCGGCAGCACCGCCAACGCTGAGCACAGACACCATGGCCATCCTTCCAAGGGCAGATAGGGATCCTGTCCCCATCCTGCTACCTCATGCCTCCCCCGCCACCTACCTGTGTGCTAACACATCCCAGAAGAGTTGTGCTTCAGACGGGGTGGTGGCAAAATGATGCTCCACCTGATGAGCACACTGCCCCATTGGCCACCTCCTCTGCAGAGCCACTGGTGCTCAAAGTTCCCAGCCAATCCTGTTGGCCAGGATCCTGCATTACTGGGTGTCCTTGAACCCCACTTCATCACCCAATGCCAATGTGAGTTCACTATGTGTGAAAGACACTGCAGAAAGGGGACATGGGACCCAGTAATGTCCTTGAAGAGTAATAACTGGTCAATGTGGCCCAACATCACTTCAGCTGCTCTCTCTTTCCCTGTGACTTTCATCCATCACTCTTTGCTGGAGCTCTGCCTAGCCCGAGGTGAGGAAGATGTCCCCTTTCTCCAGCAAAGATACCCTGAATGGGTGCTTCTGCCCACTGTCCCCACACCCAGAGCATCCCCGGTGATGCCAGTGGTGCTGGACCAGCTCTACGCACATGGTTCTGCTTCCCTCTAGTGACAAGGGGGCCTCACATCAGCAGAAGTGATGGCTGTGGCACAGATCCTCCACCTCCAGAGAGGACTGCTCTTCCCCTTGGCCTCTGGACATGCAGCTGGTGGGCTTGGAGCTCTTATTCCGTGCCCTAAGGATTTGAGATGGAAGCACCTGCATCCCCACTTAGTTGTGCAGAGCTTGGCACGAAGGATTCTGGGTCTACATAAATAATCTTAATTTCTCCTTCCATGCCCTCTGTGTGCACCTGCCCATGGGCAGTCTCCCCTCCACCAACAGCGCTGGGATGCTTGCATCACGGGGAGATGAACCAGGAAATGTGGATGTTGAGAGAAGTGGGACAGGGGACAGTTGGTGGGAGATACGACCCCTTCATACACACGTATCATAGAATCACAGAATCACAGAATGGTTTGAGTTGGAAGGGACCTCGAAGATCATCCAGTTCCACTCTCCAGCCATGAGCAGGGACACCTCCCCATGGATCAGGCTGTTCATATGAGCCCACCTCCAAATACTGTCCTTCAACCATTTCTGCCCATAGTTCTTTTCCTAAAATGATGCCACAAAGCAGCTATGAGGAAATGCGATAGGATAAAGCAGGGACAGAACTCAACTCCAGTCTAGTGACTGGAACACTCATCTGGGAAGAAGCATTCCTAAATTCCCTCCTCCTTTTGATAAAACAAAAAAATTTCATTTCTAAATAATGAATTTTAAATAATGAATAATAAATAATGGCTTTTTTTTTTTCTCTAGGTAGTGTCTCTCCTATGCGGCCAAAAGCATCCTTGTTCTAATAACAAACAGCTCTGCTCCGTGGTTTCTGCAAGACACAATCTCTCCAATATCTCTCTGTAGATTTATTTTTACCCCAAAGCTTATGTACTTGAAGCGTTTTCCTCAAGAAACCTCTCTCTCCACACTTAATGTAAAGTGATGGGGAGAGCTGAGATTATGTATTCACAGCTATAACATCTAAACTGCTCCTCAAGGAGCTTTGAATGTACTTTTAATTCAATTTCAGTCTTCCTCCAAGGTCATTCTGCCATTTAAACCATGATCCAAATGTCCACTGGCCCTGTGATGCTCCAAGCACGACTCATTCTATCCCCCCCAATACGTTCTTTGTGGCTCGTGAGGCTTTTCCTGGTCCCTGAGACCCACTACCCATCATACAGCAGTGAACACCACCAGCTCCTCTGCCCAGGACAGCTCAACATCTGCAGCCCACTTTTCCTTGTCTGAAACTCCTGGTCCTTCCGTCACTTGGGGTCAGGCACTCAGATTTGGAGGAAGACTCTGCAGATTGTCCATGTCCCCATGGGAGCCCTGCAGAACCTTTGCTTGGTGGACATATTCATGAACCATTGCTCCTGGTGCCTCTCGTTGCCAGGCCCCACGACCACGGCTTGCTCATCAGCAATTGATCTGCTTGCTCAGATTGACTCCCTGCCTTCTGATCGACCACTTCTGCATATTCATTCAGCAGGAGACAACTTCTCATTGCCACATAACTGACTGTTTCTGTCTTTGCTTAATTTGCTGCTTCATCACTGCCTTGTTTTGGGAAAAAGGGGCTTTTCAGGGAGATGATTCATTGGACTAAGGATTTTCTGCATATTCAGTTCATTGGCTGCCCTGTCCTCTCCCCTTTTTGTGCTGTTTCCTGTGATTTACCTATTCCTCAGAGCAAATTGATTCACCATTGAGGTTTATTCTTGGCTTCCAGCTGTCAGGCTCCTCACAGCTGCCTTGAGCTGGAATGTTCCTCTTTGCTCCCCCAGCACCACGTCTGTCCTCCTCCTCCTCAGCTGCTACTCCTGCCTATATTCCTTCACTTTCCTTCCCTGCTTTCTCCTCTGTGCAAGGCTTAGCTATATTTTAATGAGACAAATGTGCCCTGTCAATAATAAACACTAGCCAAAGGCCAGCAGGAATACCGGGGAGGCTTTGCACAGAAAAAAAACTGGAGAAGGGATGGAGGAATGGAGAACATTATGGCATGAGCAGGGTTCCAGGGCCAGGTGTCGCTGGCCTCCGGGTACCATGTTTAAGGGGTGCCACTGGCTCCCCAATCATAGGATCACAGAATCAAAACGTTGGAAAAGACCTTTGAGATTATCAGCTCCAACCGTACTTGTCTACTACTAAATCACGTCCCCAAGAATATCTTCTACCCAGTTCTTAAACACCCCCAGGGATGGGGACTCAACCACCTCCCTGGGCAGCCTGTTCCAGTGAAATCTATGCTGAGGACACAGAAATGTGGATTGAAGCTTACCTGCAAGCATTCACCTATGGGTTAGCACTCAATAGCCTCCTTTTCCTTTTTATTATCTCCTTTATCTCCATGTTCAGCAGAGATAAAAGTCAACAGCAGCAATTTAACAGACCTGGCACTGTGTACACAAGTTTTCCTGGGTGCCAGGGTGGCTTAAACAGTCAGGCTCAGGGAAGGACCCCATTAGATCCAGAGGAGCTGCTGTGTTCGAGTTGGTGAAACCAGTGCAAGTCAGAGACACGTGTGTGCAGGGAATCCAGGCAGCTTGATGCCAACTGCAGCGCCTAAAGCCAAAACGTGGGTCTGTAAATCTGCAGCTCAGCTGTTACTTAATCCCAGAGGCGTCTTAGTTCTGCAGATGCCCTCGGTCTGAGGGTGATGCTGGCCAGGCTGACGGCCATGCCCCGAGCAGGGCTGGGGAACTTCTAAAGCCCGACACCCTTTCCAATGTCAAACTCTTCTGGATGTACAAACTCAGGCAGGGGCTCCACAGAGCTCAGTCACCGGGTGCTCTCTGAACCACCGACCCACAGGAGCCAAGCCCAGGACCAGCACCCCTGAGGGACTTGGATATAGGACTCAGTAGTGGTGGGCAGAGATCAACCCTCCTTGCTCCAGTAACACACTGAGCTCAGGTTCAAACTTTCCAAGATATGTTTCTCTGCCTTTTCCTCTTGGGGCTCTCCTTTGAAAGCCTTTGCATTTTCATCATAGAATGGTTTGGGTTGGAAAGGATCTTAAAGCCCATCCAGTTCCAACCCACAGCCATGGGCAGGGACACCTTCCACTAGGCCAGGCTGCTCAAATCTCATCCAACCTGGCCTTGAACATCTCCAGGGATGGGGCACCCACAATTCTCTGGGCGACCTGTACTAGTGCCTCACCACTCTTCAGTAATAAATTTCTTCCTAATATCTCATCTCAATCTCTCCTCTTTCAGCTTAAAGCCATTCCTCCTCATCCTATCCCTCCACGCCCTGAAAAAGAGCCCCTCCCCAACTTTCCTGTAGCCCCTTCAGGTACTGGAAGGCTGCTCTAAGGTCTCCCCGGAGCCTTCCCTTCTCCAGATTGAACACCATCTCTCTCAGCCTGTCCTCATAGGTGCTCCAGCCCTCTGATCATCTTTGTGGTCTCCTCTGGACTCACTCTAACAGATCCATGTCCTCCTTGCACTGAGGACTCCACAACTCAATGCAGGACTCCAGGTGAGGTCTCACCAGAGCTGAACAGGGGGGCAGAATAACCTCCTTCTGCCTGCTGGTCGCGCTTGTTTTGATGCAGCCCAGGATACGGTTGGCTTTCCCCCGCTGTCCCCAGCCTCTTTTTTGCTCTGTGGATCCCAAACCTGAGCACAGCATCCCTGTGCTTCTCATGACACACTATCCCTACCTTAGCTGACACTCAGTAACCCTAGCTCAAATGGTCCTTGTGTCTCTCATTTGCATGACTATTGATCCAAACACTTAGTGTTTGGGGATTCTCAGCTTCCCAGGCTGAGGTGCTCCAACCCCAGAGCTATCCAGTCCCATCTATGCCACTTCATCAGTTTTGCAGCCCTACAAAGCTTAGGGTTATGCAGCTGCAGGCACCACGCAATGCACCTCACCCATACCAATGGATGGGGGAAGACTTAGACTAGACATTAGGAAGAAATTCTTCATGATGAGGGTGGTGAGGCACTGGAACAGGTTAACCAGGGAAGTCATGAATGCTCCACCCCTGGAGGTGTTCAGGGCCAGGTTGGATAGTGCTTGGAGCCCCTGATCCAGTGGGAGGTGTCCCTGCCCATGGTGGGGGGGGGTGGAACTGAATGATTTTTAAGGTCCTTTCCAACACAAATAATTCTATGATTCGATGTCTTTTATTTTTTTTACCCCATTTTGCCCTATAAACAGGCTCTGTGGTGATTCCAGTTCCTTCTGGGGCTGTATGAAATAGCTGGGAGCAGAGATTTAATCCCTTGCAGTCTGTTTGCAGTCACACCTGTGCTGTGCTAGGTTTAACATGGGCCAGAAGGATGTTCACAGCCTGTTCATAAGAACACCATTTAGGGCTAAGCCAAGCACCTTCCAGAAACCTAAATATGTTACAGAAAATGCTCGCAGATTTTGGATCCTGTAAAAATAAGCTACACCACCTTGTTGTGCAGCAGTCTGGTCCACTACAATGCACAATTTACATCATGCTCTGCTCTCACCAGGTCTGAATTTTCCCTGATGCAAATCTGCACAGATATCTTTTCTCCACTAGGTTGCAGCATTAACTTTTCTTTTTCTATTCTTGCCAAACCAACAAACTGGGGCCCCTTTTTGACAGGCAGTTCTGCGTTTTCACTCCCCCTATACCCTCCTGGCCCCGCTATGGGGCTCCTGGGGGCTGGTGATGACTCAGTGTGGGGCAAACAGAGCCTCCCTTGAGGTCCCTGCAAAAGCGTCTCGGTTCCTATTTGCATCTGGGCTCGCCCTGTTCATATTCATCGTCAAATTAAAAGTGAAAAAATTAGTAAGCGACAATTAACATCACTAGCATGAAGCTCAGAGGAAGGGGTCAGACAAGGAACCACTGATGATCTCCCCGTTACCTGTCCTTCCAGACAGCGTCGATGGTGATGGCTGTCAAGTTCTTGCTGCCAACTTTACTGCTTCACACTCATTTTTCATGCTGATGCTTCACAGATCTTCTTAAAGTTGTGTCAAACTTGGTCAAAAATGAAGGTTGCAGTGATACTGGGGATTTTATGCTACATGTGATGCCACCACCAGGACACTGGTGTGAAGTTGATTGTGGTCTGTCACTGCCTGGCCACAAACGCAGAATTGGGTTCCAGCAGGGCTGGAGACTGCCTGTATCAGATGTATCTCTGCAAAAATGTGTGTGGACAAACTGGGATGTAGAATAGTTTCTAGGAACATGAATGATATTTCCATCTTCTTCCCCTGTCTGAGCCCTGGTGTCCCGCCACCCCCAAGCCCTGTTATGAGGGCAGGATGTGATGCTCTGGATGCTCTCTCCAGGACAGGGCTGAGTCTACCAGGGGACCAGGGCTACACTTGCCACCTCCAAGGCTTCAAGTCACCCCAGTTCAGCAATCTGGAGGTGTCTGGGCTGGAGAGTGGTGAAAGTTGCCGTCTGGACTCCTCCACATGTATAGAAAGCCACCAGCGTGGGCTGAGTCCCATGGGAGATGCTGGTGGCTGGGTGACTCATCCCTGCAGGTGTGCCCACGGATGCTCTGGCTGCTGCCCTGGTTTTGGCAGAGCAGAGCATGGTTTAAAAGCTGGGTTTCTGTGCTTTTGCTACAAGCAAGTAATGCAAATAGTGGGGAGAAAGTCCTGCACAGTCCTAAGGAGGCTGATGAGTGAGCTAGGAGCTGGCGACAGATACACGGAAGGTGCTTGCAGAGACAGAGCCAAACACTCTCCATCGTGCCAGACTAATGAAAGGCATCAGCCGCAAGCTGGGATTCGGGAGGCTCAGGGTGGACATCAGAAAGGCTCTCGCTGTAAGGTAGTACTGCCCTGGAACAGAGACTCTCACAGGGTGGTGAACCTCCATCCTTGTGGGCTTTAGGGCTTGGCTAGACCAAGTCATAGAATCACAGAATGGTCTGAGTTGGAAGGGACCTTAAAGATCATCCAATTCCAACCCCTCTGACATAGGCAAGGAGACCTCCCTTAAAGGCTGCTTAAAGCCCCATCCAAGGTGGCCTTGAACACCTCCAGGGATTGAGCATCCACAACTTCCCTTGGCAACCTGCTCCAGTGCCTCATCACCCTCATTGTGAAGAATTTCCTCCTTATGTCTCATCTAAATCTGTCCCTCTCCAATTTAAAGCCATTGCCCCTAGTTCTAGCACTATGTGCCTTTATAACAAGTCCCTCTCCAGCTTTCTTGTACACTCCCTTCAGGTACTGAAAGGTCACTATAAGGTCTCATCAGAGCCTTTTCTTCTCCAGGCTGAACAACCTCAACTCTCTCAGCCTGTCCTCGTACAGGAGGTGCTCCAGCCCTGTCACGGCTGACAGCCTGACTACAGCCTCGCTCTGTGTGGGAGGGATTTGAGATGTCCTTTTTACCCAGCATTTCTAAGCGAATTTGATTAAAAATAGCTGTTTTCCCTGCTTCTGAGTGTCCTTGAGCTGTTTTTGTGTGTTGTCGCTGCAGACCAGAGCTCTCCTGCGTGGCTGCTTATGAAATTATGATGTTTCCAACAGCAACAGCTACGCAAAGCTCCAGAAGTGAGTGAAGCAGCAAAGAGGAGTGCAGGAATCCCCTATGGCAGCAGGAACAGTCCAGTCAGATGTGTGCAAGGTCCCCTTTGGAGCCATTCAGGCATTGCTCCGTGGTGACTCACCATCTCTACTGCCCTTAAGTCCTTCTCTGTTCCTTCCTACTCAAACCCACACCCCAGGGGTCTTCCGAGGTCTCAGCTCACTGGTACTATGCTCATTTCTTCTGCTCCTGTCCTATACTTGGGACACAGCCTTTGCATGTTCACAAGCCACTTGCTAACATAGCCAAACAAACTCTTCCTGGAGCCAGCTTGGAACATCAGCTTCCCACTGATTTTGTCTGCCAAAGCCAAGGTCCTGAGGCTAAAAGGTATTTTCAGAGATGGAACACAGGACGCGGTCACCCAAAGGCTGCCTGGAGAGAGGACTCTGGGCCAAAATAAAAAGGTGGATGTGCTGAAAGCTCCTGTTATGTCCTTGAGCAGATGCGTATGGCTGCGCTGGGGGCAGCTGGGAGCACAGAGCAATCAGTACTGCTGGTCCCTGAAGGCTCCAGGGGCTGGGCAGTATCTCATGAGGAGCATTGTAGCCCCACCCTCAGAGTTTTCCTAGTGTTTAACCAAGTCCCACAAGTGCAAGCTATTTCCAATGCAATAAATACACACTTGTTACAGCTGGCAGCACTGCTCAGCCTTGTGTCCCTCTACCTTCATGTCCCTCCTGCGGGTCAAGTCTCTCCTCTACATGCAGTTCTTCCGCAGCCACCTCTTCTGAGGCACCGATGAACCTGAGCAGTGAGTCCATTACACAGGTAAAAAGCGTTTGTTGTTTTTTTTTCAGGGATACAGCTCCTTTGTGCTGTCCTCATTCTGTGATGCGGTTTGTGGAAGTCACAAAAGGCAGAAGAGGTGAAGAGATCTCCACGTTGCTGACGTGTACTTTGGTTTTAATGATATTCTATTATTCCTTCCCAGACCAGTGGCTTTTTACCTGCAGTGACCTTCCCTGACTCCTTGTTTACACTGCAGAAAAAGAGAACACTTATTGCGCAGAGCGGAGTTCAGCTATAGCTTTTCAGCCAGCGATCAAAACACTTGAAACCTAAGAGCAGCGTTTGAATTTAAAAATCATAATTAAGAGTGTCCAACAAGCAGAAGTTGGAAGAGGGCAATAAATGGAGCAGGGGGGTGGAAGAAAACAAAGAATGGCACAAAAGGAATCTGTGCTTTGAACAGTGACTCCTGAATATCTTGCACCGGCTACTTCAAATTGGGCACCCAAAATTAATAGCTTCTTTGACCTTCATTTCTCTGTGCTCCGGTTGTCTGTAAAGCAGGAATGACAACAGAGCTTCACCTAGAAAAAAAAGATGTCATCACAGTCATTGCTTTGGTCAAAGCACTTGGATGATGCAGAGATGAGCATGAAGAAGGGCGAAAAAAAGTGCTATATGGTTGTTCACTAAGTGAGCACCACCATCACGTGTACGAAGTAGGGCAGTGACCTGAGGGAAAAAATAATTTCCAGTCACGTAATTAAGGACTGTAGCACAGCGCATGCACCCACAGGAGTTCTGTGGGCAGCCTGAAGACAGACGTCTCCTAACTTTTAAATGTTTTCAACCTTGTCATTTTTGATGTTATTTTGATGTGATTTATGCGTAGTACTGCTCTACTATATTAAGAGTGCATCTACGTATCCTGCAAATAACTCTCTCCTAGAAGAGGAAAGCCTGGCACGTATTCACAAATGAAGCAGTGATGCTATTAGCTCTGGCGTAAGGCACTTCAGATTTTAGTGAGCATAGAAATCATAAATGGTTCAGGTTGGAAGGGATAATCTAGATCCTAATATAGTTCCAACCAGATCAGGCTGCTCAAATCTCATCCAACCTGGCCTTGAACATCTCCAGGGATGGGGCACCCACAATTCTCTGGGCGACCTGTACTAGTGCCTCACCACTATTCAGTAATAAATTTCTTCCTAATATCTCATCTCAATCTCTCCTCTTTCAGCTTAAAGCCATTCCTCCTCATCCTATCCCTCCACTCCCTGAAAAAGAGCCCCTCCCCAACTTTCCTGTAGCCCCTTCAGGTACTGGAAGGCTGCTCTAAGGTCTCCCCGGAGCCTTCCCTTCTCCAGATTGAACGCCAGCTCTCTCAGTCTGTCCTCATAGGTGCTCCAGCCCTCTGATCATCTTTGTGGTCTCCTCTGGACTCACTCTAACAGATCCAGCCCCTCCCCAGCTTTCCTGGAGCCCCTTCAGATACTGGAAGGTTCGCTATAAAGTCTCCCCGGAGCCTTCTCTTCTTCAGGCTGAAGAACCCCGACTCTCTCAGCCTGTCCACACAGCAGAGGTGCTCCAGCCCTCTGATCACCACAGCACATCATCATTGTTACGTGGATCTCACTGCTGATGTGTTATTTGATTTATGACACTGCGGTCTCCGCAATAGCTGGCCTTGCTGCTATACTGGGATGTGGGAGGAAGGTTAAAATCCACACGAGAGCAGCATGCCCTACTTGTGGAGCCTCACTTCTTTAAACACATGTGGGAGGGATGAATGGTAACTCCTTGGACGGTTTTTCATCTTGCCTCGACTGGGCTGGGCTTTGGGCTCAGTCTGTTGTCTGGTCCCTTGTCATAGCTGCTGTTCTAATGATTCATCCATCTGGTTTTCTGGGAAAAGAAAATGAGCTAGGGAAATATATTTTTCTCTTTTTTTTTTTTTGGCTGTATCTCTCCTCAAAGAATTACAACTTTGCACCCACTGGATTTGATGGAGGGGAAGGAGTTTTGCACATCATTTTTTTGCCTGCTGGAGCAAAGAGAGGAGCACCGAGAAACCCATTCCTCAAAGCCAGACTATGACGGTGATGTCCTGAACTGCATTTCCAAGAGCAAAAAGGATCCAAAGTAACTCACCAGAAGATTAAGGCTGTCTTCAGCGTGCACACTGGATAAAACCTCACGCTGATGCACTCCGGGACCCACGTTCAATCCTTCAGCTCCCCCCCGCCTGCTTGAGCTCTCCAGAAATGATGTGGAATGAACTGCAATAAGAAGGCTTGGAAGGAAATGCAGGTGGAAAGCATTGACACAGGAGGTCTTCTCACTTGGATTAAACAGCTGCTCCCATGAGTGGAGTATTTTATCATAAATTAGGTAATAATACCGGGAAAAAAAATCCTAGAGTTCACACTGGGTGATGTTTAGTCTCAGATCAGAGCGCAACAAGCAGCCATGCTGGAGTTTCTCCTTGTTGGTTTGCATGGCAAGGACCAGTTCTTCTCTGACGCAGCCAGTGCGCCCACCCAGCTGGTAAGAGCAAGAGTACTGGGTAAGAAGAGTGGCAATGCAACCTCTCTTTGCCATCAGCCTTTAAAAACACTGTTTTTAACAAGCCAGCTCCAGAGAACATTTCTACCTCTCCTTGCTCCAGGAATCATAGAATCATAGTATCATAGAATCACAGAACAGTTTGGATTGGAAGCGACCTTAAAGATCATCCAGTTCCAGTCCCCTGCCATGGGCAGAAACGTCCCATTAGATGAGGCTGCCCAAAGCCTCACCCAACACGGCCTTGAACACCTCCAGGGATGGGGCACTCACAGCTTCCCTGGGCAACCTGTGCCAGTGCCTCATCACTCTCATAGTGAAGAAATCCTATGCATCTTCCCAGTCCCAGCCTGGCTAGTGGTCAGACTGGGAAAGCAGCAGCTTGTCTGGGAGCAATCGTTCCCTCATTCAGACACACATTAACAAATTATCTCAATGGGGTCATTTATCAGAGTTCTATTTCTCTGTGCTGCTAAAACAAACCTTCCTGTGACAAATTCCTGCCTTTATACCAGCTTCGTGTCCATTACAAGCACACTGCACTCCTGTGAAAACCAGATCCCTCTTGAACCCACCAGCGGAGGAACTGCCCCCCTTGCTGGTCCAGCATCCTTCCTCTCTCATCCCCCTTTTTTTTAGACCTAACACCTTCTTCGTCTCACCAGCCTTTACTCGAATTTGCCCGTTCCATGATTTCATCCGAAGTGGGTGGTGAGTTCACTCTCTCCCACGAGCAGCCTCTTCGCAACGGCTTCTGGGCTCCAAGCCAGCTTCTCTCCACCCACGCCCTCTCCCGTTGAAGCAAACCACGCAGCTCCTGCTGCTTCCCGGCCCAAAGGCAGCATCTCACATCTGGTGGGCTGGCTCGGGAAGAGAAAAGGGAGCCAAGGAGCACCTCGATGGGGGTACGAGCCTCACAGCTATCCCCTTGTCCTAGCACCTTGCAGGGATGGTCACCTCCATCCTCCCAACCCACCCCTGCATCCCAAAGGGTCCCTCGGCTTTCTCCCCAGGAAGTTACGGAAGTGACTTTTGAAAGCTCAAAGGACACTGCAAACCCAAACTTAGTTTAGAGAACAACTATGCGAATCAAATGCCACATGAAAACCGGCCCTTTTATATTTTTCAGAGTTACTCCTATTCAAAAAAACCTTTGCGTGGAACGAAGCATCCCCAGCCCCAGGTAATACAGAAGCATGAGACAGTGACGCCAACTGGTCCCACAGTTTCAGAGATGGTGGAGATGAGCAGCACACTGGAAAGGGGTTTGATTCAGATTATGAAACTGAACGTGTCAAAACAGAGTACTACAATTGAAAATAGAGCACAGAGCAGCTTCTCAAACTTCTGAGGTTCCTTCCCGTGCTCCTTCTCATCTACTGTGGCTTTAAAAATTCATCTTTTAACTATTCCTCCCGAAGCCATTTCTGGGCTGGTGGCCCAATTCCGACACCGGTGATTTATATGCTTTGCTCAGAACACAGTGCACGAGTACTTCACTTTTTGACTTGTCCTTTCCAAACGTTTTTAACGATCTGCTTCCTCAGATCTGTTTACATTTGGGAAATTAAAAACCAAGCAACAACTCCATTATGAACAAGAACACCATAGATATCCCATGATTGCCAGAAAGCATCTCAATATGGTGACAAACGTAGCCATGCTCTGGTACTGCTGCTCATCTGTGGGAAGGCTGGTTTATAAATTATTCATGAGTATCTTAAAATTTCCAGGCTAATCTCAACTAAAAAGCAGTTTTTTTACACCACTGTTTCACCCAAAAAAGTTCTCCAACTGGAATTTTGATTTACAGAGTGAGATCTGCAAATTTACTTGCATTGAAGGTAATTTCTCTTTCCTTCATAAACACATAAGTTGTAATTTCAGTTATCACACTGGAAATGAAGCGGAGAGTCTTTATGTGACAACTTAGCTGAAAGCCTGGGATTTGTGATCATTTCCATGAATTTCCTGAGAAACCCAAGTTTTCCCAGATGTGATTTTGAGCAGAATCTGTAAGGATTTTGGCACCTTTCAGCAAGGAATCCCATCAGCCCAAACTATTTCTAGTAAAGAAGAATGATTTGGGAGATTATGAAGTCATTCCTATCCCAATTTGTTCCACAGTAAGGACAGGCGAGACTAAAGATTAAATGATGGCAAAATCTAGCGGAAAGAATCACTATATGGTCCTCTGGAGGCTATGAGAAGATTAAATAACTCACCTGTATATACAGTGTTTACAACTGCCAATCTGTTTTAGTTCTATCCTGCACGGTGGCATTAGAGTATCTTCCAAGTGTAATCACTAATTCTAACCATATCCTACTGGGTTTTACGTTAACGCTCATGCATGCACTAATGTTTCAGTAGTACAAAAAGTAATGATATCTGAAGAAATGCCTTACGTTCCCTGCAGATGTCTATGCTCTGCACTGCCATGTGTTCCTTGGAAGACTCTACCATAGCCGGCTTCTCCAGACCATGCTTGGACGCCCCTTCCAAAGCACCTCATCCTAGGCTGTGTGGCTCCGAAGACGTGCAAGGGTCAGGCTGTGGAGACCAGCATCCAGCCAGAGATGTGTACAGCTTGACATGTTGATTGCTTCGGAAAGCAGAGCCCAAGAAAATCTCTCTGCAGCAATCATGTAAACACTTCTAGCATCAAAATACTGAACTCAAATCCATTTTTTTTTATGGCAACTGGACATTAAAAACCTGCTCTTTGACACATAATGACACTGGTTTTATGGACCCCGCCAGGACTGAAGCCAAGTCACCTGTTGCCACTGCAGGTTCTCCAGAAAGGAGACCTTATAGCAATGTTCCAGTACCTGAACGGGGCCACAAGAGAGCTGGAGAGGGACTTTTTACAGAGGCTTGTAGTGATACGACTAGGGGCAATGAGCATAAACCGGAGAGGGGCAGATTTAGACTAGACATAAGGAGGAATTTCTCCATGGTGAGGATGGTGAGGCACTGGCCCAGGTTGCCCAGGAAAGTTGTGGATGTCCCATCCCTGGAGGGGTTGAAGGCCAGGTTGAATGGGGCCTTGGGAAGCCCAATCTAGTGGGACGTGTCCCTGACCATAGCAGGGGCGGTGGAACTGGATGATCTTTAAGGTCCCTTCCAGCCCAAACTATTCTATGATCCTATGACGCAAGATTTCAGGTAAATTCATGTTGAAAACTGAAATCAGTACACTGCAAGACATTTCCAAAAGTATTTTTGTATTAAAAATGTCCCAATATACACCATTCTTCTCTGCCTCTCAGACTAAAAAGGACCTTTTGTGTTAGTTCAGAAGTGAGAGTTTGGGAGAAGAGCTGCACTTGACTTCCAGTACTGTCTTTGGCTTAGTCCAAGTGTCTATTTCTTTTTAACATGATTCCAAAAGATCAGCAAGTACAGCAACTTTGCTGCCCATGAAGCAACCTCCTTGCACATCATACTTTGCAATTACTGCAGGGTATCAAATGGAAGGACGGAGCAGACTTCCAAAGGAACAGGTGAAGTTATATACTGTGGTACCCAATCAGCGTTTTGAGACCTGTGCAACTCACACGAAATGTTTTGTATCTGAATCTGGCTGTTACTGCGCAGACTGTCTGTTAGGAGCTCCTCTCATTAAAAAAGCCAAGAGCTAAGAGAAAATAGGATTAAAAAAACCCAAATAGGCTGTGCTTCTCTCTTCTACACCTATGTGTATCTTACAATGAAATGGTTTTGTTTTCATGAAGCACTTTTCTTCCTTCTTTTCCATTTTCTTCTGTTCCATCATCCTTTCTTTTCCTATTGCTGCAGGAAAGATACAGCAAGGAACATGACCCAATTCTGCAAGCACACGGGCACACCAGCAAGAGTTCTCAAGTCTGGAAAGCCTTTCACGAGATCCAAGCACTCAGCAGCTCTGGTTTTTCTCACTATATGGCACAAACACAAGAAAATTACTACAGCTTATAAACCTCTTACAGCTTCAGAGAATCATAGAATCATTACGCTGGAAAAGACATTTGAGATCAGCGAATGCAACCATATCTGTCCACTACTGAATCATGTCCCCAAGTACCTCATCTGCCCGTCTTTTAAACACGTCCAGGGATGGAGACTCAACCACCTCCCTGGGCAGCCTCTTCCAGTCCTTAATAACCCTTTCTGTGAAGAAATTTTTCCCAATGTCCCATCTAAACTTTGCCTAATGCAGCTTGAGGCCATTCCCTCTTGTCCTATTACCTGGGAGAAGAGACCAACAGCCACCTCTGTGCAACATCCTTTCAGGTAGTTGTAGAGAGTGATAAGGTCTCCCCTCAGCCTCCTCTTCTCCAATTAAAACTTTATAGTCTCCTTTAGCTGTTTTCATGTGATCGCTTTGTACGACTTTATAATTGATTCTTACTTTAAGATTCGTTTTTGTGCTAACAAGCTTCCTGTAACTGTAAAGCTGTCGACATTTAGATTCCACCTTGACAAGCATGGTACAAGCTGCTAAATTCCAGATAGATTGATCTGTTCATTCGGGGACTTTGCACTTTAAATCATTTATGCAATGGTCTGTATAGGAGCTACTTAAGCAGTGAATGTACTTAAAACAGAGTGATTACCGACAAGCCACATTTCCAGCATGCAATACTTTGTTCTGTATAGTTTTTAACCTCAACATCAAACCCCCTGAAATACGTATATGGGCAACTCTCAGCTCTCTGCATCATACTGCAAAAAACCTCACTGCTAGCCATTCTACATATTCAACATTTTGATCGTTTTTCTACTAATAAGGCTAACCTAGAGTCTTTTGTATTAAATGCATTACTACCTAATTCTAAGTGTTTCATCTAAAATAGACAGACAAATCACGAGGGTGGATTTCACAAATGGATAGAAATGACATATTATAAAGTGGTCAGGTACTTTTCATATAAAGTCTCTTTTGGTTTCCGATTGTCTGATCCCTTCTTAAACAAAAATAAAAGCAACAGGAGCGTATATGGATGAAAAAAGAGAGAGGTGGGGGAAGGAGGAAGAAATTTGCTGCCAACGACTGACTACAACCTTTGAATCACCTCTGAATGTTCAAAAGCTGCACCAGTTGTTCACAGCCTGCAGCTATTTTTTATTTTCTCCATAGAAAACAGTGTGGAAAAGGAGTATATTGCTGTTTTCACCAGTACATCTATGGAAAATATCCCCTGCTACAGGGATGCCTTGCTGTGTTATTAGCTCCCAACAGGCTGGATGTAGTATGATAAGCTAGTGGAAGGATGGTTTTCAGAAGTTCTCTTCATGGACAATGAGATCCTGCTGCAGCTGAGGACACAATCCATACCTCGACCCCCTCTCCGGCCAGCTGTGTTTCACCGAAGAGCTGAATTTTCAGAGAAAACTTCTTAGATAGTATAAGATCCTTGAGAGGATGACTCAGGCTTTTTGTGGCTTACACTGTTAACAGTGTAAGGAAGGAGAACGCAGAAAGCTCTCAAGCTGGCGATGAAATGTTTCACAAGATCTCGCTTTCAGCATGTCCAGAGTATGGTATTTGGGAGATTGGAAGGC